>NC_040908.2:169471815-170137227 GCF_004126475.2 Phyllostomus discolor
CCCACCCCCAGCCCCCCACACCCCGCCCTGGAAAGTTTCTCACTCCTGTTTGTTTGTGGGGACAGACCGGAAGGGAGTTCACGACGGCCGGAGGGAGCCGTTCTCCTCGGGCTCTCCTCCCAGCCTTCCCCGGGGAGGATGGGTGGCCGAGGTCCCTGCGGGTCCGAAGCACAGACTGACACCCGCCCTCCACGCCGGCCGCCATATTTAAGGGTCACGTCGTGTCCTCAGAGCACAGTCAGAGGCACGAGGACGTCATCACATGGACCTTCGTGATCGTGAGAAAGGAGAAAAATCCAATGTATGGAAAATCGTGGTGACTAGATGAATGATTGCTCGTCCAATTGTGAAATTCCGTGGAGCTACTGAGAAGTGCATTAGCCAAGAATATGAAAATACATGAACAAAGTTTTCAGGTACCTTGTTAAGGGAAAAATCTGGCCCTGGCTGGTGGCTCAGTGGGTTGGGCACGGGTTCCGTTCCCGGTCAGGGCACGTGCCTGGGTTGCGGGCCAGGTTCCCTAGTGTGGGACACGCAAGAGGCAACCACACATTGATGTTTCTCTCCTTCGTTCCCCTCTGTCTGAAAATAAATAACATCTTTTTTTTTAAAAAGTCTCTGGTGCCTGCTAGTTGTCCACCCTAAAATGACAAGAAAGGGGTTTTTATTTTATTTATTTTATTTTTATACTATTTGGAAATAGATTTACTCATTGATTGATAAAAAAGGGGTTTTTAAACAACCCCCCGTGGACACGAAGGTAAGGGGAGAGGGTGCAGGACCACAGAAGATGGAGAGTGAGCGACAGTGTGCTCGCTGCCGTGTAATTCCAATGAGCCTGCATTTCCGCTGGCCCCGGGGGCGCTGCAAGGAGGCGCTGCCTGCGACAAAGCCCCAGAGATGCCCGGGAAGGAGGGACACGATCTGACTCTGCAACAGGGGTCCGTGCGGTTCAGAGAGCCCAGGTCTGTGCTGTTCCTGCAACAAGGAATTTAATCCAGGCTCACCCTCCTCCCCTGCTCCCCCTCCTCCAGAACACGAGGGGCTCGATCTCTGAGGGGTCCACTCAAGAAGGCTCTGCACTCAGAGAACTGGGAAACTGCCGCGGTCCAGCCGCAGCTAGGTCCAGGGGTTCCTGGAAGGTGGGGAAGGCGTCGGCGATGGGAGACAGACGACAACATGCCTCAGAGGACAGTGATGCTCAGTTCCGTTTATTGCAGGTACAAGCAGGTTTTTATACTTTCATTTTTAGCAGTGATGGACATTTGCGATTAGGTAAAGCAGAAAAAAAACATTAATACAAAGGTAACCAGGAAAAATACAAAAAAACCCATAGATTCAGTTATATTAAACAAAGATTATTATAACCATGAGAGCCATAAATCAGACAATTAGAAATAGCTGTACGTACAGAGTTTGAATGTCTTATTGTTTATTAAAATTCTCAGAATTTGTCATGGGGTAAAAGGATACCCTAAATTGAACAGAGGTTATAGGATATTTATTATAAGGCCTTTGTAATGTCTAACTTACCTATTTACCTTTTCTGTCTAAAATATTTCTCTATGTACCATGGACTCTAACTTGCTGGTAACTGTTTTCTACGTGCTTAGTGTGTAATAGTTAACCAGCGTTTCTTATTTCTTTGCCTGTGTAATTCTAGGGTTCCTGCCACAGGTCGGCCGGGGCCCAGCTGCCTCACTCCCAGACAGCGCCCCTACCGGCTCCAGGTGCTGGGATCTCCTGAACGAGCCCGACATGCAGGCGCAGGTGCTGGGAGCAGCGAGGGGCACGGCGTCTTCACCCCTGCACCTGCGGGCCACCCACAGGTGACCAGGTCTCCACGGTGCTGGGGAGCATCGGGCCTCAGGGTCCACTCTGAGTACCAGTAGTCTTTAATTGTTTTTAATGATTTTATTTCCTTTTTTAGAGAGAGGGAAAGGAGGGGGTGAGAGGGGAAGGGAAGAAGAGGGAGACAAGGAGAAAAAACCCTCGTGTTTGAGAGACATGTGGTTGTCTCTCAGGCACCCCCAACTGGGGACCTGGCCTGTGTCCTGACTGAGAACCGAACCGGCGACTCCCAGGCCAGCGCTCAGTCCACTGAGCCACGCCAGCCAGGGCCAGGGCTGCACACAGACAGGCTTCGGTCCCCTGTGGGGCCCGGAGGGTCTGCCTCTCAGGTCCCATGCGATGAGCCGCAGCACACTGAGCTCTCAGGGGCCTGAAAACACAAGGAGGGGCCCTCGGGGGGCTCAGCGCAGGAGCTGCCCCTAAGGACAGGGTCCCAGGACCCCAGGCTCGGGGGCCGGCTCTGGTCTCAGATCTACCCTCACTGCTGGCTCCCCTGGCCTCGGTCCAAGCCCGGAGAGGACTGTGGGGGCCTCAGTTTCCCCACTGTGAACAGAACCCCAGCAGGTCTGAGATTCCGCCAGCTCTGGGCCCTGGCCCCTGTTGCTTGGCAGTCGGGCAGAGAGGGGCCCCTGGAGGTGGTGTGGCCGCCTCCTCAGGTGGGGCTGGCTGGCCCTGGACAGGAGGCCGGATCAGGGCCTGAGCAGTTCTCGGTGGAGGGCCAGAGCTGCCCCGCCCCCAGGGGGCACTCACCAGGCTTTCTCCTCCATCCCGGGGTCCTGTGGGCACAGACAGAGGAGTGTGGTCAAGGGAGGCTGCCAGGAAGGCGCTCTCTGTGACGGGATGGCTTGGGAGGTGACGGACCCCTCCCCAGGCCAAGGACCACACCAGGGAAGCTGCAGGAGGGAGCCCAGTGTCCTCATCCCCCTCCCCGGTTTTCCAGTTCCACAACTTCTGGAGCCTTCCAACAACACTATGTCTCTGCACCCAGAACAGCCAGCACCCTCTAGCACAGCAAGCCCCCCGAATCTTCCCCACGGCCCTGCCAGACACCCTGTGCCAGGCCAGGGGGGCCTTGGAGACGGAGCTGACGGTATGATTAATGACGCCTTAGGGCCCCAAATCTACCAGGCCCGTCCCTCAGCCCCAGAGGCCGGGGTGCAGCAGGATGGCACCGAGATGGCTTCCAGGCTGTTGTCCCTTCTGGTCACGCTGTGGGGGGCTGAGCCTCAGCGGGGAGAACCCGGATGACCTGGCAGGGGCCCGGTCCTGTCCTCCCACAGCGCCTGGACCGCCCCCAGCCCGGGCTGTCACTCACTCTCCTCCAGGGGCTCCAACTCGGAGCACGCCCACCGTTGCAGGGCCCGCTGCACACGGGCTGGAATCTCCCGAATTTTGGCTTCTTATTGCAGGCAGTGACGATGGTGATGCCCAGAAGAACCGCGGACAAGATCACAAAGCTCCCGACCAACCAGAGCCGGCGTCTGCCCTCTGACAACGGGAGAAACAGAAAGCGTGTCCCTCCGGTCAAAGCCGACCTGGTTCCCAGCTGCCGCCGGACAGAGTCCACACAGACCAACCCCAGCTGCGCTGGTGAAGGACATGAAAGCCCTCGGTTGGGGCACCTGCACCCCGAGTCCACGTGTGCCCACAGACACACGCACACGCACCCACTGGAACCTGTCACTACAGGAAGGAGAACCCCTGCCATTGTAGGACCGTGGATGCACTGGGGGACAGGGGATAGGTGAGACTAGTCTCAGAGAGACATCCCCGAGGTGACCCCATGTCACGTGGAACCCAAAACCACCCAATGTTGCGAGACGTCCCCTCTGACCCTCCAGGGGTTCTGTCATCTTCAGACCGTGCAGGTGGGTCTTTGGGTCGTTGTAAGTTAGTTTCTGTGTCTGCTGTGACGTGACGACCCAACTCGTCCTGGGCCTGGGGACGTCCAGGGTCCCCAACACCACCGACTGAAAAGTTGTCCTTGTCACAGAGCAGTGAGGGCTCCGGGTCTGTTTGTTTAAAAATGTCCCCGAGTCCCTGAGCGGGAGAGTGAACTCCACCCCACTGTCTGCCTGCACCTACGACTGCGTGTCCCTCGGCCACACAGAGAGGTGACGCCCTGGCAGGTCCCACCGAGACCCAGGGCTGGGGACACGAGCATGAATGAGAGAAGCCGGGCATAAAAGGCCACATGTCACTGGATTCTGTGTCTGTGACCCGTCCTGAAGAGGGGGTCCGGCCCAGAAAGTAACTCGGGGTTGCTGGGGGCCGAGGGGGAGGGGCGCTGCTGGTCCCAGGGCTGATGGGAAGGAGCGGGAACGGCACCGCCCCCGTCAGACGGGTCCCCCGGGTCACGGGGTCTCCTCTCCTCAGACAGACCCCTTAACAACAGGACCCCTCTCACCTGGACTGGGTGGGCCGCACACCGTGTCCGCTGTGGAGTGGCACTGCTGCAGGACCTCTGTCCCCTCGGGACACCTGGGGGTGGGGGACACAGCTTTCACTGTTCCTGCTTCCACATCTCTCCAGCCCCGGGCACCCGGGTCCGCACTCTCACCAACAGAAGGTGTGTCCGTGGGGCGCTTCCCCAGCCCAGTTTGGGGAGCACTGTGTGCTGCGATCACAGACTCCATGAGGGGCCCAGGGTCACAGGAAGCCCCAGCCTCACCCCAGGACCAGCCCTGGTCCCACAGGGAGGACAGGTGACCTGTTTCCCCCCGATGGATATCCATGGCCGTGTGTGTGGGCCTGGGAGCTGGAGGGGAGGGGTCCGTCCTGCTTTAACAAAGGCTGGGGACGCAGCTGCTCCCTCCTCCCTGTTGCCAGCTGAGAGCGCACCGTCAGTGCAGCGCGTTCTGGCGTCCTGGGCAGGTTCGCTCAGGCCCGGAGGAGCGACTCACTCGCTGAGGACCCCGTGTGGGGGCTCCCGGCCCCCCCCCCCCCCCCGCACTGCATGGCAGGGTGGCACCTGTCCAGGCCTCTCAGTCACCGGCCCATGCTTCCTCTACCCCCCCAAGTCCCCACCTTCTTTCTGGGGAGCTCAGGGCTTAGTCTCAGACCCCAAACTCCAGATCACAAAGGGAAAACCGGCAGAGACTCCTCCAGGTTCAATAGCGTTTAGGAACTAAAAGCCCGCCCAGCCTGTCCCTTGGCTCTCCTGTGACCAAATGCAGCCCAGGAGAGGCTGGACGTGCAAGTCCCACAGACACCGTCGTTCCCCTGCGGTGAGGTGTCGGGCACTCCGTCAGCCACCTGGGTGACCGTGGCTGACCAAGGACACTGGTGCGATGACCCAGGACTCTGCACCCAGACGGCCAGCAGTCGAGAGGACAGAATAAATGTTTCTGAAAGACCCAATGACCTGAAGGTACCTGTTCCCAGGAGGTGACGTCAGGACCCTCCAGCAAAGCAAAGGAGGGACCCAGACAGGGGGAGGCGGTGGGTGGAGCCCAGGAGGGCAGGAGGGGAGGACCTGCCTGGGCTGCTGGGCACAGACTTGAACTGGGGACCTCAGCTGGGGACCAGGGAGGGACATAGCGCCAAGACTATGAGAAACACGAGGGTGACGGGGAGCCCCATAGCCTTGTGACTCCGCCCACGGCACCCGCGCCCAGTCACCTACGTGCTACACCTCGTGCAGAATTCCTCGTCGCCAGGGGCTTTGTAGAAATGACCTGGTCGGCACTGGCACCTCGTGTTGCTGGTGGCAGTGCACTCGGCCACCTCCTCTTGGCCTGCAGTTCATGAAAGCCTGAGTCGGTCCTGGGGGACCCCCCTGTCCTCATGCACAGGGGCACCTGCGTGGGATTTGGGCTGGAGACTGTGTGGCCCGGGATGGAGCTCAGTACGCCATGGTGGGGACCCTGGGCTGGTCCAAGGGTTCGTGTAACCCTGTGGGGGATGCCTCTGCCTCCTGGTCCCACACCTGTGTCCTTAGGGCCAATGCCCGGATTGGGGCGCTGGTGCAGGAAGAGTGTCACATGGACACAGTTTGAACCACAGTCTCAAAATGCCGCCACCAGGGAGTTTCTTTTAAAAAAACCTAGCTTGCCTGACTGTCTTCACCAATACCACGTGTCCAACTTTGTGGTTGAAAAAAAATAAGTGTGTTTTTCCTGTGGGGTTGGCCACTTGTAAAGCATGTGTACGGAATCCATGCCCACAGGAACACTGAGGTTTCAGGGGTCACATGCAGTGGACCCCAGAGGGGAGGTCACCATTTTCGGAGCGAGGGGAGAACCCGGCCTCCGGCATAACCGGGGCATCGCAGCAGCGGGGCGTGTGGGGGGAGTCTCCACCTCGCTCTCTGCAGGTGAACCACAGGGGACAGTTTCAAAGGACAGCGGGGTGACAGTCCGTCTGAGTGTGGACTGGTGTTGGGGATCACTGCTGGTTCCTCTGGGTGGGTGATGCACCCCTGGTGCGTGTAGGAAGTGTGGGAGGTGGTGAGCTGGGGTGACACACGGTGACATCTGCAGCTGACTGGTAAGGTTCTCACCCCCTCGTACACACAGAAAACACACACTTATGCACACGTGTGCACACAAACGCACTTGTGCGCACACAGTCTCGTTCACACTTGCACACACACACACACAGGTGATCAAACAGCACCAACTGTTAAATGGTCGGCGGCCTCTGTTCTACCCTGTCCCGTCCCCACCAGGGTGGAAGGGGCTGGTGACACACAGTACCTCATCCCTGACTCCCTGAGGGGTGACGCTGACCCTGCTGCCTCTCCATGTGCGTGTGCGTGGGATTCCCAGTTTCCCACATGGAACTGAGCACCTTCCCGTGTGAACACGGTGACTGAGAATAGACACGTGGCTGAGAATGTGGAACTGGAGTGGCTCTCTGGGTCCTGTCACTTTCCTGCTGTCACACTAGGTGGGGACCGACGTGGGAGCTGACAGACGTCTCCAGCCGCGTCTCTGCAGGGCTGTGAGCTCCGCACTGCGGGACCGGGACGTCCCTCCTTCACCCGAAGGCCCCGCTTTCCCCTCACGTTTCTCGGCTGCACCGTGAGCGTCCCTGTGGCCAAGTCCCGAGGCCCCACATGAAGGTCCGGCCACGGCAGGGTCAGGGGCT
This sequence comes from Phyllostomus discolor, assembly GCF_004126475.2. Classification (NCBI taxonomy): domain Eukaryota; kingdom Metazoa; phylum Chordata; class Mammalia; order Chiroptera; family Phyllostomidae; genus Phyllostomus; species Phyllostomus discolor. The sequence continues at coordinate 169,478,758 of NC_040908.2, forward strand.
GGCAGGTCAAGGTCAGGCAAGGTGCCCGGGAGACTCACCCTCCCGGCAGATGCCACACAGCAGGAAGGACTCCAGGCCGTTGGGGAACTCGGTGAACGTGCCTGGGTCACACTTGTCCCACTGTCCCCGGGTGTGGGGGCGGCTGCAGGGTTCATGGACATGCTCCCCTGTGCAGGAGGTGGGCGCTGCGGTCAGACCCCTCCAGGCTGGAGGGGCGTCCCTGCCGAGCGGCCTGCCCACCCCGTCCTGGGGGCAGCCCCGCCAGTGGGAACAGGGAAACACTTCTGTCTGTAGTGTCGGAGCAAAGTGACCTCTGGACGTCACTCCTTCTTGGACATGAGGAAGCACAGACCTCCCGGGATCCCACCTGGGCCTCCTGTCCCTGCCCTGCACCCGCCCCTTCGGCAGCTGTGCTGTGGGCTGCACAGGGACCCCAGCCCCCCAACTGGAAGACGCTGAGGACCCGGAGGTCACGCCTCTTGTCAGCAGGAGCAGGTCCCAGCACTCTGCCTCCCAGCCAGGGCCCAGGCTCAGCCTCTGGGAGGAGCTCCGCCCAGTTCCCACCCACAGGGGTGTGCCCTTCAGGACCCAGGAGCACCTCACTGGGCCAGCTGGTTCCTGCCACCCTCGCTGAGGGCAGACGGGGCTTCCTTCTACAAGGTGTCCCCTGGGGCCACGTCCCACCTCATGGGTGCTGCTAACCCGCCTCCCCCCCCCCCACTGTCAGGAGAGGGCCCCTCCCCACGGCCCGACACACGTGGACTCTGCGGTCCCTCCAGGCAGACCTGGCCCGGACTCACCCGCGGGGCAGAGCCGGCAGCAGTGGCCTGGGGACCAGTACTCGTGGGGCCCGCAGGTGTCGGTGGGGCCGGAGCGCTCCGGGCTCTGCTGGGAAGTCCGGTGGGTGCGGGCGGTCCCCGTCAGCTGGAACAACAGGAGAGGTTCCCGGACTGCCCACCGGTCCTGTGCCCCGTGCAGTGGAGGGGGGTTCCTTCATCTCCGACCACGGCTCAGCTCAGTGAATACCTGAGTCCCCTGCAAGTGGCAGGAGCTGCCCCTCCCACCCCCACACCCCGGCTCCGGCCAGATCTGCTTCCCAGACCCTCTCCCTGCAGAGCTGGGGCTCCTCCCCGCACACGTCCGGGCCCTGGGAGAATCCACCCCTGGGCCCCCGCCCGGGCATCTAAGGTCAGGAGCTCACTGGCTCCGCACGTGGCGTCAGGAAAGGGGCCTCCTCCCCCTCCGGTCCCCTGGGCTGGGACGGGTGACAATGCCCAGGTTTCAGGAGCGAGAGGAGGTAGTGACAGCGACACCAACCCCAGCAAGGACACATCTGGGGGACCGAGGGCTCCTGCATGTACAGAAGCCTCCGGACCTTCCCTCCCGCTTCCGCCTGCGCGTCTCACTCACCTCTTCTCTCAAATCCCCTGTTGGTTACTTTCCCCCATTTACACCCTGAGCTTCTCCGCACACCGCGGGTTTGCCAGGGGGAGGGCGAGGGGGGAGGGGGAGGGGGGAGACCTCCCTCCGCTGTCCCACCCACCGATGCCCCTCCCCCGGGGCGATCCTGCCTGGGCCCCGGCGGAGGTGCAGTCAAAAGGGTGCGATGCGGGGGGCGCTCTGACGCCGGGGCCACCCAGCCAGGGCCACCCGGTTCCGTGTCAACCGTGCAGTTCGCCGGGGATCAGTCATTCCCCTGAAGCTGTAACCGCCCCCCCCCCCCACCGCCCGCAACCTGCAAAGGCTTCATCACCAGGGTCCGTCCCCGCGCGGCTGGCGGGGCCGCCGCGAGCATCGCGTCCACGCTCAGGACCAGCCGCCTGGCCGTGCGCCCCGCTGCTCGCTCTGCCCATCCGGGCGGCCCTGGGGGAGCCTCCCCGCGGAGGGAGCCCCGGCCCGGGTGGCGCGGGGACCGCGGAGGGGACGCCGCTGCGCTCGGCGAGCTCCGGCAGGGTGGCGGCCTCCGCCGCTGGGACCCCGGGCCCGGCGCGAACGGCACGGCTTCCCCTCCCGGCTCCAGGCCCCCGGGGTCCGAGCCCTCCCGAGGCCCCCGCCGCTGTCGGGGGTCGCCCTGCACGACCCCGCCGACCCACCTGCGCCCCGAGCAGCAGCGGCGGCGGCAGCGGCGGGAGAGCCGACGTCCGCCGCACGGCGCACGGTCGGAGCGGCCGCCGCAACTGTCAGCGCGGTGCGAGGGCTCTCCCAGGGCTGGAGCGGGGTGTGAGCGAGTTGAACACAGGGTGACTCGCCGCCGCCACGACCCGTCCCACACAAAGTCTCCCGGCAGGTTTCCACCGCTTCCGGCAGCGACCGCCAGACCTCAGAGAGCTTCGGGGCAGGGTGCAGGGAGGCGGAGGGATCGCTTTCAAGAGGCTGAGGGGCAGGTTTCCCGGAAGCTGAGGTGTGGTTTTCAGGGAGCCTGAGGGCAGGTTTAAGAGAACCTGAGGGGCAGGTTTCGCAGAGGCTGAGGTGTAGTCTGCAGACAGGTGGGGGCAGTTTACAGAGAGGCTGCGGGCCCCTGGAGGAGAGGGAGTGACAGCCCGGGCTGGGGCGGTCCGGGCGCTGCGGGAGGACAGGGCCGGGCGGTGCGGGGTCTTCCCGGTTCTCCCCGCTGCGGCCCCTCCCCCACCCGGAGGCCCCCCGAAGGGGAACAGCCCGGCAGCCACCCCGGCGCTTCTCTGCTGAGCCCCAGGCCCCTGCGCTCTGGGAGGATCGGCCCCCCGGCCATCTGAACGGTGAGACTGTTTCAGCATTTCCTTCTCCCGCGCGGCTCCAGGGGACTCACAGGGAGCCGGCGCGCTCGAGAAAGCAGCCCCAGCAGAAGACCTGCGGCGATGACGTCCTCCACTGGGGCGGGGTCGCACTGAAGGCCACCGCGTGTAGCCGATTCACTCCAGACCCGGCCGCTGTTCCCGCCGCCATATCTCGGGCCCTGCCCATGCGCGCTGCCGTTTACGTGAGACTACGACCCCGACACCCGCGTCTCTGGCTGCTCCGGAGCGGCGCTCGCTCAGGTCTCTGCGCTCCCCTCTCCGGACTTTGCCGCCGCTCCTCGTCCCGGCGCGGGCGCGGGTGGGAGCGGGGCGCTGGGGCAGGGCAGACCCCGACAGCGGGGCGGGTGTCGCCGGGGGCTGGACCACAAGGGGGGCGACGTGCGAGCTCTGAGCGGGGCTGGGGCCGGGGTGGGGAGTCCTGCCGCCTTCCCTTCTGCCCCCCGCACCCGCGCACTGGGGTCCCAGCGGCTCGGGCTGGGAATTCTCCCAGGGAGGGGCGGCCCCGATTCCCACTCCTGCGGGACCCCAGATTCCCTGCGGGAGAGGCGGGGGAGGGCGTGGGGGACACAAGCCCGAGCTCACTGGTGGTCCGGTTCCTAAGACGCCGGGCACGGACCGCCCGCGGGGTGCGCGCCCGGTGCAGGTCTCGCTGCCGAGGGGAACCTGAGGTGTCCACGGTTTTCTGGGGGGACTGGAGACTGTCCACGTTCTGCCCGGGCCTCCCTGGAGCCTGGTGGGCGGAGCCCTGACTGTCCCGAAAGGGTGAGGGAACACAACACTATTCCCCTTTCGGACCAGAGGCGTGTGGGGGTGTGTAGTAGCGTGGCTGCAACCCGAGGGCGTACAGACAGGGTTTTGGGCGGGAGCACCGGTGGCTCCCAGCCCAGGTCGTGACCCCTGTAAGTTGCTGGCAGAAGAGGAGGGACCGGAAACTGGGGCTTGAGGGCCGGTTGCTGGTGTTGCTGAAACCAAAGCCACTCCTGGGGAGGGGCGGGGATTTCCTCTTAGGAAGCCGGGGGTTTTTTTTGTTTGTTTGTTTGTTTTGTTTTTTACTAAAAATCAACTGTGGATCCGGGCAGACTCCTGGGCTGCCCTGTGACCTGACATGGAAGCCGCAGAGTGGGCCCGGGGGGAGGGGTGGGCACAGGCTCCTGGGTGCACCTTCGGCACCCCTCTTCCTGGAGCTTCAAGATCTAGGGAAGAGCCGAGGGTGAGTCGGGTCCCCAATCCCTGGAACACATGGAGCCGGCAATCAGTCCAGAAGGTTCCAAGGAGACAGGAGCTGAGGGTTGGTGCTGTGCTGGGGACAGGCTGCCAGGTGCTGTGGCATCTCAGGAAGACGCCTCAGGGACCAGGTGGGGTGGGTGCCCTGGGCCCCACGATCACCTCTGTGCGCCCCCCTTCACAGGGTCCTATGTCAGCAGAGACTAGGACCTGGACCGTGTCACTGAGTGCAGCCCCTGCGAACCAGCTCCTTCACTGCCCACCGCAACCGGGAGACCGTGTGCCTGCCGGGTGCCGAGTGCCACGAGGGTGAGTGGGCGCAGTGAGGTGCGGGGGTTCTTTGGTTTCTACAGCCCGCCCTGCAACCACCTTCCTCCTAGGAATCACCCCAAGTGTGGGTGTCACAGGTGAGGAGGGTGACAGGTCGGACATGATGCATGTCTGTGAGGATGACACTCATCTGTGGTGAAAGATCCCCCTGAGGTCCCCGGGATGCAGAGCCGTTGACGAGACAGGAAGCACATGGGTTCACCTCCCACCTCTGGGTGCTTCACAGTCTGCGAAGAGGCTCAGGTTCTGCCACCTTCCCGCCCCGCACTCCCACCGGGGCAGCGACCCTCCGCCTACAGTCCCCTGCACTGGGTGGGGGACTTAAATCCGAGCAGGGGTCAGGCCAGGTATAAAGGCGGCAGACTCCCTCGCTGACGTGTCTGCCTCAGTGAGGAATAAACCGCAAGGGGTTTAAAATAAATATATTTCAGGATTCCTGGTTGTCCTTCTGACAGGAAGGCCATCGGTGTTTCAACAAGGACAACCTGAGTCTGGGCTTGGCTTCGGGCAGCGAGGACGGTGTGACAGTGTTGCTCCTGCCGACCCTGAGCTCAGTGTGTCCCCCGTCGCGTGTGCCCCCTTCGTCTCCTTTCTCGGTTCCTCCAGCCGTCAGGGCTCAGGCTGTCCGCTCTCTGGTTGAGCTTGTTCCCGGGTGTTTTCTGCTTTTGGATGCAACCGCAGGAGGGGCTGACGACACCTCCCTCTGGTTACCCGTCACTGCTGCACGGAAGTGCACCTGGTGTCCACGTTGTGTCCTGCGACCTCACTGCCTTCATTTCCACGTTCTCACGGGATTTGGTGGGTCCTCAAACGGTCCTGCCTACCCCGTCCTGCCGTCTGTGAGCAGTGCGAAGGCTCCTTCTCCCTCGGATTTCCTTGCTGTTTGTCTCTGTCTCGCATGACCGCTGTTGCTCGGACTCCCAGTACTCTGGTGCGGGGAGGTGGTGAGGGTGGGCATCTGTCTTCCTCCTGATCGGAGAGAGGGAGCTTTCGGCTTCTCACTGTTGCGTGTTGTGTGTCTGTGTACCTAGGAATTAGTTTTTTTAAAGATTTTATTTATTTTTAGAGAGAGTGGAAGGGAGGGAGAAAGAGAGGTACAGACACATGAGTATGTGGTTGCCTCTTCTGTGCCTCCTACTGAGGACCTGGCCCACAGCTCAGGCATGTGCCCTGACCAGGAATTGAACCAGCGAACGTTTCCTTCCCAGTCCGGCGCTGGGACCACTGAGCCATACCAGCCAGGGAAGGAATTATGTTTTTAATAACACATTTTTATTAATAATTATAACAAAGCCCTGGCTGGTGTAGCTCAGTGGATTGAGCGCGGGCTGGGAACCAAAGTGTCCCAGGTTCAATTCCCAGCCATGGCATATGCCTGGGTTGCAGGCAATGGCCCCTGGCAACCGCACATTGATGTTTCTCTCTCTCTTCCTCCCTCCCTTCCCTCTCTAAAAAGAAATAAATAAATCTTTAAAAAAATAATTATAACAAAATTGGATGCAATTTATACACTGTGTTCTTGTAGATTTTAGTATTGTAGATGAACAGCATTAAATGTGAATTTTTGTGTCAATGCCAGTTTCTCTTTAAAAGCAATTCCTGCTAATATAATCTGTGGGGCTAAGGATAAAACTTTTTCAGGACATTTGGTATACCAGGAGGGACAGAACCAAAAACGAAAAAAACAAAACAAAACACAGGAACTACCTTCTGGAGGGCGTGTCCCTTATAGTCCAGACTCCCCCCTCTAGGGCAAGAGTTCCAGGAGCCCAGCTGCACCAGTGACTAGCTGGTGTTGTTGTGAGAGGCTGTGTTTGGCTTCAGTGAATTTTTTTGACGACTCTCCCAGAGCAATGGCCCATTTCCCGACAGGTGATTTACCAGCCCACCTGCCCACACCTGCAGAATGTTGAGCAGTTTTTCACCGAACCTGCGTTCCCCACCCTCCCTATTCCTCCGATCTCACCCAGAGCGACTATTTTTCTTTCCCACATAAAAAGAGTCCACAAAGGGAAACGTCCCGACGTGTAAGACATGAAACAAAATGCAGAAGCTCTAAGAGGCGTCAGAGCTGGCGAGTCCAGAGAGGGTTCAGGGCGGTGGAGGGGCGTCCCCACGGGTGTCCCCCATCCAGGGGGGAGCATGTGAGGGTGACCGAAGGGTAAAGGTGTGAGAATAAAAACACAACTTTTATGAGTAAATTCTCTTTTTGGGTCCCCCCTTGAGTACATGTGGCCAAATGCATCCACAGGAGTTCACATCCACGTGCCACACAGGATGTAATTACTATTCTAAGTTATTTAAATTTCATTCCTTTATGTTTTATATTTTAAAATGGTCTGTGGTAGGAATGAAAAACAATAAATATCCTCCAAAAGATGTGGAAATGTGTTCCCCACTCTGGAAACGTTTATACTTTAGAACTTTCAGATAATTTAAAGCACAGGGTGCCAAGGCCCTGGGCTTCTGCCCTGGGTGACTTGGACCCTGTGGGAGGGGCTGAGCAGGAGGGAGGTGAGGGGGCGGGACGAGCTGGCTGCTGTGTGGAGCGTGGCCTGCACACGGCAGCAGGGAGAAAGGGGACTCAGAGCAGAGGGACCTGCCTTCCTCAGAGGGTGGTCTGGGGCGGGCACCTGGCTGGGGTGGGGAAGTGTGGGCCAGTTGGGGGGCTCCTGAGCAGGTTCCCACAGGAGAGACCGGTACTCCCTGCTGGCGAGGGATAAGGTACAAGCATTACCACCCCACGTTTCATGGCTGATTTCCATGGTGGGATCGAAGGTGAAGAGACCCCCAGGGGACATTTGCAGAGGAGGCTCTGGGTCCCCAGTGATGGTGGAGGTACCCGGGTCGGCCCTGGTCAGGCAGCCTCTCCACCTGGAACCCTCTTCCTCCTTCCAGGTGGTCCCTGCTGCCCAGCCCCTGCTGGCCTCTCTATGTGCACAGCAGGTCAGGATGGGGAGGTGCCTGGTGCCCCGTCTGCCTGCCCTCCCCGTGTGCCTCGCTGTGGCCCAGCTGCTCAGCCCCTGCTCAGGTAGGACGAGCTGTGCGTCTGTGTGTGTGAATCCTTTCCCTTCGGGCCCAGCCAGAACCCTGCACCCCTCCCACCCCTGCAAGGCCCGTCCACACAGCACCTGTGTGAGGACTGAGTTCCTGTCTAGGTGTCTGTCACCTCACCCTCCCTTCTGGGTCATCCCCTGGCCCTCTGGGCCTGCTCACTCTGACAGACGCCCCTTATGACGACCAGCTGAGTTTGCTGTGGTCGGACCCCCCGAGCCCATCCTGGCCATGGTGGGTGAAGACGCAGACCTGCCCTGTCACCTATCCCCGGAAATGAGCGCTGAGACCATGGAGCTGATGTGGTGGCGACCCAGCCGCAGGCAGTTAGTGCACGTGTACGCACACGGGCAGGAGGACACGCCGGCAGAGGAGTATCAAGGAAGAACTTCCATTTCACGAGAGGACATCACTGCGGGGAAGGCCACTCTCCAGATTCGCAACGTCAGCGTCTCTGACAACGGAACCTACCTGTGTTATTTCCGAGATGGAGACTTCTCTGCAAAAGCCCAGGTGGAGCTGCAGGTGGCAGGTGAGCCTCAGGCTTGTTCCAGGCTCCTTTCCTTGGGCGGGGGCAGAGGCTGCAGACCTACCCCAGAGCAGGTGGGCTGCTCACTAGCATCCGTCCCCCGCCTCCATCTCTGCTCCTCTGAGGCCCGTGACACACCCAGGGGTCCCCCAGGGTGACTTCCTCCTGCACCCAGTACAGAGTCCCCCATGCCGCCCACCAGTCTCAGCAGGGGAGTGGGGGACTGGGACGGGAAGGTGGAGGACACCTCCCCCCAGTGGGTGGCACATGGGTGTTTGGGTTCAGTGTGATCCAGATCAAGGCCGAGGGGCCCCAGGGCCCCGCTGTAGTGGGTCCAGGAGGCTGAGTTGCAGGGACAACTCCTGTGAGGCCCAGGTCCTCTGCCAAACCCCCGGGAACACAGCTGCAGTTGGACAGGGTGTGTCCATCCTCGGTGCAGCGAGGGAGGACGCTCCCCTGGGGACGGGGACACCGGGGTGTCTCAGAGAGAGGGCGTCAGGGAGGACTCGGTGCGGTTCGGGGGGTGTGGAAGCAGCGCTGGGCTCTGGGTGGGATGTGGTCAGGATGGTGCGGGTATCACCCGTCACTTACAGCCGGCACAGGGAGGTGGGTCACTGCACACGGTTCCTGTTTCCTCTGTGCTGTCACCCCACCCTTGAGTGTCCTTGATGTGACCCTGACCCACCCCAGTGCCGAAGCACCTTGTTTGAGGTGCTGTCCCACGAACGTGCCCGTGGTGGGGCTTCAGGGCTGCAGTTCTCGTTCCCGGACACAGCCCTGCCCTGTGGCTTCCAGTGCGTGGGGGCTGGTGGAGCAGGGACGGTGCGGCCCCCTGGCCTTGTCCCCGCACGGCCCCTCCTCTGCCTGCTGTCCCTTCCTGCAGACCTCGGCTCCCCCGACGGAGCCCCCCCTGCAGGACTCTGTGTTCAGGTCCTCAGAGGGCTGCCTCCCCCTCCGTGTGTTCAGGGGCGTGGGGGCAGGTGGCAGTAGCTCCCCGCTTCCTGGCCCCGGGTCCGCTGTCTTCCTTGGGACAGGTTCCCCTCTGCACAGCCTCGCTGTGGACACTCCCGGGGGGAGACCCTGCAGGGAGAGCCGGGCAGCCTGGCAGTGAGGGCAGCAAGAGCCTCCCGAGGGGCCGTGCATATGAGTCACTGCTAGGGTGGCCACCGGACACTGTGTGTGTCTCCTGCTCATGGGAGGGCACGGCCCCCACAGGACGGGCAGCACGGACAGGGGCAGTGGGGTGCAACGCACTTAGGCTAAGGGACACCGCCTCCATGCTTGCCCAGGGAGGGGTGAGGGGCTCTGCCAGGGACCAGCCTGTCTGGGGCAGGGGGGAGGGGAGGCTGCGGCAGTCTCTAAGGGGACTTGGGGGAAGCAGCCTCTGCTCTGGCCCAGAGCCCCCTGGATCCAGCACAAGGGTCCAGCCAGGGTCAGGCAGTGGCCCCTCGGGGATCAGTCTCTGCTGCACAGCACACGCTGGGAGCAGCTCCTGGTGAGACCCTGCTGGGCTCGTCAGTGTGTGCGCCCCTCCCTGGTGAGGGGACCCCACCAGTACAGAGGGCTCCCCACAATTCAGCTCATTTCTCCTCCCCAGCGCTGGGCTCTGATCCCCACATTGACATGAAGGGCTACGAGGCCGGAGGGATCCGTGTGACCTGCACATCTGCCGGCTGGTACCCGCAGCCCCAGATCCAGTGGAGAGGCGCCAGGGGACAGAGCTTGCCCTCAGAGGCAGCATCTGCAGCTGCAGACCCCCAGGGCCTTTATGCAGCCTCAGCCTCTGTGATCCTGGAAGGCTGCTCTGGGGAGGGGGTCTCCTGTGTCATCAGAAACCCCCTGCTGGGCCAGGAGAGGTCACCCAGGCTTTCCATCGCAGGTGAGTGCCCTGCCCCCTGCCCTGGGCTGCTCGGTGCCCGTCCAGGAAAGCACTGCGTTCTCCTGCTGAAGTGGGCTCCTGTGTGGCACAGAGTGGGAATATGGCGCCCCTTCCCCTGAAGTGGTTCATGTCGCAGACGCCTTCTGAGCACTTCCTGCCTGCCACACACGGAGCCAGGCAGTGGGACGTGGGGACAGATGGCAAAGGTCAGCAAACACACCAGCAGGAGGAAATACATACACCCCAAATCTCAGTGAAAGCGCTAATCTCCTTACAATAGAAAGGAACACGGTCGATAAAAGAGCAAAAACGGGAATCATCAGTTCCCAGGAAGGTAAAACTCACAGGAAGATGCCAAATCTGACCAAACAGGGAACTATTTGCACCTGGGAATTTGGCAGCAGCAGGACAAACGGGGTGGTGGGCGCCTTCTGGTGGCGGGCTGTGGGGAGACAGTCCCGTAGCCGTCTGTGCTCCCGGTGTTGGATGGTGTTGGTGTGGGTGGGCACCAGTGCTGTGGGGGCGCAGGGTCGTCTGCATCCGAAAGGCTCACTGACTGATGCCAAACCCACTTCTGGGACCACTTGATGGGCCAGCCTGCAGTGGTGGGACCTGAGTCCTGTGACCGGGTATTTTTAAACCAGTGACCCCGGAACAAAGGGCAGTGCCTTGGTGTGCCCACCGGACGGGACCCGGTGGGCAGTGGGCGCTGCCCTGGGGGGGAGACACGGGCCTACTCGCTGTGCTGGAGCGGGCAGGTCACTGACATACAGGATGGGACTGACACCATCCACAGGAGCCGCATAGGGGCTGTTTTCGCTGTAAACAGGATGAAATAAACTATTCAGTTTTCAAAACTGAATGAAACCTGTGTGGCACTCACCCTGCGTCAGGCACTGCATAAGCACTAACTTCATGCTCTCCCTGATCAGGACGCAGCAACAGACGGTTACGTCATTAGTTCACGGTCACAGCGCTGGTCGGGCAGGAGACCCGGGACTGGAACCCAGGCCCCCAGCCCGAGAGTTTGTTCTTCGTCACCAGACTCCGCTGACTGAGGGGGGGCAAGTAGTCAGTGTGGGGGGGTGCAGAGGGGAGGTCAGTGACACTGTGTGTGCGTCCTCATGCTCCATGTGATCCCATGGGGGCGGAGACGTTTCAGGAAAACCGTCCTGACTGTGTGACAGTGAGAGTCTGGGCGCTCTGGGGACAGAGAGATCCCTTCAGGGGCTGCCACTACCCCTTCGCAGGTGCCTTCTTCAAGGACACACTGCATTGGACGATGGTGATCATGATCGTGCTGGGTATTGTGCTGGTCGTGGTGGTGGTGGTGTACTTGCTGAGGCAATGGAAAAGGAACAAGGCCCCGTCTCAGGATGAGGAGAGAGAGCACGAGGTGAGAAGGAAGCAGCGGGCAAGAGCTGCGGGGGCGGGGGGAGGAAGCGCCCAAGGTGAGGCTCAGCTGCAGGAGGTCGCCACCTCCCTGCCCCACCCACGCCCACCCCCCTATCCTCCTCTGCGTCCGTGTCCCCAGCGTGAGCAGCTCAGCCTTTCGGGCCACGTCCACTCCCCCCACTAGAGCCCGGAGTGGCCGTGCTGGGGAAGACCCCACTCTACTGGCCTAGACCTCGGGGTGCACAGGGGGGCGCAGAGGGCCCGGTGCTTCTACGGCTTCCCGGGGCTGCGAAACGTCCTCCCCAACTCGGGGCTGAAAGACACAGAACTGACCATGTCCCGGATGTGGAGGCCACAAGTCTGATCCAGGTGTTAGGTGGGAGATATGGGGGCCAGCTTCCTCCAAGGCCCTGGGGACAGGTCCCCCCGCCCCTGCACTCACCTCGTCTTGGGTGGCCAGCTGTCCTGGGTGCTCCCTGTTGTGAGCGCCCATCAGTCAGCACCGGCCTCCGTCCTCACCCGGCCTCTTCCCGTGGGTCTGTCTCCTGATGACCCTCAGTGGGCACTGGACATAGGGCCCACTCTCGTCCAGTACGGCTCCCTCGTCTGCAAAGACCCCGTGTCCAACCAGGCCACATTCCTGGGTCCCAGGGGTCTGGATGCAGACCTGTCTTGCTGGGTTCAACTATAGCCCCCGAGTCTGGGATGCCCTGGTGGTGGTGGCCAAGGCTACACCTGACCCCACGAAGTATTTTTTTCTGCTTCGGCACGGCCGCAGCTGAGCTGTCAGACGAGGTGGCATCTCCCCCAGAAGTGGTTGGGGAGGGCTGCGCTGCAGGCCCCTGCCACCAAAAGTCACGGCTTTCTTCTTCCGTCACAGGGAGGCACCCGGCCCAGGGTGAGTCTGCTGCCCCGGGACATGGAGCACAGCCCGCCAGCTGCCTGCGCGGACAGCACACGGCTGCTGCCGGAACACCAGCGCTTATCCGTGCCGTCCTCTGAGGGTTCTGAGGACAGTGTCGAGTTGCAGGAGGTGGTCACCCGGGAGCCAGCACTGCAGACCCAGGTACCTCCAGGGTCCCTGTCCAGACTGGGACTCCCTCATGTGTCTGCCCTGGAAAGCAACGGGGGGTTATTTCCCTGGTGCCTCACCCAGGGCCTGGCCCCGCCCTGGAGACCCCGGCGGCTCCGGGCTCTTCTCGTGGAAATGGGGGCCTCAGGGTAAAGAAACGTCTCTGCTTCTCGCTGCCCTGCCTGCAGCCGAGGGCGGCCTCCTGCACAGCACAGCAAGGCAGCGAGAAAACACGCACCACAAACACTCAGTGGGGGCTTCACCAACATGCACTCGGTCTTTCCCTGGGAGAGGAGGACCCCGGGGTGCAGACCCAATCAGCCTTCCTGAGCCGGCTCGGCCGGCTCCCGACAGCCCTAGCTGCACCGGTAGGTGACTCCAGGGCACTGGTGCCAGCTGCCCAGGGGAACCTCACTCACTCACCCTCACAGCCACCCTGGGACGTAGCCCGATTCTGAAAGTGGGAAACTGAGGCAGGCCCATGTTAAGTGTCATAGGTAACGCACACGGAATTCAGCGCTGCAGGGAGACGTCTGACCCCCGCCCCTCCCTCCCCTCTCGTCTGCCCCTTGGCTGCCGACGGTTCCCGTTGGGCAGGGTCCCGGGCAGCCCTGAGGGTCCCTTCCCAGGGCGCCAAGGGTAAAGGCCACTGCAGGTGACTGAAGGCCACCCCCACTGGGATCCTTCAGGGTCGACTGTCAGAGCCACGGCCCACCGCTGCACTGGCTCTGCAGGTCGCTGTGGCCCAGGGGGTGAATTCCCGGTGACCCCATCACCCGGGGCCGAGAAGGGACCAGCGGCCACTTTCTACCGCACCCTGTGACCTGGGAGCACAGAGCAGACCCAGGCCTCCCCCTTCACCCCTCCAGGTCCTAGCGAAGCAGGAGTGTTGCGTGAAAGACGCAGATGGAGGTCGCTGGAATTTCTGTGACGCAATGGAATCCACGTCCAGCAAAGGGACACCCACCGCTGACCGCCACTGAGGTCCCCGAGGTTCCTGTCCCCTGTGCACCCTGGGGAAAGGCCGTTCTTCCTCATCATCGCCACGGTGACTGTTCCCGGTGTGCCCCCAGTACCCATCCCGCCGGGGCTGGCAGTAACGGTCACTCCTCAGTGGAGCTGCGTCTGCATTCAAGGCCGCACGGCTTACCCCCCGGGTCTCCGTTTGCCTCCCTGCGGCGTTCTCACGGAGCCCTCACCGCGCTGGTGTTGCTTTGCCGTGTGCTGACCCACCGCTCGCTTCCTGACCTGACACAGCGCACGACTGTCACCCTGCGTCTCTGTGGGTGGGAGCCCGCGTGGCTTTGGCGGAGCCGAAGCCAGGGTCTTGCTGGCCGGGTCCTCTCTGCAGGACCCAGGGACGGGTGTGGGTTGCTAAGTCCAACGGCTGCCAGAGCTGCGCTCCCTGCGGTGGCGGGACCCAGGGCCCCTCTTTGTGCTGTCGGGAGAGCTGAGACCACGCCAGGCTGGGAAGGTGAGGGGTCATTCAGCAGGGACACGTGTGAGGGCACAAGTCAGGTGAAGGGAAGGACCTGGGGACAGTCCCAGACACGGAGTCACTGCCGGAGGGGCCGTGGCCCGGGAGCTAACGGCAGCGTCGATGGCGTCAGAGGGAACCCGGGGCTCCGAGGAAGCGTTCAGGCACGTGCAGGGAGGGCTCGGGAATGTGCTTCAGAAACATGATTCTACCCAATGGCCTGGTTAGGATCCGGGGGGCACAGGAAGGGAGCGTCCTGTGGGCATAGGGGTGCAGGACCCAGGCAGGCCGTGGCCTTGTGACCCTGGCTGCCAGTCTGGTCTTCTGAGGCCTCCAGGGAAACACTAAGGACGTGCGGGAAATGTTGGGAAATGGGTCTGGGCAGACTATTCCAGAAGAGGCGCACGCAATAGCCAAATTGCGGTCTGTGGGGTCTGGGAAGGGAGCATGGAGTGGGCGTGGGGGTGCCAGACCCCACCGGGCCATCTCGTGGCGGACAAGGAACCCTGGGCTCCCTGCCAGGCCTGGGGACACTGGAGAGCCACCCCCCAGCCCCGAGGGACAGAGAGGGCTTTGCCTCTCAGGGTGCTCACGACTCTCACCCCAGTGTCTGGCTGAGTCACCAGGCTGCCATGACAGTGGCTGCAGCTGCCACCCCGCCCCCTCCCAGCTCTGCCCTGTCCCCCCATCTCTTCCCTCCCTAAGCCCAGCAACTTGAAGGAGATTCCTTGGCTTTGGAAAGTGGGTGTTCATGCACCACACCCTGCCACCTGCCCCGAGGCACACACCAGGCCTGCTTCCGTGGCCCACTCTGTGGAACATGGGTGTCAGTCTGCGGGGACAGGTCTGGGCCAGGGGAGGGAGGGGGCGGCCCAGACTCAGTGGGGGTCTGCTGGCAGCACCCAGGCCACAGGGACCTTTGCCTCGATCGGGACTGTGGTGCCACATCTCCCTGCGATTTCTCCATGTCTGCCCCCCAGGCAGGTGGTCCTGCCTCTTCCCCACCCCACCCCGCCCCCGCTGGGTGACGACTCCTTGGGCCTATGGAGCTGGCTGCTTCCCTGCCCGGCTCCCTGCCCGACCCCCTGCTCTCCTCAGTGTCCTCTGCCAGCTTGAGCAGCCCAAAAGTGACAAGGTCCCGGCCCTGTTTGCACTGGGGAACCAGCTGCCGGTCCCTCCTCTCCCAGGCTGTGGGCCAGGGTGGGCGTCCTTGGAGATTTTGAGATTAAGCGGGTAGAGCTCTGCACTGCTGTGCCAGGGCTTTGCCAGGTCACCCTCTGGAAGGAGAGGTCACTCCCCCTTGGAGGATCCTGGGAGAACCGTCTCCTGGCCGAGCCCCCCCTGGCCCCCACACACCCCGTCGTTCCTCCCCAGAGGCGACAAGACCTTGTTCGCTGAGCGGAGAGGGAGGGACAGCGGCGGGGCTCAGGGTGGTCCCAGGGC
This sequence comes from Phyllostomus discolor, assembly GCF_004126475.2. NCBI lineage: Eukaryota > Metazoa > Chordata > Mammalia > Chiroptera > Phyllostomidae > Phyllostomus > Phyllostomus discolor. The sequence continues at coordinate 169,493,935 of NC_040908.2, forward strand.
TGAGGTCACAGCCCCAAGACAGCTGGGTGTGTGTCTGGGGTCCGCCGGCTGGAGGCGCTGTGCTAGCCCAGGGGGCCCAGGGGAGGGGCGGGGCAGGAGCACCTTCCCCGCCTGCTCTGCTAAGGCTCCCGCGGGCGGCTGGCGCTGGGAGCTGCCAGGGGCAGTTCTGGGTGCGGGAACCGCCGGCGACAGACGCGGCAGCACCCAGCAGCCGGAATCCCGGGGCAGCGTTTTTGAAAGTGACGCAAATTGGAACAATTCTCATCTCCGTCTTCTGTGTTAGGTGGACGAGTACTAGGACTCTGAAATTTCAGTAAATGTGAATGTTTGCTTGGACGTGGTAACTGCATGCACCTATGGACATGTGGTTTGGAGGAAATCAGCCTTGACATTGCACTTTTCAACAATGTCTTTTTTAGGAATTCAATGATGTAACTTTAATATTCAATTTGAAGACTTAGCCTCATGAGTCTTCTAATTCTATAACTTGCTCTTGAAAGTTCTCTAGCCCTGGCTGGTGTGGCCCACAGGACTGAGCACCAGCCTGAGAACCAAAGGGTCACCCGTTTGATTCCCAGTCAGGGCACATGCCTGGGTTGTGGGCCACGTCCCCAGTCGGGGGCGCACGAGAGGCATCCACACATTGATGTTTCTCTTTCCCCCTCCCTTCCCCTCTCTCTAAAAATAAATATATAAAATCTTTTAAAAAAGGAAATTCTTTGAAGCTCTAGAAAGACAATGTCTTTATTTTCCTTTAAGATTTTATTCACTGCGACAGCGAACTTCAGCCCACAGTCCCCCTCACTGGGTGGGGGCAGTAGTGGGGCTTAAATGTCAGCAGGGGCCCAGGCTAGTTAGAAAGGCCGCAGCCTCCCCCCCCCCCCCACACACACGTCTGCCTCAGTGACGAACAAGCAGCAGGTGCAGCATCTCCTGAGGGCCCAGGGCCCGAGGGACCTGAGGAGGCTTTTCCAGAACCTGAGGCTCAGAGAGGTTGAGTGACCCGCCTACCGGCACACAGCTGGGGGCTCCTCCGACCTGTGGGGGAAGCTCTCCTAGGTTCCTCCCCCCGGGCTCGCCTCCTTTCCCCCAGTTCCCCTCCCTTCCTCCAGGCTCGCCTCCCCGCTGGCCTACTCTCCTTCCCAGCTGCCCCTCCTTCCTTCCCGATGATGCCAGAGTTGCCGTTTGCAAGAATAATGCACAAAACTTCCTCCGTCTCAGGGCCGCCCCACTGCCTCTCAGGTGAAAACGCTGCGGCTGGGCACTGCCCGCCGACCCTCCGCGGGCCCCGACGCGGAGCCGGGATCCTGGTCGGCGCCTGCAGACTGTGTGGGCGCAAGGGGCGTGGCTATGCGCTGGAGGGCGGAGGCGGGGCAGTGTCGCGAGTAAGTGAGCCAATCCCAAAGTCGGTAGGGGACTAGGTTCCCGCCCACGAAGCAGTCCCGCCCAGGGAACCTAGGCTGGGTCCCCAAACCAGCGAACCCGCGGCCTGCCTCTTCAGATTGCTGCTGTATGGCCAGCACCTCACCCGTCCAAACGGGCTCCGGGAGGAGATTCCCCCGCGCCTCCCAGGGTACCAGCTTTCGGCTTCCAGGTTCCCAGATGTGCAGCGCCGCCCGGGTCTTCAGCCCCCTCCGGGCTCTGACTCTTGGGTGAGCTCCTGCTCCTGCCACCCAAATGAGCGCCAGGAGCGGGCGGGCGACAGACAAGTCCCAGGGCCTCCCCAGCCCGAAGCTCCCCAGTGGGGCTCCTCAGTGGCCTCCGGGGCTGGACAGAGTAGGCAGCGGGGGGCTCGGCCAGGCCGCCCCCCCTCCCAACTTGGATGGGATGCTCCCCTGTGAGCGCTGGGCTGCCTGTGCCCACACGCTGCCCTTCCCTGCAGCCCCACGGGCCTCCCCTGCCCTGGGGGGTCCTCCCTCTTTGGTTCTCCTTGCAACCTCCCTGGCCGCACCCTGCCTTCTCCCTGGTTCCTGGCCCCCTACTCCTGGGTGCAAACCCCACAGCGTGCCCCACCCCGAAGTGCACACTGGGAGTGAGGAAGAGTCAGAGAGGAAGCCGGCCATCCAGAGCCTGGCCCACCACGAGGGAGTTTCTGGGCAGGAGGGTGAGAGCCAGGTGTGACCCTGCCCTTCCACCTGGTCCTTTCCGGGCCCAGCCGCACCCCTCAGAGTCCCCGGTGGGTGGCTCTGCGGACTGTGCACAAGGGCGTCCCCCAGTGCCGTGACCAGGAGTCCAGCCCAGGACTTAGGGGTTTTTCCAAAACCAGCGTCGATGTCAGAATGAATACTCTCTCACTAGGCCTGGTCCAGGGCGAGGACCAGAGGCGGTGTGCAAACCTGAGGATGCAGGGGACCACTAGTGTTTTGGTGGGTCCTGAGGAAGCCCCTCTCTGAACGCGGGTCGGGGTCACGCTGCAGGTCAGCTGCCCTGTGGACTCACTCCAGGGGGCAGTGGAGGGGGGGTGGGATGGTCCCACTTCGGTGTAGGGCGTGTGCTCCCCATGAGTGGCAGGGAGGGGAGCTCAGGGCCCCCGGGTTCTGCGCTATGGTGAGTTTGTAGAGTTACTTCATCATGTGTCACCGTGCAGCACTAGTAGAAATCAAGTGCACAGTAAATATGTAATGTGCTTCAATCGTCTGGAACCATCCCCTGACCCACGCTGGTCCGTGGAAAAAGTGTCTCCCACGACACCGGGCCCTGGTGCTCAAAGGCTCGGGACCGCTGCTCTGAGTGAGTGCCTGTCGTCACCTCTGCTGCCTTTGGGAACCGCTGTACCATCACCACATGGGGACGGGGAGCCCCTGATCCTTAAGACGTGGGTCTTGTCCTGTTTTCACGTGGTATCAGTGCCACGTGGCTCCAGCTTCATGTGCTGCTGGGCCGTGTGCATATGTCACAGGTTTAAATGGGTAAGGTGTCCCGTTGTGCAGCCAGCGAGGGTGCAGGGGTACGATGCGGCCTGGACAACAGGGAGCGACTGTGCCGCTGCAGAGACGAGCGGGGAAGTCCTGTGTGTGAGGGGGAGAAGGTGACACTGGGTTGGAAGGAAAAGCAACAGCTGAGACGGGAAGGCGTAAGAGGGAGGGAAGGCCGGGGCGACGGTTCATGAAGATGCCCTCGGTCCCCTTGTGTGCTGGGGCCCCCAGATGTGTCCTTGCTGGGGTCGGTGTCACTGTCACTACCTCCTCTCACTCCTGAAACCTGGGCATTGTCACCCGTCCCAGCCCAGGGGACAGGAGGGGGAGGAGGCCCCTTTCCTGATGCCACGTGTGGGGCTAGTGAGCTCACGGCCTTCGATGCCCGGGCGGGGGCCCAGGGGTCCATTCTCCGAGGGCCGGGGCGTGTATGGGGAGGGGCCGAAGCTCTGCAGGGAGAGGGTCTGGAATGCAGACCTGGCCAGAGTTGGTGGGGTGGGTGGGCAGCTCCAGTCTCTTGAGGGGGACGCAGGGATTCACAGAGCTGAGATGTGGGCGGAGCTAAGGGAACCACCCTCCGCTGAACCGGGCACAGGACGGGTGGGCAGTCTCGGAACCTCTCCTGTTGTTCCAGCTGTCGGAGACCGCCCCCGCCCACCGGACTTCCCACAGAGCCAGCACACCCCGGACCAACCGACAGCTGCGGGCCCCACGAGTCCTGGTCCCCAGGCCACTGATGCCTGCTCTGCCCCGCGGGCAAGTCCGGGACGGGTCTGCCTGGTGGGACCGCAGAGTCCACGTGTGTCGGGCCGTGGGGAGGGGCCCTCTCCTGACAGTGAGGGGGGGAGGCGGGTTAGCAGCACCCATGAGGTGGGACATGGCCCCAGGGGACACCTTGTAGAAGGAAGCCCCGTCTGCCCTCAGCGAGGGTGGCAGGAACCAGCTGGCCCAGTGAGGTGCTCCTGGGCCCTGAAGGGCACACCCCTGTGGGTGGGAACTGGGCGGAGCATTGCAGGAGGCTGAGCCTGGGCCCCCAGGCAGAGGTCTTGCTCCAGGATCTGGTGGGGCAGCTGGTGGTGGCCCTGGCTGGGAGGCGGAGCACTGGGACGTGCTCCTGCTGCCTTCCCTGACCCTGGACAAGAGGTGCGTCCTGGGGGTCCTCAGTGTCTGCTGGTTGGGGGCTGGGGTCCCTGTGCAGCCCACAGCACAGCTGCCAGAGGGGCGGGTGCAGGGCAGGGACAGGAGGCCGAGGTGGGATCCCGGGAGGTCTGTGCTTCCTCATGTCCAAGAAGGAGTGACGTCCAGAGGTCACCTTGCTCCGACACTGCAGACAGAAGTGTTTCCCTGTTCCCACTGGCGGGGCCGCCCCCAGGACGGGGTGGGCAGGCCGCACAGCAGGGACGCCCCTCGAGCCTGGAGGGGTCTGACCACAGCACCCACCTCCTGCACAGGGGAGCATGTCCGTGAACCCTGCAGCCGCCCCCACACCCGGCGACAGTGCGACAAGTGTGACCCAGGCACATTCACGGCGTTCCCCAACGGCCTGGAGTCCTGCCTGCTGTGTGGCACCTGCTCCCAGGTGAGTCTCCCCCGGGCATCTTGTCTGACCTTGACCTGCCAGCCCCTGACCCTGCCGTGGCCGGACCTTCACGTGGGGCCTCGGGACTTGGCCACAGGGACGCTCACGGTGCAGCCGAGAAACGTGAGGGGAAAGCGGAGCCTTCGGGTGAAGGAGGGACGTCCCGGTCCCGCAGTGCGGAGCTCACAGCCCCGCAGAGACGTGGCTGGAGACGTCTGTCAGCTCCCACGTCGGTCCCCACGTAGCGTGACAGCAGGAAAGTGATAGGACCCAGAGAGCCACTCCGGTTCCACATTCTGAGCCACGTGTCTATTCTCACTCATTGTGTTCACACAGGAAGGTGCTCAGTTCCATGTGGGAAACTGGGAAATCCCACGCACACACACAAGAAGAGGCAGCAGGGTCAGCGTCACCTCTCAGGGAGTCAGGGATGAGGTACTGCGTGTCACCAGCCCCTTCCACACTGGTGGGGGCCAGACAGGGTAGGACAGAGGCCGCTGACCATTTAACAGTTGGCACTGTTTGATCACCTGTGTGTGTGTGTGCAAGTGTGGACGAGTGTGTGTGTGCACAAGTGCATTTGTGTGCACACATGTGCATAAGTGTGTTTTTTGTGTGTGTGAGGGGGTGAGAACCACTTCCCAGTCACCTGCAGATGTCACCGTGTTTCACCCCAGCTCGCCACCTCCCACGCTTCCTACACGCACCAGGGGTGCGTCACCCACCCAGGGGAACCAGCAGTGACCCCCAACACCAGTCCACACTCAGACGGACCGTCACCCCGTTGTCCTTTGAAACTGTCCCCTGTGGTTCACCTGCAGAGAGCGAGGTGGAGACTGTCCCCACGCGCCCCGCTGCCCCGACGCCCCGGGTGTGGCGGAGGCTGGATACTTCCCTCACTCAGAGTCAGACGACGGTGACCTCCTCTCTGGGGTCCACTGCATGTGACCCCGAAACCTCAGTGTCCCTGTGGGCACAGATTTTGTACACAGGCTTTATGAGTGGTGAATGCCACAGAAAACACACTTATTTTTTGTAGACCCAAAGGTGGATACACAGTATTGGGGAAGACACAGTCAGGCAAGCTAGGTTTTTTAAAAGAAACTCCCTGCTGGCAGCATTTGAGACTGTGGTTCAAACTGTGTCCGTGTGACCCTGTTCCTGCACCAGTGCCCCCATCCGTGTGTTGGCCCTGGGGAGACAGGTGTGGGACCAGGTGGCAGAGGCATCCCCCACAGGGTTACATGAACCCTCGGACTGGCCCAGGGTCCCCGCGGTGGCGGGCTGAGCTCCATCCCGGTCATAGGGTCTCCAGCCCAAATCCCCCACAGGCGCCCCTGTGCACGAGGACAGGGCGGGTCCCCCAGGACTGACTCAGGCTTTCCTGAACTGCAGACCAAGACGAGGTGGCCGAGTGCACTGCCACCAGCAACAGGAGGTGCCAGTGCCGACCAGGCTGTTTCTACAAAGTCCCTGGCGACGAGGAATTCTGCACGAGGTGTAGCACGTAGGTCACTGTGCGTGGGTGCCGTGGGCGGGGTCACAGAGCTGTGGGGCTCCCCCTCAGCCTCGTGTTCCTTACACTCTTGGCACTTGTGTCCCTCCCTGGTCCCCAGCTGAGGCCCCAGCTCAAGTCTGTGCCCAGCAGCCCAGGCTGGGCCTCCCCTCCCGGCCCTCCTGGGTTCCACCCACTGCCTCCCCCCACCCCCCGTCTGGGTCCCTCCTTTGCTTTGCTGGAGGGTCCTGACGTCACCTCCTGGGAACAGGTGCCTTCAGGTCATTGGATCTCTCAGAAACATTTATTCTGTCCTCTCGACTGCTGGCCATCTGTGTGCAGAGTCCTGGGTCATCTCACCAGTGTCCTTGGTCAGCCACGGTCACCCAGGTGGCTGACCGCGTGCCGGACACCTCACTCCAGGGGAACGACGGTGTCTAGGGGACCAGGACTTGCATGTCTGGCCTCTCTAGGGCTGCATTCAGTCACAGGAGAGCCAAGGGACAGGCTGGACGGGCTTTTGGTTCCTAATCGCAGTCGAACCTGGAGGGGTCTCTACTATTTTTCCCTTTGTGATCTGGAGTTTGGGGTCCAAGAATAAGCCCCGAGCTCCCCAGAAAGAAGGTGGGGACCCGGGGGTGGAGGAAGCACGGGGTCGGTGACAGGCCTGGACAGGTGACACCCTGCCGGGCAGTGCCAGGGGAACCAGGAGCACCCACACGGGGTCCTCAGCAAGTGAGTCGCTCCCCGGGGCCTGAGCGAACCTGCCCAGGTCGTCAGAACGCACTGCACTGACGGTGCGCTCTCAGCTGGCAACAGGGAGGAGGGAGCAGCTGCGTCCCCAGCCTTGGTTAAAGCAGGACAGACCCCTCCCCTCCAGCTGCCAGACCCACACACACGGCCATGGACCTCCATCGGGGGGAAAAAGGACACCTCTCCTCCTTGTGGGACCAGGCTGGTTCTGGGGTGAGGCTGGGGCTTCCTGTGATCCCGGGCCCCTCGTGGGGTCTGTGATCACAGCACACAGAGTGGGCTGGGGGAGCGCCTCACGGAGACCCCTTCTGTTGGTGACAGTGTGGACCCGGGTGCCTGGGGCTGGAGAGACGTGGAAGCAGGAACAGTGAAGCTGTGTCCCCCCACCCCCAGGTGTCCCGAGGGGACAGTGGTCCTGCAGCTGTGCAACTCCACTGCGGACACGGTGTGCGGCCCGCCTGGTCCAGGTGAGAGGGGGTCCTGTTGTTAAGGGGTCTGTCTGAGGAGAGGAGACCCCGTGACCCGGGGGAGCCGTCTGACGGGGGCGGTGCAGTTCCCGCTCCTTCCCATCAGCCCTGGGACCAGCAGCTCGCCCCTCCCCCTCGGCCCCCAGCAACCCCGAGTTACCTTCTGGGATGGACCCCCTGTTCAGGACGGGTCACAGACACAGAATCCAGTGACATGTGACCTTGTGTGTCTGGCTTCTCTGGTTCAGGCTCTTGTCCCCAGCCCCTCGGCCTCAGTGGGACCTGCCAGGGCGTCACCTCTCTGTGTGGCCGAGGGACACTCAGATGTAGGTGCAGACAGACACGTGTGGTGGTGTTCACTCTCCTGCTCAGGGATTTGGGGACATTTATAAACAAACTGTCCCTGAGCCCGGACCGCTCTGTGACAAGGACAGCTTTTCAATCAGTGGTGTTGGGGACCCTGGACGTCCCCAGGCCCGGGAGGACTTTGGCTGTAGGTCACAGCAGACACAGAAATTAACTCACAATGACCCAAAGACCCACCCGCACAGTCTGAAGATGACAGAACCCCTGGAGGGGTCAGAGGGAACGACTGGCCACGTTGGATGGTGTTTGGGTCCCTTGTGGTGACATGGGGTCACCTGGGGGGTGTCTCTGTCTGAGTGCCTCAGGGAGCCCCCGTCCCCGGTGGGTCCACAGTCCTCCGATGGCAGGGGTCCTCCTTCCTGTGCTGACGGGTTCTAGTGCGTGCATGTGCGTGTGTCTGTGCGCACAGGGGGCGGCATGTTGGTCTGTCGGTGCATCTCACAGAGGGGGGTCCGTGTCTCCCCCTCATGAGCGGTGCTGCTGTGCACACGGGGTGCAGGTGCCCCGACCGAGGGCTTTCACGTCCTTCCCGAGCGCACGTGGGGTCGGTCTGTCTGGACTCGGTCCCCGGGCTGCTGGGAACCAGGTCTGCTTTGACCTGACAGAGACGCTTTCTGTTTCTCCTGCTGTCAGAGGGCAGACGCCGGCCCTGGCGGGTCGGGGGCTTTCTCTGTTTCCTGTTTCCTTCCATCATCATCTCTCTCTCATCAGGAAGCCAAAAGAGGGAGGATTCCACCCCATGTGTCCCGGGCACCCCAGCGGGCGCGCTCCGAGTTGGAGCCGCTGGAGGATAGTGAGTGACAGCCCGGGCTGGGGTCGGGCTCTGGGCGCTGAGGGAGGACGGGGCGGGGCCTCTGCTGGTCTTCTAGGTTCTGGGCGCTGGGGCCCCTCCCCGACCCGGAAAGGGAACAGTCTGGACGCCCGGACGGTGCTTCCCCGCCGAGCCCCAGGCCCCTGGGCTCAGGGCCGACCTGCCCCTCGGCCGTCTGAACGGTGAGGCGTCTGCAGCGTTTGTGTGTTTTCTGGCTCCAGGGCACTCGCTGGGAGCCGGGGAAGAGAAGCTGAAGCTGAAGCGAGTCCGTGAAGGCGCCGTCCGCTAGGGGCGCGGTCGTAGGGGAGGCCCCCGCTTCGCGGGGTGTAGGGCCCGCGCCCGCCGTGGCGTGGGTGAAACTCCGGCGCCGGCTCCGCCGCTGCTCCGGTGCGGGGCTCGCTCCGTCTCTGCGCTCTGCGCTCCGGACTCTGCCGCGCTCCTGGGCGGGGCGCTCGGGGAGGGCGGACCCCGTCAGAGGGTCTGATGTCGCCCGGGGATGTACAACGAGGCGGGAGGCCGGCAGCGTGCGAGCTCTGAGCCGGGCCGGGGGCCGGGGCCGGGTGGGGGACCGGGAGACCTGCCGCCTTCCCTTCCGCCCCCCGCCCCCGCGCATTGGGTCGGAGCGGCTCGTGTTGGGAATTGTCCCAGCTCAGGGGCGGCCCCGATTCCCACTCCCGCGGGACCCCAGATTCTCTGCGGGAGAGGCCGGGCGTGGGGAACCCAAGGCCGAGTTTCCTCGTGCGCGGTTCGGAACACGCCGGTTCAGAAACTGGCCCGTGGGGTGCGGGCCCTGGTGCAGGTCACGCCGGCGAGGGGGACCTGAACTGGATCTACGACTTTCTGGGAGGACTGGACACTGTCCACGTCCTCCCCGGGCCTCCGGGGAGCCTGGCGGCGGAGTCCCTGACTGTGCAGAAAGTGGGGTGAAGCCGACACTTGTGGTTTTTGAGCCGTCGCTGTGGCGGCGGGTCTTTGGGTGGGACTGCAGGGAGCGGAGCAGACAGTTGCGCGTAGGGGGCGGTTGCTGGCGTTGCTAAAACCTTAAACAAGGTCGCCTTTTTGGGAATGGGCGGGGATTTTCTTTTAAGAAGCCTTTATTTGCCCTGGCTGGCGTACCTCAGCGGATGGAGCGCGGGCTGTGAACCATGTATCTGAGGTTCTATTCCCAGTCAGAGCACATGCCTAGGTTGCAGGCCATGGCCCCCAACAACTACACATTGATGTTTCTCTCTCTCCTTCTCTCCCTTCCCTCTCTAAAAATAAATAAATAAATAAATAAATAAATAAATAAATAAAATCTAACAAAAAGAAGCCTTTATTTAATAAAAATCAACTCTCGCGGGACCCGGCGAGCGCCAGTTTCTGCATGACTTAGGCTCGTCTGCGCCCTGGCCCGCAAGCTGCGGAGGGGCCCACAGGGGTAGGGGTGGGCGCAAGCTCTAGGGTGCACACTCAGCACCCCTCTTCCCAGAGCTGAAGCAGGTCGGGAAGATCCGAGGGTGAGTCAGGTCCCCAGCCCCTGGTACACATGGAGCCAGGTTATCAGTCCAGAAGGTTCCAAGGAGGCAGGAGCTGAGGGTTGGTGCTGTGCTGGGGACAGGCGGCCAGGTGCTGTGGCACCTCCTCAAGCAGAGGCCGCAGGGACCAGGTCGGGGTCCCTTCACAGCCTCACCTCTGTGCGTCCGCCCCCCCTCCACAGGGTCCTACGTCAGCAGAGACTGTGACCTGGACCTTGTCACCCAGTACAGCCCGTGCCAGCCTGGCTCCTTCACCACCCACCGACACCCAGAGACGGCGTGCCTGCCCTGTGCTGAATGCCGGGAGGGTGAGTGGGCGCACTGAGCTTGGGGGGCCCTTTGGTTCCCACAGCCCCCCTGCAGGACCTGGCTGCTAGGAATCACCCCAAGGGCAGGTGTCACAGGTGAACAGGACGACGGGGTGAGCAGGACGCGTGTCTACAAGGATGACATGGAGTCTGTGGTGCAAGGGTCCCCCTGAGGCATCCGGGGATTCAGAGCCCCTGTCCGAGGGAGGAACGTACAGGGTTCACCCCGCACCTCTGCGTGTCCCACAGTCTGGGGGGAGGCTGGGGTCCTGCCACCTTCCCACCCAGTGCTCCCACCACCGGGCAGCAACCCAGCCCACAGTCCCGAGCACTTGGAGGGGGGACTTAAATCCGAGCAGGGGTCAGGCCAGGTAGAAAGGCGGCAGCCTCCTGCCTGACGTGTCTGCCTCACTGACGAATAAACTGCAAAGCATGGAAAATAAATATAGTTCAGGATTCCTTGTTGTCCTTCTCAGGAGAAGGCCATTGGTATTTCAACAAGGGCAGCCTGAGTCTTGGCTTGGCTTTGGGCAGCGAGGACGGTGTCACAGAGTTGCTCCTGCCGACCCTGAGCACAGTGTGTCCCCCATCACATGTCCCCTCTTCGGCTCCTTTCTCGGTTCCTCCAGCCGTCAGGACGCAGGCTGTCCGCTCTCTGGTTGACCTTGTTCCCGGGTGGTTTCTGCTTTCGGACGCAACCGCAGGAGGGGCTGACGACACCTCCCTCTGGTTCCCCGTCACTGCTGCACGGAAGTGCACCCGTGTCCACGTTGTGTCCTGCGACCTCACTGCCTTCATTTCCATGTTCTCTTGGGAGTTTGCGGGTCCTCAAATGGTCCTACGTATGGCGTCCTGCCGTCTGCGAGCAGTGCGAAGGCTCCTTCTCCCTCGGATTTGCTTGCTGTTTGTGTCTGTCTCGCGTGACCAGTGTTGCTCGGACTCCCAGTGCTCTGGTGGGGGAAGGTGGTGAGAGTGGGCGTCTGTCTTCCTCCTGGGTGGAGAGAGGGAGCTCCTCTCACCCTTGCGTGTAGTGTCACTGTGTGTCTAGAAATTGTGTTTTTTTTTAAGATTTTATTTATTTTTGGAGAGAGTGGAAGGGAGGCAGAGAGACAGTGTGTGCTTGCCTCTTATGTGCCTCCTACTGAGGACCTGGCCCACAACTCAGGCATGTGCCCTGACCAGGAATCAAACCAGCGACCCTTTGTTTCCCACTCCGGTGCTCGGTCCACTGAGCCACACCAGCCAGGGAAGGAATTATGTTTTTAATAACACATTTTTATAAGTAATTAAAACAGAATTGGATGCAATTTATACACAGTGCTGTTGTAGATTTTACTATAATGAACAGCATTAAATATGAATTTTTGTGTTAATGCCCATTCAGCAATTCCTGACAATGTAATCCGTGGGGCTAAGGATAAAACTTTTTCAGGACATTTGGTATACTAGGAGTGATGGAACCAAAAATGGAAAAAAAAAAACCCAGGAACTACCTTCTGGAGGGCGCGCCTCTTATAGTCAAGACTCCCTCCGCTAGGCGAAAGTTCCAGGAGCCCATGTGCATCAGTGACCAGCTGGCGTTGTTGTGAGAGGGTGTGTTGGGCTTCAGTGAATTTTTTTGACGACTCTCCCAGAGCACTGGCCCATTTCCGGACGGGTGACTTACCAGCCCACCTGCCCACACCTGCAGAATGTTGAGCAGTTTCTGACCAAAAATGCACGTGCCCCACCCTCCCTACTCCCCCGATCTCACCCAGACCGACTGTTTTTCTTTCCCGGGTGAAAAGAGTCCACAAACGGAAACGTCTGGACGTGTAGGTCATGAAACAAAACAGCAGAAGCTCTGAGAGGCGTCAGAGCCGCTGAGTCCAGAGAGCGTTCCGGGCGGTGGAGGGACGTCCCCACGGGTGTCCCGCATCCAGGGGGGAGCATGTGAGGGGGACCAAAGGGTAAAGGTGTGAGAATAAAAACAGAATTTTTATAAGTAAATTCTCTTGTTGGGTCGCCCCTTGAGTACATGTGGCCAAATGCATCCACAGGAGTTCACATTCACGTGCAACACAGGATGTAATTCCCATTCTAAGTTATTTAAATTTCATTCCTTTATGTTTTATATTTTAAAATGGTCTGTGGTAGGAATGAAAAACAATAAATATCCTCCAAAAGATGTGGAAATGTGTTCCCCACTCTGGAAACTAAATTTTAGACTTTAGAGCATTCGGATAATTTAAAGCACAGGGGGCCCAGGCCCTGGGATTCTGCCCTGGATGACTCTTACCCCCTGGGAGGGGCGGCCCAAGAGGGAGGTGAGGGGGCGGGACCCATTGGCTGCTGTGCAGAGCTCGGCCTGCAGGGGGCATCAGCGGGATTGAGACTCAAAGCGCAGGGGCCTGGCTTCCTCAGAGGGTGGTCTGGGGGCAGGCACCTGGATGGGGAAGGGAAGTGTGGGCCAGTAGGGGGCTTCTGAGCAGGTTCCCACAGGAAAGCCCAGTGCTCCCTGCTGGCGAGGGATAAGGTACAAGCATTACCGCTCCACGTTTCATGGCTGATTTCCATGGAGGGATCCAAGGAGAAGAGACCCCCAGGGGACATTTGCAGAGGAGGATCTCAGGTCCCCAGTGATGGCGGTGGTGCCCGGGTCGGCCCTGGGCAGGCAGCCTCTCCACGTGGAACCCTCCTCCTCCTTCCAGGTGGTCCCTGCTGCCCAGCCCCTGCTGGCCACTCTCTGTGCACAGCAGGTCAGGATGGGGAGGTGCCTGGTGCCCCGACTGCCTGCCCTCCCTGTGTGCCTCGCCGTGGTCCAGCTGCTCAGCCCCTGCTCAGGTAGGACGGGCTGTGCGTCTGTGTGTGTGAATCCTTTCCCTTCGGGCCCAGCCAGAGCCCTGCCCCACTCCAACCCCTGCAAGGCCTGTCCACACTGCACCTATGTGAGGACTGAGTTCCCGTCTAGGTGTCTGTCACCTCATCCTCCCTGCCTGGGACACCCCCTGGGTGTCTGGCCCTGCTCACTCTGACGGAGCCCCCCCCTTCTGATGACCAGCTGAGTTTGCTGTGGTGGGACCCCCCGAGCCCATCCTGGCCATGGTGGGTGAAGACGCAGACCTGCCCTGTCACCTGTCCCCGGAGATGAGCGCTGAGACCATGGAGCTGATGTGGTGGCGACCCAACGACAGGCAGGTAGTGCACAGGTACGCACACGGGCAGGAGGAGACACCAGCAGAGGAGTATCGAGGGAGAACTTCGATTTCCCGAGAGGACGTCACTGCGGGGAAGGCCGCTCTGCAGATTCACAACGTCAGCGTCTCTGACAACGGAACCTACCTGTGTTATTTCCAAGATGGAGACTTCACTGCAGAAGCCCAGGTGGAGCTGCAGGTGGCAGGTGAGCCCCAGGCTTGTTTCAGGCTCCTTTCCCTGGGCGGGGGCAGAGGCTGCAGACCTACCCCAGAGCACATGGGCTGTTCACCAGCATCCGTCCCCAGCCTCCATCTCTGCGCCTCTGAGGCCCGTGACATACCCAGGGGTCCCTCAGGGTGACTTCCTCCTGCACCCAGGACAGAGTCCCCCACGCCGCCCACCATTCTCAGAGGGGAGTGGAGGTCGGGGACGGGAAGGAGGAGGAGCCCTCCCCGCAGTGGGTGGCAAACGGGTGTTGGGTTCAGTGTGATTCAGACCATGGCTGTGGGGCCTCAGGTGTCTGCTGCTGTGAGTTAGAGGTTTGACCTGCAGGGACAACCTGTGGGGCCCACGTCCCCCACCAACCCCCAGGAACACACCTGCAGTTGAACAGGTTGTGACGTCCTCGGTGCAGCGAGGGAGGATGCTCGCCTGGGGACGGGGACACCGGGGTGTCTCAGAGAGGGGGCGTCAGGGAGGACTTGCTGCGGTTTGGGGGGATGTGGAGGCAGCGCTGGGCTCTGCGTGGGACGCCGTCAGGATGGTGGGGGGTGTCACTGGTCACTCACAGCCGGCACAGGGAGGTGGGTCACTGCACATGGTTCCTGTTTCCTCTGTGCTGTCACCCCACCTTTGAGTGGCCTTGATTTGGCCCTGACCCACCCCAGTGAGTGAGCGCCTTGTCCGAGGTGCTGCCCCATGAAAGCGCTCGTGTCCGGGCTTCAAGGCTGCAGTTCGAGTTCCCCGGACACAGCCCTGACCTGTGGCTTCCAGTGCGTGGGGGCTGGGGAGCAGGGACGGTGCAGCCACCTGGCCTTTTCCCCGCATGGCCCCTCCTCAGCCTGCTGTCCCTTCCTGCAGACCTCGGCTCCCCCGACGGAGCCCCCCCTGCAGGACTCTGTGTTCAGGTCCTCAGAGGGCTTCCTCCCCCTCCGTGTGTTCAGGGGCGTGGGGACAGGTGGCAGTAGCTCCCCTCTTCCTGGCCCCGGGTCCGCTGTCTTCCGTGGGAAAGGTTCCCCTCTGCACAGCCTCGCTGTGGACACTTCTGGGGGGAGACCCTGCAGGGAGAGCCCAGCAGCCTGGCAGTGAGGGCAGTAAGAGCCTCCCGAGGGTCCTGGTGTACGAGTCACTGCTCGGGTGGCCGCAGGACACTGTGTGTGTCTCCTCCTCATGGGAGGGCACGGCCCCCACAGGACAGGCAGTGTTGACAGGGGCAGTGGCATGGGACCCACTTAGGCTAAGGGGCTCCACCTCCATGCTTGCCCAGGGAGGGGTGAGGGTCTCTACCAGGGACCAGCCTGTCTGGGGCAGGGGGAGGAGAGGCTGCGGCAGTCTCTAAGGGGACTTGGGGAAGCAGCCTCTGCTCTCGCCCAGAGCCCCCTGGATCCAGCACGAGGGTCCAGCCAGGGTCAGGCAGTGGCCCCATCGGGGATCAGTCTCTGCTGCACAGGACACGCTGGGAGCAGCTCCTGGTGAGTCCCTGCTGGGCTCGTCAGTGTGTGCGTCCCTCCCTGGTGAGGGGACCCCACCAGTACAGAGGGCTCCCCACGATTCAGCTCACTTCTCCTCCCCAGCGCTGGGCTCTGACCCCCACATTGACATGAAGGGCTACGAGGCTGGAGGGATCCGTGTGAGCTGCATGTCTGCCGGCTGGTACCCGCAGCCCCAGATCCAGTGGAGAGACGCCAGGGGACAGAGCTTGCCCTCGGAGGCAGCATCTGCGGCTGCAGACCCCCAGGGCCTTTATGCAGCCTCAGCCTCTGTGATCCTGGAAGATGGCTCTGGGAAGGGGGTCTCCTGTGTCATCAGAAACCCCCTGCTGGGCCAGGAGAGGTCAGCCAGGCTTTCCATCCCAGGTGAGTGCCCTGTCCCCTGCTCTGAGCTCTGAGGTGCCCCTGGGAGAAGGCTGCTGACCTGGGTCCCTGGGGGGCACAGACAGCACGGAGCAGGGACCTGGGGCCTCTTGCCTGAAGCGGTTTATGTCACAGACACCTTCTGAGCACTTCCTGCCACACACGGAGCCAGGCAGTGGGACATGGGGACAGATGGAAAAGTTGAGCAAACACACCAGGAGGGGAAAGTAGGTACAACCCAAATCTCAGTGAAAGGGGTAATGTCCTTACAACATAAAGGAACACGGTGGATAAAACAGCAAAAACAGGAATCATGAGTTCTGAGAAAGTTAAAACTCACAGGACGATGCCAAATCTTAGGAATCGGAAATATTTTGCCCCTGGGAAATTGCCAGCAGAAGGAGAAACGAGGTGGTGGGGCCCTCTGGTGGCGGGCTGTGGGGAGACGGTTCCTTAAACGCTGGTGCTCCTGGGTTTGATCGGGCTTGCTCGCTGTGCTGGCGCGGGCAGGTGACCGAGACACAGGCTGAGACCGACAGCATGAACACCAGGTGCATAAGGGCTGATTCCGCTGTAAACAAGATAGAATAAAATATATTTAGTTTTGAAAACTGAGTGAAACCTGCGTGGCACTCACCCTGCGTCAGGCACTGCATAAACACTAACTTCATGCTCTCCCTGATCAGGACGCAGCAACAGACGGTTACGTCATTAATTCAAGGTCACAGCGCTGGTCGGGCAGGAGATCCGGGACTGGAACCCAGGTCCCCAGCCCCACAGTCTGTTCTTCATCACCCGACTCTGCTGACTGGGGGGCAGGTAGTCAGTGGGGGGGCGATGCAGAGGGGACGTCAGTGACACTGTGTGCGTCCTCGTGCTCCATCTGATCCCATGGGGGCGGAGACCTTTCAGGAAAACCGTCCTGACTGTGTGACAGTGAGAGTCTGGGTGCTCTGGGAACAGAGAGATCCCTCCAGAGGCTGCTGCTACCCCTTCGCAGGTGCCTTCTTCAGGGACACACAGCCTTGGAAAGTGGCCTTCATCCTTACCCTGTTGCTGCTGCTCCTTGCGGGGCTCCTGTTCGGTGGGTGGTACTTGCTGTGGCGACAGCGGAAGAGGACCCGGCCCCGTCCCAGGAGGAGGGGACAGTAGGAGCTGAGAGAGAAGCAGCGCAGGCAGAGCTGCAGCGGCAGCGAAGCGCCCAAGGTGACGCCCAGCTGCAGGTGGTCGCCACCTCCGTGCCCCACCCACACCTACCCGCCGGATCCTCCTCTGCATCCCCTGGACGGGACTTTATTTTCAGTTTATGTGCAGAGTCACTGCAGGACGAGCTCAGTAAGTCCCCATCCCCATCCCCGTGCATCCTGGGGTCCCTGGTCACATTGTCACTGACTCCACACGTTCCCTGCAGGGTGGACAAGGACCTGGTAGTGACCACATCAGCTGTCCTGGACCTGCATCTCAGCCTCTGCTCTGTTAATTCAGCCTCTCTTTTCAGTCCTAAGCGCCCAGGGGAAGAAATGGGGACACTGATAGCACATGGCAGTGGGCTCTCCCAGTGGGGAAGGGGCTGCGATCTCCGTGCACAAGGGGGTGTTAGAGTCCATACACCGAAGGAACCCAGGGAACCCCATAAATAAACCTGGTCTGTTGAGTCGGCAAGGGCTGGCAGCTGCTGTCAGTGGGACGGGGGTGAGGGTTTCCTGTAGCACCAGCGACAGGCCGTGTGCTGCTTGTACTGTCTCCTCTGACAGCTCAGGGAGACCACCCACGTGGCAGATCCAAAGGTCAGACAGTCGGGAGCCAAGCGAGGTTACAGACCTCGTCCCTGCTGCCCGCATAGCCGCTCTGGTCCCGCTGGACAGGAGGGGGCCGCCTCAGTGGACACCTTACCCCGGGGCTTCCCACCCTCGGGCCCCGCAGGCCCTTCTGCCCGGCTCACTGGCTCCATGTGAATGAGCGTCAGGCCTGTCAGGAGCCCGGCCAGGTCGTGTCCTATCGTGTTCTCCTGTCCCCCTGCCTAGTCCCTTCTTTGAGGTCTGCCCGGGCCCCCAGGGCCTCCCTGCACCCTGGACCTGGTTGCCAGCTGGGACCCTCACAGAGCACAGCACACGCCACGCCTGCCTTCCAGGGACGAGGCCAAGTCTCCCTCCGTGATTTTCTCTTTTCAGCCACGAACAGGATCTACTCCGAATTCGGACAGGGGGTTCCCAAATCTAGCTGGAGGATGTTCATGAGGGTCTCGGGACTGGAGGAGAACGACGTTGTCATCTGTGAGCACGAGAACCCGGGGACCCTGGCGAAGCAGCACCACAGGATGCTGCTGCGCCGGCAGAGCGAGCTGGGGCGCACCGCGTCCCCCTGCGGGCTCGTGGCGGCCCTCCGTGAGATGCGGCTGCGGGAGCATCTGGAGAATGTTAGCAACGAGCTGGTGTGGAAGGTATCTTAGGTCGTGAGGACGCAGAGCCCCAAACTGGAGCCAGCTCTTTGGGCAACGGCTGTGACTTCGTGGCATCCTGGGTCCTGACCTTCCCCAGGTCCCTTCCCGTGGGCGCCTTTAGAGATCCCAGATGGGACAGAGCTCCTTCCGTGTCCAAGGAGCTTCTTCGGGACGCTTCCGATGGGGAGGTCCATGCGGCCAGGGGCCCCTCTGCCTGCAGCCCATGTGGCCTACAGGCTGCCCCTCAGGGAACCCTGAGCTGCTTGGAAAGGGACCCACGGGCTGTGGTCGGTGGGCCCACAAGCCGGGGCCTCCTCCAGAAATGGAGGCCAGGATGGGTGGCTGGTCCTGTGTGTGACCCCAGCAGCTCAGTCCTTGATCTCCCAGGCACTGCGGTGTCCCCCGGCTTCCACTTGGGAGCGCCATACCTGGGTGACACAAGTCAGTCCATGACAGATAAACTAGTGGCCACTCAGCTGTCACTAGTTTAGCTGGGGTGGGGCATGGGGACAGTCTCATGCCAGGTTTAAATGCCTTTGTACAGTTCTTTAGAAAGTACAGCATATGTGCTTTTACGATTTTCTTTATGTATTAAAATTTCTATTACATAGTGTGTTTACGTTTGTAGAAATGTTTTTACCCAGTAAAATTCATATATTTTTTTATTTTTTAAAGAGTTTTTTAAATATATTTTATTGATTATACTATTACAGTTGTCCCATTTCCCCCCTTCACTCCCCTCCACCCTATACCCCGTCTCCCACCCACATCCCCCTCTTTAGTCATGTCCATGGGTCATACTTATGAGTTCTTTAGCTTCTAGATTTCCCGTACTATCCTTACCCTCCCCCTATCTATTTTCTACCTACAATCTATGCTACTTATTCTCTGTACCTTTTCCCCCTCTCTCCTCCTCCCACTCCCCTGTTGCTAACCCTCCATGTGATCTCCATTTCTGTGGTTCTGTTCCTGTTCTAGTTGTTTGCTTAGTTTCTTTTGGTTTTGCTTTAGGTGTGATTGTTAATAATTGTGAGTTTGCTGTCCTTTTACTATACATGTTTTTTCTTTATCTTCTTTTCTTAGATAAGTCCCTTTAACATTTCATAAAACAAGGGCTTGTTAATGATGAACTCCTTTAACTTGACCTTATTTGGGAAGCACTTTATCTGCCCTCCCATTCTAAATGAAAGCTTTGCTGGATAGAGCAATCTGGGATGTAGGTCCTTGTCTTTCATGATTTGGAATATTTCTTTCCATCCCCTTCTTGCCTGTAAGGTCTCTTTTGAGAAATCAGCTGACAGTCTGATGGGAACTCCTTTGTAGGTGACTGTCCCCTTATCTCTTGCTGCTTCTTGGGTTCTCTCCTTCATTTTTACCTTGGCTAATGTAATTATGATGTGCCTTGGTGTGTTTCTTCTTGGGTCCAACTTCTTTGGGGCTCTCTGAGCTTCCCGGATTTCCTGGAAGTCTATTTCTTTATCCAGACTGGGGAAGTTCTCCTTTATTATTTGTTCAAATATGTGCTCAATCTGTTGCTTTTCCTCTTCCCCTTCTGGTACCCCTATAATTCGGACGTTGGAACATTTAAAGATGTCCTGGAGGTTCCTAAGCTTCTCCTCATTTTTTTGAATTATTTCTTCATTCTTTCCTGCTTGTTTTTTTCTTCTTCCTTCTGGTCTACTCTATTGTTTTGAGTCCCAGTTTCCTTCCCATCCTTATTGGTTTTCCGTGCATCTTCCTTCATCTCTTTTATGGTAACCTTCATTTTCTCATGTAATTTGTGCCCAAAATCAACCATTTCTGTGAGCTTCCTGATCACCAGTGTTTTGAACTGTGCATCCGATAGATTGGCAATCTCTTGGTCGCTCAATGGGATGATCCCTGGGCCATTGATCTGTTTTTCTGTTTGAGACAGGTCGCTCCTGTTACAGTGAGGGGCGGAGCCTTAGGTGTTCACCGGGGCTGGGCACCCCAGTCACTAGATTGTGACGTTGTGGGGGCGGGGGCTGGAGGGAACAACGGCGGTAGCTCTACTCTCCCGGGATCCCAGTCCCCTCCCTGGGATCCTGGGCTGTGTGCTCTGCCCTGGTTCACAATCGCAGCCTCACTGGGTCCGCCAGTCGCCGCTCGCGTACTCAGTGTCCACCTACTTCCATCCTGCGTGCCCCGGATGGCCTACAGATGGCTCACGCTGCGCCTGGTTCTCCCTGTTCTCCGCAACCAGCGCCGGCTGCTGCTTTTCTTCGCCCCTCCCACCGGTCTGGATGAACGGGTGTACTTCAACTTCTTGGCTGTCCGACTTCCATTCAGATAAATTCTCTGTCAGTTCTGGGTGTTATTCTGCCTGTAAATTGTTGTTCTAATCTTGGTTGTTCGTGGAGGTACGGTGCGTCCACCTATGCCTCCATCTTGCTGGAAGTCTCAAAATTTGTATTCTAAATGGTGTTGCCTCTCATTCCTGTTGGGTGGACAACTTCGGGTGTGTTGTCCTTGGAAGGTAACGTGGTACACAGAGAGTCAGGGGAGCCGAGGGTGTGGTTTGTGGGTGCAGGGCCCCGAATTGGGGACCAAAGGCTGGAGTGGCCTCCTGTCCAGGTTGTGATGTCCCCGGGGCCTCTGTCCCTGGGAATGACAGCACCATCGTCCAGCACTCCCCTGAGAACGTGCCCGCCCTTTCCCCTCCTCACTCACCCCGAACAGCACCATCCTTGGAGGTGCTCATCTGGGGCCCCGCACTCCCGTGGGGCACCGAGCACCTTCGGCTCCCATGCAGTCCCTCAGCAAAGTCCACGCCACTCCAGCCAGCCTGTCCCATCCAGACCCTTGGGTGTCATCCCCACAGGCATCTCCTCCCTCCTCCCCCTGACCCCAGGGTGTGAGGGTCCCCTGTCCCTCCCAGACTTGTGTGCCGGCCCCCTAGGCCCCGCCTCCCTCCATGCTGGTGCCCCTCACTGACTCAGCTTCTGCCCACTCTGGCCCCCTCCGGCCTCCCCAAGTCCAGTCTCCTCCACTAGCAGCTGGACTGGGGGTGGGAGCACAGATCTGGCCACCACCCTCCCCGCCACCCACCCTTATCCCACCCTGGGGAGGGTCCTGCCATTCCTGATTTGTTTAGAGGAACTGGCAGCCCCAGCCCGCACCTCAAGTCCCAAACTCTGGCTGGCGTTGCTGCGTGGGTCCCGTGGTCACGCTGAGTTTGTCAGCATCTTGCCTTCTCCTGGGGTCACTCGCAGGACAGTCCACTCTGTCTGGAACACACGGCCCCCGTCCACCCCCAGTCCCTTCCTCTAAGCCTCCTTGGAACTGGTCTTCTGTTGGAGCCAGCCCATTGCAGCCCCAGGGGCTGATCTCTGACCATCTGGCTGGGGGTTGTCCCCACATCACTGGGGTTATGCTGACTTCAACACCCATGCACGAGATGACCTGTCCCTGAGGCCTGCGTCTCCGCACAGAGGGACTTCGACCTCTGCAACTCGCCCTGTGTGGGGCCTCATCGAGGGACTGTCCTTCCCAGCACCCTGTGTGATCCCAGGGACAAGGCTCCAGTGCGCCAGCCACGTCCACCTATACACCACAACTCCCAGCATGCCGGGGGACACTGGTGTTGAAGCCTGGGGCGGTGGTTGCCTAGTGACTGAACCTGTTCCCTAGACGAACCAGGGGCGGGGCAGGGTGGGGCAGGACTTTCAGTTCCACAAAGCTCACCAGATTCTGGGAATGAGTCCCTGTGGTTTGGGGTCCAGGATTACTAGGGTAGTGGGTTGCTTCCAGGAGCAGGGTGAGTGCTCACAACAGTGCATTTGAGGGGTGACCCCAGCCAGAGCGGCTGGCCCCTGGGTCAGACGGGTCACCCTGGTCCTGTTGGGCCTGAGTCCTCCGGGGTCTTGGTGGGCCAGCTTCCGGGCCCGGTGTGGCCGGAGACTCAGGGTAGACGCCCACCTAGGAGACGGAGGGGAGACTGCCTGTCCCCAGCAGATTGGGCCTGAGCTCGGGACACCCTTTTGGGATTGAGGCCCTGCCCCGCGAGACCATCGCCTGCCCAGCCTCAGTTGCCCCTTGGGCTGTGCCAGTGTCCTCTTGCGCCTCTACCCATGATGGTCCCTTGTGGCCCCATCCAGGCCTCGCCCTGCTGCCCCAGCTGGACCTCGGGGACAGGTCGAGCGTGAGGGGTACTTGGTCCTCCGCCTGGCCGGGTGTCATCCGGGGGTGGGCGGAGGGAGCCCCAGCTTGGCACTTAGGAAAATGGGGCCGCGGAAGCCCGGGGGACAGGGCTCACATGAAAAGACCGGGATTTTATGACGGCATTCTTTGCAGCGGCCAAACCACTCATTTGGGTGTCAGGACCCCTTTATTGGCCGGGAGGGTTGGGTGAGCAGCCCTGGTGGCCCTGCCCACCAAGTCCCTGAAGTCACTGGGGTAGATGGGGCGTCCACAGGCTGGTTCCCTGGGACCCGTGGTTTCCTGACAGTGTGGGACAACCTTCCCTCAGGACACACACTGCACGTGGGTGTGTCCCCTGGCTGGCAGAGATGAGAGGCCAGCCCTTCTGAGACACCCCCAGCCCCCCAGTGCCCCCAGTTCAGGCTATGCAACGCCCTAGGCCCCTGTGGTCCCCCTGCTCCCAAGTGCGTGATGGGTCTCCAGGTGGGGGCTTGGAGACTCGAGAGGCACCCAGGTGATAGGCTGCTGAGCCACACCAGCACCCACCGTCAGGGCACCCAGCACACCACGGACAGGGGTGCCTGGATGCCAGTGCCATCCTCACCTACAGCCGGATTCACAGGCGGATTGGGGTGCAGGCAGGGTGGGCTGTGTCCTAGCAGCAGGGGGCGGAAAGGCCTCAGCGATGGAGGGCCCGGGACAGGCTGTCCGGGTGGAAAAGGGCAGCTGGGTTCCTGACATTTCTCCAGTGAAGCGTGTTCTTGGTTCCTGTTTCACCGTGAACCACGTTGCTGTGGTGTTTTGTTTCTTTTTGTGGCTTCAGAACTTGAGCTTTTCCAAACCTTGGGGAGAGGCGCCCTGTTTTACACCATGAGGCCTGGGGCGGGACCCAGGAGTTCTGGATGACTGACAGGCTTTCCTGTCCGAACCCTTGACCTTGGGGCATCTCCCAGACACTGTCCTTTCCCAGGACACAGCCCGTAGGTGCCCAGGCAGAGGGCGGTGGCCCTTTGTGCCTGCAGAACCAGCTGGGCGGTGACCCTTCCGACGTTACTGACACGGCCGCCACCTCCGGCTCCTCAGTGACGTCGGCCCCCTGTCCAGAGTGTGTGGAGTTCAGCATGAAGAGACTCGGGGCAACCTAGGAGGTAGTAGCTGTAGTTAACAACGTGGTGTTGTGCACGTAAAATGTCGCTAGGCCCTGGCTGGTGTGGCTCGGTAGACTGAATCCCGGCCTGGGAACCCAAGGGTCGCTGGTTGGATTCCCAGTCAGGGCACATGCCTGGGTTGCCAGCCGGGTCCCCTGTAGGGGGTACCCAAGAGGCAGCCACACATTGATGTTTCTCTCAATTTCTCTCTCTCTAAAAATAAAAATTTTTTAAAAAAATGTTAAGGTAGATTTCATGTAAAGCTTTTTTACGCTAAGAAAAGGGGAAAGTAGAGGGTAACATTCAGAGGTCCCGGGTATGTTTATGACACCCTGTGGTGGCAGTACCACGGGAGAACACACATGTGCAAACCTGTCATATTGTATACGTGAAACACATGCAGTGCCAGGCCCCCACAGGTACACTGCCCGGCAGACACACTTTGGGACCAGAGCGACTCTAAACACCAGCAGCCTGGTTACCGCCCGGGATGTCTGGGAATGCCCCCCCGCCCTGCCCCCCTCCCCCCGCCCCCCCCCACCCCGCCCCGGAAAGAGTTTGTCAGTCAGATTGGTTTGTGCGGACAGACCTGGAAGGAGTTGCCAACGGCGGGATGCAGCCGCTCTCCTCGAGCTCCAGGGAGGCTCAGGGGCAGTTATCACTGAGGCTGAGGGCCCATTTCAGGGACACTGAGGGGTAGTTTTCCCTTCAGGAAGAAGGGATATTTTCAGGGAGGCTGAGGGGCACTTTTCAGGGAGGCTGAGAGGCAGTCTCCAAGGAGGCTGAGGAGCAGATTTCATGGAGGCTGAGGGGAGGATTTCATGGAGGATAGGGTCAGTTTTCAGCAAGGCTGAGGTTCCGCTTTTAGAGAGGCCATCGGCACTATTTAGGGAAGCTGAGGGTACTAATCACGGAGGCTCAGAGGACATCAGCTAGGCTAAGGGGAGGTTTTCAGCCACGATATTCATCACTTTTCACCCAGGCTGAGGGCCAATTATTAGAGGAGTCATGGGAACTATTTAGGGAGGCCTAGGTCCAGTGCTCAGGGAGGCTGAGGGGCAGTTTTCAGTGAGGCGGACAAGCATTTTTCAGGGAAGTTCAGGTAGTTTTCAGAGAGGGTGAAGGGCTGTTTCAGAGATGTTGGGAGCAGATTTCAGGGAGGTGGATGGGCAGTTTTCAGGGTGGCTGAAGGATACTTTTCACAAAAGCTGTGGGGCAACTTTTAGAAGGTTTTTGAAGCAGTTTTCAGAGAGGCTGAGTGGCAGTTTTCAGAGAGGCTGTGGGGCAGTTTTCAGAGAGGCTGTGGGGCAGCTTTCAGAGAGTTTGAGGGGCACTTTTCAGAGAGGCTTGGGGCAGGTTTCAGGGAGGCCAAGGGCCAGTTTGTGAGAGGCTGAGGTGCGGTTTTCAAGATGCTGAGGGGCAGTCTTCACAGAGGCTGTGGTGTGCATTTCAGGGAGATTGGGGAGTTCTAAGAAGCTGATGGGCAGTTTTCAGGGAGGCTGAGGTGTAGTTTTCACGGAGACTGAGGGGCAGTTTTTAAAGAGGCTGAGGGGCAGTTTTCGGAGAGGCTGAGGTGTAGTTTTCAGAGAGACTATCGTGCAGTTTTCACGGAGGCTGATGTGTAGTTTTCACTGAGACTGAAGGGCAGTTTTCTAGAGGCTGAGGGGCAGGTTTTTTTTTTTAATATTTATTTATTTATGTTTAGAGAGGGAAGGGGGGGAGGGGGAGAGAGAGAGAGAGAGACATCAATGTTCGGTTGCTGGGGGTTATGGCCTGCAACCCAGGAATGTATCCTGGCTGGGAATCGAACCTGGGACACTTTGGTTCCCAGCCCGCACTCAATCCACTGAGCTACGCCAGCCAGGGCTTGAGGGGCAGTTTTCACAGAGCTGAGGGGCAGTTTTCACAGAGGCTGAGGTGTGGCTTTCAGGTACACTGAGGGGCAGTTCTCAGAGAGGCTGAGTGGCTCTTTTCAGAGACTCTGTGGGGCAGTTATCAGGGAAGCTGAGGGCCAGTTTTCACAGAGTTTGAGGGAGAGTTTCCGGAGAGGCTGAGGGGCAGTTTTCACAGAGGCTGTGGGTTCCGTTTCAGGGAGGCGAACGGCCAGTTTTCAGGAGGCCGAGGGCCAGTTTTCAGAGAGGCTGTGAGGTAGTTTTCAGAGAGGCTGAGGGGCAGTTTTCACAGAGGCTGTGGGTTCCGTTTCAGGGAGGCGAAGGGCCAGTTTTCAGGAGGCTGAGGGGCAGTTTTCAGAGAGGCTGTGAGGTAGTTTTCAGAGAGGCTGAGGAGCAGTTTTAAGAGGCTCAGAGGCAGTTTTCACAGAGGGTAAGGTGTAGTTTCAAGGGAGGCTGAGTGCAAGTTTCAAAGATGCAGAGGTGCAGTTTGCAGACAGTTAAGGGGCAGTTTTCAGAGAGGCTGTGGGGAAGTTTTCGGAGATGCTGTGGAACAGTTTACACAGAGTCTGTGGGGCAGTTTTCACAAAGGATGAGGTGTGGTTTTCAGGTAGACTGAAGGGCAGTTTTGAGAGAGGCGGACATGTAGTTTTCAGAGAGGCTGTGGGGCAGGTTTCAGAGAGACTGAGGGGCAGTTCTCAGAGACGCTGAGTGGCAGTTTTTAGGGAGGCTGAGGAGCAGTTTTTGAGAGGCTCCGGGGCAGTTTTCAGTCAGGCTGTGGGGCAGGTTTCAGACATACTGAGGAGAAGCTTTCAGAGAAGCTGTGGGGCAGTTTTCACAGACACTGAGTGGCAGTTATCAACGGGTACGAGGGGCAGTTTTCAGAGAGTGTGGGGGCACTTTTCAGTGAGGTGGACAAGGGCAGTTTTCAGGGAAGCTGAGAGGCAGTTTTCAGGGAGGCTGAGGGGCGGTTTTCAAGAGGCTGAGGGGCAGTTTTCACAGAGGCCGTGGGGCAGTTTTCAGAGATTTTGAGGGGCAGTTTTCAGAGAAGCTGCGGGGCAGTTTTCAGAGAGGAGGAGAGGTAGTTTTCAGGGAGGCTGTGGGGCAGGTTTCAGAGATGCTGTGCGACCGTTTTCAAGAGGCTGAGGAGCAGTTTTCAGAAAGGCTGTGGTGTAGTTGTCAGGGACACTGAGGGGGAGTTTTAAGAGAACCTGAGGAGCAGTTTTCAGGCAGGCTGAGGTATAGTTTTCTTGGAGACTGAGGGGCAGTTTCTAGAGAGCCTGAGGGGCAGTTGCCTGGGAGTCTGAGGGGCAGTTTTCAGAGAGGCTGAGGGGCGGTTTTTAGGTAGGCTGAGGGCAGTTTTCGGGAAGCCTGTGGGACAGTTTTCAGGAAGGCTGAAGGGGAGTGTTCAGGGAGGCTGAGGGCGAGTTTTCACAGAGGCTGAGGGGCAGTTTTCAGGGATACTGAGGGAGAGTTTTAAGAGAACCTGAGGGGCAGTTTTCAGGGAGGCTGAGGTGTAGTTTCCTCGGAGACTGAGGGGCAGTTTCTAGGGAGGCTGAAGAGCAGTTTTCAGGGAGGCTGAGGGGCAGTTTTCAGGGAGGCTGAGGGGCAGGTTTCAGGCCAGCTGAGGGGCAGTTTACAAGGAATTTGAAGGGCACTTTTCACAGAAGCAGTGGGGCAAGTTTCAGAGAGGTTTTGGGAAACTTTTCAGAGAGCCCGAGGAGCAGTTTTCAGAGAGGCTGAGGTGCAGATTTCAGGGAGACTGTGGGGCAGTTTTCATGGAGTCTGAGGGGCAGTTTTTAGAGAGGCTGAGGGCTGTTTTGAGGGAGGCTGAGGGGCAGTTTTCAGGGATCTGAGGGGCAGTTTTCACAAAGGCTGAGGGGAATCTTCACAGAGGCTGTGGTGTAGTTTTCAGGGAGGCTGAGGGGAAGTTTTCAGGGAGGCTGATGTGTAGTTTTCACGGAGACTGAGGGGCATTTTTCACAGAGGCTGAGGGGCAGTTTTCACAGAGGCTGAGGTAGTGTTTTAAGGTAGGCTGAATGGAAGTTTTCAAAGATGCTGAGGTGCAGTTTGCATACAGTTAGGCGGCATTTTTCAGAGAGGCTCAGGGGCAGTTTTTGGAATGCCTGATGGGCCGTTTTCAGCTAACCTGAGGGGCAGTTTTGACAGAGCTTGAGGGGCACTTTTCATGGACGCTGACAGGCAGTTTTCACAAAGGCTGAGGGGCAGTCTTCACAGAGGCTGAGGTATAGTTTCAAGGGAGGCTGAGTGGAAGTTTTCAAAGATGCTGAGGTGCATTTTACAGACAGTGGGCATTTTTCAGAGAGGTTGTGGGGCAGTTTTCAGAGATGCTGTAGAACAGGTTACACAGAGGCTGTGGGGCAGTTTTCACAGAGGATGAGGTGTGGTTTTCAGGTAGACTGAGGGGCAGTTTTCAGGGAGGCTGTGGGGCAGTTTTCAGCGAGGCTGAGGGGCGGCTTTCAGGGAGGCTGTGGGGCAGGTTCCAGAGATGCTGTGGGACTGTTTTCAAGAGGCTGAGGGGCAGTTTCTAGGGAGGCTGAGGAGCAGTTTTCAGGGAGGCTGAGGGGCAGTTTTCAGGGAGGCTGAGGGGCAGTTTTCAGAGAGCCTGAGGGGCAGCTTTCACAGAGGCTTTGGGGCAGTTTTCAGAGATTTTGAGGGGCAGTTTTCAGAGTGGCGGAGAGTTAGTTTTCAGGTAGGCTGGGGGGGCAGTTTTCAGGGAGGCTGTGGGGCAGGTTGCAGACATGCTGTGGGGCTGTCTTCACAGAGGCTGTGGGGCAGTTTTCAGAGAGTTTGAGTGGCAGTTTTCAGAGAGGCGGAGAGGTAGTTTTCAGGGAGGCTGTGGAGCAGTTTTTTGGGAGGCTTAGGGCCAGTTTTCACAGAGCCTGAGTTGTAGTTTTCAGAGAGACTATGGGGCAGTTTCAGGGAGACTGGTGTGTATTCAGGGATTCTGAGTGGCAGTTTTCAGAGAGTTTGAGTGGCAGTTTTAGAGAAGCTCAGGGGCCGTTTTCACAGAGGCTGAGGTATAGTTTCAAGGGAGGCTGAGTGCAAGTTTCAAAGATGCCGAGGTGCAGTTTGCAGACAGTTAAGGGGCAGTTTTCAGAGAGGCTGTGGGGAAGTTTTCGGAGATGCTGTGGAACAGTTTACACAGAGTCTGTGGGGCAGTTTTCACAAAGGATGAGGTGTGGTTTTCAGGTAGACTGAAGGGCAGTTTTGAGAGAGGTGGACATGTAGTTTTCAGAGAGGCTGTGGGGCAGGTTTCAGAGAGACTGAGGGGCAGTTCTCAGAGACGCTGAGTGGCAGTTTTTAGGGAGGCTGAGGAGCAGTTTTTGAGAGGCTCCGGGGCAGTTTTCAGTCAGGCTGTGGGGCAGGTTTCAGACATACTGAGGAGAAGCTTTCAGAGAAGCTGTGGGGCAGTTTTCACAGACACTGAGTGGCAGTTATCAACGGGTACGAGGGGCAGTTTTCAGAGAGTGTGGGGGCACTTTTCAGTGAGGTGGACAAGGGCAGTTTTCAGGGAAGCTGAGAGGCAGTTTTCAGGGAGGCTGAGGGGCGGTTTTCAAGAGGCTGAGGGGCAGTTTTCACAGAGGCCGTGGGGCAGTTTTCAGAGATTTTGAGGGGCAGTTTTCAGAGAAGCTGCGGGGCAGTTTTCAGAGAGGAGGAGAGGTAGTTTTCAGGGAGGCTGTGGGGCAGGTTTCAGAGATGCTGTGCGACCGTTTTCAAGAGGCTGAGGAGCAGTTTTCAGAAAGGCTGTGGTGTAGTTGTCAGGGACACTGAGGGGGAGTTTTAAGAGAACCTGAGGAGCAGTTTTCAGGCAGGCTGAGGTATAGTTTTCTTGGAGACTGAGGGGCAGTTTCTAGAGAGCCTGAGGGGCAGTTGCCTGGGAGTCTGAGGGGCAGTTTTCAGAGAGGCTGAGGGGCGGTTTTTAGGTAGGCTGAGGGCAGTTTTCGGGAAGCCTGTGGGACAGTTTTCAGGAAGGCTGAAGGGGAGTGTTCAGGGAGGCTGAGGGCGAGTTTTCACAGAGGCTGAGGGGCAGTTTTCAGGGATACTGAGGGAGAGTTTTAAGAGAACCTGAGGGGCAGTTTTCAGGGAGGCTGAGGTGTAGTTTCCTCGGAGACTGAGGGGCAGTTTCTAGGGAGGCTGAAGAGCAGTTTTCAGGGAGGCTGAGGGGCAGTTTTCAGGGAGGCTGAGGGGCAGGTTTCAGGCCAGCTGAGGGGCAGTTTACAAGGAATTTGAAGGGCACTTTTCACAGAAGCAGTGGGGCAAGTTTCAGAGAGGTTTTGGGAAACTTTTCAGAGAGCCCGAGGAGCAGTTTTCAGAGAGGCTGAGGTGCAGATTTCAGGGAGACTGTGGGGCAGTTTTCATGGAGTCTGAGGGGCAGTTTTTAGAGAGGCTGAGGGCTGTTTTGAGGGAGGCTGAGGGGCAGTTTTCAGGGATCTGAGGGGCAGTTTTCACAAAGGCTGAGGGGAATCTTCACAGAGGCTGTGGTGTAGTTTTCAGGGAGGCTGAGGGGAAGTTTTCAGGGAGGCTGATGTGTAGTTTTCACGGAGACTGAGGGGCATTTTTCACAGAGGCTGAGGGGCAGTTTTCACAGAGGCTGAGGTAGTGTTTTAAGGTAGGCTGAATGGAAGTTTTCAAAGATGCTGAGGTGCAGTTTGCATACAGTTAGGCGGCATTTTTCAGAGAGGCTCAGGGGCAGTTTTTGGAATGCCTGATGGGCCGTTTTCAGCTAACCTGAGGGGCAGTTTTGACAGAGCTTGAGGGGCACTTTTCATGGACGCTGACAGGCAGTTTTCACAAAGGCTGAGGGGCAGTCTTCACAGAGGCTGAGGTATAGTTTCAAGGGAGGCTGAGTGGAAGTTTTCAAAGATGCTGAGGTGCATTTTACAGACAGTGGGCATTTTTCAGAGAGGTTGTGGGGCAGTTTTCAGAGATGCTGTAGAACAGGTTACACAGAGGCTGTGGGGCAGTTTTCACAGACACTGAGTGGCAGTTATCAACGGGTACGAGGGGCAGTTTTCAGAGAGTGTGGGGGCACTTTTCAGTGAGGTGGACAAGGGCAGTTTTCAGGGAAGCTGAGAGGCAGTTTTCAGGGAGGCTGAGGGGCGGTTTTCACAGAGGCCGTGGGGCAGTTTTCAGAGATTTTGAGGGGCAGTTTTCAGAGAAGCTGCGGGGCAGTTTTCAGAGAGGAGGAGAGGTAGTTTTCAGGGAGGCTGTGGGGCAGGTTTCAGAGATGCTGTGCGACCGTTTTCAAGAGGCTGAGGAGCAGTTT
This sequence comes from Phyllostomus discolor, assembly GCF_004126475.2. Lineage (NCBI taxonomy): Eukaryota > Metazoa > Chordata > Mammalia > Chiroptera > Phyllostomidae > Phyllostomus > Phyllostomus discolor. The sequence continues at coordinate 169,524,323 of NC_040908.2, forward strand.
TCAGAAAGGCTGTGGTGTAGTTGTCAGGGACACTGAGGGGGAGTTTTAAGAGAACCTGAGGAGCAGTTTTCAGGCAGGCTGAGGTATAGTTTTCTTGGAGACTGAGGGGCAGTTTCTAGAGAGCCTGAGGGGCAGTTGCCTGGGAGTCTGAGGGGCAGTTTTCAGAGAGGCTGAGGGGCGGTTTTTAGGTAGGCTGAGGGCAGTTTTCGGGAAGCCTGTGGGACAGTTTTCAGGAAGGCTGAAGGGGAGTGTTCAGGGAGGCTGAGGGCGAGTTTTCACAGAGGCTGAGGGGCAGTTTTCAGGGATACTGAGGGAGAGTTTTAAGAGAACCTGAGGGGCAGTTTTCAGGGAGGCTGAGGTGTAGTTTCCTCGGAGACTGAGGGGCAGTTTCTAGGGAGGCTGAAGAGCAGTTTTCAGGGAGGCTGAGGGGCAGTTTTCAGGGAGGCTGAGGGGCAGGTTTCAGGCCAGCTGAGGGGCAGTTTACAAGGAATTTGAAGGGCACTTTCACAGAAGCAGTGGGGCAAGTTTCAGAGAGGTTTTGGGAAACTTTTCAGAGAGCCCGAGGAGCAGTTTTCAGAGAGGCTGAGGTGCAGATTTCAGGGAGACTGTGGGGCAGTTTTCATGGAGTCTGAGGGGCAGTTTTTAGAGAGGCTGAGGGCTGTTTTGAGGGAGGCTGAGGGGCAGTTTTCAGGGATCTGAGGGGCAGTTTTCACAAAGGCTGAGGGGAATCTTCACAGAGGCTGTGGTGTAGTTTTCAGGGAGGCTGAGGGGAAGTTTTCAGGGAGGCTGATGTGTAGTTTTCACGGAGACTGAGGGGCATTTTTCACAGAGGCTGAGGGGCAGTTTTCACAGAGGCTGAGGTAGTGTTTTAAGGTAGGCTGAATGGAAGTTTTCAAAGATGCTGAGGTGCAGTTTGCATACAGTTAGGCGGCATTTTTCAGAGAGGCTCAGGGGCAGTTTTTGGAATGCCTGATGGGCCGTTTTCAGCTAACCTGAGGGGCAGTTTTGACAGAGCTTGAGGGGCACTTTTCATGGACGCTGACAGGCAGTTTTCACAAAGGCTGAGGGGCAGTCTTCACAGAGGCTGAGGTATAGTTTCAAGGGAGGCTGAGTGGAAGTTTTCAAAGATGCTGAGGTGCATTTTACAGACAGTGGGCATTTTTCAGAGAGGTTGTGGGGCAGTTTTCAGAGATGCTGTAGAACAGGTTACACAGAGGCTGTGGGGCAGTTTTCACAGACACTGAGTGGCAGTTATCAACGGGTACGAGGGGCAGTTTTCAGAGAGTGTGGGGGCACTTTTCAGTGAGGTGGACAAGGGCAGTTTTCAGGGAAGCTGAGAGGCAGTTTTCAGGGAGGCTGAGGGGCGGTTTTCACAGAGGCCGTGGGGCAGTTTTCAGAGATTTTGAGGGGCAGTTTTCAGAGAAGCTGCGGGGCAGTTTTCAGAGAGGAGGAGAGGTAGTTTTCAGGGAGGCTGTGGGGCAGGTTTCAGAGATGCTGTGCGACCGTTTTCAAGAGGCTGAGGAGCAGTTTTCAGAAAGGCTGTGGTGTAGTTGTCAGGGACACTGAGGGGGAGTTTTAAGAGAACCTGAGGAGCAGTTTTCAGGCAGGCTGAGGTATAGTTTTCTTGGAGACTGAGGGGCAGTTTCTAGAGAGCCTGAGGGGCAGTTGCCTGGGAGTCTGAGGGGCAGTTTTCAGAGAGGCTGAGGGGCGGTTTTTAGGTAGGCTGAGGGCAGTTTTTGGGAAGCCTGTGGGACTGTTTTCAGGAAGGCTGAAGGGGAGTGTTCAGGGAGGCTGAGGGCGAGTTTTCACAGAGGCTGAGGGGCAGTTTTCAGGGATACTGAGGGAGAGTTTTAAGAGAACCTGAGGGGCAGTTTTCAGGGAGGCTGAGGTGTAGTTTCCTCGGAGACTGAGGGGCAGTTTCTAGGGAAGCTGAGGGGCAGTTTTCAGAGAGGCTGAGGGGTAGCTTTCAGGGAGGCTGTGGGGCAGGTTCCAGAGATGCTGTGGGACCGTTTTGAAGAGGCTGAGGAGCAGTTTCAGGGAGGCTCAGGGGCAGTTCTCAGGGAGGCTGTAGGGACACTTTTCAGAGATGCTGAGGGGCAGTTTTCAGAGATTTTGATGGGCAGTTTTCAGAGAGCCTGTGCAGCAGATTTCAAGGAGGCTGTGGGGACAGTTTTCAGAGAGGCTGTGGGGCAGCTTTCCGAGAGGCCAAGGGCCAGTTTTACATAGGCTGAGGGGCCGTTTTCAGGGAGGCTGAGGGGCAGATTTCAGGGAGGCTGAGGGGCAGTTTTCACAGAGGCTGTGGGGCAGCTTTCCGAGAGGCCAAGGGCCAGTTTTACATAGTCTGAGGGGCCGTTGTCAGGGAGGCTGAGGGGCAAATTTCAGGGAGGCTGAGGGGCAGTTTTCAGAGAGGCTGTGGGGCAGCTTTCCGAGAGGCCAAGGGCCAGTTTTACATAGGCTGAGGGGCCGTTGTCAGGGAGGCTGGGGGGCAGATTTCAGGGAGGCTGAGGGGCAGTTTTCAGAGAGGCTGTGGGGCAGCTTTCCGAGAGGCCAAGGGCCAGTTTTACATAGGCTGAGGGGCCGTTGTCAGGGAGGCTGAAGGGCAGATTTCAAGGAGGCTGAGGGGCAGTTTTCAGAGAGGCTTTGGGGCAGTTTTCAGGGAGTCTGAGGGTCAGTTTTCAGAGAGGCGGAAAGGTAGTTTTCAGGGAGGCTGCAGGGCAGTTTTTAGGGAGGCTGAGGGGCAGTTTTCACAGAGGCAGAGGGGCAATTTTGACACAGGCTGTGGGACAGTTTTCAGAGAGGCCAAGGGCTAGTTTGTGAGAGGCTGAGGGGGGCTTTAAGAGGCTGTGAGGCAGTTTACAGGGAGGCTGAGGTGAAGTTTTCAGGGAGGCTGAAGTATATTTTTCACGGAGACTGAGGGGCAGTTTTCACAGAGGATGAGGAGCAGTTTTCAGGGAGGCTGAGGGGCAGTTTTCAGGGAGGCTGAGGGGCAGATTTCTGAGAGGCTGTGTGGCAGTTTTCAGAGAGACTGTGTGGCAGATTTCAAGGAGGCTGTGGGCAGTTTTCAGAGATTTTGAGGGGCAGTTTTCAGAGAGAGTGTGCAGCAGATTTCAAGGAGGCTGTGGGGACAGTTTTCAGAGAGGCTATGGGGCAGTCTTCACAGAGGCTGCGGTGTAGTTTTCAGGGAGACTGAGGGGGAGTTTTAAGAGAACCTCAGGGGCAGTTTCTAGGGAGGCTGAGGGGCAGTTTTCAGGGAGGCTGATGGGGCGGCTTTCAGGGAGGCTGTGGGGCAGGTTCCAGAGATGCTGTGGGACTGTTTTCAAGAGGCTGAGGGGCAGTTTCTAGGGAGGCTGAGGAGCAGTTTTCAGGGGGGCTGAGGGGCAGTTTTCAGGGAGGCTGAGGGGAAGTTTTCAGAGAGGCTGAGGGGCAGCTTTCACAGAGGCTGTGGGGCAGTTTTCGGAGATTTTGAGGGCCAGTTTTCAGAGTGGCGGAGAGGTAGTTTTCTGGGAGGCTGTGGGGCAGGTTGCAGACATGCTGTGGGGCTGTCTTCACAGAGGCTGTGGGGCAGTTTTCAGAGAGTTTGAGTGGCAGTTTTCGGGGTAACTGTGGGGCAATTTTCAGAGAGGTGGAGAGGTAGTTTTCAGGGAGGCTGTGGAGCAGTTTTTTGGGAGGCTTAGGGCCAGTTTTCACAGAGCCTGAGTTGTAGTTTTCAGAGAGACTATGGGGCAGTTTCAGGGAGACTGGTGTGTATTCAGGGATTCTGAGTGGCAGTTTTCAGAGAGTTTGAGTGGCAGTTTTAGAGAAGCTCAGGGGCCGTTTTCACAGAGGCTGAGGTATAGTTTCAAGGGAGGCTGAGTGCAAGTTTCAAAGATGCCGAGGTGCAGTTTGCAGACAGTTAAGGGGCAGTTTTCAGAGAGGCTGTGGGGAAGTTTTCGGAGATGCTGTGGAACAGTTTACACAGAGTCTGTGGGGCAGTTTTCACAAAGGATGAGGTGTGGTTTTCAGGTAGACTGAAGGGCAGTTTTGAGAGAGGCGGACATGTAGTTTTCAGAGAGGCTGTGGGGCAGGTTTCAGAGAGGCCGAGGGGCAGTTTTTACAGAGGCCGATGGGCTGTTTTTAAAGTGCCAGAGGGGTAGTTTTCAGAGAGGCTGACGGGCTGTTTTAAGAGAAACTGGCAGTTGTCAGGGACCCTGAGGGGCAGCGTTTAGAGAGGCCAACGGGCAGTTTTGAGGGAGGATGAGGGGACGTTTTCAGAGAGGCTTAGGGACAGTTCTCAGACACACTGAGTGGCAGTTTTTTGGGAGGCTGAGAGGCAGTTTGCACAGACACTGAGTGGCATTTTTCAGCGAGTAAGGCAGGGCAGTTTTCATAGAGATTGGGGGCAGTTTTCAGAGAGGCTGAGGGGAAGTTTTAGAGAAGCTCACGGGCAGTTTTCACAGAACCTGAGGTATAGTTTTAAGGGAGGCTGAGTAGTAGTTTTCAAAGATGCTGAAGTGCAGTTTGCAGACAGTTAGGGGGCAGTTTTCAGAGAGCCTATGGGGCAGTTTTCAGAGTTGCTGTGACGCAGTTTACACAGAGGCTGAGGTGTGGTATTCAGAGAGGCTGAGGGGCAGTTTTTAGGGAAGCTGCGGGGCAGTTTTCAGAGAGGCTGAGGGGCAGTTTTCAGAGAGGCTGTGGGGCAGTTTTCAGAGAGTTTGAGGGGCACTTTTCAGAGAGGCTTGGGGCAGGTTTCAGGGAGGCCAAGGGCCAGTTTGTGAGAGGCTGAGTTGTGGTTTTCAAGATGCTGAGGGGCAGTCTTCACAGAGGCTGTGGTGTGCTTTTCAGGGAGATTGGGGAGTTCTAAGAAGCTGATGGGCAGTTTTCAGGGAGGCTGAGGTGTAGTTTTCACGGAGACTGAGGGGCAGTTTTCTAGAGGCTGAGGGGCAGTTTTGTTGGTTTTTTTTTGTTAAAGATTTTATTTATTTATGTTTAGAGAGGGAAGGGGGGAAGGGGAGAGAGAGACATCAATGTTCGGTTGCTGGGGGTTATGGCCTGCAACCCAGGAATGTACCCTGGCTGGGAATCGAACCTGGGACACTTTGGTTCCCAGCCCGCACTCAATCCACTGAGCTACGCCAGCCAGGGCTTGAGGGGCAGTTTTCACAGAGGCTGAGGGGCAGTTTTCACAGAGGCTGAGGTGTGGCTTTCAGGTACATTGAGGGGCAGTTTTCAGAGAGGCTGAGTGGCCTTCTTCAGAGACTCTGTGGGGCAGTTATCAGGGAAGCTGAGGGCCAGTTTTCACAGAGTTTGAGGGAGAGTTTCCAGAGAGGCTGAGGGGCAATTTTCAGGGATACTGAGGGAGAGTTTTAAGAGAACCTGAGGGGCAGTTTTCAGGGAGGCTGAGGTGTAGTTTCCTTGGAGACTGAGGGGCAGTTTTTAGGGAGGCTGAAGAGCAGTTTTCAGGGAGGCTGAGGGGCAATTTTCAGAGAGACTGAGCGGCTCTTTTTAGAGACAGTGTGGTGCAGATTCAGGGAGGCTTCGCACAGTTTTCATGGAGCCTTCGCACAGTTTTCATGGAGCCTGAGGGTCAGTTTTCAGGGAGACTGAGGGGCAGATTTCAGTGAAGCTCAGGGGCAGTTTGCACAGAGGCTGTGGGGTAGGTTTCAGGGAGGCCAAGGGCCAGTTTTTGAGAGGCTGAGGGGCAGTTTTCAGGGAGGCTGAAGGGCAGTTTTGACAGAGGCTGAGGGGCAGTTTTCAGAGAGGCTGAGGGGCAGTTTTCAGGGAGGCTGTGGGGTAGGTTTCAGGATTCTAAGGGCAAGTTTTTGAGGAGCTGAAGGACGGTTTTCAGGGAGGCTGAGGGCCAGTTTTCACAGAGGCTGAGGTGTAGTTTTCAAGGTTGCTGAGGGACAATTTTCACAGCGACTGTGTTGCACTTTTTAGAGATACTGTGTGGCAGTTTTCAGGGACGCTTAGGGACAGTTTTCACAAAGGCCAATGATCAGTATTTAGGGATGCTGATTGGAGTTTTCAATTAAGCTCAGGGACAATTTTCTGGCTGGCTGATTCCCAGTTTCCAAGAAGTCAGAGGGGCAGTTTTCAGGGATATAGTCGTGTAGTTTTCACGTAGGCTCATTCCGTTCCAGAGAGGTACACTGGCAGTTTTTAAGGAGGTGAGGGCTAGTTTTCAGGAATGGAGAGTGGTATTTTTCATACAGGTAAGGGGCAGTTTTTCGGATCACAGGGCAGCAGTTTTCCCAGAGGCAGTCAAAGGTATCACAGGCACCAACCAATGAAATATGGCCTTGTATGTCCGGCTTCTCTTTGTCTGGCTGTTGTCCCCAGCCCCTGGGTCACGGTCGGACCTGGCAGAGCGTCACCTCTCTGTGTGGCCGAGTGACACTCAGATGTAGGTGCAGACACACAAGCGGGGTGGTGTTCACTCTCCTGCTCATGGACACGGGGACATTTTTAAAGAAACAAATCCTGAGCCCCGACCGCTCTATGAGAAAAACAACTTTTCAGTAAGTGGTGTTGGGGACCCTGGACGTCCCCAGGCCCAGGAGGAGTTGGGCCCTCATGTTACGGCAGATGCTGAAATGAAGTCACGACGACCCAAAGACCTACCTGAAAGGTCTGAAGACAACAAAGGCCCTGGAGGGTCAGAGGGGACGTCTCATGATGGTGGGTGGAGTTTGGAGCCTAGGTGACATGGGTTACCTGGTGGTGTCTGTGTATGAGTTCCTCAGGGAGCCCCTGTCCCCTGTGCATCCACGGTACTTCAATGACAGGGGTTCTCCTTCCTGTGGTTACGAGTTCCAGTTGGTGTCTGTGTCTGTGTGTACACGCGGCCACTCTGTCCTTCTGTCTGTGCATCTCACTGAGGCGGGTCTGTCTGTACTCAGTCCTGCGGCTGCTGGAAGCAAGGTCGGCTTTGACCTGACAGAAATTCTCTCCTTTTCCCAGTTCCAGAGAGCACACACCAGCTCTCTTCATTCTGTTTAATCTTCCCCGTGTCAGTCTGGGCATCATCATTGTTGCCAAGGTCAAGAAGCCAAACGACGGAGGATTCCAGCCCGTGAGCAGTGGACCCCCAGCGGGGCGCACTCTGAGTTGGAGCCACTGGAGGAGAGTGACAGCCCGGGCTGGGGGCAGGTCCGGGCACTGCGTAAGGACCGGGCAGGGCCTCTGCGGGGTCTTCCCGGTTCTCCCCGCTGAGGCTCAGTTCCCCACAGGGTGACCTGAAGGGAGAACAGCCTGGAAGCCGTCACGGTGCTGTCTCCGCTGAGCCCCAGGCACCTGGCCTCAGGGACGACCTGCCCCTCGGCCATCTGAAGGGTGGCGCGCTTTTTTTGGCATTTCCGTTCCCTGGCTCCAGTTGGGTCCCTGAGAGCCCGTGTGCTCCCGGGAAGAAGCTGGAGCAGAAGAAACGAGGTAATTGCATCGTCCGCTAGGGGCGCAGTTGTAGGGAAGGGCCCCTGGGGCAGCCCGTCCTCGCCAGACCCCGCGGTTCCGGCTGCCCTGGGGCGGTTCCCGCCGCCAGTGGCCCGCCCCGAGGACCCGCTTGGGGTGCCGCGTAAGTGAAACTACCGCACCCGGCTCTGCTACTGCTCCGGAGCGGGGCTCGCTCCGGTCTCTGCGCTCCCTACTCCCGACTCTGTCGCCGCTTCTTGTCGGGGCGCAGGTGGGTGCCAGGCGCTTGGGGAGGGCAGAGCCCGACAGCGGGGCGGGGGTCGCCCGGGGCTGGACAACATCGCGGACAAAGTGCGAGCTCTGAGAGGAGCCGGGACGGGGGTGGTGGAAGGGGAGACCAGTCCTGTTGTGTTCCACCCCCCGCACCCGCGCCCTGGGTGAGAACGGCTCAGGGTGCGAATTCTCCCAACACACGAGTGGCCCCGCGTCCCACTCTGGCCGGACCGAAGGTGCTCTACGGGAGAGGCCGTGGTGGGGAACAGAACGCGGAGCTCAGCTGAGCTTCGCTAGTAGCCCGGTTCCTAACACGCCCGTAACCGACCGGTTGTCGGCGGGGCCTGGCGACCCCGGTCTCCGGGTAGCCAGTGGTCGGGCGGCCCGGGATCGCCTTCCCCCAGCTCTGCGGAGCAGAAGGCTCCGGGCAACCAGGCTGGGGCTGTCTCCGCTCTGCGTTGTGCGCGCCCTGGTGCAGGTGACGCTGGCCCTGGGGAACCTGAGGGGGGCCCCCAGTTTTCCGAGGGGACTAGAGACTGCCCGCATTCCGCTCGCGCCTCGGTGGAGCCTGTCTGCAGACTCCCTGCTTGCGAGTCGCTGGGGGGGGGGGGGGGGGGGGGGGGGTTAGGAGGCTGGGAGGAGGAGCAGGACCGGTGCTCTGGGCTTAGGGGCGCAGTTGCAGGTGCTGCTACAGCCAAACCTACCCCATCGAGTGTGGCCGGAAAGTTTCTTTTAAGAAGCCTGGTGTTTTATTTGCTAAAAATCAACTCCGGTGAGACAGGGCAGACGTCGGTATCTGGACCACTCGGCTGCCCTGCACACTGGCCGGGAAGATGCAGAGGGCCCTGGAGAGGAGGGTGGGCAGGGGCTCTGGGGTGCACACTCAGCACCCCTGTTCCCAGAGCTGCAGCGTCTTGAGAAGAGGTGAGGGTGAGTCAGGTCCCCAGCCCCTGGTACACATGGAGCCAGGTTATCAGTACAGAAGGTTCCAAGGAGCCAGGAGCTGAGGGTTGGTGCTGTGCTGGGGACAGGCCACCAGGTGCTCTGGCACCTCCTCAAGCACAGGCTGCAGGGACCATGTGCCGTCTGTGGCCTGGCCCCCACCTCACCTCTGTCCCACCCCTCCCTCAGGCTCCTGTGTGTACAGAGACCGAGTCCCGGAGTGCAGCCCGTGCGAGCCTGGCTCCTTCTCGGCCCCCTGCAACCAGGAGACCTCGTGCCTGCCATGTGCTGAATGCCAGGAGGGTGAGTGGGCTCAGTGAGGCTTGGGGGCCCCTTGGTTTCTGCAGCCCGCACCGTGTCCACCCAGCTGATAGGAATCACCCCAAGGGCAGGTGTCACAGGTGAACAGAGTGTCTAGGTGGCCAGGGTGCCCTGAGTCTGTGGAGGAGGCTAGGGTTTTGCCACCTTCCCACTCCCGCATTTCCTGCCACCTTGGCAGCGACCCTCCACTCACAGTCCCCTGCACAGGGTTGGGGGGCTTAAATCCAAGCAGGGGATCAGGCCAGTTAGAAAGGCCGCAGCCTCCCCCCAGCACACATGTCTGCCTCAGTGACGAATAAGCAGCAAGTACCTCCTCAGGACCCAGGGCACAAGGGACCTGAGGGAACCTTTCCAGAACATGAGGGTCAGAGAGGTTGAGTGACCGGCCTACCCGAAGACAACTGGGGACTCCTCCCACCTGTGGCCGGAAACTCTGGGCAGGGGTTTTGTAAGGAGGGAGAAGGAAGGAAAAAGAACTTGAGAAACTGGCACGGGAGGTGCTGAGCGTTCTGCACTGAGGGGCCGTGTGCAAGCAACACAGGCTGTGCCCACGACTGCTTCAAGGCCAGCAAGCGTCTGGGAGCTGAATGTCTGCGGGTGGGAGTCAGTTCCTGTGAAGTCCGGGTCTGGAATTCTCGGGCACACGGGCTGTGTCCCTGCGGTCACATCTAGGTGGGCAGGTCGTCCTGTACCTGCTGAGAGAGGGTGGTAGAGACAGTGGGGCGGGTTACCAGGTGCGTGCCTTAAAGATGTGCATGTAAAGATGTCTGTGACAATTATTCGTAAAACATAAAAATCTAAACCAACACACACACACACACACACGTCCGTTGGAGCCGGGACCTGCCACACGGTCTGACCACAGAGGGGGCCCCAGACCATGTGTCTCTTCTTTGGAGAAATGTCTGTTCAGGTGGTCGGTCCATTTGCAAAATCCGGTTGTTTGGGGGGATTTTTTTAATCTTAAATGATTTGTGTTCTTTGTTTTTTGTTTTTGTTGTTTTTTTTAAGAAAATCTTTTTTTTTAAAGATTTTATTTATTTATTTTTAGAAAGGGAAGGGAGGGAGATAGAGAGAGAGAGAGAGAGAGAGAAACACCAATGTGCGGTTGCTAGAGGTTCTGGCCTGCAACCCAGGAATGTACCCTGGCTGGGAATCGAACCTGGGACACTTTGGTTCCCAGCCCGCGCTCAATCCACTGAGCTACGCCAGCCAGGGTGATTTGTGTTCTTTGTTCATTTTGGATACTAACCCCTGGCTGACCGCATGGTCGGCCAAGGCCTTCTTCCGTCTCTGAGTTGTCTTCTCCGTGCGTTGCTGCATCCTCTGCTGTGCGGACACTGCAGTTCCACGTGGCCCCATCTGTTCGGTTTCCATTTGCTGCCCCCCCCCCGGTGGTCACCCACAGAGAGACAGTGTGAGGGGCGGCGTCAGGGGTTGGGGCCTGTGTTTCCTCCAGGGCTCTGGTTTGGGGTCCCATTCACATCATTCACCAGTTTGTGGTCCTTCCTGTATACGGTGTCAGGAGGTGACCCAGGCCCGGTCTCCTGCACGTGTCTGTCAGGTTGTCCCAACGTCTGTTGAAGAGACTGTCTTTCCCCCATTGTATGCCCTTGCCTCCTCTCTTGTGGGCGAATTGTCCGTGTAGGTGACACTTCGTGTCTGGCTGTCTGCTCTGTCCCAGTGATCTGCGCGTCTGTTTTGTGCCAGTGCTGTGACATCGGGGTGCAATGCATTTCATTTGGTTCTGTATTTAGATGGTTTTTTGGTCATGTGGTGTCCTTTGTGGTTCCCTATAAATTTCAGGATTCCTTGTTGTCCTTCTGAGAAGAAGGCCATCGGTGTTTTAACAAGGACAGCCTGAGTCTGGGCTTGGCTTTGGACAGCAGGGACAGTGTGACAACTTCTGGGAAGAAGTGCAACCAGAGAGCGGACAGCCTGAGCCCTGACGGCTGTAGGAACCGAGAGAGGAGACAAAGAGGGGACACGCGAAGGGGGACACACTGAACTCAGGGTTGGCAGGAGCAACTCTGTCACACTGTCCTCGCTGCCCAAAGCCAAGTGCAGACTCAGGCTGTCCTTGTTAAAACACTGATGGCCTTCCTGTCAGAAGGACAAGAAGGAATCCTGTAATTTCTGCTTTTGGACACAACCGCAGGAGGGGCTGACGACACCTCCCTCTGGTTCCCTGTCACTGCTGCACGGAAGTGCACCCGGTGTCCACGTTGTGTCCTGCGACCCCACTGCCTTCATTTCCACGTTCTCATGGGATTTTGGTGGGTCCTCAAATGGTCCTATGTACTGCGTCCTGCCGTCTGTGAGCGGTGCGAAGGCTCCTTCTCCCTCTGATTTGCTTGTTTTTTGTCTCTGTCTCGCGTGACCGCTCTTGCTCGGACTCCCAGTACTCTGGTGCGGGGAGGTGGTGAGAGTGGGAGTCTGTCTTCCTCCTGATCGGAGAGAGGGAGCTTTCGGCTTCTCACTGTTGGGTGTTGTGTCTCTAGGAATTATGGTTTTTTTTTTAAGATTTTATTTATTTATTTTTAGAGAGGGAAGGGAGGGAGATAGAGAGAGAGAGAGAGAGAGAGAAACATCAATGTGCGGTTGCTGGGGGTTATGGCCTGCAACCCAGGCATGTACCCTGGCTGGGAATCGAACCTGGGACACTTTGGTTCCCAGCCCGCGCTCAATCCACTAAGCTATGCCAGCCAGGGCTGGAATTATGTTTCTTTAAATATTTATTTTATTTATTTTTAGACAGAGGGGAAGGGGGGGACGAAGACGGGAAGAGAGCTCAACATGTGGCTCCCTCTCACGCCCACCCCCTACTGGGGACCTGGCCCACAACCCAGACATGTGCCCTGAGTGGGAATCAAACTAACCACCTTTTGGGTCCCGGGCGGGTGCTCAGTCACTGAGCCACACCATCTAGGTCAGGAATTATGTCTTTAACATACATTTTATTTACAATTATAACAAATTGGATGCAATGTATACATTTTGCTATTGTAGATTTTACTAATGAACAGAATTAAATACGAACCTTTGTGTTAATGCCAGCTTTTCCTGAGAATAATTCCTGCCAGTGTAATCCATGGGACTAAGGATAAACTTGTTCAGCCCTGGCTGGTGTGGCTCAGTGGTTTGAGCGCCGGCCTGCAAACTGAAGGGTGGCTGGAGGATCCCCAGTCTAGGACACATGCCTGGGTACATGTCTAGGGTGCGTGCAAGAGGCAGCCACAGAGGGATGTTTCTCTCCCTCTTTTTATCCCTTCCTTCCACTCTCTAAAAGTAAATAAACAAAATCATAAAAACAAAAAAACTTGTTCAGGGCATTTAGTATGCAACAATGGACCGAAGAAAAACGTAGGAATTACCTTCTGGAGGGCGGGCACCTTGAAGCTAGGATTCCCTACTAGGTGAGAGTTCCAGGAGCCCATCTGCATCCGTGACCAACTGGCGTTATTGTGAGAGGCTGCGTTGTGCTTCTCTGATTTTTTTGACGACTCTTCCAGAGCACTGGCCCATTTCACAACGGGTGACTTACCAGTCCCCCTGCCCACCTGCGCTGAGTGTTCAGCAGTTTTTGACTAAAAACCCACATGCCCCATCCTCCCTATTCCCCCGATCTCACCCAGAGTGACTGTTTTTCCTTCCTGAGTGAAAAGAGTCCACAAAAGAAAAGAAACATCCGGACCTGTAGTCCGTGAAACAAAACGGCAGAAGCTCTAAGAGGCCTTAGAGCTGCCAAGTGGAGAGAGTGATCAGGGCGATGGAGGGACGTCCCCACGGGTGTCCCCCATCCAGGGGGAGCCTGTGAGGGGGACCAAAGGGTAAAGGTGTGAGAATAAAAACTCAGTTTTTATAAGTAAGTTCTCTTTTTGGGTCGCCCCTTGTGTACATGTGGCCAAATGCATCCACAAGAGTTCACGTTCGTGTGAAAAACAGCATGTAATTACCATTCTAAGTTATTTAAATTTCATTCCTTCATGCTTTATATTTTAAAATGGTCTGTGATAGGAATGAAAAGCAATAGATATCCTCCCAAATATGTGGAAATGTGTTCTCCTCTCTGGAAACTTTTAGACTTAGACCATTCAGGTAACTTAAAGCACAGGGGGCCAAGGCCCTGGGCTTCTGCCCTGGGTGACACAGGACCCCCTAGGAGGGGCCGAGCAGGAGGGAGGTGAGGGGTTGGGACCCACTGGCTACTGTGCAGAGCTCGGCCTGCAGGGGGCAGCAGCGGGATGGAGACTCAGAGCCCAGGGTCCTGCCTTCCTCAGAGGGTGGTCTGGGGGTGCGCACCTGGCTGGGGCAGGGAACTGTGGGCAAGTGGGGGGCTTCTGAGCAGGTTCCTCCAGGAGAGCCCGGTGCTCCCTGCTGGCGAGGGATAAGGTACCTGCATTACCGCCCCACGTTTCATGGCTGATTTCCATGGAGGGATCCAAGGTGAAGAGACCCCCAGGGGACATTTGCAGAGGAGGCTCTCGGGTCCCCAGTGATGGCAGTGGTGCCCGGGTCGGCCCTGGGCAGGCAGCCTCTCCACGTGGAACCATCCTCCTCCTTCCAGGTGGTCCCTGCTGCCCAGCCCCTGCTGGCCTCTCTCTGTGCACAGCAGGTGAGGATGGGGAGGTGCCTGGTACCCCGTCTGCCTGCCCTCCTTGTGTGCCTCGCCGTGGTCCAGCTGCTCAGCCCCTGCTCAGGTAGGACCGGCTGTGCGTCTGTGTGTCTGCATCCTTTCCCTTCGGGCCCAGCCAGAACCCTGGACTCTGCCCACCCCTGCAAGGCCCGTCCACACCGTACCTGTGTGAGGACTGAGTTCCTGTCTAGGTGTCTGTCACCTCACCTCCCTGCCTGGGACACCCCCTGGCCCTCTGGCCCTGCTCAGTCTGACGGCGCCCCCTTCTGATGACCAGCTGAGTTTGCAGTGGTCGGACCCCCCGAGCCTATCCTGGCCATGGTGGGTGAAGACGCAGACCTGCCCTGTCACCTGTCCCCGAAGATGAGCGCTGAGACCCTGCAGCTGATGTGGGAGTGACCCAGCCGCAGGCAGGTAGTGCACGTGTACGCACACGGGCAGGAGGACACGCCGGCAGAGCAGTTTCGAGGGAGAACTTCGATTTCACTAGAGGACGTCACTGAGGGGAAGGCCGCTCTCCGGATTCGCAACCTCAGCGTCTCTGACAAGGGAACCTATCTGTGTTATTTCCAAGATGGAGACTTCTATGCAAAAGCCCAGGTGGAGCTGCAGGTGGCAGGTGAGCCTCAGGCTTGTTCCAGGCTCCTTTCCCTGGGCGGGAGCAGAGGCTGCAGACCTACCCCAGAGCACGTGGGCTGCTCACCAGCATCCGTCCCCCCGTCTCCATCTCTGTTCCTCTGAGGCCTGTGACACACCCAGGGGTCCCCCAGGGTGACTTCCTCCTACAGCCATTACAGAGTCCCCCACGCCGCCCACCCGTCTCAGAGGGGAGAGGAGGTCGGGGACAGGAAGGAGGAGAAGCCCTCCCCGCAGTGGGTGGCACATGGGTGTTTGGGTTCAGTGTGATTCAGACCGTGGCTGTGGGGCCTCAGGTGCCCGCTGCTGTGAGTCCAGGGGTCTGACCTGCAGGGACAACCTGTGGAGCCCGCGTCCCCCACCAAACCCCCGGGAACACAGCTGCAGGTGAACAGGTTGTGTCCATCCTCGGTGCAGTGAGGGAGGACGCTCCCTTGGGGATGGGGACACCAGGGTGACTCAAGAGAGGGGGCGTCAGGGAGGACTTGGTGCGGTTTCGGGGTGTGTGGAAGAAGTGCTGGGCTCTGGGTGGGACACGGTCAGGATGGTGCGGGTGTCACTGGTCACTCACACCTGGCACAGCGAGGTGGGTCACTGCACACGGTTCCTGTTTCCTCTGTGCTGTCACCCAACCCTTCCATGGCCTTGACGTGGCCCTGACCCACCCCAGTGACGAAACACCTTGTCCGCGGTGCTGCCCCACAAACTTGCCTGTGTCCGGGCATCAGTTCTCCTTCCCCAGACATATCCCTGCCCTGTGGCTTCCAGTGCGTGGGGGCTGGTGGAGCAGGGACGGTGTGGCCCCCTGGCCTTGTCCCCGCACGGCCCCTCCTCAGCCTGCTGTCCCTTTCTGCAGACCTCGGCTCCCCCGACGGATCCCTCCTTGCAGGACTCTGTGTGTTCAGGTCCTCAGAGGGCTGCCTCCCCCTCCATGTGTTCAGGGGCGTGAGGACGGGTGGCAGTAGCTCCCCGCTTCCTGGCGCTGCATCTGCTGTCTTCCGTGGGACAGGTTCCCCTCTGCACAGCCTCGCTGTGGACACTCCCGGGGGGAGACCCTGGAAGGAGAGCCCAGCAGCCTGGCAGTGAGGGCAGCAGGAGCCTCCCGAGGGGCCTGGAGTACGAGTCACTGCTAGGGTGACCACCGGACACTGTGTGTGTATTCTGTTCACGGGAGGGCACGGCCCCCACAGGACGGGCAGCACGGACAGGGGCAGTGGGGTGGGACCCACTTAGGCCGAGGCGCACCACCTCCATGCTTGCCCAGGGAGGGGTGAGGGGCTCTGCCAGGGACCAGCCTGTCTGGGGCAGGGGGAGGGGAGGCTGCGGCAGTCTCTAAGGGGACTTGGGGGAAGCAGCCTCTGCTCTGGCCCAGAGCCCCCTGCCTCCAGCTCGAGGGTGCAGCCAGGGTCAGGCAGTGGCCCCATCGGGGATCAGTCTCTGCTGCACAGCCCACGCTGGGAGCAGCTCCTGGTCAGTCCCTGCTGGGCTCATCAGTGTGGGTGCCCCTCCCTGGTGAGGAGACCCCACCAGTACAGAGGTCTCCCCACGGTTCAGCTCACTTCTCCTCCCCAGCGCTGGGCTCTGACCCCCACATTGACATGACGGGCCACGAGGCTGGAGGGATCTGTGTGACCTGCACATCTGCCGGCTGGTACCCGCAGCCCCAGATCCAGTGGACAGACGCCAGGGGACAGAGTTTGCCCTCAGAGGCAGCATCTGCGGCTGCAGACCCCCAGGGCCTTTATGCAGCCTCAGCCTCTTTGATCCTGGAAGACGTCTGGGGAGGGGGTCTCCTGCGTCATCAGAAACCCCCTGCTGGGCCAGGAGAGGTCAGCCAGACTTTCCATCCCAGGTGAGTGCCCTGCCCCCTGCCCTGGGCTCTGAGGTGCCCCACTGGGAAGGCACTGCGTTCTGCTGCTGACGTGGGTCCCTGTGTGGCACACAGCGGGAATATGGGGCCCCTTCCCCTGAAGTGATTTATGTCACAGACACCTTCTGAGCACTTCCTGCCTGCCACACACACTGCCAGGCAGTGGGACGTGGGGCCAGATGGGAAAGTTCAGCAAACACACCAGGAGGGGAAAATAGTTACAACCCAAATCTCAGTGAAAGCGCTAATATCCTTACAATATAAAGGAACACGGTGGATAAAAGAGCAAAAACGGGAATCCTCAGTTCCCAGGAAGGTAAAACTCCCAGGAGGATGCAAAATCTGACGGAACAGGGAACTATTTCCTCCTGTGAATTTGGCAGCAGCAGGACAAACGAGGTGGTGGGCGCCCTCTGGTGGCGGGCTGTGGGGAGACAGCCCCGTAGCCGTCTGTGCTCCGGGTGTTGGATGGTGTTGGTGTGAGTCGGCACCCGTGCTGTGGGGGCGCAGGGTCGTCTGCACCGGAACTGCTCACTGACTGATGCAAAACCCATTTCTGGGGACCACCCAACGGGCCAACCTTCAGTGGTGGGATGTAAGTCCTGTGACCGGGTATTTTTAAACCAGTGATCCCCAGGACAAAGGGCAGAGCCTGGGGTGCCCACCGGAGGGGACCCGGTGTGCAGTGGGCGCTACCCTGTGGGAGAGACCCCGGCCTGCTCGCTGTGCTGGAGCGGGCAGGTCACGGAGACACAGGACGGGTCGGACACCGTCCACAGGAGCCACATAGGGGCCTGATTTCGCTGTAAACAGGATGAAATAAACTATTCAGTTTTCAAAACTGAATGAACCCTGCGTGGCACTCACCCTGCGACAGGCACTGCATAAGCACTAACTTCATGCTCTCCCTGATCAGGACGCCAGGAACAGATGGTTGTGTCATTAGTTCAAGGTCACAGCGCTGGTGGGGCCGGAGACCCGGGACTGGAACCCAGGCCCCCAGCCCCAGAGTCTGTTCTTCGTCACCTGACTCCGCTGACTGGGGGGCAGGTATTCGGAGGGTGCAGAGGGGACGTCAGTGACACTGTGTGTGCGTCCTCGAGCTCCCTCTCATCCCATGGGGGCGGAGACGTTTCAGGAAAACCGTCCTGACTGTGTGGCAGTGAGAGTCTGGGCGCTCTGGGGACAGAGAGATCCCTTCAGGGGATGACGCCATCCCTTTGCAGGTGCCTTCTTCAGGGACACACAGCCTTGGACGGTGTTGCTGCCTGTCCTGGTGCTGGTGCTATTTATTGTGGTGGTGGTGTACTTGCTGTTGCGACACTGCAAAAGGAACAAGGTGCCATCTCAGGATGAGGAGAGAGAGCACGAGGTGAGAAGGATGCAGAACTGCGGGGTGGGGGGGGAAGCGCCAAGGTGAGGCCCAGCTGCAGGAGGTTGCCACCTCCCTGCCCTGCCCATGCCCACCACCCAGATCCTCCTCTGCGTCCCCTTGACGGGACTTCGTTTTTCTGTTTATGTCCAGAGACGCTGCAGGACCAGTTCGGTAAGTCCCCATCCCCGTCCCTGCACGTCCCCAGTGTGCGCAGCTCAGCCTTTCCGGCGGCATCTGCTCCCCCCTCTAGAGCCCGGAGCGGCCGTGCTGGGGAAGACCCCACTCTGCTGGCCTAGACCTCGGGGTGCACAGGGGGGCACAGAGGGCACGGGGCTTGTACAGCTTCCCGGGGCTGGGAAACGTCCTCCCCAACTCGGGGCTGAAAGACACAGAACTGACCATGTCCCGGATGTGGAGGCCACAAGTCTGATCCAGGTGTTAGGTCGGAGGGTAGGGGGGCAGCTTCCTCCAAGGCCCTGGGGGCAGGTCCCACTCACCCCATGCACTCACCTCGTTTCGGGTGGCCAGCTGTCCTGGGTGCTCCTTCGGGTGGGCACCCATCAGTCAGCACCGGCCTCAGTCCTCACTGGCCTCTTCCCCGGGGGTCCGTCTCCTGATGACCCTCAGTGGGCACTGGACGTAGGGCCCACTCTCGTCCAGTATGGTTCCCTCGTCTGCAAAGACCCCGTGTCCAACCAGGCCACATTCCTGGGTCCCAGGGGTCTGGATGCAGACCTGTCTTGCTGGGTTCAAACACAGCCCCCATGTCTCAGATTCCCTGCAGAGTTGGGGGGACACCCTGCACCTGACCCCACAAAGTACTTTTCTCTGCTACCACACGGCCCCAGCTGAGCTGCCAGACGAGGTGGCATTTCCCCTGAAGTGGCTGGGGAGGGCTGTGCTGCAGGCCCCTGCCACCAAAAGTCACGGCTTTGTTCTTCAGTCACAGGGGGGCACCCAGCCCAGGGTGAGTCTGCTGCCCCAGGATGCGGAGCGCGGCCCACCAGCTGCCGGTGCGGACACCAGGCCACTGCTGGAGCAGCGGGGCGCAGCCGTGCGGTCCCCTGAGGACTCTGAGGCCCGTGTGGAGCTGCAGGCGGTGGTGCCCGCAGGGGGCAGGGCCACCCCACCGTAGGCGCTGCAGACCCAGGTGCCTCCAGGGTGTGGCAGCCCCCCTGCACACCTTAGAGCAGGTGAGGGGCGTCTGGACGAGTGTGACAGCAAGGACGCCTGTGTGTGTGGTGCACACACTATGTGCGTGCAGGGCGTGCGCAGTGCTGCCTTGTGTCCCCTAACTTCCTGTCCGAGTTTCCCGGTGACTGAGACGCAGCTCCACAGGCCAGGCAGCTTAAAGGACAGAATGTCACTGTCTCCCTGTGCTGGGGGCGGATGTTCAGGTTCCTGTGGCATTGTCCCCGTGTGCGTGTCCGTGTCCCTAAAAGAGGACACTAGTCTTGTTGTGTTAGGGCTTCATCTGGACAGGTCACGTCTACAGAGACCCAGTTGCCAGACAAGGCTGCACTCCCGGTTGCTGGGCTTAGGACGCCCACATCTTTGGGGACACAGTGCAGCCTGTGACAGCCCCACCGCACCTGTTGTCCGAGGGAATGGTGGCTCCCTGGGGCCACCGAGACCCAGGGACCGAGCTCTCCCAGGTCCCAGTGCTGGGAGGGCGCTGCCTGGAGGAGGCCCGGCTCACCGGCTCTGTGCCCTCAGCCTCCACCACGCATCGGCCCCCGAGGTCTTGTGGCCCCAGTGCCTCCCGTGTGCCCCGTGTGTCATCGGGAGAGGGTAGGCCTGGAGGCAGGGTGCGCACACAGCGCCGCGTGTCCCTGCAGGACTGAAGCTGGCCCCACGTCCAGCCGTGCCTGGGAGAGACTCACTGTCCTCCCTCCATCCGGGGCTGTAACGAGGCCGTGACAGCTGAGTGGGACTCGACGGAACGAGCCGACGTTCGCTACAGGACCCTGGGGAGGAGGACCCTTCGGGAAGGGGGACAGTGTGCGCAGGGTCTCAGAAGGGTGGGGAGCCTGTCCAGTGTCCAGTGCAGGCTGGGGTCCCTCCAGGGCAGGGCAGCGGGAAGCCCAGTGCAGCCCCGGCCCAGGCCGTGTCCTGGGGAGTGTGACCCGGAGGGTGGGTGGGCTGTGAGCTCTCTGCCCCTTCTGAGAGGCCGGGCCACGTCCCCAGACACTGACCGGACAGCGTGTGGAGGCCCCGCTGCCCCCACCCATTCTGCCCACCCAAACTTGGGTGGTTCTGTTTCCTCGGGATTTTGCCAGGAAGCTGCCCTGGTGTCTCGTCCTGGAACAATTTTATTCCCTTCTCTCCGCAGCAATATGAACAGGTGTGTTTTGAAGGACGGGTCTCATGAGGGTAAATCACCGAAAACCTTCCTTTGTAGTGACTGTCGAGGTGTGACGTCATGACCCAACGTCCTCCCTTCTGGGAAGGGGGACCCTGGGCCCCCAGGCAGCTCAGCGACGTCCCATGGGCATCAGACTCTCGGTCCGACACTCACTGCAGACATGAGGGCACACGGGCCTCCGTCCAGTGTCACTTCTGGCCGTGAGGACACACGCAGGCGGCCCTGCATTACTGCGCATCCACGGGTTTGAGCAGGAACGTGAGTGGCCGGTAGGAAGGCCTGGGTGACCCAGGCCTGGTGAGGCCCCGCGGGCTGCGGCGCTGCTGTCAGTGGGATGGGGGTGAGGGTTTCCTGTAGCAACAGGCCGCGTCCTGCTCATACTCTCGTCTTCTGACAGCTCAGGGAGACCACCCATGAGGCAGATCCAAAGGTCAGACAGTTGGGAGCCCAGCGAGGTTACAGACCTCGCCCCTGCTGCCCGCACAGCCGCTCTGGTCCCACTGGTCAGGAGGGGGCCGCCTCAGTGGACACCTCACCCCGGGGCTTCCCACCCTCGGGCCCCGCAGGCCCTTCTGCCAGGCTCCCTGGCTCCGTGTGAATGAGCGTCAGGCCTGTCAGGACCCCGGCCGGGTCGTGTCCTACCGCGCTCTCCTGTCCCCCTGCCTGGTCCCTTCTACGAAGTCTGCCCGGGCCCCCAGGGCCTCCTGCGGACCCTGGACCTGGTTGCCAGCTGGGACCCTCACAGAGCACAGCACACGCTACGCCTGCCTTCCAGGGACGAGGCCAAGGCTCCCTCCGTGATTTTCTCTTTTCAGCCACGAACAGGATCTACTTTGAATTCAGGCAGGAGGTTCCCAAAACTAGCTGGAGGATGTTCATGAGGTCCACGGGACTGGAGGAGAACGACATTTTACCTGTGAGCACGAGGACCCGGGGAACCTGGCGGAGCAGCACCACAGGATGCTGCCGCGCTGGCAGAGCAAGCTGCGTGGCTACTGAAAAGCACAGGGGCCCAGATATCAGAATACGTCGGCCCGTTTGCCAGACGCCTTGTTAAGTGGAGGAAACTGGTGGGTGCCTGCCCATTACCTGCACTACAATGACAAGAAGGGGCTTTTCAATAACCCCCCGTGGACACGAAGGTGAGGGGAGAGGGTGCAGGACCACAGAAGATGGAGAGTGAGCGACAGTGTGCTCGCTGCCGTGTAATTCCAATGAGCCTGCATTTCCGCTGGCCCCGGGGGCGCTGCAAGGAGGCGCTGCCTGCGACAAAGCCCCAGAGATGCCCGGGAAGGAGGGACACGATCTGACTCTGCAACAGGGGTCCGTGCGGTTCGGAGAGCCCGGGTCTGTGCTGTTCCTGCGACAAGGAACTTAATCCAGGCTCACTCTCCTCCCCCGCTTCTCCTCCCCCAGAACACGGGGGAGGGGGGCTCACTCTCTGAGGGGGTGGACTCAAGAAGGCTCTGCACTCAGAGAACTGGGCACCAGTGGACTGTGTGAGACTTTAAATGCTGCATCACGAAGTCCCCCGGCTCCCCCCCTCCAGTCCCCTCCAACCCGGGAAGGAACCGGGTCGTTCCCAGCTGGACCTCCGCACACTCGGGCAGGTGTGCCCGCAGGTCAGAGTTGTGCCGCAGCGAGGGGCCGCCTCTGGTGTGGGCCACCCAGGCCCTGGGGGTGCACGTCCTCAGCTGGCTCCCAGGACAGCGGATGGGACCCCTGCCTCCTGGGCCTGCTTCTCACTATGTGAACACTGCCCCCCCCCGGGCACTGGGGGGACTTTTCTCAAATTTTTTTGGCAGGACTCCAGGTGACTCAGTGGGTCTCACAGGTGGAGGGGTGTTTGCGAACTTTGACCTAAGACTAATTGCCAGGGTGGCAAGGGTTAACGCTGCTGTGTCCCAGCTGTATCCTCATCACAGAGCAAAACAGGAAACTGCCTTTGGGGGAGGCTGGCTCCGCCTCTCCAGCTGCTTTGGGTGGGGGGGCAGGTTGGGCAAAGGTACCAGGAGCTGCAGTTCCTCCTAAAAAGACCACACCTTGGCTCCACAGCCACATAGTAGCCACAGTGTACCCGTGTTCTCCGTGGTCCCCGCAGCAGTCACAGAGCAGCAAAGGGACGGGCTGGATGGGCTTTCAGTTCCTACACTCTGTCGAACTTGGAGGAGTCTCCAGCGTTTTTCCCTTTGTGATCTGGAGTTTGGGGTCCGAGACTAAGCCCCGAGCTCCCTAGAAAGAAGGTGGGGACCCCGGGGTGGAGGAAGCACGGGGTCGGTGACAGGCCTGGACAGGTGACACCCTGCCGGGCAGTGCCAGGGGAACCGGGAGCATCCACACGGGGTCCTCAGCGAGTGAGTCGCTCCCTGGGGCCTGAGCGAACCTGCCCAGGACGCCAGAACGTGCTGCACTGGCGGTGCGCCCTCAGCTGGCAACAGGGAGGAGGGAGCAGCTGCGTCCCCAGCCTTTGTTAAAGCAGGACGGACCCCTCCCCTCCAGCTCCCAGGCCCACACACACGGCCATGGACGTCCATGGGGGGGGAAACAGGTCAACTGTCCTCCTGGTGGGACCAGGGCTGGTTCTGGGGTGAGGCTGGGGCTTCCTGTGACCCCGGGCCCCTCATGGGGTCTGTGATCACAGGACACAGTGCTCCCCAAAGTGGGCTGAGGGAGCACCCCACGGAGACACCTTCTGTTGGTGAGAGTGCGGACCCGGGAGCCTGGGGCTGGAGAGACGTGGAAGCAGGAACAGTGAAGCTGTGTCCCCCCACCCCCAGGTGTCCCGAGGGGACAGTGGTCCTGCAGCTGTGCAACTCCATGGCGGACATGGTGTACGGCCCGCCCGGTCCAGGTGAGAGGGGGTCGCTGTTGTTAAGGGGTCTGTCTGAGGAGAGGAGACCTCGTGACCTGGGGGAGCCTTCTGATGGGGGTAGTGCTGTTCCCGCTCCTTCCCACCAGCCCTGGGACCAGCAGCTCGCCCCTCCCCCTCGGCCCCCAGCAACCCCGAGTTACCTTCTGGGACGGACCCCCTGTTCAGGACGGGTCACAGACACAGAATGCAATGATATGTGGCCTGTGTGTCTGGCTTCTCTGGTTCAGGCTCGTGTCCCCAGCCCCTGGGTCTTGGTGGGACCTGCCAGGGCGTCACCTGTGTGGCCGAGGGACACTCAGACGTAGGTGCAGACAGACACGAGTGGTGGTGTTCACTCTCCTGCTCAGGGACTCGGGGACACTTTTAAACAAACAGACCCCGAGCCCCGACTGCTCTGTGACAAGGACAGCTTTTCAGTCAGTGGTGTTGACCACCCTGGACGTCCCCAGGGCCAGGAGGAGTTGGACCCTCACATGACAGCAGACGTGGAAGCTAACTCCAGCGTTAGTTTCCGCTAACAACGACCCAAAGACCCACCTGCACGGTCTGAAGACGACAGGACCCCTGGAGGGTCAGAGGGGACGTCTCATGACGTTGGGTGGAGTTTGTGGCCCACGTGGTGACATGGGGTCACTTGGGGGGGGTGTCTGAGTGCCTCACTGAGCCCCCGTCCCCCTGTGGGTCCCTGGTCCTACGATGACAGGGGTCCTCCTTCCTGTGGTGTCGGGTTCCAGTGGGTGTGTGTGCGTGTGTCTGTGCTCACACATCGTGGCTCTGTCCATCCGTCTGTGCATCTCACTGAGGGGGTCCGTGTCTCCCCCTTGTGAGCGGTGCTGCTGTGGACTAGGGGTGCAGGTGCCCCGACCGAGGCCTTTCATGTCGTTCACGAGCGCACGCTTAGTCGGTCTGTCTGTATTCGGTCCCACGGCTGCTGGAAACTCTGTCGGCGTGTGACTTCACTGAGACGTTACCTGTGTCTCCTGACGTCAGAGCGCAGACCGGGGTGGTTTGGTCGGGAGCTGTTTCATCTTCCTCGGGTTTGTCTGGGCATCACCATCATCATCATTACTGCCTACGTCAAGAAGCCAAAACACAAGAGGATTCCAGCCGGTGTGCAGTGCGGCCCACCAGCGGTGTGGGCTCCGACTTGGACCCCTGGAGGAGAGTGAGTGACAGCCCAGGCTGGGGCGGTCCGGGTGCTGCGCGAGGCTGGGGCCTCTGCCGGGTCTTCCGGGTTCTCCCCAAGGAGCCCCAGGACCCTGGGCTTAAGGACAGTCTGGCCCCCGGCCATCTGAAGGGTGGCGCTTTCTTCAGCATTTCCGTTTCTTGGCTTGGCTCCAGGAGACGCACTGGGAGCCGCTGCGCCCCCGGGAGAAGCTCCCGCAGAAGAGACGCTGTAGTTGCGCCGTCCGCTAACCGCGGAGTAGCACGGCAGGTGCCTTGGGGAGGGCGGTCCGCGCCCAGACTGCTCTGGGCATCCCGCTGCCCTCCGGCCGGCCTGGAGGACCCGCGCGGGCTGCGGCGGGAGTGAAACTACCGCGCCCGGCTCCGCCGCTGCTCCCGAGCGGGGCTCGCTCCCGTGTCTGTGCTCCCCTCTCCGGACTTTGCCGCTGCTGCTCGTCGGGGCGCAGGTGGGTGCGGGGCGCTCGGGGAGGGCAGACCCCGACAGCGGGGCCGGGGCCGTTGTCCCCCGGGGCTGGACGAGATCGCGAGCAACTTGGGAGCTCCGAGCAGGGTGCCGGCGGGGGCTGGGGCAGGGGGAGACCAGAGCGTTCTGTTCCGCCCCCCGCCCCCACGCACTGGGGTCCCAGCAGCTCGGGGTGGGAATTCTCCCAGCGCACGGGCGGCCCCGTTTCCCACTCCCCTGGACCCCAGATTCCCTGCGGGAGAGGCGGGGTAGGGCGTGGGGAGCACAAGGCCGAGTTCACTGGTGGTCCGGTTCCTAACACGACGTGACCCAGACCCGTCCGCAGGGTGTGCGCCCCTGTGCAGGTCACGCTAGCGAGGGGGACCTGAGGTGGGTCCCCAGTTTTCTGGGAAGACTGGAGACTGCCCACGTTCTGTCGGGGCCTCTGTGGAGCCTGGCGGGCGGAGTCCCTGATTGTTCCGAAAGTGTGAGGAAGCGGAACACTGCCACCTTCCGACCAGAGCCGGGTGGGGGTGGGTAGTAGCGGTGGCTGCAACCCCAGGGCGTGGGGGCGGGGTTGCGGGTGGGAGGTGGGAGAAGGGGTGGCTCCCAACCCCGGGGCCTGTCAGTGGGATTGCAGGGGGCGGAGCAGGGACCAGAGCCAGGAGCTTTGGTTGCCTAAACCCAAGCCACCCCTCCCGGGGATGGGCGGAGAGTTTCTCTTAAGAATCCCGCTCTTTCATTTACTGAAAATCAACTCTGGCCGGGCCAGCCGGTTTCTGTACGATTGGACTGCCCAGAGCACTGGCGGGGAAGCTACGGAGCTGCCCCAGGCAGAGGGGTTGCCATGGGCTTCCGGGTGCCCACTCAGCACCCCTCTTCCCAGAGCTGCAGCGACTTCAGAAGAGCCGAGGGTGAGTCAGGTCCCCAGCCCCTGGGACACATGGAGCCAGGAATCAGTCCAGAAGGTTCCAAGGAGCCAGGAGCTGAGGGCTGGTGCTGTTCTGGGGGCAGGCCACCAGGTGCTGTGGCACCTACTCAGGCAGAGGCCGCAAGGACCAGGGGAGGTCTGTGCCCTGGGCCCCACCTCACCTCTGTGCGCCCCCCTTCACAGGCTCCTACGTGTGCAGAGTCTGAGACCTGGACGGCGTCACGGAGTGCAGCCTGAGCGAGCCTGGGTCCTCCTTGGCCCATCGCCACCTGCAGCCCGCATCCCTGCCATGTGCCAAGTGCCGGGAGGGTGAGGGGGCGCAGGGAGGCATGGGGGGCCCTCAGTTTCTGCAGCCCACCCCAGGTCAACCGGCTGGCAGGAATCACCTGAAGTGCAGATGTGACAGGTGACAGGGTGTCGCGGTGGCCAGTACGAGTGTCCCCCAGGATGACATGTGTCTGTGGTGAAAGGGTCCCCTTGACGTCCCCGGGATTCAGAGCCACTGTTGAGAGAGGAAGACACACAGGTTCACCCTGCACCTCTGGGTGCCCCGCAGTCTGGGAGGAGGCTCAGGTTCTGCCACCTTCCCATCCAGTGCTCCTGCCACCAGGGCAGCGACCCTACCCCCACAGTCCCCTGCACTGGGTGAGGGGGGTTGGGGGGAAGGCCGGTGCTTAAATCCGAGCAGGGGTCAGGCCAGGTAGAAAGGTGACAGACTCCCCCCTGACATGTCTGCCTCACTGAGGAATAAACTACAAGGGATTTAAAATAAATATATTTCAGGATTCCTTGTTGTCCTTCTGACAGGAAGGCCTTCGGCATTTTAACAAGGACATCCCGAGTCTGCACTTGGCTTTGGGCAGCGGGGACGGTGTCACAGTGTTGCTCCTGCCAACCCTGAGGTCAGTGTGTCCCCCATCGCGTGTTCCCTCTTCATCTCCTTTCTTGGTTCCTCCAGCCGTCAGGGCGCAGGCTGTCCGCTCTCTGGTTGACTTTGTTCCCGGGTGGTTTCTGCTTTCGGACACAACCGCAGGAGGGGCTGACGACACCTCCCTCTGGTTACCGGTCACTGCTGCACGGAAGTGCACCCGTGTCCACGTTGTGTCCTGCGACCTCACTGCCTTCATTTCCACGTTCTCACGGGAGTTTGCGGGTCCTCAAACGGTCCTACGTACCGCGTCCTGCCGTCTGCGAGCGGTGCGAAGGCTCCTTCTCCCTCTGATTTGCTTGCTGTTTGTCTCTGTCTCGCGTGACCGCTGTTGCTCGGACTCCCAGTGCTCTGGTGCGGGGAGGTGGTGAGAGTGGGGGTCTGTCTGCCTCCTGACCGGAGAGAGGGAACTTTCAGCTTCTCACCGTTGGGTGTTGTGTCACTGTGTGTCTAGGAATTGCGGGGTTTTGAAAAGATTTATTTATTTTTGGGGGGGGGGAAAGAGAGGGACAGAGATATCAACGTGTGCTTGCCTCTTATGTGCCCCCCCACTGTAGACCTTGCCCACAACCCAGGCATGGGCCCTGACCAGGAATCGAACCACTGACCCTTTGGTTCATAGGCCGGTGCTCAGTTCACTGAACCACACCAGCCAGGAAAGGAATTATGTTTGTAGTAACATTTTTATTCATAACTATAACAAAATTGGGTGCAATCTATACATTGTGCTCTTGAAGATTTTACTCTGATGAGCAGCATTAAATATGGACCTTTGTGTTGATGCCAGTTTCTCTTTAAGAGCAGTTGCTGCCAGTGTAATCCATGGGGCTAAGGATAAAACTTTTTCAGGGCATTGGGACCCAAAAACCAAAAACAAAAGAAAAAAAAAACCGGAGTTACCTACAGGAGGGTGGGACCCTTGTAGTTCAGGCTTCCTCACCAAGCGAGAGTTCCAGGAGCCCATCTGCATCAGTGACCAACTGGTGTTGTTGTGAGAGGCTGGGTTGGGCTTCAGTGAATTTTTTGATGACTCTTCCAGATTTGGCCCATTTCCCAACAGGTGATTTACCAGCCCACCTGTCCACACCTGCAGAATGTTGAGCAGTTTTTGACCAAAAACCCACGTGCCCACCCTGCCTATTCCCCCGATCTCACCCAGACCGACTGTTTTTTTTTTCCCACATGAAAAGGGTCCACAAACGAAAACATCCTGATGTGTAAGACGTGAAACAAAACGGCAGGAGCACTAAGAGGTGTCAGAGCCACCGAGTCCAGAGAGTGTTCAGGGCTGTGGAGGGACGTCCCCACGGGTGTCCCCATCCAGGGGAGAGCATGTGAGGGTGACCGAAGGGTAAAGGCGTGAGAATAAAAACACGCTTTTCATAAACAGATTCTCTTTTTCGGTAACCCCTTGAGTACATGTGGCCAAATGCATCCACAGGTGTTCACATTAACATGAAACAAAGGATGTAATTACCATTCTAAGTTATTTAAATTTCATTGCTTTAGGTGTTATATTTTAACATTGTCTGTGATAGGAATAAAAAACAATAAATATTCTCCAAAGTATGTGAAAATATATTCCTCACTCTGGAAGTGTTTGAACTTTAGACCATTCAGATAATTGTATTATGTTATTTTATTATTTATTTATTTATTTATTTATTTATATTATTGTTTAAGTACAGTTGTCTCCATTTTCCCTGAGCTACACCCCCCAAACCCAGCCGTCCCCTAAAACAGTCAGATAATTTAAAGCACAGGCGGCCAAGGCCATGGCCTTCTGCCCTGCATGACACAGGAGCCAATGGGAGGGGCTGAGCAGGAGGCAGGTGTGGGGGCAGGATGCGCTGGCTGCTGTGCAGAGTGCGGCCTGCAGGGGGCAGCAGCGGGAAAGAGGACTCAGAGCAGAGGGGCCTGCCTTCCTCAGAGGATGGTGCAGGGGGGCAGGCGCCTGGCTGGGGCAGGGAAGTGTGGGCAAGTGGGGACTTCTAAGCAGATTTGCAGAGGAGAATCCGGGCCTCCCTGCTGGCGAGGGATAAGGTACCTGCATTACCACTCCCTGTTTCATGGCTGATTTCCATGGAGGGATCCAAGGAGAAGAGACCCCCAGGGGACATTTGCTGAGGAGGCTCTCGGGTCCCCAATGATGGCGGTGGTGCCCGGGTCGGCCCTGGGCAGGCAGCCTCTCCACGTGGAATCCTCCTCCTCCTTCCAGGTGGTCCCTGCTGCCCAGCCCCTGCTGGCCTTTCTGTGCACAGCAGGTCAGGATGGGGAGGTGCCTGGTGCCCCGTCTGCCTGCCCTCCCTGTGTGCCTCGCCGTGGTCCAGCTGCTCAGCCCCTGCTCAGGTAGGACCCGCTGTGCGTTTGTGTGTGTGAGTCCTTTCCCTTTGGGCCCAGCCAGAACCCTGGACTCCACCCACCCCTGCAAGGACCGTCTACACTGCACCTGTGTTAGGGCTGATATACCATCTAGCTGTCTGTCACCTCACCCTCCCTGCTGGGACACCCCCTGGCCCCCTGGGCCTGCTGACTCTGACAGAGCCCCCCTTTCTGATGACCAGCTGAGTTTGCTGTGGTCGGACCCCCCGAGCCCATCCTGGCCATGGTGGGTGAAGACGCAGACCTGCCCTGTCACCTGTCCCCAAAGATGAGTGCTGAGGCCCTGCAGCTGATGTGGGTGCAACCCAGCCGCAGGCAGGTAGTGCACGTGTACGCACACGGGCAGGAGGAGACACCGGCAGAGCAGTTTCGAGGGAGAACTTCGATTTCACGAGAGGACGTCACTGCGGGGAAGGCCGCTCTCCGGATTCACAGTGTCAGCGTCTCTGACAATGGAACCTACCTGTGTTATTTCCAAGATGGAGACTTCTATGCAAAAGCCCAGGTGGAGCTGCAGGTGGCAGGTGAGCCTCAGGCTTGTTCCAGGCTCCTTCCCTGGGCAGGGGCAGAGGCTGCAGACCTACCCCAGAGCACGTGGGCTGCTCACCGGCATCCACCCCCACCTCCATCTCTGTTCCTCTGAGGCTGGTGACAGATCCAGGGGACCCCTGGGGTGACTTCCTCCTGCACCCAGTACAGAGTCCCCCATGCTGTCCACCAGTCTCAGCAGGGGAGTGGAGGTTGGGGACAGGAAGGAGGCGGAGACCTCCCCGCAGTGGGTGGCACATGGGTGTTTGGGTTCAGTGTGATCCAGATCAAGGCCATGGGCCTCCAGGTACCCACTGTGGGGGTCGAGGAGGCTGAGCTGCAGGGCCAACACCTGTGGGGCCCATGTCCTCAGCCACACCCCCGGGAACACAGCTGCAGTTGGACAGGTTGTGTCCATCCTCGGTGCAGCGATGGAGGACGCTCCTCTGGGGACGAGAGCACCGGGATGTCTCAAAGAGGGGGCATCAGGGAGAACCTGATGAGGGTCGAGGTGATGTGGAAGGCTCCCACAGGACAGGCAGGGGCAGTGGGGTGGGACCCACTTAGGCTAAGGGGCACCACCTGCATGCTTGCCCAGGGAGGGGTGAGGGCTCCTCCAGGGACCAGCCTGTCTGGGGCAGGGGGGAGGGGAGGCTGCGGCCGTCTCTAAGGGGACTTGGGGGAAGCAGCCTCTGCTCTGGCCCAGAGCCCCCTGGATCCAGCACGAGGGCCCAGCCAGGGTCAGGCAGTGGCCCCATCGGGGATCAGTCTCTGCTGCACAGCACACGCTGGGAGCAGCTCCCGGTCAGTCCCCGCTGGGCTGGTCAGTATGTGAGCCCCTCCCTGCTGTGGGAGCCCCACCAGTACAGAGGGCTCCCCACAATTCAACTCACTTCTCCCCAGCGCTGGGCTCTGATCCCCACATTAACATGACGGGCTACGAGGCTGGACGGATCCGTGTGAACTGCACATCTGCCGGCTGGTACCCGCAGCCCCAGATCCAGTGGAGAGACGCCAGGGGACAGAGCTTGTCCTCGGAGGCAGCATCTGCGGCTGCAGACCCCCAGGGCCTTTATGTAGCCTCAGCCTCTGTGATCCTGGAAGGCGGCTCTGGGGAGGGGGTCTCCTGTGTCATCAGAAACCCCCTGGTGGGCCAGGAGAGGTCAGCCAGGCTTTCCATCGCAGGTGAGTGCCCTGCCTCCTGCCCTGGGCTCCTCAGTGCCCCTGGGGGAAGGCTCGGGGTCTGCTGCTGACCTGGGTCCCTGGGGGATACAGAGGGCGCAGAGCAGGGACCTGGGGCTCCTTTTCCTGAAGTGATTTATGTCACAGAGACCTTCTGAGCACTTCCTGCCTGCCACACATGGTGCCAGGCAGTGGGACGTGGGGACAGATGGGAAAGTTCAGCAAACACACCAGCAGGGGAAAATAGGTACAACCCTAATCTCAGTGAAAGGGCTAATGTCCTTACAACATAAAGGAACACGGTGGATAAAGGAGCAAAACGGGCATCATCAGTTCCCAGGAAGGTAAAACTCGCAGGACGATGCCAAATCTGATGGAACAGGGAAATATTTTCACCTGGGAAATTGGCAGCAGCAGGACAAACGAGGGGGTGGGCGCCCTCTGGTGGCGGGCTGTGGGGAGCTGGTCCCTCCGAGGTTTGTTGTCACAGAAGAGAGGAGACAGCATGCACACCAGCTCATAGGAGCTGTTTTTGCTGCAGACAAGATAAAATTGAGTATATTTAGTTTTCAAAACCTAATGAAACCTGCGTGTCACTCACCCTGCAGCAGGCACTGCATAAGCACTAACTTCATGCTCTCACTGATCAGGTCGCAGCAACAGACGGTTACGTCATTAGTTCACGGTCACAGCGCTGGTCGGGCAGGAGACCCGGGACTGGCACCCAGGCACCCAGGCCCCCAGCCCCAGAGTCTGTTCTTTGTCACCCGACTCCTCTGATTGAGGGGGGCAGGTAGTCGGGGGGGGCAGGGTGCAGAGGGGTCGTCAGTGACACTGTCTGTGCGTCCTCATGCTCCCTCTCATCCCATGGGGACGAAGACGTTTCAGGAAAACCGTCCTGTGTGACAGGGAGAGTCTGGGCGCTCTGGGGACAGAGAGATCCCTTCAGGGGCTGACGCAATCCCTCTGCAGGTCCCTTCTTCAGGGACACACAGCCTTGGGTGGTGGTGCTCGCGGTGATGGTGCTGGTTCTTGGGGAGCTCCTGGTGGGGGTGGCGTGCTGGCTGCACCAAGGGCGGAAGAGGATCCAGGCCCTGTCCCAGGAGAGGGGGATAGAGCGAGCCGAGAAAGAAGCAGCACAAGCTGAGAGAGAAGCAGCACGAACTGAGAGAGAAGCAGCACAAGCTGAGAGAGAAGCAGCACAAGCCGAGAGAGAAGCAGCACAAGCTGAGAGAGAAGCGGCACGAGCTGACAGAAAAGCAGCGCGTGCACAGCTGCGGCAGGAGTGGCAGCTGCAGCGAAGCATCCAAGGTGAGGCCCAGCTGCGGGTGGTCCCTACCTCCCTGCCCCGCCCACCACCCGCCTCCTCCTCTGCATATCCTTGATGGGACTTCCTTCTTCTCTTTATTTCCAGAGAGGCTGCAGGATGCGCTCCGTAAGTCCCCATCCCCGTCCCTGTGTGTCCTGGGGTCCCTGGTGACATTGTCACTGACTCCACACGTGGTTCCCTGCAGGGCAGAGAAAGCCCAGGTACCGAGCACCTTTGGACCGGGACCTGAATGAAGACCTGTGTGATTGGTGAGCTCAGCCTCTTCCCTCACCCCTGGCCGCCCAGGGGAGGAAATGAGGACACTAGTGGCACCAGGCAGTGGACTCTCAGTGGGGAAGGGGCTGTGGTTTCTCTTCACTAGGGGACACGAGGCCCGGACACCCCCAGAATCCCTGGAAAAATATCCTCCTCTGGTGAGGGAGGCCCCGGGGGCTGCGGCACTGCTGTCAGTGGGGCGGGGGTGGGGGTTTCCTGCAGCTCAGGTGACAGGCGGGTGCTGCTCATACTCTTGTCCTCTGACAGCTCAGGGAGACCACCCACGTGGCAGACCCAAAGGTCAGACAGTCGGGAGCCCAGCGAGGTTACAGACCTCGCTCCTGGTGCCAGCACAGCCGCTCTGGTCCTGGGGATCGGGAAGGGCAGCTTTAGCTCACCAGTCACCCTCAGGCCCTGGGTGCCCTTCTGCCAGGCTCACTGTCTGCACATGAATGATCCTCAGGCCTGTCGGGAGCCCGGCCAGGTCACATCCTACCTCCTACTCCTGGTCCGGTTGGTCACTTCCGCGAGATCATCCTGAGCCCCCAGGGCCTGTCCCCACCGTGGGCCGAGGTTGCCAGCTGGAGCAGTGACAGCGCACAGCACACGCCACGCCTGCCTTCCAGGATCCAGGCCAAGGCTCCCTCCGTGATTCACTTTTTTGAGCCACGAACAGGATGTGCTTCAAATTCGGGCAGGGGGTTCCCGAAACTAGCTGGAGGAGGTTCATGAGGTCCACAGGAATGTAGGAGAACCACCTTGTCATCTGTGAGCATGAGGCCCCGGGGATCCTGACGGGGCAGCACCACAGGACGCTGCCACACTGGCAGAGACAGCTACGTGGCTACTGAAAAGCGCAGTGGCCCATACATCAGGATATGAGGACGACTTTGCCAGATGCCTTGTTAAGTGGAGGAATCCGGTGCCTGCCCATTACCCACACTACAATGACACGAAGGGGGTTATAAACAACCCCCCGTGGACACGAAGGTAAGGGGAGAGGGTGCAGGACCACAGAAGATGGAGAGTGAGCGACAGTGTGCTCGCTGCCGTGTAATTCCAATGAGCCTGCATTTCCGCCGGCCCCGGGGGCGCTGCAAGGAGGCGCTGCCTGCGACGAAGCCCCAGAGATGCCCGGGAAGGAGGGACACGATCTGACTCTGCAACAGGGGTCCGTGCGGTTCGGAGAGCCCAGGTCTGTGCTGTTCCTGCGACAAGGAACTTAATCCAGGCTCACTCTCCTCCCCTGCTCCCCCTGCCCCAGAACACGGGGGAGGGGGGGCTCACTCTCTGAGGGGGTCCACTCAAGAAGGCTCTGCACTCGGGGTCACCGGGCACCGGTGGACTGTGTGAGATTTGGTTTCATTAGTTTGTCTCCTGAAGTGCTGCCTCCAGGCCCACACAGCTGGCTCCCAGACCGTGCGGTCAGCAGCAGGAACAGAGCACAGAGGGGAAACGCAAAGCCCGATGGTTGCGCCCGGAACGGAGCGCGGGCGAAAGCCGTTCCCACGGGGTGGGGGGCCGTCGGCACCCTGATTTCTCGTGTCACAGGTCAGCTCCACCGAGGCCACCGACTCTATTCTCACTCCCTGGGCGGGAAACACTGGACCGACTCATGCCCGGCCCACGTTCTCCCAGCTGAGCTTCTGTGACGTCCCCTGGGTCCGCACAGCCTTCAAACCCCCACCTGCAATTGGGGGCCCCCAGCGGGTGGCCTGAGGGTCAGAGCTCATGGGTCTGTCTGGCGTCCCCATGGCAGCGCCTTCTGAACAAGCGTCAGCTCAGGTTGCCGCGGTCCAGCCGCAGCTAGGTCCAGGGGTTCCTGGAAGGTGGGGAAGGCGTCGGCGATGGGAGACAGACGACAACACGCCTCAGAGGACAGTGATGCTCTGTTCCGTTTATTGCAAGTACAAGCAGGTGTTTATACTTTCATTTTTAGCAGTGATTGACATTTGCGATTAGGTAAAGCAGAAAAAATTAATACAAAAATAACCAGGAAAAATACAAAAATTCCCATAGATTCAGTTATATTAAACAAAGATTATTTTAACCAGGAGAGCCATAAATCAGACAATTAGAAAAGCTGTACGTACAGAGTTTGAATGTCTTATTGTTTATTAAAATTCTCAGAATTTGTCATGGGGCAAAAGGATACGCTAAATTGAACAGAGGTTATAGGAAATTGATGATAAGGCCTTTGTGATGTCTACCTTACCTATTTACCTTTTCTGTCTAAAATATTTCTCTATGTACCATGGACTCTATCTCCCTGGTAACTGTTTCTACGTGCTTAATTTATAATAGTTAACCAGCTTTTCTTATTTCTTTGCCTGTCTAATTCTACTTGATATATATTCCTATTCAAAGTAAAGGTGGGGCTGTTACTCCAACAACTTGTAGACATTCAGGGGCTATTTCATTAGAGGGGATTTTATTCTCTGGTCGAGAAATTATTTTATACAACTTCATTGGAATTATGCAAATCAATAAACCTGAGATACAGATATCTAAGAATCCCACCACCTTTTATTCTCCAAAACAAACATATAAGGAGAGATAAACAGGAAATTCAGCTACAATAAACTCTTTTTATTTCTTAATTAATAAACACCAGGGAAGTCTGCTTCGAGCTAGGCTTTCCACGAAATTTAGACTATTATAAGGCACTTGGACTCCATCCTTATTGACCATTCCAATGCCACCCTCATTATATGCTCCTGTATAAGGCAATGGGAGATCTGGAACCCTCTGGAGACCATTAGCTCCTTTTGGGGGATACCATAATTTGCCAATAATCTAATATGCTACCCAGGGGTATCCCTGGGCTGTGGGTAAGGGCCTATATAGTTTTTTCTTGTTTTCTCGAAAGACTCTTTGTATCTATGGGTAAGGAACAGGCGTGGGAAAGTCCGCCAATAATTCAACCTATTGTAACTGATTTATGAATTCTTTTATGGGAACAATCGGGGATAATTTCTTACTCAGGTTTATAAACACTTTATTTAAACAATCTGGGCATGATTCAATAGTCTGGGGAGAACTAGTTGTCCCTTCAGAATTTCCCTCAAAATCAATCGTTGACTCTTTTCGAGCCTCTTTCTTCTCATGGTCTGTTCTTATGGGAATCAGGGTACAAAGTAAGACCCTGATTGATATTAGCAAGGAAATTATTAAAAGCAATCCCCAGAAAAATTACCGCCCCCCTTTGTATGCCACGCTCTCTTCCAGGAAGATGGATTCCTTGAATGCCCTCTTTCCACGTTCAGACCTTGTCAACAAACACGGTTGGAAGAGGGCGTGGCATCAGGTCACGTTTAGTCCCCAGCGGTCGCTCCCTAGAGTAGGACAGATCCTGGGGACACACAGATCCCTCAGTCCCAGCACCGCGTGCCCCCCACAAAGCCCTTGGCATTGGCACTCCCGCCCCCCTCTCGGGCTGTCTGTCCTCTGTCCGGGTTCCTGCGCCGTGACGACACTCTCCTTTCAGAGGAAGCAGCTTCTGCAGTCTGTTCTCGTCCTAAGTACACATCCGTCCTCCTTGGGAACTCGGGACGTACGATGCAGCGGTTGTCCCCACCGACTCGCTACCGCACTGTCCTCTGCCTGGGGGGGGGCGCTGCGGCCTCCTCATCCCACTGAGCCCCCCCTCCAGTAGGGAGACCCGTCACCATCCCGGTGTCTCCGTGTGCGACCGCCACCGCCGTCTTCCCCCACATCTGCACCAGCATCCCTCGGATGCGGGGCCCCCAGGCGGTGTCATACTTCAGTGTTTCAAGGTAGCTGACGATCCCCCTGCCACGGCTAGCTCAGACGGTGAAGCTGTTCTTCAAGGCGGTGGTTCCTGTCCGTCTGGGAAGGCGGTCTGGGGTCCAGAGCACCCGGGGCTGACAGGTGCACTCGGGGGCGCTCTGGGAACTCCTCCGTCACTTGTTCTTTCTTTTACCAAATTTCTCGGCAACCGCGCTGAAGGAAAAGGGTGAGATTTTGAATCTTGCATCACGAAGCCCCCGGCTGCCCCCCTCCAGTCCCCTCCAACACAGGAAGGAACCGGGTTGTTCCCAGCGGGACCTCCGCACACTCGGGCAAGTGTGCCCGCAGGTCAGAGTTGTCCCGCAGCAGCGAGGGGCCGCCTCCCGCCGGCCAGCAGGCCGCACCAGCACACCCACCCACAGCAGGGGCGGGCGTGGTGTGGGTCGGAGGGAGCCAACCCTGTGCCCTGCTGGCGGGGGCGCAGACGGGGGCCGCCCCCGTGGGAACCGTGTGGGGGTCCTCGGGGAGCTGACGGGGGATCTGCCTCTGACCCAGCGACCCCTGCGGGGATCACACCCTAGGAACCCTGAAACCCCAATCCAAAAGCACCCTGCCCCCCACATTCACAGCAGCACAGTTTACAGGAGCCCAGTGCTGGGAGCAGCCCAAGTGCCCACCAGTGAGCACCCTGTCCCACCCCGTCCTGCCCTGGGCCTTGGGGGTCAGGGGGAAACACTTGGAAGTCCGGGCCCCAGGGTCCCTCCTGTGCCCTCCTCCCTCCCGCTTCTCCCCCGTCTTTCGGGGGCCCTGGCCTGCCTCTGCAGCAGGCTGTGGGGTCTCTGCCTGCTGCCCCACACTCCCTCACTGGCACCCCAGGCTGTCCCTGCAGAGGCAGGCCCCCACTCTGGCCCTGGGGACGGAGCACTGGGGATGGTGGTCCTAGAAGAACCAAAGCAGGACATGGGCCGGGGTAGCAGGGCAGGGAGGGGCAGTCGGTGGGGGCCACCCAGGACCTGTGGGTCCACGTCCTCAGCTGGCTCCTGGGACAGCGGATGGGACCCCTGCCTCCTGGGCCTGCTTCTCACTGTGTGAACACCGCCCCTCCCGGGCGCTGGGGGGACTTGCCTCACATTTCTTTGGTGGGACTCCAGGTGACTCAGTGGGTCACGGGGGTGGAGGGGGTGGTTGGGAACTGTGACCTAAGACTAAAATGCCCCGGGTGGCAACAGTTAAGGCTGCTCTGTCCCAGCTGCGCCCTCAGCAGAGAGCAAAACAGGAAACTGCCTTGGGGAGCCTGTCTCTGCGTCTCTAGCTGCTTTCTGGGGTGGGGGTGGGGGTGGGGGAGATGGCTGGGGCAGAAATGGGTGGGCAGAGGGACCAGGAGCGGCAGTTCCTCCTAAAGAGACCACACCTCGGCTCCACAGCCCCTTCTAGCCACGCTGTACCCCTCTTCTCCATGTCCCCGCAGCGGTCACAGGACAGCAAAGGGACAGGCTGGTTGGGCTTTCAGTTGCTAAACCCGTCAAACCTGAAGGAGTCTCCAGCCTTTTTCCCTTTGAGATCTGGAGTTTGGGGTCCGAGAATAAGCCCCGAGCTCCCCAGAAGGAAGGTGGGGACCTGGGGGTGGAGGAAGCACGGGGCCAGTGACCGAGAGTCCTGGACAGTTGCCACCCTGCCCAGCAGTGCCAGGGGCCGGGAGCACCCACACGGGGTCCTCAGCAAGTGAGTCGCCCCCCCCCCCCCGGGCGTGGGCGAACCTGCCCAGGACGCCAGAACGCGCTGCACTGACGGTGCGCTCTCAGCTGGCAACAGGGAGGAGGGAGCAGCTGCGTCCCCAGCCTTTGTTAAAGCAGGACGGACCCCTCCCCTCCAGCTCCCAGGCCCACACACACCGCCATGGACGTCCATGGGGGGGGGGGGGGAACAGGTCACCTGTCCTCCTCGTGGGACCAGGGCTGGTTCTGGCGTGAGGCTGGGGCTTCCTGTGCCCCCGGGCCTCTCGTGGGGTCTGTGATCACAGCACACGGTGTTCCCCAAAGTGGGCTGGGTAAGTCCCCCAGAGACACCTTCTGTTGGTGAGAGTGCGGACCCGGGTGCCCGGGGCTGGAGAGACGTGGAAGCAGGAACAGTGAAGCTGTGTCCCCCCCACCCCCAGGTGTCCCGAGGGGACAGTGGTCCTGCAGCAGTGCAACTCCACAGCGGACACGGTGTGCGGCCCGCCCGGTCCAGGTGAGCGGGGTCCTGTTGTTAAGGTGTCTGTCTGAGGAGAGGAGACCCCGTGACCTGGGGGAGCCGTCTGATGGGGGCAGTGCCGTTCCCGCTCCTTCCCATCAGCCCTGGGACCAGCAGCGCGCCCCTCCCCCTCAGCCCCCCCGGCAACCCCGAGTTACTTTCTGGGATGGACCCCTTGTTCAGGACGGGTCACAGACACAGAATTGAATGACACGTGGCCTGTGTGTCTGGCTTCTCTGATTCAGGCTCGTGTCCCCAGCCCCTGGGTCACAGTGGGACCTGCCAGGGTGTCATCTTGTTAGAGAACACACAAGGTGTGGGGGGGCCTGGGATGATATACTATTATGGAAAGAAGGCCCCGGGTCCATTATGTCCGCCGCCACAGGAAGACGTCTCTCAATGCCAGAGATTTGTGAAAGGAAAGGGAATGTTTATTCAATGCTATACTAACTTAAAGTAGTGACCTAATGTCTTTATCAAAAAAATCCTAAAGTCCCTAAAAACACCGACAAACACACAGTCCTTCCTTCCTTCCCCCTTTGCCCAGTCCAGAGTCCCGTATCTCAGGAAAGGAAATAGAAGTCCATGGCTTAGGTAGTCTTCTGGTTCTTCCCAGTTAGTACTCCCTCTCAACTGGGAGACCTCCCTGGATTCCCGGCACCCTCGGCTGAGTCGCCAGGATCTCTGCTAAAACCAGGTGGTGGTTCCCCCTTCTAAAGCTGTGGGGGTCCCCACTCTGCCAGGCACGTGGTCCTCTCTCTCAGGGCTGCAGGAAGGGAGAGCCCCCACTCTGCCAAAACTGCATGGTTCTCTCCTCCAGGGCTGCCGCGTGGCTCTCTCCCAATGGCTACCATGTCTGGGTTTAAATCCCCCGCGCCAATCTTCTTCTGCAGCCCATTTCCGACTCCTCCTACACTTGAGCACACTTGCCCTCAATCTGCTGTCTTCTCCAGCTTTTCTGGTCGCCATTGTGGGTCTGGGCAGGTGTCACCCCATGTCATGGAGCCAATCTTCTCCCAGCTCCCAGGCAGGCGCTGTAACTCAGGGGACCTGCCTCCCAGGTCCTATCTTGGGGGGAAGGTCCCTTTCCATCCCCCTGGCCTTGAGCATGGCCACAGCTATTTAGCATATCTAAGTGACCAGCCAAAGGCTATAGGT
This sequence comes from Phyllostomus discolor, assembly GCF_004126475.2. Lineage (NCBI taxonomy): Eukaryota > Metazoa > Chordata > Mammalia > Chiroptera > Phyllostomidae > Phyllostomus > Phyllostomus discolor. The sequence goes on from NC_040908.2 coordinate 169,563,302, forward strand.
ATGCTAAATGACCATGCCATGGATTAGCTGCAAAGCTGCCCTGCATGTTCTTGCTCTGTGTGCCCCTTCCCCAAACTCACACCTGTGGGGGAAGGGGTGAAGACACCTTAAAATCTCCTGGACACCTTTGTAGGAGGGTGTAGCCAAAGGGTCCCCAAATAGAGATTTGGAATGGGGTTCAGAACTCAAGGTATCCAGGAAATATTAGAAAAATATATAGAATGTCCTCACCCCCCACCCCAGGGGAAGGGACAAATGGAGCAGGGCCATTGAGAGCTATTTCCCATAGCAACAGCCTTGCAGCTACCCTCTGGCGTGGTCTTTTAACATATCTATGGCCTTTGGCTGGTTGCATAGATATGTTAAACAGCTGTGGCCAAGCTCTAAGCCAGGGAAATGGAAGTAACTTTCCCTAGTTACAGAGCCTGGGAGGCAACTCCCCCTGGTTACCGCGCCTGTACCTGCGTGATAACTTGGAAATGATTGGTTCTAAGACATGGGGCCACACCTGCCCAGACCCACAATGGCAGTCCAGTAAAGCTGGAAGGCTTTGAGAGTTCTGGCATGTGAGGCCTAGTGTGGGAGGAGTCGGAAATGGGGCTGCAGAAGAAGATGGGCGCGGGATTTAAAACCGAGACTTGGAGGCCATTGAGGAGAGAACCATGCGGCTTTAGCAGAGTGGGGACTTCCGCAGCCGTGCAGACACCGTCCGGGATGCAGCCACCTGCGGCTCCTCCCCCAGCCGGCTCTACAGCCGAGGCGCGAGAAAAGGCCACCAGTAAGTGACTCGGGAGCACCGGGTCACTGCCCGGCCGCCGCAGCCACCGCCAGGCCTCTGCAAGCTGCGCCCGGGCTGTCACCACTCTCGGGCTCAGCTAACATTGCAGCCACCTGCTCTGGTCTGGCCAGGACACCATGAGCTGCACGCTAGCCCTCTCAGTGCTGCTGCTGCTGCTGCCACAGCTGCCATCGCTCTCCCAGAAAGGGAGATCCCCCCCCCTCCGCAGCCATGAGAAGAATCACCACGTGGCTTTAGCTGGCGATCCTGGCAACACAACCAGTGATGCTGGGAACTAAGGAAGGCCTGCCAGCTGAGCACAAATTACTAGGAAAAACCGAGAGCTGCCTAAGCCACGGACTTCTATTTCTTCTCCTGAGACACGGTACCCCAGACTGGGCAAAGGAGGGAAGGAAGGACTGTGTGTGTTTGTGGGTGTTTCAAGGGATTTTGGGATTTTAACAAAGACATTAAGTCATTACTTTTAGTCTGTATAATTTGAATAAATAACTCTTTTCTTTTTCACCAATCTCTGGCATGGAGAGCTATAATTCTCTGGCTTAGAGAAAGGTGAACCTAGTACAGGGGGACCCCAGGAGAAACGGGGATTAATTCCCTAGCATTGTGGGCCCCTCTTCCCTGCTGGCCAGTCGGGGAGGATCATGGGAAACCACCTGCACAGTAGCTTTAAAGTAATGCAACTACTTGTACGTGCTCAGTAAAAGCCCACCACAACTAGCCAGGAAGGGTCCACCCTACAAGAATAGAGTCCCTCCGGCCCTTGAGGCCAATCTTTGCTTGGAGCTGGCCTGCTCCCATGTTCTCCTCTATGAACTCTGGGTGTTTGGTTCAATTCTTTGTCCCGATCACTAAGAACCTGGTTACCTGTGCCCACCTGTGACACTACAATGACAGGGGTCCTCCTTCCTGTGGTGACGGGTTCCAGTGGGTGCACGTGCGTGTGTCTGTGCGCACACGTGGTGGCTCTGTCCATGTGTGCATGTCACTGAGGGGGTCCGTGTCTCCCCCTTGTGAGCAGTGCTGCTGTGGTCGCGGGGTGCAGGTGCCCCAACCGAAGACTTTCGTGTCCTTCTCGAGAGCATGTGGGGTCGGTCTGTCTGTATTCGGTCCCACGGCTGCTGGAAACTCTGTCAGCGTGTGACTTTACTGGCACGTTTCCTGTGTCTCCCGGCGTCAGAGCGCAGACAGGGGTGGTTTGGTCGGGAGCTGTTTCATCTTCCTCGGGTTTGTCTGGGCATCACCATCATCACCTGTGTGTTCACGAAGAAGGGAAAAGACCGGAGATTCCAGCCCGAGTGCAGCGGGCCCCCCAGCGGCGCGCGCTCGGAGCTGGAGCGCCGGGAGGAGAGTGAGTGACAGCCGGGGCTGGGGGGCGGGTCCGGGCGCTGCCGGAGGACCGGGCGGGGCCTCTGCCCGGTCTTCCGGGTTCTCCCCGCGGAGCCCCAGGACCCTGCGCTCAGGGACGGCCTGGCCCCCGGCCATCTGAAGGCGCTTTCTTCAGCATTTCCGTCTCCTGGCTTGGCTCCAGGAGACGCACTGGCAGCCGCTGCGCTCCCGGGAGAAGCTCCCGCAGAAGAGACGCTGTAGTTGCGCCGTCCGCTAACCACGGAGTAGCACGGCAGGTGCCTTGGGGAGGGCGGTCCGCGCCCAGACTGCTCTGGGCTTCCCGCTGCCGCTGGCCGGGCTGGAGGACCCGCGCGGGCTGCGGCGGGAGTGAAACTACGGCGCCCGGCTCCGCCGCTGCTCCCGAGCGGGGCTCGCTCCCGTGTCTGAGCTCCCCTCTCGCGACTTTGCCGCTGCTGCTCGTCGGGGCGCAGGTGGGTGCGGGGCGCTCGGGGAGGGCAGACCCCGACAGGGGGGCGGTTGTCGCCCGGGGCTGGACCACACCCCGGGCAAACTGCGAACTCCGAGCGGGGCTGGGGCAGGGTTAGCGAGTGGGAGGCCAGCGCGTTCTGTCCCGCCCCCCCGCACCGGCGCACTGGGGTCCCGGCGGCTCTGGGTGGGAATTCTCCCAGCGCACGGGCGGGCCCCGTTTCCCACTCCCGCGGGACCCCCGATTCCCTGCGGGAGAGGCGGGGGAGGGCGTGGGGAGCACAAGGCTGAGTTCACTGGTGGTCCGGTTCCTAACACGACACGACCGGGACCCGTCCGCGGGGTGTGCGCCCTGGTGCAGGTCACGCCGGCGAGGGGGACTTGAGGTGGGTCCCCATTTTTCTGGGGAGACTGGAGACTGCCCACGTTCTGTCGGGGCTTCCGTGGAGCCTGGCGGGCTCAGTCCCTGACTGTCCCGGAAGTGTGACAAGTGTGAACACTGCCACTTTCGGACCACAGGCGGGTGGGGGTGGGTAGTAGTGGCGGCTGCAAGCCCAGGACGTGGGGGCAGGGTTGTGGGTGGGAGGTGGGAGGAGCAGTAGCTTCCAGCCCTGGGCAGGGCGGGCTGGTGGGACTGCAGGGGGCGGAGCAGGGACTGGAGCTTTGGGCATACTTGGCCTAAACCCAAGCCACCCCTTCAGGGGATAAGCAGAGGTATTCTCTTAAGAAGTCAGGTCTTTTATTTACTAAAAATCAACTGGCTGGATGTGGCCGACACCAGTTTGTGTACGACCTGGGCTGCCCTGCGCACTGGCCCAGAAGCTACAGAACGCCCCCCGGGGTAGTGGTGGGCGCAGGCTTCCGGGTGCACACTCAGCACCCCTCTTCCTGGAGCTGCAGCATCTTGAGAAGAGCCGAGGGTGAGTCAGGTCCCCAGTCCCTGGGACACATGGATCCAGGTTATCAGTACAGAAGGTTCCAAGGAGCCAGGAGCTGAGGGTTGGTGCTGTGCTGGGCACAGGCCCCCAGGTGCTGTGGCATCTCCTCAGGCAGAGGCCGCAGGGAGCAGGGGAGGTCTGTGCCCTGGGCCCCACCATCACCTCTGTGCGCCCCCCTTCACAGGCTGCTATGTGTGCAGAGTCTGAGACCTGGACGGCGTCACGGAGTGCAGCCTGAGCGAGCCTGGGTGCTCCTTGGCCCACCGCCACCTGGAGCCCGCATCCCTGCCGTGTGCCGAGTGCCGGGAGGGTGAGGGTGCGCAGGGAGGTGCGGGGGGCTCCTTGGTTTCTGCAGCCCGCCCCACGTCAACCCGGCTGGTAGATATCACCCCAAGCGCGGATGTCACAGATGCACAGGGTGACAGGGAGGCCAGGACAAGTGTCTCCCAGGATGACACGTGTCTGTGGTGCAAGGGCCCCCCTGAGACCCCCGGGATGGAGGGCCGCTGTCCGAGAGAGGAACACAAACAGGTTCACCCCCACCTCTGGGTGCCCCGAAGTCTGGGAGGAGGCTCGGGTTCCGCCACCTTCCCACCTAGTGCTCCCACCCCCGGGCAGCAACCCTCCGCCCACAGTCCCCTGCACTGGGGCGGGGCACTTAATTCCCAGCAGGGCTCAGGCCACTTAGAAAGGCCGTAGCCTCCTCCCTGACATGTCTGCCTCACTGACGAATAAACTACAAGGGATTTGAAATAAATATAGTTCAGGATTCCTTGTTGTCCTTGTGACAGGAACGCCATCGATGTTTCAACAAGGACAGCCTGAGTCTGGGCTTGGCTTTGGGCAGCGAGGACGGTGTGACAGAGTTGCTTCTGCCGACCCTGAGCTCAGTGTGTCCCCCGTCGCGTGTCCCCTCTTCGTCTCCTTTCTCGGTTCCTACAGCCGTCAGGGCGCAGGCTGTCCGCTCTCTGGTTGACCTTGTTCCCGGGTGTTTTCTGCTTTTGGACGCAATGGCAGGAGGGGCTGACGACACCTCCCTCTGGTTACCCGTCACTGCTGCACGGAAGTGCACCCGGTGTCCACGTCGTATCCTGCGACCTCACTGCCTTCATTTCCACGTTCTCTCGGGATTTTGGTGGGTCCTCAAACGGTCCTACCTACCTCATCCTGCCGTCTGCGAGCAGTGCGAAGGCTCCTTCTCCCTCTCGGATTTGCTTGCTGTTTGTCTCTGTTTCGCGTGACCGCTGTTGCTCGGACTCCCAGTACTCTGGTGCGGGGAGGTGGTGAGAGTGGGGGTCTGTCTCACTTGTGATCAGAGAGAAGGACTGCCGCGGTCCAGCTGCAGCTAGGTCCAGGGTTTCCTGAAAGGTGGGTAAGGCGTCGGCGATGGGAGACAGACGACAACACGCCTCAGAGGACAGTGATGCTCTGTTCCGTTTATTGCAAGTACAAGCAGGTGTTTATACTTTCATTTTTAGCAGTGATTGACATTTGCGATTAGGTAAAGCAGAAAAAATTAATACAAAAATAACCAGGAAAAATACAAAAATTCCCATAGATTCAATTATATTAAACAAAGATTATTTTAACCAGGAGACCCATAGATCAGACAATTAGAAATAGCTGTACGTACAGAGTTTGAATGTCTTATTGTTTATTAAAATTCTCAGAATTTGTCATGGGGCAAAAGGATACGCTAAATTGAATAGAGGTTATAGGAAATTTATTATAAGGCCTTTGTGATGTTTAACCTACGTATTTACCTTTTCTGTCTAAAATATTTCTCTATGCACCATGGACTCTAACTCCCTGGTAACTGTTTCTACGTGCTTAATTTATAATAGTTAACCAGCTTTTCTTATTTCTTTGCCTGTCTAATTCTACTTGATATATATTCCTATTCAAGGTAAAGGTGGGGCTGTTACTCCAACAACTTTTAGACACTCGGGCTATTTCATTAGAGGGGATTTTATCCTTTGGTCAAGAAATTATTCTATACAACTTCATTGGAATTATGCAAATCAATAAACCTGAGATACAGATATCTAAGAATCCCACCACCTTTTAATCTCCAAAACAAAACAGGTAAGGAGAGATAAACAGGAAATTCAGCTACAGTAAACTTTTTATTTCTTAGTTAATAAACACCAGGGAGGTCTGCTTTGAGCTAGCCTTTCCATGAAATTTAGACTATTATAAGGCACTTGAACTTCATCCTTACTGGCCATTCTAATGCCACCCTCATTATATGCTCCTGTATAAGGCAATGGGAGATCTGGAACCCTCTGGAGACCATTAGCTCCTTTTGGGGGATACCATAATTTGCCAATAATCTAATATGCTATCGAGGGGTGTCCCTGGGCTGTGGGTAAGGGTCTATATAGTTTTTTTTTCTTGTTTTCTAGAAAGACTCTTTGTATCTATGGGTAAGGAACAGGTGTGGGAAAGTCCGCCAATGATTCAACCTATTGTAACTGATTTATAAATTCTTTTATGGGAACAATTGGGGATAATTTCTTACTCAGGTTTATAAACACTTTATTTAAAACAATCTGGGCATGATTCAATAGTCTAGAGAGAACTAGTTGTCCCTTCAGAATTTCCCTCAAAATCAATCGTTGACTCTTTTTGAGCCTCTTTCTTCTCATGTTCTGTTCTTATGGGAATCAGGGTACAAAGTAAGACCCTGATTGATATTAGCAAGGAAATTATTAAAAGCAATTCCCAGAAAAATTAGCGCCCCCCTTTGTATGCCACGCTCTCTTCCAGGAAGATGGATTCCTTGAATGCCCTCTTTCCACGTTCAGACCTTGTCAAAAAACAAGGTTGGAAGAGGGCGTGGCAAAGGAGCTTTCGGCTTCTTACCGTTGGGTGTTGTGTCACTGTGTGTCTAGGAATTATGTTTTTTAAAGGATTTATTTTATTTATTTTTAGGGAGACCGAAAGGGAGGGAGAAAGAGAGACAGATCAACCAGTGCTTGCCTCTCGCACGCCCCCTACTGGGGACCTGGCCGACAACACAGGCGTGTGCCCTGAATGGGAATTGAACCGGTGACCTTTTGGTTTGTAGGCTGGCGCTCAATCCTTGAGCCATACCAGCCAGGGCAGCAATTATATCTTTTTTTTTTTTTTTAATATTTATTTATTTATTTATTTAGAGAGGGAAGGCAGGGAGGGAGAGAGAGAGAGAGAGAGAAACATCAATGTGCGGTTGCTTGGAGTTATGGCCTGCAACCCAGGAATGTACCCTGGCTGGGAATCGAACCTGGGACACTTTGGTTCCCAGCCCGCGCTGAATCCACTGAGCTATGCCAGCCAGGGCGCAATTATATCTTTAATACACATTTTTATCTATAATTGTAACAAAATTGGATGCAATGTGTACAATTTGCTATTGTAGAGTTTACTAATGAGCAGAATTAAATATGAAGTGTTGTGTTAATGCCAGCTTTTCCTTAAGAGTAACTCCTGCCAGTGTAATGCGTGGGAGCAAGGATAAATGTTTTCAGCCCTGGCTGGTGTGGCTCAGTGGTTTGAGCTCCGGTTGCGAACCAAAGGGTGGCTGGTAGATTCCTGTCTGGGGCACATGCCTGGGTTGTGCGCCAGGCCCCCAGGGAGGGGTATGCGAGAGGCAGCCACAGAGGGATGTTTTTCTGTTTCTCTTTATCCCTCCCTCCCACTCTCTAAAAATAAATAAATAAAGTCATAAAGAAAAACATGTTCAGAGCATTTGGTATACAAGGAAAGACCAAAAACAACCACAGTTATTACCTTCAGGAGGGTGAGCCCCTTGTAGTCCAGGCTCCCCCATCCCAGGCGAGAGCTCCAGGAGCCCATCTGCATCCGTGACCAGCTGGCATTGTTGTGAGATGTGGTGCTGGGCTTCAGTGAAATTTTTTTGACGACTCTCCCAGAGCATTGGCCCATTTCCCAACAGGTGATTTAGCAGCCCACCCGTCCACACACAGGATGCAGAATGTTGAGCAGCTTTTGACCAAAACCCACGTGCCCACCCTCCCTATTCCCCGGATCTCACCCAGAGCGACTGTTTTTCTTTCCCGGGTGAAAAGAGTCCACAAACGGAAACATCCCAACATGTAAGACGTGAAACAAAACAGCAGAAGCTCTAAGAGGCGTCAGAGCCGCTGAGTCCAGAGAGTGTTCAGGGTGGTGGAGGGACGTCCCCACGGGTGTCCCCCATCCAGGGGGGAACATGTGAGGGGGACCGAAGGCAAAGGTGTGCGAATAAAAGCAGATTTTTATAAATAAATTCTCTTTTTGGGTCGCCCCTTGTGGACATGTGGCCAAACACATCCACAGGAGTTCACATTCACGTGAAACCCACGATGTAATTCCCATTCTAAGTTATTTAAATTTCATTCCTTCATGCTTTATATTTTAAAATGGTCTGTGATAGGAATGAAAAACAATAAATATCCTACAAAAGATGTGGAAATCTGTTCCCCTCTCTGGAAACTTTTGGGCTTGAGAACTTTCAGATAATTCAAAGCACAGGATGCAAAGGCCCTGGGCTTCTGCCCTGGGTGACACAGGGGACCCCGGGGGAGGGGCTGAGCAGCAGGGAGGTGAGGGGGCGAGACCTGCTGGCTGCTGTGTGGAGCGCGGCCGGCAGGGGGCAGCAGCAGGTGGAGACTCAGAGCCCAGGGGCCTGCCTTCCTCAGAGGGTGGTCTGGGGGTGGGCAACTGGCTGGGGCATGGAAGTGGGGGCAGCGGCGGGGCTTCTGAGCAGGTTCCCACAGAGATCCCGATGCTCCCTGCTGGCGAGGGGTAAGGTACCTGCATTACCGCCCCATGTTTCATGGCTGATTTCCATGGAGGGATCCAAGGTGAAGAGACTCCCAGGGCACATTTGCAGAGGAGGCTCTCGGGTCCCCAGTGATGGCAGTGGTGCCCGGGTCGGCCCTGGGCAGGCAGCCTCTCCACGTGGAACCCTCCTCCTCCTTCCAGGTGGTCCCTGCTGCCCAGCCCCTGCTGGCCTCTCTCTGTGCACAGCAGGTCAGGATGGGGAGGTGCCTGGTGCCCCGGCTGCCTGCCCTCCCTGTGTGCCTCGCCGTGGTCCAGCTGCTCAGCCCCTGCTCAGGTAGGACCGGCTGTGCGTCTGTGTGTGAGTCCTTTCCCTTCGGGCCCAGTCAGAACCCGGGACTCCGCCCACCCCCGCAAAGCCGGTCCACACCGCACCTCTGTGAAGACTGAGTTCCCGTCTAGGTGTCTGTCACCTCCCCTTCCCTTCCTGGGACACCCCCTGGCCCTCTGGCCCTGCTCAGTCTGATGGATCCCCGCTTCTGATGACCAGCTGAGTTTGCTGTGGTCGGACCCCCCGAGCCCATCCTGGCCATGGTGGGTGAAGACGCTGAGCTACCCTGTCACCTGTCCCCGAAGATGAGTGCTGAGAACATCGAGCTGATGTGGGTGCGACCCGGCCGCAGGCAGGTAGTGCACAGCTACGCACACGGGCAGGAGGACACGCCGGCAGAGCAATTTCGAGGGAGAACTTCGATTTCACGAGAGGACATCACTGCGGGGAAGGCCGCTCTCTGGATTCGCGATGTCAGAGCCTCAGACAGCGGAACCTACCTGTGTTATTTCCAAGATGGAGACTTCTCTGCAAAAGCCCAGGTGGAGCTGCAGGTGGCAGGTGAGGCTCAGGCTTGTTCCAGGCTCCTTTCCCTGGGCGGGGGCAGAGGCTGCAGACCTACCCCAGAGCACGTGGGCTGCTCACCAGCATCGGCCCTTTGCCACCTCCATCTCTGTTCCTCTGAGGCCTGTTACACACCCAGGGGTCCCCCAGGGTGACTTCCTCCTGCACCCAGTACAGAGTCCCCCACGCCACCCAACAGTCTCAGCGGGGAGTGGAGGTGGGGGACGGGAAGGCTGAGGACACCTCCCCGCAGTGGGTGGCACATGGGTGTTTGGGTTCAGCATATTCCAGACCAAGGCCGTGGGTCCAGGGCTCTGACCTACAGGGACAACTCCTGTGGGGCCCAGGTCCTCTGCCACACCCCCGGGAAGACAGCTGCAGTTGTACAGGTTGTGTCGTCCTCGGTGCAGCGAGGAAGGACGCTCACCTGGGGACAGGGACACCAGGGTGACTCAGAGAGGGGGCGTCAGGGAGGACTCGGTGCGGTTCAGGGGGGTGTAGAAGCAGTGCTGGGCTCTGAGTGGGACGCGGTCAGGATGGTGGGGGTGTCACTGGTCACTCATAGCCGGCACAGGGAGGTGGGTCACTGCACACAGTTCATGATTCCTCTGTGCTGCCACCCAACCCTTCAGTGGCCTTGACGTGGCCCTGACCCACCCCAATGAGGAAGTGCCTTGTCTGAGGTGCTGCGCCATGAAGTGCTCATGTCTGGGGGTCAGGGCTATAGTTCGCGATCCCCGGACACAGCCCTGCCCTGTGGCTTCCAGTGCGTGGGGGCTGGTGGAGCAGGGACCGTGCAGCCCCCTAGCCTTGTCCCCGCACGGCCCCTCCTCAGCCTGCTGTCCCTTCCTGGAGACCTCGGCTCCCCCTACAGAGCCCTCCCTGCAGGACTCTGTGTGTTCAGGTCCTCAGAGGGCTGCCTCCCCCTCCGTGTGTTCAGGGACATGGGGACAGGTGGCAGTAGCTCCCCGCTTCCTGGCCCCGGGTCTGCTGTCTTCCGTGGGACAGGTTCCCCTCTGCACAGCCTCGCTGTGGACACTTCCGGGGGAGACCCTGCAGGGAGAGCCCAGCAGCCTGGCAGTGAGGGCAGCAGCAGCCTCCCGAGGGGCCGTGCATGTGAGTCACTGCTCGGGTGGCTGCAAGACACCATGTGTGTCTCTTTCTCACAGGAGGGCACCCTGCACCCCCCACGCAACAGGCAGAACAGACAGGGGCAGTGGGGTGTGACCCACTTAGGCCGAGGCGCACCACCTCCATGCTTGCCCTGGGAGGGGTGAGGGGCTCCTCCAGGGAGCAGCCTGTCTGGGGCAGGGGGAGGGGAGGCTGTGGCAGTCTCTAAGGGGACTTGGGGGAAGCAGCCTCTGCTCTGGCCCAGAGCCCCCTGCATCCAGCACGAGGGTCCAGCCAGGGTCAGGCAGTGGCCCCTCGGGGATCAGTCTCTGCTGCACAGCACACACTGGGAGCAGCTCCTGGTCAGTCCCTGCTGGGCTCATCAGTGTGGGCGCCCCTCCCTGGTGAGGGCACCCCACCAGTACAGAGGGCTCCCCACGATTCAGCTCACTTCTCCTCCGTAGCACTGGGCTCTCATCCCCACATTGACATGACGGGCTACGAGGCTGGAGGGATCCGCCTGGAGTGCACGTCTGCCGGCTGGTACCCGCAGCCCCAGATCCAGTGGAGAGACGCCAGGGGACAGAGCTTGTCCCCGGAGACAGCATCTGAGGCTGCAGACCCCCAGGGCCTTTATGCAGCCTCAGCCTCTGTGATCCTGGAAGGCGGCTCTGGGGAGGGGGTCTCCTGTGTCATCAGAAACCCCCTGCTGGGCCAGGAGAGGTCAGCCAGGCTTTCCGTCTCAGGTGAGTGCCCTGCCCCCTGCCTTGGGGGAAGAAGCAGTGGTCTTCTATTAACCTGGGTCCCTGCGGGGCACAGAGGGCACACAACAGGGACCTGGGGACCCTTCCACTGAAGCGGTTCATGTCACAAACACCTTCTGAGCTCTTCCTGCCTGCGTGCGACACACGGATCCAGGCAGTGGGACATGGGGACAGATGGGAAAGGTCAGCAAGCACACCAGGAGGGGGAAATAGGTACACCCCAAATCTCAGTGAAAGGGCTAATCTCCTTACAACATAAAGGAGCACAGTGGATAAAAGAGCAAAAACGGGAATCCTCAGTTCCCAGGGAGGTAAAACTCACAGGAAGATGCCAAATCTGACAGAACAGGGCAAGACTTTCCACAAGGGAAATTGACAGCACCACGACAAACGACGGGTGGGCGCCCTCTGGTGGCGGGCTGTGGGGAGACAGTCCCTCAGACGTTTGTTGTCCCAGAAGAGACAGCTTGCACACCAGCTCATAGGAGCTGTTTTTGCTGCAGACAAGATAAAAATTAACTATATTTAGTTTTCAAAACTGAATGAAACCTGTGTGGCACTCACCCTGCGTCAGGCACTGCATAAGCATTAACTTAATGCTCTCACTGATGAGGACGCCAGGAACAGATCGTTGTGTCATTAGTTCAAGGTCACAGCGCTGGTGGGGCCGGAGACCCGGGACTGGAACCCAGGCCCCCAGCCCCAGAGTCTGTTCTTCGTCACCTGACTCCGCTGACTGGGGGGCAGGTATTCGGGGGTGTGCAGAGGGGACGTCAGTGACACTGTGTGTGCGTCCTCATGCTCCCTCTCATCCCATGGGGGCGGAGACGTTTCAGGAAACCGTCCTGACTGTGTGGCAGTGAGATTCTGGGCGCTCTGGGGACAGAGAGATCCCTTCAGGGGCTGACGCCACCCCTTCACAGGTGCCTTCTTTGGAAACACACTGCCTTGGAAGGTGGTGCTCACAGTGATGGTGCTGGTTCTTGGGGAGCTCCTGGTGGGCGTGGCGTGCTTGTTGCACCAACGGCGGAAGAGGATCCAGGCCCTGTCCCAGAAGAAGAGAGCAGAAGCTGAGAGAGATGTAGCACTGGCAAAGCTGCAGGTGGAGTGGCAGCTGCAGCGACTCATCAAAGGTGAGGCCCAGCTGCAGGTGGTCCCTACCTCCCTGCCCCGCCCACCACCCGGCTCCTCCTCTGCATATCCTTGATGGGACTTCCTTCTTCTCTTTATTTCCAGAGAGGCTGCAGGATGCGCTCCGTAAGTCCCCATCCCCGTCCCTGTGTGTCCTGGGGTCCCTGGTGACATTGTCACTGACTCCACACGTGGTTCCCTGCAGGGCAGAGAAAGCCCAGGTACCAAAAACCTTTGTACCGGGACCAGAATGAAGATGGGTATGATAGGTGAGTTCAGCCCCTTCCCTCACCCCTGACCGCCCAGGGGAGGAAATGAGGACACTAGTGGCACCAGGCAGTGGACTCTCTCAGTGGGGAAGGGGCTGCGGTTTCTCTCCAGTAGGGGACATGAGGCCCGGACACCCCCAGAATCCCTGGAAAAATATCCTCCTCTGGTGAGGGAGGCCCCGGGGGCTGCGGCGCTGCTGTCAGTGGGACGAGGGTGGGGTTTCCTGCAGCTGAGGTGACAGTCGGGTGCTGCTTGTACTCTCGTCCTCTGACAGCTCAGGGAGACCACCCATGTGGCAGATCCAAAGGTCAGACTTATTAAGTGGAGGAACCCAGCGAGGTTACAGACCTCGCCCCTGCTGCCCGCCCAGCCGCTCTGGTCCCGCTGCACAGGAGGGGGCGGCTTTAACTCACCAGTCACCCTCGGGCCCTGGGTGCCCTTCTGCCAGGCTCACTGTCTCCACATGAATGATCCCCAGGCCTGTCGGGAGCCCGGCCACGTCAGATGCTACCTGCAACTCCTGTCCCGGTAGGATACTTCACTGAGATCGTCCTGGGTGCCCAGGGCCTCTCCCCACCGTGGGCCCAGGTTGCCAGCTGGAGCAGTCACAGCGCACAGCACACGCCACGCCTGCCTTCCAGGATCGAGGCCAGGGCTCCCTCCATGATTTACTGTTTTGAGCCACGAACAGGATGTACTTCAAATTCGGGCAGGGGGTTCCCGAAACTAGCTGGAGGAGGTTCATGAGGTTCTCGGGACTGGAGGAGAACGACCTTGTCATCTGTGAGCACAGGGACCCGGGGACCGTGGCGGAACAGCACCATAGGATGCTGCTGCGCTGGCAGAGCGAGCTGCGTGGCTACTGAGAAGTGCAGTGGCTCAGACATCACTGTACGTGGGTGTTTGTCAGGCGCCTTGTTAAGTGGAGGAATCCGGTGCCCGCCCATTACCCACACTACAATGACACGAAGGGGGTTATAAACAACCCCCGTGGACACGAAGGTGAGGGGAGAGGGTGCAGGACCACAGAAGATGGAGAGTGAGCGACAGTGTGCTCGCTGCCGTGTAATTCCAATGAGCCTGCATGTCCGCTGGCCCCGGGGGCGCTGCAAGGAGGCGCTGCCTGCGACAAAGCCCCAGAGATGCCCGGGAAGGAGGGAAACGATCTGACTCTGCAACAGGGGTCCGTGCGGTTCGGAGAGCCCGGGTCTGTGCTGTTCCTGCAACAAGGAACTTAATCCAGGCTCACTCTCCTCCCCCGTTCCTCCTCCCCCAGAACAATAGGGGCTCGTTCTCTGAGGGGGTCCACTCAAGAAGGGTCTGCACTCAGGGTCACCAGGCACCAGTGGATCCGTGAGATTTGGTTTCATTAGTTTGTTTCCTGAAGTGCTGCCTCCAGGCCCACACAGCTGGCTCCCAGACCGTGCGGTCAGCAGCAGGAACAGAGCACAGAGGGAAACGCAAAGCCCGATGGTTGTGCCCGGAACAGAGCGCGGGCCAAAGCCGTTCCCACGGGGTGGGGGGCCGTCGGCACCCTGATTTCTCGTGTCACAGGTCAGCTCCGCCGAGGCCGCCGACTCTATTCTCACTCCCTGGGCGGGAAACACTGGACCAACTCTGAGCCTGAAGCCCACGCTGGCTTCGTAGCAGAGGTGTGAGGGTTTCCTGCCACTGTCACAGAGGGGCATGGCTTCTGTTCATAAAGTCTGGTTTCGGGGGTCCCCAGGTCCTGAGTCCTCGGGTGTCATGAGGTTGAGTCCCATCCCTGTTTGTCGACGCGGTCAGGGGCCACAATGCCCGGCCCACGTTCTCCCAGCTGAGCTTCTGTGACGTACCTGGGGTCCGCACAGCCTTCCAACCCCCACCTGCATTTGGGGGCCCCTGTGGGCAGCGTGATGGTCAGAGCTCATGGGTTGCTTGGCGTCCCCATGGCAGATGCCCTCCGAACAAGAGTCAGCTCAGGTCACGTTCAGTCCCCAGCGGTCGCTCCCTAGAGTAGGACAGATCCTGGGGACACGCAGACCCCTCCGTCCCAGCACCGCGTGCCCCCCACAAAGCCAGTGGCATTGGCATTCCCGCCCCCCCTCGGGCCGTCTGTCCTCTGTCCGGGTTCCTGCGCCATGACGACACTCTCCTTTCAGAGGAAGCAGCTTCTGCAGTCTGTTCTCGTCCTAAACACACGTCTGTCCTCCTGGGAACTCGGGACGTAGGATGGAGCGATTGTCCCCAGCGACTCGCTACCGCACCGTCCTGTGCCGGGGCGGGGGGCGCGGCCTCCCTGTCCCACTGGGCCCCCCTCCAGTGGGGGAGACCCGCCGCCATCCCGGTGTCTCCGTGTCCGACCCCCACGGCCGTCTTCCCCCACACCTGCACCAGCGTCCCTCGGACACGAGGGCCCCCAGGCGGTGTCATACTTCAGTGTTTCAAGGTAGCTGACGATCCCCCTGCCACGGCTCGCTCAGCCGGTGAAGCTGTTCTTCAAGGTGGTGGCTCCCGTCCGTCCTCAGATTCTAAAGTGGGGTCTGGGGTCTCTCAGTGGTTTCTTACTTACTTGTGACCTGCCGCTGCTCCCGCCTTTGCTCTTCCCCTCGGTCTTCCTGATGGCTTGTGCTTCCTCTTTTCCGTTCCTTTCTCCACCTGTCACAGTGAGTGTGGTTGGTCGGCAGTCCTGGTTGGGAAGGAGCGTCACTGGGTGAGTCTGCTGCCGGACTCTCCCAGGTGAACAGACATCTCTCTTCTCGGGGTTTCTCTGCCCCGTTCCCGTGAGTGAGGAGCACACCGAGTTTTCAGTCAGCTGAGAGAGAGGAGGACTTCTCCCAAGTCCCCTTCCAGAGACACAGCAGCCCCCCCGGGGGGCCGACCTGCTCCCCGCCGGCGGTTCCGCCCGGGTTTGATTTCCAGGTTCTGTACTGAGTCGGCGGCGGGCTGGGGTCCAGAGCACCTGGGGCTGACAGGGGCCCTTGGGGGCCCTCTGGGAACTCACCCGTCACTTGTTCTTTGCTTTCACCCAACTTCTCTGCGACCCCGCTGAAGGAAAAGGGTGAGACTTTAAATGCTGCATCACGAAGCCCCCGGCTGCCCTCCTCCAGTCCCCTCCAACACGGGAAGGAACCGGGTCGTTCCCAGCGGGACCTCCGCACACTGGGGCAGGTGTGCCCGCAGGTCAGAATTGTCCCGCAGCAGTGAGGGGCCGCCTCCCGCCGGCCAGCAGGCCGCACCAGCATGCCCACCAACAGCAGGGGCGGGCCCGGTGGGGGGCGGAGGGAGCCAACCCTGTGCCCTGCTGGTGGGGGCGCAGACGGGCACCGCCCCCGTGGGAACAGTGTGGGGGTCCTTGGGGAGCTGACGGGGGATGTGACTCTGACCCAGCGCCCCCCCTGCGGGGACCACACCCTAGGAACCTTGAAACCCCAATCCAAAAGTGCCCTGCTCCCCACGTTCACAGCAGCACAGTTTACAAGAGCCCAGTGCTGGGAGCAGTTCAAGTGCCCACCGGTGAGCACCCTGTCCCACCCCGTCCTGCCCTGGGCCTTGGGGGTCAGGGGGAAACACGTGGACGTCCGGGCCCCAGGGTCCCTCTTGTCCCCTCCTCTCCCGCTTCTCCCCTGTCTTTCCTGAGCCATGGGCGGGGGCCACGGCCTCCCTCTGCAGCGGGCTGTAGGGTCTGTGCCCGCTGCCCCACCCTCCCTCACTGCCACCCCGGGCTGCCCCAGCAGAGGCAGGCTGCCCACTCTGGCCCTGGGGACAGAGCACTGGGGATGGTGGTCCTGTTACAGAACAAACAAGGGGGTCTGGGACGATATACTATTATTGAAAGATGCCCCCATGTCGGTTATGTCCGCCGCCAGAGGAAAGACGTCTCTCAATGCCAGAGATTTGTGAAAAGGAAAGGAAATGTTCATTTAATGCTGTACAAACTTAAAGTAGTGACCTAATGTCTTCATCAAAAATCCTAAAGTTCCTTACAACACCCACAAACAGACACAGTCCTTTCTTCCTTCCCCCTTTGCCCAGTCCAGAGTACCGTATCTCAGGAAAGGAAATAGAAGTCCATGGCTCAGGCAGTCCTCTGGTTATTGAGACCTCGCTGGGTGCCTGGCACCCTCAGCTGAGTCGCCGGGATCTCTGCTAAAACCAAGTGGTGGTTCCCCCTTCTAAAGCTGAGGAGGTCCCCACTCTGGCAAAGGCACATGGTCCTCTCTCCCAGGGCGACAGGAGTCCCCCCCACTCAGCCAAAACCATGTGCTTCTCCCCCTGCACAATGGTTGCAGGGGGGGCAGGGGGCACCACTCAGCCAAAGCCGTGTGGCGGTTCTCTGCTAAAGCCGCATGGTGATTCTCTCTTGCAGGGCTGCGTGGTTCTCCCTCAATGGCTGCTGCATCTGGGTTTAAATCCCCGTGCCAGTCTTCTTTTGCAGCCCCATTTCCGACTCCTCCCACACTCGGCTTCACATGCCAGAACTCATACCCTTCCAGCTTTACAGGGCTGCCATCCTGAGTCTGGGCAGGTGTGGCCCCATGTCTCGGAGCCATTCATCTCCAAGCTCCCGCGCAAGTGCTGTAACTCGGGGGACCTGCCCTCCAGTTACCTCTTGGTGGGGAAGTTACTTCCATTCCCCTGGCTCACAGCTTGGCCACAGCTATTTAACATATCTAAGCGACCAGTCAAAAGCTGTAGATATGTTAAATGACCACACCAGAGGTCAGCTACAAAGCTGTTGCTATGTGAAAGAGCTCTCATTGGCCCTGCTCCACTTGTCCCTTCCCCCAACCCACACCTGGTGGGTCCGGGTGAAGACATCTTAAAATCTCCTGTACACCTTAAGTTCTGGATCCCATTTCAAATGCCTAGTTGGGGTCCCCCTCTTGGCTGCACCCTGTAACAGTCCCACAGGAACCACAGCAGGACATGGGCCAGGCAGCAGGGCAGGGAGGGGCAGTCGGTCGGGCCACCCAGGCCCTGTGGGTCCACGTCCTCAGCTGGCTTCGGGGACAGTGGATGGGACCCCTGTCTCCTGGGCCTGCTTCTTACTGTGTGAACACTGCCCCTCCGGGAGCTGGGGGTACTTTCCTCACATGTCTTTGGCAGGACTGCAAGTGACTCAGTGGGTCATGGGGCTGGAAGGGTGGTTGTGAACTTTGACCTAAGACTGAAATGCCCCGGATGCAAGGGTTAACCCTGTTCTGTCCCAGCTGCGCCCTCAGCAGAGAGCAAAACAGGAAACTGCCTTGGGGAGCCTGGATCCGCCTCTCAAGGTGCTTTCTGAGCTCGGCGGGGCTGGGGTGGGGGGTTGGTGGGCAGAGGGACCAGGAGCTGGCAATTCCTCCTAAAAAGACCACACTGTCAGGATGGGCAGGGTAGGACAAGTGGGAATCTAGTTACAATTAGCATTTTGGACTACAAATATGGCCACCATTTGGACTACAAGTAATATGGCAACTGAACTCTGACCCAGAAGAGGTGACTGACGTCAGACCAGGAGCCACCAATGCTAAGTTGCTTCTTTGTTCACCAAGACCCAATCCTTGGCTCCCCCGAGAATTCCAGTCATATAAAATTCCCAGCCTTTCCCTTCTCGCCCGCGGTCTTTTCTTAGCCCCTTCTCCGGATGGGGAAACGTCGCCCGGGAGCACAAACTTCCAAAATAAAGCTCATCTGCCTCTTTCCATGGCTAATTGGCTGTTTATTTCCTCGGCGGGGTCTAAGAGAACCTTACACACACCTCGGCTCCACATCAAATTCTAGCCGCGCTGCACCCCTCTTCTCCGTGGTCCCCGCATCGGTCACAAGAGACCCAAGGGACAGGCTGGACGGGCTTTCGGTTCCTTAAACCCTGTTGAAACGGGAAGAGTCTCTAGCGTTTTTCCCTTTGTGATCTGGAGTGTGAGGTCCGAGAATAAGCCCTGAGCTCCCCAGAAGGAAGGTGGGAACCTGGGGCTGGAGGAAGCCCAGGTTCGGTGACTGAGAGGCCTGGACAGGTGCCACCCTGCTGTGCAGTGCGGGGGGGGGGGGGGGGGGGCTGGGAGCACCCACACAGGGTCCTCAGCGAGTGAGTCGCTCCTCCAGGCCTGAGCGAACCTGCCCAGGGCGTCAGACCGCGCTGCACTGAGGGTGCGCCCTCAGCTGGCAACAGGGAGGAGGGAGCAGCTGGGTCCCCAGCCTTTGTTGAAGCTGGACGGACCCCTCCCCTCCAGCTCCCAGGCCCACACACACGGCCATGGACGTCCATCGGGGGGAAACAGGTCAACCGTCCTCCTGGTGGGACCAGGTCTGGTTCTGGGGTGAGGCTGGGGCTTCCTGTGACCGTGGGCCCCTCGTGGGGTCTGTGATCACAGCACACAGTGCTCCCCAAAGTGGGCTGGGGGAGCACCCCACGGAGACACCTTCTGTTGGTGACAGTGCGGACCCGGGAGCCTGGGGCTGGAGAGACGTGGAAGCAGGAACAGTGAAGCTGTGTCCCCCCACCCCCAGGTGTCCCGAGGGGACAGTGGTCCTGCAGCAGTGCAACTCCACAGCGGACACGGTGTGGGGCCCACCCGGTCCAGGTGAGAGGCGGTCCTGTTGTTAAGGGGTCTGTCTGAGGAGAGGAGACCCCGTGACCCCGGGGGAGCCGTCTGACAGGGCCGGTGCCGTTCCCGCTCCTTCCCATCAGCCCTGGGACCAGCAGCGCCCCCTCCCCCTCGGCCCCCAGCAACCCCGAGTTACTTTCTGGGACGGACCCCCTGTTCAGGTCGGGTCACAGACACAGAATCCAGTGACATGTGTCCTTGTGTGCCCGGCTTCTCTGTTTCAGGTCTGTGTCTCCCAGGCCCTGGGTCACAGTGGGACCTGCCAGGGCGTCACATCTCTGTGTGGCCGAGGGACACTCAGTCGTAGGTGCAGACAGACACGTGTGGTGGTGTTCACTCTCCTGCTCAGGGACTCGGGGACACTTTTAAACAAACAAACCCTGAACCCCATCTGTGACAAGGACATCTTTTGAGTAAGTGGTGTTGGGGACCCTGGACGTCCCCAGGCCCAGGAGGAGTTGTGCGGTCATGTCACAGCAGATGCAGAAACTAACTCACAATGAGCCAAGAGCCGCCTGCACGGTCTGAAGACGACAGATCCCCTGGTGGGGTCAGAGGGGACGTCTCATGATGTTGGGTGGTGTTTGGGGTGCATGTGACATGGGGTCACCTGGGGGGTGTCTCTGTCTCCGTGCCTCACTGAGTCCTGTTCCCCCGGTGTGTCCACAGTCCTACGATGGCAGAGGTCCTCCGTCCTGTGGTGACGAGTTCCAGTGGGTGGGTGTGCATGTGTCTGTGCGCACACACGGCTGCTCTGTCCGTCTGTGCATCTCACTGAGGGGGGTCCCTGTCTCCCCTTCGTGAGCAGTGTTGGCGTGGTTGCGGGGTGCAGGTGCCCCGACCGAGGGCTTTCTTGTCCTTCCTGAGCGCACGGGGGGGGGGGTCGGTCTGTCTGGACTTGGTCTGGTGTCTGCTGGAAACTCTGTCGGCGTGTGACTTCACTGACACGTTTCCTGTTTCTCCCGACGCCAGAGCGCAGACAGCGGTGGTTTGGTCGCGAGCTGTTTCACGTTCCCCGGTCTGTCTACCACCTGTGTCTTCTCAACAAGTCGAAAGATCCCAGCCCGTGTGTAGCGGGCCCCCGAGCGGTGCGAGCTACTAGTCGGAGCCCCTGGAGGAGAGTGAGTGACAGCCCGGGCTGGGGGCGGTCCGGGCGCCCCGGGGGGGGGGGGGGGGGGGGGGGCCTCTGCCGGGTCTTCCGGGTTCTCCCCGCTGCGCCCCCTCCCCCACCCGGAGCCGCCCCGAAGGGGAACAGTCCAGAAGCCATCCGGTGCTTTTCCGCTGAGTCTCAGGCCCCTGCGCTCAGGGACGATCGGTCCCCGGGCCATCTAAAGAGTGGCGCGCTTTTTTTTTTTTAGCATCCGCTTCCTGTCTTGGCTGCACGTGACTCCGTGGGAAACCCGCGTGCGGGAACAGAAGTAATGCCCCAGTTGCGGCCCTAGGGGCGGAGTCGTACGGAAGGCGCTCTCGTGCAGCCTGTCCGCCCTACACCGGTCTGTGATTCCCGTTGCCGTTGATCCGACCTGGAGGACCCACGCGGGCAGCCGCGTAATTGAAACCAGGACACCCGGCTCCGCCGCTGCTCCCGAGCGGGGCTCGCTCCGATCTCCTCGCTCCCCTCTCCCGACTTGGCCGCCGCTCCTCGTCCGGGCGCAGGTGGGTGCGGGGCGCTCGGGGAGGGCAACCCCTACAGCCGGGCCGGTGTTGCCCCGGGTGGACAACTTCGCGGGCAAAGTGAGCGCTCTGAGCGGCGTCCGGCGGGGGTGGGGGAGGGGGAGACCCGCCGCGTTCTGTTCTGACCTCCGGACCCCAGATGCTCTATGGAAGAGCCCGGGTGGGGGTGGGGAACAGAACGCGGAGTTCAGCTCAGCTTTGCCAGTAGCCGGGTTCCTAACACGCCCCGTAATGGGACCGGTCCTCGGCCGGTGGTTGGGGACCCCTGGTCTCCGGGCAGCCAGTGCTCGGGCGGTCGCGGAGCGCCTTCCTCCAGCCCTGCTGAGCCGAGGGTCCCAGGTGCCCGGGGCGGGGGCTGCCTCTGCTCGGCTGGGTGCCGGCCCTGCTGCAGGTGATGGTGGCGCTGGGGAACCTCAGGGGGGTCCCCAGTTTTCTGAGGGGACTGGAGACTATCCACGTTCTGCTCGGGCCTCTGTGGAGCCTGTCTGCGGACTCCTTGCCTGCGGGTCTTTGGGGGTGTCTGTGGGGGAAGGGTGGTTGTGAGTCCAGGGCGTGGGGACGGGATTGCCTACGGAGGAGCCAGGCCGGAGCCCGGGGCGGGGCGTAGGGACGGAGTTGCAGGTGCTGCCACACCCAAACCCACCCCTTGGAGGGTGGCCGGAAAGTTTCTCTTAAGAAGCCGGGTGTTTTATTTGCTAAAAATCATCTCTGATGGGACGGGGCGGACGCCTGTTTCTGGACGACCAGTGTTGCCCCTGCGCCCGTGCCGGAAGCTGCAGAGAGGCCCTGGGGGGAGGAGTGGGCGTGGGCTCTGGGGTGCCCACTCAGCACCCCTCTTCCCAGAGCTGCAGCATCTTAAGAAGAGCTGAGGGTGAGTCAGGTCCCCAGTCCCTGGGACACATGGAGCCGGGATTCCGTGCAGAGGGTTCCAAGGAGACAGGAGCTGAGGGTTGGTGCTGTGCTGGGGACAGGCCCCCAGGTGCTGTGGCACCTCAGGCAGAGGCGGCAGGGATCAGGGGAGGTCTGTGCCCTGGGCCACATCATCACCTCTGTACCTTCCCCACAACCCCACAGGCCCCTAAGCCAGCAGCCTTCGGCATGGACCAACTCACGGAGTGCAGCCTGGGCAAACCTGGCTCCTTCACCATCCACTGCAACCCAGAGACGGCGTGCCTGCCATGTGCCCAGTGCCAGGAGGGTGAGTAGGCGCAGTGAGGTGCGGGGGTCCTTTGGTTTCTGCAGCCTGCCCTGCATCTACCTTGCTGCTAGGAATCACCTGAAGGGCAGGTGTCACAGGTGAACAGGGTGACCGGGCTGCCAGGACACGTGTCTACGAGGATGACATGTGTCTGTGGTGAAGGGGTCCCCCTGAGGCCCCCCCGGATTCAGGGCAGCTGTCCGAGAGAGGAACGCACAGGGTTCACCCTGCATCTCTGTGTGCCCCACAGTCTGTGAAGGGGCCTGGGGTTCCGCCACCTTCCCACCCCGCACTGCCACCGGGGCAGCGACCCTCCGCCCACAGTCCCCTGCACTGGGGGGAGGGGGCTTAAATCTGAGCAGGGGGTCAGGCCAGTTAGAGAGGCGGCAGCCTCTCCCCTGACGTCTCTGCCTCAGTGAGGTATAAACCGAAAAGCATGTAAAATAAATATATTTTAGGGTTCCTCGTTCTTCTGAGGAGAAGGCCATCGGCGTTTCAACAAGGACAGCCTGAGTCTGGGCTTGGCTTTGGGCAGCAAGGACCGGGTGACAGTGTTGCTCCTGCCGACCCTGAGCTCAGTGTGTCCCCCGTCGCATGTCCCCTTTTCGTCTCCTTTCTCGGTTCCTCCAGCCGTCAGGGCGCAGGCTGTCCGCTCTCTGGTTGACCTTGTTCCCGGGTGTTTTCTGCTTTCGGACGCAACCGCAGGAGGGGCTGACGACACCTCCCTCTGGTTACCCGTCACTGCTGCACGGAAGTGCACGTGGTGTCCACGTTGTGTCCTGCGACCTCACTGCCTTCATTTCCACGTTCTCACGGGATTTTTGGGTCCTGAAACGGTCCTACGTAACGCGTCCTGCCGTCTGCGAGCGGTGCGAAGGCTCCTTCTCCCTCTGATGTGTTTGCTGTTTGTCTCTGTCTTGCGTGACCGCTGTTGCTCGGACTCCCAGTACTCTGGTGCGGGGAGGTGGTGAGAGTGGGCGTCTGTCTTCCTCCTGATCGGAGAGAGGGAGCTTTCGGCTTCTCACCGTTGCGTGTTGTGTGTCTGTGTGCCTAGGAATTAGTTTTTTTAAAGATTTTATTTATTTTTAGAGAGAGTGGAAGGGAGGGAGAAAGAGAGGTACAGACACATGAGTATGTGGTTGCCTCTTCTGTGCCTCCTACTGAGGACCTGGCCCACAGCTCAGGCATGTGCCCTGACCAGGAATCGAACCAGTGACCGTTTCCTTCCCAGTCCGGCGCTGGGACCACTGAGCCATACCAGCCAGGGAAGGAATTATGTTTTTAATAACACATTTTTATTAATAATTATAACAAAGCCCTGGCTGGCATAGCTCAGTGGATTGAGCGCGGGCTGGGAACCAAAGTGTCGCAGGTTCGATTCCCAGCCATAGCATATGCCTGGGTTACAGGCAACAGCCCCCAGCAACCGCACATTGATGTTTCTCTCTCTCTTCCTCCCTCCCTTCCCTCTCTAAAAAGAAATAAATAAATCTTTAAAAAAGTAATTATAACAAAATTGGATGCAATTTATACACTGTGCTCTTGTAGATTTTAGTATTGTAGATGAACAGCATTAAATGTGAATTTTTGTGTCAATGCCAGTTTCTCTTTAAAAGCAATTCCTGCTAATATAATCTGTGGGGCTAAGGATAAAACTTTTTCAGGACATTTGGTATACCTGGAGGGACAGAGCCAAAAACGAAAAAAACAAAACAAAACACAGGAACTACCTTCTGGAGGGTGTGTCCCTTATACTCCAGACTCCCCCCTCTAGGGCAAGAGTTCTAGGAGCCCATCTGCATCAGTGACCAGCTGGCGTTGTTGTGAGAGGCTGCGTTAGGCTTCAGTGAATTTTTTTGACGACTCTCCCAGAGCAGTGGCCCATTTTCCGACAGGTGATTTACCAGCCCACCTGCCCACACCTGCAGAATGTTGAGCAGTTGTTCACCGAACCTGCGTTCCCCACCCTCCCTATTCCCCCCATCTCACCCAGAGGGACTATTTTTCTTTCCCACATGAAAAGAGTCCACAAAGGGAAACGTCCCAACGTGTAAGACGTGAAACAAAACGGCAGGAGCTCTAAGAGGCGTCAGAGCCGCCGAGTCCAGAGAGTGTTCAGGGCGGTGGAGGGACGTCCCCACGGGTGTCCCCCATCCAAGGGGGAGCATGTGAGGGTGACTGAAGGGTAAAGGTGTGAGAATAAAAACACAATTTTTATACGTAAATTCTCTTTTTGGGTCCCCCCTTGAGTACATGTGGCCAAATGCATCCACAGGAGTTCACATTCACACGAGACACAGGATGTAATTACCATTCTAAGTTATTTAAATTTCATTCCTTTATGTTTTATATTTTAAAATGGTCTGTGGTAGGAATGAAAAACAATAAATATCCTCCAAAAGATGTGGAAATGTGTTCCACACTCTGGAAACTTTTATACTTTAGAACTTTCAGATAATTTAAAGCACAGGGTGCCAAGGCCCTGGGCTTCTGCCCTGGGTGACATGGACCCTGTGGGGCTGAGCAGGACAGAGGTGAGGGGGCAGGACAAGCTGGCTGCTGTGTGGAGAGCGGCCTGCAGGGAGCAGCAGTGGGAAAGGGGACTCAGAGCAGAGTCCCCTGCCTTCTCAGAGGGTGGTGCTGGGGGTGCGCACTGGCTGGAGCATGGAAGTGTGAGCAAGTGGGGGGCTTCTGAGCAAGTTCCCACAGGAGAGCCCAGTGCTCCCTGCTGGCGAGGGATAAGGTACCTGCATTACCGCCCCACATTTCATGGCTGATTTCCATGGTGTGGTCCAAGGAGAAGAGACCCCCAGGGGACATTTGCAGAGGAGGCTCTCGGGTCCCCAGTGATGGCGGTGGAGCCCGGGTCGGCCCTGGGCAGGCAGCCTCTCCACGTGGAACCCTCCTCCTCCTTCCAGGGGGTCCCTGCTGCCCAACCCCTGCTGGCCTCTCTCTGTGCACAGCAGGTGAGGATGGGGAGGTGCCTGGTGCCCCGACTGCCTGCCCTCCCTGTGTGCCTCGCCGTGGTCCAGCTGCTCAGCCCCTGCTCAGGTAGGACCGGCTGTGCGTCTGTGTGTGTGAATCCTTTCCCTTCGGGCCCAGCCAGAACCCAGACTCCGCCCACCCCTGCAAGGCCTGTCCACACCGCACCTGTGTGAGGACTGAGTTCCCATCTAGGTGTCTGTCACCTCCCCTTTCCTGCCTGGGACACCCCCTGGGTGTCTGGGCCTGCTCAGTCTGACAGAGCCCCCCCTTCTGATTAGCAGCTGAGTTTGCTGTGGTCGGACCCCCCGAGCCCATCCTGGCCATGGTGGGTGAAGACACAGACCTGCCCTGTCACCTGTCCCCGGAGATGAGCGCTGAGGCCCTGCAGCTGATGTGGGTGGGACCGGGCCGCAGGCAGGTAGTGCACAGGTACGCACACGGGCAGGAGGACACGCCGGCAGAGGAGTTTCGAGGGAGAACTTCGATTTCACGAGAGGACGTCACTGCGGGGAAGGCCGCTCTCCAGATTCGCAATGTCAGCGTCTCTGACAATGGAACCTACCTGTGTTATTTCCAAGATGGAGACTTCTATGCAAAAGCCCAGGTGGAGCTGCAGGTGGCAGGTGAGCCTCAGGCTTGTTCCAGGCTCCTTTCCCTGGGCGAGGGCAGAGGCTGCAGACCTACCCCAGAGCACGTGCGCTGCTCACCAGCATCGGCCCTTCACTGCCTCCATCTCTGCGCCTCTGAGGCCCGGGACACACCCAGGGGTCCCCCAGGGTGACTTCCTCCTGCACCCAGTACAGAGTCCCCCATGCCGCCCACCTGTCTCAGAGGGGAGAGGAGGTCGGGAACTGGAAGGAGGAGAAGCCCTCCCTGCAGTGGGTGGCACATGGGTGTTTGGGTTCAGTGTGATTCAGACCCTGGCTGTGGGGCCTCAGGTGCCCGCTGCTGTGAGTCCAGGGGTCTGACCTGCAGGGACAATCTGTGGGGCCCGCGTCCCCCACCAAACCCCCGGGAACACAGCTGCAGGTGAACAGGTTGTGTCCATCCTCGGTGAAGCGAGGGAAGACGCTCCCCTGGGCACGGGGACACCGGGGTGACTCAAGAGAGGGGGCGTCAGGGAGGACTTGGTGCAGTTTGGGGGTGTGTGGAAGAAGTGCTGGGCTCTGGGTGGGAGTCGGTCAGGATGGTGCAGGTGTCACTGGTCACTCACAGCCAGCACAGAGAGGTGGGTCACTGCACACGGTTCCTGTTTCCTCTGTGCTGTCACCCAACCCTTCCATGGCCTTGACGTGGCCCTGACCCACCCCAGTGACGAAGCGCCTTGTCTGAGGTGCTGTCCCACCAACGAGCCCGTGTCCGGGCTTCAGTGCTGCAGTTCGAGTTCCCCGGACACAGCACTGCCCTGTGGCTTCCAGTGCGTGGGGGCTGGTGGAGCAGGGACGGTGTGGCCCCCTGGCCTTGTCCCCGCACGGCCCCTCCTCAGCCTGCTGTCCCTTCCTGCAGACCTCAGCTCCCCCGACGGAGCCCTCCCTGCAGGACTCTGTGTGTTCAGGTCCTCAGAGGGCTGCCTCCCCTCCGTGTGTTCAGGGGCATGGGGGACAGGTGGCAGTAGCTCCCCTCTTCCTGGCCCCAGGTCCGCTGTCTTCCATGGGACAGGTTCCCCTCTGCACAGCCTCGCTGTGGACACTTCCGGGGCAGACCCTGGAGGGAGAGCCGGGCAGCCTGGCAGTGAGGGCAGCAAGAGCCTCCCAAGGGGCCTGGCATACGAGTCACCGCTCGGGCAGCCACAGGACACAGTGTGTCTCCTCCTGCTCACAGGAGGACACGGCCCCCACAGGACAGGCAGCTCGCACAGGCGCAGTGGGGTGCAACCCAATTAGGCTAAGGGGCACTACCTCCATGCTTGCCCTGGGAGGGGTGAGGGGCTCTGCCAGGGACCAGCCTGTCTGGGGCAGCGGGGAGGGGAGGCTGCGGCAGTCTCTAAGGGGATTTGGGGAAGCAGCCTCTGCTCTGGCCCAGAGCCCCCTGGATCCAGCACGAGCGTGTAGCCAGGGTCAGGCAGTGGCCCCTCGGGGATCAGTCTCTGCTGCACAGCCCACTCTGGGAGCAGCTCCTGGTGAGTCCCTGCTGGGCTCGTCAGTGTGGGCGCCCCTCCCTGGTGAGGACACCCCACCAGTACAGAGGTCTCCCCACGATTCAGCTCACTTCTCCTCCCCAGCGCTGGGCTCTCATCCCCACATTGACATGACGGGCTACGAGGCTGGAGGGATCCGCGTGAACTGCACGTCTGCCGGCTGGTACCCGCAGCCCCAGATCCAGTGGACAGACGCCAGGGGACAGAGCTTGCCCTCGGAGGCAGCATCTGTGGCTGCAGACCCCCAGGGCCTTTATGCAGCCTCAGCCTCTGTGATCCTGGAAGGCGGCTCTGGGGAGGGGGTCTCCTGTGTCATCAGAAACCCCCTGCTGGGCCAGGAGAGGTCAGTCAGGCTTTGCATCCCAGGTGAGTGCCCCGCCCCCTGCCCTGGCCTGCTTGGTGCCCCTTGGGGAAGGCAGTGGGTTCTCCTGCTGAAGTGGGTCCCTGTGTGGCACAGAGCGGGAATGTGGGGCTCCTTCCCCTGAAACAGTTTATGTCACAGAGACCTTCTGAGCACTTCCTGCCTGCCACACACGGTGTCAGGCCGTGGGACATGGGGGCAGATGGGAAAGTTCAGCAAACACACCAGGTGGGGAAAATAGGGACAACCCAAATCTCAGTGAAAGGGCTAATGTTCTTACAATAGAAAGGAATACGGTGGATAAAAGAGCAAAAACAAGAATCATCGGTTCCCAGGAAGGTAAAACTCCCAGGAAGATGCCAAATCTGACCAAACGGAAATATTTCCACCTCGGAATTTGGCAGCAGCAGGACAAACGAGGTGGTGGGCGCCCTCTGGTGGCGGGCTGTGGGGAGACAGTCCCGTAGCCGTCTGTGCTCCGGGTGTTGGATGGTGTTGGTGTGGGTCGGCACAAGTGCTGTGGGGGCGCAGGGCCGTCTGTATCCGAACGGCTCACTGACTGATACAAAACCCACTTCTGGGGACCACCTGACGGGCCAGCCTGCAGCGGTGGGACGTGACCTCTTGACCAGTTATTTTTAAACCAATGACCCCAGGACAAAGGGCAGTGCCTGGGGGTGCCCACCAGAGGGGACCCAGTGCACAGTGGGTGCTGCCCTGCAGGAGAGACACGGGCCTGCTCGCTGTGCTGGAGCGGGCAGGTCGCCAAGACACAGGACGGGACGGACACCATCCACAGGAGCCGCATAGGGGCTGTTTTGGCTGTAAACAGGATGAAATAAACTATTCAGTTTTCAAAACTGAATGAAACCTGCGTGGCACTCACCCTGCGTCAGGCACTGCATAAGCACTAACTTCATGCTCTCCCTGATCAGGACGCAGCAACAGACGGTTACGTCATTAGTTCACGGTCACAGCGCTGGTCGGGCAGAAGACCCGGGACTGGAACCCAGGCCCCCAGCCCCAGAGTTCGTTCTTTGTCACCAGACTCCGCTGACTGAGGGGGGGCAGGTAGTCAGTGTGGGGGGGTGCAGAGAGGAGGTCAGTGACACTGTGTGTGCGTCCTCATGCTCCATGTGATCCCATGGGGGCGGAGACGTTTCAGGAAAACCGTCCTGACTGTGTGACAGTGAGAGTCTGGGTGCTCTGGGGACAGAGAGATCCCTTCAGGGGCTGCCACTACCCCTTCGCAGGGGCCTTCTTCAAGGACACACTGCATTGGACGATGGTGCTCATGATCGTGCTGGGTATTGTGCTGGTCGTGGTGGTAGTGGTGGTGGTGTACTTGCTGAGGCAATGGAAAAGGAACAAGGCCCCGTCTCAGGATGAGGAGAGAGAGCACGAGGTGAGAAGGAAGCAGCGGGCAAGAGCTGCGGGGGCGGGGGGAGGAAGCGCCCAAGGTGAGGCTCAGCTGCAGGAGGTCGCCACCTCCCTGCCCCACCCACGCCCACCCCCCTATCCTCCTCTGCGTCCGTGTCCCCAGCGTGAGCAGCTCAGCCTTTCGGGCCACGTCCGCTCCCCCCACTAGAGCCTGGAGTGGCCATGCTGGGGAAGACCCCACTCTGCTGGCCTAGACCTCGGGGTGCACAGGGGGGCGCAGAGGGCCCGGTGCTTCTACGGCTTCCCGGGGCTGCGAAACGTCCTCCCCAACTCGGGGCTGAAAGACACAGAACTGACCATGTCCCGGATGTGGAGGCCACGAGTCTGATCCAGGTGTTAGGTGGGAGATATGGGGGCCAGCTTCCTCCAAGGCCCTGGGGGCAGGTCCCCCCGCCCCTGCACTCACCTTGTCTCGGGTGGCCAGCTGTCCTGGGTGCTCCTTGGCATGGGCACCCATCAGTCAGCACCGGCCTCAGTCCTCACCGGCCTCTTCCCCGGGGGTCCGTCTCCTGATGACCCTCAGTGGGCACTGGACGTAGGGCCCACTCTCGTCCAGTATGGTTCCCTCGTCTACAAGACCCCGTGTCCAACCAGGCCACATTCCTGGGTCCCAGGGGTCTGGATGCAGACCTGTCTTGCTGGGTTCAAACACAGCCCCCATGTCTCAGACTCCCTGAAGAGTTGGGGGGCCACCCTGCACCTGACCCCACAAAGTAGTTTTCTCCGCTACCGCTCAGCCCCACTGAGCTGCCAGATGAGGGCATTTCCCCCAGAAGTGGCTGGGGAGGGCTGTGCTGCAGGCCCCTGCCACCAAAAGTCACGGCTTTGTTCTTCAGTCACAGGGAGGCACCCAGCCCAGAGTGAGTCTGCTGCCCCAGGATGCAGAGCGCGGCCCACCAGCTGCCGGTGCGGACACCAGGCCACCGCTGGAGCAGCGGGGCGCAGCCGTGCGGTCCCCTGAGGACTCTGAGGCCCGTGTGGAGCTGCAGGCGGTGGTGCCCGCAGGGGGCAGGGCCACCCCACAGCAGGCGCTGCAGACCCAGGTGCCTCTGGGGGGGGCAGATCCCCTCCACACCTCAAACATGGTGAGGGGCGTCTGGGCCGGTGTGACGGCAAGGACGCCTGTGTGTGGGGCACACGTGCCGTGTGCGTGCAGGGCGTGCGCAGTGCTGCCCTGCGTCCCCTAACTTCCTGTCCGAGTTTCCCGGTGACGGAGACGCAGCCCCACAGACCAGGCAGCTTAAAGGACAGAATGTCACTGTCTCCCTGTGCTGGGGGCGGATGTTCAGGTTCCCGTGGCGTTGTCCCCGTGTGCGAGTCCGTGTCCCTAAAAGAGGACACTAGTCTTGTTGTGTTAGGGCCTCATCTGGACAGGTCACGTCTAGAGCAACCCACTTGCCAGACGAGGCCCCACTCCCAGTTGCTGAGCTTAGGACGCCCACATCTTTGGGGACACAGTGCACCCTGTAACAGCCCCCACCACACCTGTTGTCTGAGGGAACGGTGGCCCACTAAGGCCACCGAGACCCAGGGACCAAGCTCTCCCAGGTCCCAGCGCTGGGAGGGCGGTGCCTGGAGGAGGCCCGGCTCACCGGCTCTGTGCCCTCAGCCTCCACCGCGCACCGGCCCCCGAGGTCTCCCAGCCCAGCGCCTCCCGTGTGTCACGTGTGTCATCGGGAGTGGGCAGGCCTGGTGGCCATGGGCGCTGGAGGCAGGGCGCACACACGGCACCGCGTGTCCCTGTGGGATGGACCCAGGCGCCACATCCAGCTGTGCCCAGAGGACACTCACTGTCCTCCCTCCATGGGGGGCTGTAACGAGGCCGTGACAGCTGAGTAGAACTTGATGGACAAGCAGACGTCCCCTTCGGGACCCTCAGGAGAGGAAACCTTCAGGAAGGGGACAGTGTGCACAGGGTGTCAGAAGGGTGCGGAGCCTGTCCAGCGTCCAGTGCAGGCTGGTGTCCCTCCAGGGCAGGGCAGCGGGAAGCCCAGTGTTGCCCCGCCCCAGGCCGTGTCCTGGGGAGTGTGACCCAGCGTGCGGCTGGGCTGTGAGCTCTCTGCCCCTTCTGAGAGGCCGGGCCCCGTCCCCAGACACTGACCGGACAGCGTGTGGAGGCCCCGCTGCCCCCGCCGGCCCCGCCCACCCGAACTCGGCGACTGTTTCCGCAGATTCCACTAGGAAGGCGCCCCTGTGTCTCCTCCTGAAAGTTTAATTCCCTTCTCTCCGCAGGAATATGAACAAAAGTATGTTTTGAAGGACGGGTCCCCTGAGGGTAAGTCCCCCAAAACCTTCCTTTGTAGTGACTGTTGAGGTGTGACGTCACGACCCAACGTCCTCCCTTCTGGGACTCCGGACCCTGGGCCCACAGGCAGCTCAGGGATGTCCCGTGGGCATCAGACTCGCGGTCCGACACTCACTGCAGACACGAGGGCACACGGGCCTCCGTCCAGTGTCAGTTCTGGCCGTGAGGACACACGCAGGTGGCCCTGCGTTACTGCGCATCCACCGGTTTGAGCAGGAACGTGAGTGGCCGGTAGGAAGGCCTGGGTGACCCAGGCCTGGTGAGGCCCCGGGGCCTGCGGCGCTGCTGTCAGTGGGACGGGGGTGAGGGTTTCCTGCGGCACCAGCGACAGACCGTGTGCTGCCTGTACTCTCGTCCTCTGACAGCTCAGGGAGACCACCCACGTGGCAGATCCAAAGGTCAGACAGTCGGGAGCCCAGTGAGGTTACAGACCTCGTCCCTGCTGCCCGCACAGCCGCTCTGGTCCCGCTGGTCAGGAGGGGGCCGCCTCAGTGGACACCTCACCCCGGGGCTTCCCACCTCGGGCCCCGCTGGCCCTTCTGCCAGGCTCACTGGCTCCAGGTGAATGAGCGTCAGGCCTGTCAGGAGCCCGGCCAGGTCACGTCCTACCTCGCTCTCCTGTCCCCCTGCCTGGTCCCTTCTGTGAGGGCAGCCTGGGCCCCCAGCGCCTCCTGCGGACCCTGGACCTGGTTGCCAGCTGGGACCCTCAGAGCGCACAGCACACGCCACGCCTGCCTTCCAGGGACGAGGCCAAGTCTTCCTCTGTGGTTTTCTCTTTTCAGTCACGAACAGGATCTACTCCAGATTCAGGCAGGAGGTTCCCAAATCTAGCTGGAGGATGTTCATGAGGTTCACGGGACTGGAGGAGAACAACCTTGTCATCTGTGAGCACGGGGACCCGGGGACCCTGACAGAGCAGCCCCACAGGATGTTGCTGCGCTGGCACAGGGAGCTGGGGCGCACCGAGTCCCCCTGCGGGCTCGTGGCGGCCCTCCGTGAGATGCGGCTGCGGGAGCGTCTGGACAATGTTACCAACGAGCTGGTGCGGAAGGTATCTTAGGTCGTGAGGACGCAAAGCCCCAAACTGGAGCCAGCTCTTTCGGCAACAGCTGTGACTTAGCAGCATCCTGGGTGCTGACCTTCCCCAGCTCCCTTCCCGTGGGCGCCTTCACAGATCCCAGATGGGACGGAGCCCCTTCCGTGTCCAAGGAGCTTCTTCTGGAAGCTTCCGATGGGGAGGACCATGCAAGGTGGGGGCCCCTCTGCCTGCAGCCCATGTGGCCAACACGCTGCCCCTCAGGGGACTCTGGGGCCCTGAGCTGCTTGGAAAGGGACCCACTGGGTGTGCTCGGTGGCCCCAGGAGCCAGGGCCTCCTCCAGAAACAGAGGTCAGGAGGTCTGGCTGGTCACGTGTGTGACCCCAGCAGCTCTCGTCGATCTCTCAGGCACTGTGATGTCCCCCAGCTTCCACTTGGGAGCGCCATACTTGGGTGACACTTATAAGTCAGTCCATGACAGACAAACCAGCGGGCACTCAGCTGTCACTAGGTTATCTGGGGTGGGGCATGGGGACAGTCACATGCCAGCTATGGAGGCCTTTGTACTATTCTTTAGACACTTTAGCATAGGTGCTTTTACAGTTTTATTTATGTGTTAAAATTCCTCTTACATAGTGTGGTCACATGTTTGTAGAAACTTTTTTACCCCAGTAAAATTTATACTCGAAATGGTGTTGCCTCATTCCTGTTGGGTGGAGAATTTCGGGTATGTTGTCCTGGGAAGCTGACGTGGTGCACAGAGAGTCAGGGGAGCCTCGGGTGTGGTTTGTGGGTACAGGACCCCGAAACGGGGACCAAAAGCCGGAGTGGCCTCTTCTCCAGGTTGTGGTGTCCCCGGGGCCTCTGTCCCTGGGAATGACAGCACCGTCCGTCCAGCGCTCCCCTGAGAACGCGCCCGCCCTGCCCCCTCCTCACTCACCCCAAACAGCACCCGTCCTTGGAGGTGCTCACCGGGGGCCCCACACTCCCGTGGGGTGCCGAACACCTTCGGCTCCCACGCAGTCCCTCAGCAAAGTCCATGCCACTCTAGCCAGCCTGTCCCGTCCAGACCCTTGGGCGTCATCCCCACAGGCATCTCCTCCCAAGTCCCCCCCACCCCAGGGTGTGAGGGTCCCCTGTCCCTCCCAGACCTGTGTGCCCAGCCCCCTAGGCCCCGCCTCCCTCCACGCTGCTGCCCGTCACTGACTCAGCTTCTGTCCACTCTGGCTCCCCTCCGGCCTCCCCTCATCCAGTCTCCTCCGCTAGCAGCTGGACTGGGGGTGGGAGCACAGATCTGGCCTCCACCCTCCCTGCCACCCACCCTTACCCCACCCTGGGGAGCGTCTCTGGCATTACTGATTTGTTCAGGTGAACTGCCAGCCCCAGCCCGCACCTCAAGTCCCAAACTCTGGCTGACGTTGCTGCGTGGGTCCCGTGGTCACGCTGAGTTTGTCAGCAGCTTGCCTTCTCCTGGGGTCACTCGCAGGACAGTCCTCTCTGCCTGGAACGCACGCCCCCCGTCCACCCCTAGTCCCTTCCTCTAAGCCTGCTTGGAACTGGTCTTCTGTCGGAGCCAGCCCATTGCAGCCCCAGGGGCTGATCTCTGACCATCTGGCTGGGGGTTGTCCCCCCACCACAGGGGTCATGCTGACTTCAACACCCATGCACGAGATGACCTGTCCCTGAGGCCTGCGTCTCCACACAGAGGGACTTCGACCTCTGCCCCTCGCCCTGTGCGGGGCCTCATCAAGGGACTGTCCTTCCCAGCACCCTGCGTGATCCCAGGGACAAGGCTCCAGTGCGCCGGCCACATCCACCTACACACCACAACTCCCAGCATGCGGGGGGACGCTGGTGTTGAAGCCTGGGGCGGTTGCCTAGTGACCGGATCTGTTCCAGTAGGCGAACCAGAGGCGGGGCGGGGTGGGGCAGGACTTTCAGTCCCACCAAGCGCACCAGATTCTGGGAATGAGTCCCTGTGGTTTGGGGTCCAGGAGTACTAAGACAGCAGGTTGCTCCCAGGAGCAGGGTGAGTGCTCACAACAGGGCGTTTGAGAGGTGACCCCAGCCAGAGGGGCTGGCCCCCAGGTCTGACAGGGTTCACCCCGGTCCTGTGGTGCCTGAGTCCTCCGGGGTCTTGGTGGGCCCCTTCCGGGCCCGGTGTGGCCGGAGACTCGGGGTAGACACCCGCCTAGGAGGTGGAGGGGAGACCGCCTGTCCCCAGCAGACTGGGCCTGAGCTCGGGACACCCTTTTGGGACTGAGGCCCTGCCCGCGAGACCATCGCCTGCCCAGCCTCAGTCGCCCTTTGGGCTGTGCCAGTGTCCTCTTGCGCCTCTACC
The DNA here is from genome assembly GCF_004126475.2 of Phyllostomus discolor. NCBI lineage: Eukaryota > Metazoa > Chordata > Mammalia > Chiroptera > Phyllostomidae > Phyllostomus > Phyllostomus discolor. Next base: position 169,597,832 of record NC_040908.2, read on the forward strand.
CGTGATGGTCCCATGTGGCCCCATCTGGGCCTCACCCTGCTGCCCCAGCTGGACCTCGGGGACAGGCCGAGCATGAGGGGTACTTGGTCCTCCTTCTGGCCGGGTGTCATCTGGGGGTGGGCGGAGGGAGCCCGAGCTTGGCACTTAGGAAAATGGGGCCGCAGAAGCCCGGGGGACGTGGCTCACATGAAAGGACCGGGACTTTATGACGGCGTTCTTCGCAGTGGGCAAACCTCGCATTTCGGCATCAGGACCCCTTTATTGGCCGGGAGGGTTGGGCGAGCAGCCCTGGCGGCCCTGCCCACCGAGTCCCTGGCGTCACTGCGGTAGACGGCAGTGTCCGCAGGCTGGTTCCCTGGGACCCTCGGATTCCTGACAGTCTGGGGCAACCTTCCCTCAGGACACACGCTGCACGTGGGTGTGTCCCCTGGCTGGCAGGGATGAGAGGCCAGCCCTTCTGAGACACCCCCAGCCACCCCCCAGTGTCGCCAGTTCAGGCTGTGCAACACCCTCGGCCCCTGTGGTCCCCCTGCTCCCAAGGGCGTGCTGGGCCTCCAGGTGGGGGCTTGGAGACCTGGGAGGCACCCAGGTGACAGGCTGCTGAGCCACACCAGCACCCACCGTCAGGGCACCCAGCACATCACGGACAGGGGTGCCTGGATGCCAGCGCCGTCCACACCCACAGCCGGGGTTCACAGCAGGATTGGGGAGCAGGCAGGCTGGGCTGGGCCCCAGCGGCAAGGGGCGGAAAGGCCTCAGCGATGGTGGGCCCGGACAGGCTGTCCGGGTGGAAAAGGGCAGCTGGGTTCCTGTTGTCTCTCCAGTGAAGCGGGTTCCTGGTTCCTGTTTCACCGTGAACCACGTTGCTGGGGTGTTTCGTTCCCTTTCGTGGCTTCAGAACTTGACCTTTTCTGAGCCTTAATGAGAGGTGCCCTGTTGTGCTCCATGAGGCCTGGGGTGGGACCCACGACGTCTGGATGACTGATAGGCTTCCCGTCTGGACCCTTCGCCTTGGGGCAACTCCCAGACACTGTCCTTTCCCAGGACACAGCCCGCAGGTGCCCGGGCAGAGGGCGGTGGCCCTGTGTGCCTGCAGAACCAGCTGGGCAGTGACCCTTCCGACTTTACTGACACGGCCACCACCTCCGGCTCCTCAGTGACGTCGGCCCCCTGTCCAGAGTGTGTAGAGTTCTGCATGAAGAGACTCGGGGCAACCTAGGAGGTAGTAGCTGTAGTTAACAACGTGGTGTTGTGCACGTAAAATGTCACTTGGCCCTGGCTGGTGTGGCTCAGTGGACTGAGTGCTGGCCTGGGAACCCAAGGGTCGCTGGTTCGATTCCCAGTCAGGGCACATTCCTGGGTTGTGGGCCAGGACCCCAGTAGGGGGTGCACAAGAGGCAACCACACATTGATGTTTCTCTCCCTCCCTTCCCTTCTGTCTAAAAATAAATAAATAAAATCTTAACAAAAAAAGTATCTGGTGCCTGCTAGTTGTCCACCCTAAAATGACAAAAAGGGTGTTTTTATTTTATTTTTTTACTGTTTGGAGATAAATTGATTCATCGATTGATAAGAAAGGGATTTTTAAATAACCGCCCGTGGATACGAAGGTAAGGGGAGAGGGTGTAGGACCTTAGAAGATGGAGAGTGAGCGACAGGGTGCTCGCTGCCGTGTAATTCCAATGAGCCTGCATGTCCGCCGGCCCCGGGGGTCCTGTAAGGAGGCGCTGCCTGCGACAAAGCCCCAGAGATGCCCGGGAAGGAGGGACACGATCTGACTCTGCAACAGGGGTCCGTGCGGTTCGGAGAGCCCAGGTCTGTGCTGTTCCTGCAACAAGGAACTTAATCCAGGCTCACTCTCCCCCCCACCCCGCTCCCCCTGCCCCAGAACACGAGGGGCTCGCTCTCTGAGGGGTCCACTCAAGAAGGCTCTGCACTCAGAGAACTGGGCACCAGTGGACTGCGTGAGACTTTAAATGCTGCATCACACAGTCCCTGGCTCCCCCCCTCCAGTCCCCTCCAACACGGGAAGGAACCCAGTCATTCCCAGCGAGACCTCCGCACACTTGGGCAGGTGTGCCTGCAGGTCAGAGTTGTCCCGCAGCAGCGAGGGGCCCCCTCCCGCCGGCCAGTAGGCCGCACCAGCACGTCCACCAATGTCAGGGGCGGGCGCGGTGGGGGGCGGAGGGAGCCATCCCCCTGCCCTGCTGGCGGGGGCGCAGACGGGCGCTGGCCCCTGTGGAAACAGTGTGGGGATCCTCAGGGAGCTGTCAGGGGATCTGCCTCTGACCCAGCGACCCCCTTTCGGGGATCATACCCTAGGAACCCTGAAACCCAAATCCAAAAGCGCCCTGCCCCCCACGTTCACAGCAGCACAGTTTACAGGAGCCCAGTGCTGGGAGCAGCCCAAGTGCCCACCGGTGAGCACCCTGTCCCACCCGTCTTGCCCTGGGCCTTGGGGGTCAGGGGGAAACACGTGGACGTCCGGGCCCCAGGGTCCCGCCTGTGCCCTCCTCACTCCCGCTTCTCCCCCCGTCTTCCTGAGCTGTGGGCGGGGGCCACGGCCTCCCTTTGCAGCGGGCTATGGGGTCTGTGCCTGCTGCCCCACCCTCCCTCCTGGCACCCCAGGCTGTCTCAGCAGAGGCAGGCCGCCCACTCTGGCCCTGGGGACGCAGCACTGGGGACAGTGGTCCCAGAGGAACGGAAGCAGGAGAAGGGCCGGGGAGCAGGGCAGGGAGGGGCAGTCGGTGGGGCCACCCAGGCCCTGTGGGTCCACGTCCTCAGCTGGCTCCTGGGACAGCGGATGGGACCCCTGCCTCCTGGGCCTGCTTCTCACTGTGTGAACACCGCCCCTCCCGGGCGCTGGGGGGACTTTCCTCACATTTCTTTGGCGGGACTCCAGGTGACTCAGTGGGTCACGGGGGTGGAGGGGGTGGTTGGGAACTGTGACCTAAGACTAAAATGCCCCGGGTGGCAAGGGTTAACGCTGCTCTGTCCCAGCTGCGCCCTCAGCAGAGAGCAAAGCAGGAAACTGCCTTGGGGAGCCTGTCTCTGCCTCTCTAGGTGCTTTCTGGGTTGGAATAAATGGGTGGGCAGAGGGAACAGGAGCCGCAGTTCTTTCTAAAAAGACCACACCCTGGCTCCACAGCTGAATTCTAACCACGCTGGACCCGTGTTCTTCGTGTTCCCTGCAGTGGTCACAGGAGAGCCAAGGGACAGGTTGGACAGGCTTTCAGTTCCTAAACGCTGTTGAACCTGGAAGAAATTCCAGTGTTTTTCCCTTTGTGATCTGGAGTTTGGGGTCCGAGAATAAGCCCCAAGCTCCCCAGAAAGAAGGTGGGGATCCGGGGTTGGAGGAAACACAGAGCTGAGGGTCCTGGATAGGTGCCGCCCTGCCCTGCGGGGGTGGGGGAGTGCTGGGAGAAACCCACATGACTTCCTCAGCTAGTGAATCACTCCTCCCCACCTCGGGCCTGAGCGAACCTGCCCAGGACGCCAGAACGCGCTGCACTGACGGTGCGCCCTCAGCTGGCAACAGGGAGGAGGGAGCAGCTGGGTCCCCAGCCTTTGTTAAAGCAGGACGGACCCCTCCCCTCCAGCTCCCAGGCCCACACACACGGCCATGGACGTCCATCGGGGGGGAGAACAGGTCAACTGTCCTCCTGGTGGGACCAGGGCTGGTTCTGGGGTGAGGCTGGGGCTTCCTGTGACCACAGGCCCCTCATTCGGTCTGTATCACAGCACACAGTGCTCCCCAAAGTGGGCTGGGGGAGCGCCCCACGGAGACACCTTCTGTTGGTGACAGTGTGGACCCGGGAGCCTGGGGCTGGAGAGACATGGAAGCAGGAACAGTGAAGCTGTGTCACCCCCACCCCCAGGTGTCCCGAGGGGACAGTGCTCCTGCAGCTGTGCAACTCCACGGCGGACACGGTGTGCGGCCCACCCGGTCCAGGAGGGAGGGGGTCCCTGTTGTTAAGGGGTCTGTCTGAGGAGAGGAGACCCCGTGACCCGGGGGAGCCATCTGACGGGGGCAGTGCCGGTCCCGCTCCTTCCCATCAGCCCTGGGACCAGCAGCACCCCTCTCCCCTCCCCTCCCCTCCCAGCCCCAGCAACCCCGAGTTACTTTCTAGTACGGACCCCCTGTTCAGGACGGGTCACAGACACAGAACCCAGTGATATGTGTCCTTGTGTGCCCGGCTTCTCTCGTTCAGGCTCGTGTCCCCAGCCCCTGGGTCACAGTGGGACCTGCCAGGGCGTCACCTCTCTGTGTGGCCGAGGGACTCTCAGTCGTAGGTGCCGGCAGACACGTGTGGTGGTGTTCACTCTCCTGCTCAGGGACTCGGGGACATTTTTAAACAAACAAACCCTGAGCTCTGATGGCTCTGTGACAAGGACAGCTTTTCAGTCAGTGGTGTTGGGGAGCCTGGACGTCCCCAGGCCCGGGAGGAGTTGGGCTGTGTCGTCACAGCAGACGCAGAAACTAACAACGACCCAAAGACCCACCTGCACGGTCTGAAGACGACAGAACCCCTGGAGGGTCAGAGGGGACGTCTCATGACGTTGGGTGGTGTTTGGGGTGCATGTGACATGAGGTCACCTGAGGGGTGTCTCTGTCTCAGTGCCTCACGGAGTCCTGGTCCCCTGGTGGGTCCACGGTCCTACGAGGTCAAGGGTCCTCCTTCCTGTGGTGTCGGGTTCCAGTGGGTGTGTGTGCGTGTGTCTGTGTGCACACAGGGCCACTCAGTTGTCCGTGTGTCTGTGCATCTTACTGAGGGGCTCCGTGTCTCCCCGTCCTGAGCGGTGCTGCCATGGACTCGGGGTGCAGGTGCCCCGACCGAGGGCTTTCACACCCTTCACAAGCGCACGTGGGGTGTGTCTGAACTCAGTCCCGCGGCTGCTGGAAAGTATGTCAGCGTGTCACTGACACGTTTCCTGTGTCTCCCGGTGTCAGAGCGCAGACAGCGGTGGTTTGGTCGGGAGCTGTTTCATGTTCCCCGGGTTTGTCTGGGCACCATCATCACCTGTGTCTTCATGAGAAGGGAAAAGACGGAGGATCCCAGCCCGTGTGCAGCGGGCCCCCCAGCGGTGCGCGGTCTGAGTCGGAGCCCCTGCAGGAGAGTGAGTGACAGCCCGGGCTGGGGGCGGGGCCGGGCGCCGGGCGCCGGGCTAGGACCGGGCCGGGCCTCTACCCGGGGTTCCCAGTTCTCCCCACTGAGGCCCCTCCCTTATCCGGAGCTGCCGGAAGGGGAACCTCCCGGCAGCCAGGACGGTGCTTCTCCGTGGAGCCCCAGGCCCGATCTGCCTTTCCGCCATCTGAAAAGTGAGGCTTTTTTAGCATTTTGTTTTCCTTGCTTGGCTCCAGGGGACTCGCTGAGAGCCCAGCGTGCTCCAGGGAAGAAGCTAGATCAGAAGAAAGGCGGTAATTGCGTCGACCACTAGGGGCGGAGGCGTAGGGAAGACACTCTCCCGCAGCCGGGCTGCCCTGGACGGGGCGGTTCCCGCCGCCTTGCGCCGGCCGGGAGGACGCACCTGGGCTGCGGTGTTAGTGTAACTGGTACATCCGGCTCCGCCGCTGCTCCGGAGCGGGGCTCCCTGCGGTCTCTGCGCGCTCTTCTCCCGACTTTGCAGCTGCTCCCCGTCGGGGCGCGGGTAGGTGTGGGGCCCTCGGGGAGGGCAGACCCCGACAGCGGGGCGGGTGTCGCCCGGGGCTGGAAGACCTCGCGGACAGAGTGCGAGCTGGGAGCGCGGCCAGGGCGAAGGTGGGGCAGGCAGAAAGCAGCGCATTCTGTTTCGACACCCCCCACCCCATGCACTGGGGTCCGAGCACCCGCGGGTCCCAGCGGCCCAGGGTGGGAATTCTCCCAGCGCACGGGCGGCCTCACTTCCCACTCCTGCGGAACCCCAGATTCTCGACGAGAGAGGCCCGGGGTGGGGTGTGGAGGGACAGAACGCGCAGCTCAGCCGAGTTCAACTCGTGGCCGGGTTCCTAACACGCCGGGACAGGGACTCGTCCGCGCCTCGGGGCTGGAGACCCCTGGTCTCCGGGCAGCTAGTGCTCGGGCGGCCCCTGGACCGTCCTCCCCTAGCCCTGCCGAGCCGAGGGCCGGGGCAGCCGGGGCTGCCTCCAGTCCGCAGGGTGTGGGCCCTGGTGCAGGTCACATTGGCGAGGGGGACCTGAGGTGGGCCCTAACTTTTCTTGAGGGACTGGAGAAAGTCCACGGTCTTCCCGGGCCTCCGTGGAGCCTGGCAGGCACAGTCGCTGACTGTTCAGAATGTGATGAAGAGGAACGCTTTTCCCCATTTGACCAGACACGAGTGGGAGGACGTGGGTAGTAGCCCTAGCTGCACCCCCGGGGCGTAGGGGCGGGGTTTCGGGTGGGAGGAGCGGTGGCTCACAGTCCTGGGCTTGGGGGTGAGATTCCAGGGGCGGAGCAGGGACAGGGAGTTGGGCGCTGGTGCCCGGTTGCAGTAGTTGCCGAAACCAAAGCCACCTTTTTCCTGCGATGGGCGGAGATTTTGTCTTAAGAAGCCGGGGCTTTTATTTGCTAAAAATCAACCCCGTCGGGACGGGGCGATGCTGGTTTCTGGACGACCTGGGCTCCCCTGTGCCCTGGCCAGGAAGCTGTGGAGTGGCCCCCAGGGGGAGGGGTGAGCACAGACTCTGGGGTGCACAGTCAGCACCCCTCACCCCGAAGCTGCAGCAAGTCGTGAAGAGCCGAGGGTGAGTCAGGTCCCCAGTCCCTGGGACACATGGAGCCGAGAATCAGTCTGAAACGTCCCACGGGGGCAGGAGGGGAGAGGTGGCCTCCTCAGGCAGAAGCAGCAGGGACCAGGTCGGGTCTGTGCTCTGAGCCACATCATCACCTCTGTGCGCCCCTCTTCACAGCGTCCTACGTCAGCAGAGACTGTGACCTGGACCACGGCACCCAGTGCAGCCCGTGCGAGCCGGACTCCTTCACGGCCCACCACAACCGGGAGACCGCGTGCCTGCTATGTGCCAAGTGCCGGGAGGGTGAGTGGGCGCAGTGACGCGTGGGGGTCCTTTGGTTTCTGCAGCCCGCCCTGCAGTGACCTGGCTCCTAGGAGTCACCCCAAGGGCAGGTGTCACAGGTGAACAGGGTGACCGGTTCACCGGTACTTCTGCGTGTCCCACCCTCTGGGAGGAGGCGTGGGTTTTGCCACCTTCCCACCGAGTGCTCCCCCCGCCCAGGCAGTGACCCAGCCCACAGTCCCCCGTACTGGGGTGGGGGGAGACTTAAATGTGAGCAGAGGCCCAGGCCAGTTAGAAAGGCCGCAGCCTCCCCGCCAACACGTCTGCCTCAGTGACGAACAAGCAGCAGGTGCAGCATCTCCTGAGGGCCCAGGGCCCGAGGGACCAGACAGGGCTTTTCCAGAACCTGAGGCTCAGAGGGGTTGAGTGACCCGCCTGCCCGCACACAGCTTCGGACTCCTCCCACCAGTGCCCGGAAACTCCGGGCAGGGGTTTTGTAAGGAGGGAGAAGGAAGGGAAAAGAGCAGGAGAAACTGGCACGGGAGGGTGTTGGGTGTCTGCATTGACGGGCCGTGTGCAAGCAACACAGGCTGTTCAGGCAGCTGGTTCAAGGTCAGCGTGCGTCTGGGAGCTGAATGTCTGCGGGTGGGAGTCAGTTCCTGTGGAGTCCGTGTCTGGAGTTCTCGGGCGCACGGGCTGTGTCCCTGCCGTCACATGTAGGTGGGCAGGTCATCCTGTACCTGCTGAGAGAGGGTGTTAGAGACAGTGGGGCGGGTTACCAGGTGCGTGCCTTAAAGATGTGCGTGTAAAGATGTGTGTGCCACAATTATTTGTAAAACGTCAAATCTGAACCAACACACACACATGTCCGTTGGAGCCGGGACCTGCCACACGGTCTGACCACAGAGGGGCCCCAGTCCGCGTGTCTCTTCTTTGGAGAAATGTCTGTTCGGGTGGTTGGTCCATTGGCAAAATCCCATTGTTTGGGGGGATTTTTTTGGTGTTAAAAGATCTGTGTTCTTTGTCCGTTTTGGATACTAACCCCTGGCTGATCGTATGGTCGGCCAAGGCCTTCTTCCGTCTCTGAGTTGTCTTCTCCCTGCGTTGCTGCTCCCTCTGCTGTGCGGACACTGCAGTTCCACGTGGCCCCATCTGTTCGGTTTCCGTTTGCTGCCCCGCCCTGGGCGGTCACCCCAGAGAGACAGTGTGAGGGGTGGCATCAGGGTTCGGGGCCTGTGTTTCCTCCAGGGCTCTGGTTTGGGGTCTCATTCCTGTCGTTCACCGGTTTGTGGTCCTTCCTGTACGCGGTGTCAGGAGGTGACCCAGGCCCCGTCTCCTGCACGTGCCTGTCCAGTTGTCCCAACATCTGTTGAAGAGACTGTCTTTCCCCCATGGTATGTCCTTGCCTCCTCTGTTGTAGATGAGTGTCCATGTGGGTGACACTTCCTGTGCGGCTGTCGGTTCCGTCACATTGACTGCGAGTCTGTTTTCTGCCAGCGCTGTGACATCAGGATGCGATGCCTTGAATTTTGTTCTGTTTAGATGTTTTTCTGGCCACGTGGTGTCCTTTGGGTTCCCTATAAATTTCAGGATTCCTTGTTGTCCTTCTGAGGAGAAGGCCATCGGCGTTTTAACAAGGACAGCCTGAGTCTGGGCTTGGCTTTAGGCAGCGAAGACGGTGTGACCGTGTTGCTCCTGCCGACCATGAGCTCAGTGTGTCCCCCATCGAGTGTCCCCTTTTCGTCTCCTTTCTTGGTTACTCCAGCCCTCAGGGCGCAGGCTGTCCGCTCTCTGGTTGACCTTGTTCCCGGGTGTTTTCTGCTTTTGGACACAACTGCAGGAGGGGTTAACGACACCTCCCTCTGGTTCCCCGTCACTGCTGCTCGGAAGTGCACATGGTGTCCACGTTGTGTCCTGCGACCTCACTGCCTTCATTTCCACGTTCTCACGGGAGTTTGCGGGTCCTCAAACAGTCCTACGTACTCGTCCTGCCGTCTGCGAGCAGTGCGAAGGCTCCTTCTCCCTCTGATGTGCTTGCTGTTTGTCTCTGTCTCGCGTGACCGCTGTTGCTCGGACTCCCAGTACTCTGGTGCGGGGAGGTGGTGAGAGTGGGGGTCTGTCTTCCTCCTGATCGGAGAGAGGGAGCTTTCGGCTTCTCACTGTTGTGTGTTGTGTCACTGTGTGTCTAGGAATTACATTTTTTCAAAGATTTATTTATCTTTAGAGACAGGGGAAGGGAAGGAGAAAGGGGGAGAGAAATCAATGTGTGGCTGCCTCTTTCACACCCCCTACTGGGGACCTGGCCCACAACCCAGGCCTGTGTCCTGACCGGGAATCAAACCAATGACCTTTTGGTTTATAGGCTGGCGCTGAATCCACTGTGCCACACCAGCCAGGGCAGGAATTATGGTTTTAATAACATGTTTTTATTCATAATTTTAACAAAATCGGATGCAATCTATACATTGTGCTCTTGTAGATTTTACTAATGAGCATCATTAAATATAAAGCTTTGTGTTAATGCCAGTTTTTCTTTAAGAGTAATTCCTACCAGTGTGATCCATGGGACTAAGGATAAACTTTTCCATCCCTGGCTGGTGTGCCTCAGTGGTTTGAGCGCCGGCCATCGGCCCAAAGGGTGGCTGGAGGAATCCCAGACTAGGGCGCATGCCTGGGCTGTCGCCAGGCCCCCAGGAAGGGGTGTGCTAGAGGCAGCCACAGAGGAATGTTTCTCTCCCTCTCTTTATCCCTCCCTTCCACTCTCTAGCAGTAAACAAAGAAAATCATTTAAAAAACTGCCCTGGCTGGTGTAGCTCAGTGGATTGAGTGTGGGCTGCGAACCAAAGTGTCGCAGGTTCGATTCCCAGTCAGGGCACATGCCTGGGTTGCAGGCCACGGCCTCCAGCAACCGCACATTGATTTGACTCTCTGTCTCTGTTTCTCCCTCCCTTCCCTCTTCAAAAATAATAAATAACTAAAAAATCTTTTTAAAAAAAGTTAGCCATACCGTTGAAAAAAATTTCAGATTTTACCTTATTTATTTATTTATTTATTTATATTGTTGTTTAAGTACAGTTGTCTCTATTTTCCCTGATCTATGCCCCCCCAACCCAGCCATTCCCTAAAACAGTCAGACATTTTAAAGCACAGGGTAGCAAGGCCCTGGTCTTCTGCCCTGGGTGACATAGGACCCCTGTAAGGAGCTGCCCAGGAGGGAGGTGAGGGGGCAGGACTCGTTGGCTGCTGTGTAGAGTGCGGCCTGCAGGGGGCAGCAGGGGGATGGATACTCAGAGCCCAGGGGGCCTGACTTCCTCAGGGGGTGGTCTGGGGGTGGGCAACTGGCTGGGGCATGGAAGTGGGGGCAGCGGCGGGGCTTCTGAGCAGGTTCCCACAGGAGAGCCCGGTGCTCCCTGCTGGCGAGGGATAAGGTACCTGCATTACCGCCCCATGTGTCATGGCTGATTTCCATGGAGGGATCCAAGGAGAAGAGACCCCCAGGGGACATTTGCAGAGGAGGCTCTTGGGTCCCCAGTGATGGCAGTGGTGCCCGGGTCGGCCCTGGGCAGGCAGCCCAGGTGGTCCCTGCTGCCCAGCCCCTGCTGGCCTCTCTCTGTGCACAGCAGGTCAGGATGGGGAGGTGCCTGGTGCTCCAGCTGCCTGCCCTCCCTGTGTGCCTCGCCGTGGTCCAGCTGCTCAGCCCCTGCTCAGGTAGGACCGGCTGTGCGTCTGTGTGTCTGAATCCTTTCCCTTCGGGCCCAGCCAGAACCCGGGATTCCGCCCGCCCCCCACCCCTGCACTGCCTGTCCACACCGCACCTGTGTGAGGACTGAGTTCCCGTCTAGGTGTCTGTCACTTCACTCTCCCTGCTGGGACACCCCGTGGCCCTCTGGGCCTGCTCACTCTGACGGAGCCCCCCTTCTGATGACCAGCTGAGTTTGCTGTGGTCGGACCCCCCGAGCCCATCCTGGCCATGGTGGGTGAAGACGCAGACCTGCCCTGTCACCTGTCCCCGAAGATGAGCGCTGAGAACAAGGAGCTGACATGGGCGAGACCCAGCCCTAGGCAGGTAGTGCACGTGTATGCACACGGGCAGGAGGACACCCCGGCAGAGGAGTTTCGAGGGAGAACTTCGATTTCACGAGAGGACGTCACTGCGGGGAAGGCCGCTCTCCGGATTCGCAATGTCAGCGTCTCTGACAACGGAACCTACCTGTGTTATTTCCAAGATGGAGACTTCTATGCAGAAGCCCAGGTGGAGCTGCAGGTGGCAGGTGAGCGTCAGACTTGTTCCAGGCTCCTTTCCGTGGGCGGGGGCAGAGGCTGCAGACCTACCCCAGAGCATGTGGGCTGCTCAGCAGCATCCACCCCCTTGGCCTCCATGTCGGCGCCTCTGAGGCCCGTGACACACCCAGGGATCCCCCAAAGTGACTTGCTCCTGCACCCAGTACAGAGACCCCCACGGCACCCACCAGTCTCAGAGCGGAGTGGAGGTCGGGGACAGGAAGGAGGAGTAGACCTCCCCACAGTGGGTGCCACCTGGTGTTTGGGTTCAGTGTGATTGAGACCGTGGCCATGGGACCCTCAGGCGCCCGCTGTGGTGGGTCCAGGAGGCTGAGCTGCAGGGACAACTCCTGTGGGGTCCACTTCCCCTGCCCCACCCCCGGGAACACAGCTGCAGTTGAACAGGTTGTGTCGTCCTCGGTGCAGCGAGGGAGGACGCTCCCCTAGGGACAGGGGAGCCGGGGTGTCTCAGAGGGGGCATCAGGGAGGACTCGGTGCGGTTCGGAGGATGTGGAAGCAGCGCTGGGCTCTGGGCGGGACGCGGTCAGGATGGTGCGGGTGTCACTGGTCACTCACAGCCGGCACAGGGAGGTGGATCACTGCATACAGTTCCTGTTTCCTCTGTGCTGTCACCCCACCCTTGAGTGGCCTTGACGTGGCCATGACCCACCCCAGTGAGGAAACACCTTGTCCGCGGTGCTGCCCCACAAACTTGCCTGTGTCCGGGCATCAGTTCTCCTTCCCCGGACACAGCCCTGCCCTGTGGCTTCCAGTGCGTGGGGGCTGGTGGAGCAGGGACGGCGCGGCCCCCTGGCCTTGTCCCCGCATGGTCCCTCCTCAGCCTGCTGTCCCTTCCTGCAGACCTTGGCTCCCCCGACGGAGCCCCCCTGCAGGACTCTGTGTGTTCAGGTCCTCAGAGGGCTGCCTCCCCCTCCGTTGGTCAGGGGCATGGGGACAGGTGGCAGTAGCTCCCCTCTTCCTGGCCCCGGGTCCGCTGTCTTCCGTGGGACAGGTTCCCCTCTGCACAGCCTCGCTGTGGACACTCCCGGGGGGAGACCCTGCAGGGAGAGCCCAGCAGCCTGGCAGTGAGGGCAGCAGGAGCCTCCCGAGGGGCCTTGCATATGAGTTCCCGCTCGGGCGGCAGCAGGACACCGTGTGTCTCCTCCTACTCACGGGAGCGCACAGCCCCCACTGGACAGGCAGCAGGGCAAGGGGCAGTGGGGTGTGACCTACTCAGGCTAAGGGGCACCACCTCCATGCTTGCCCAGGGTGGGGTGAGGGGCTCTGCCAGGGACCAGCCTGTCTGGGGCAGGGGGGAGGGGAGGCTGCGGCAGTCTCTAAGGGGACTTGGGGGAAGCAGCCTCTGCTCTGGCCCAGAGCCCCCTGGATCCAGCACGAGGGCCCAGCCAGGGTCAGGCAGTGGCCCCCTCGGGGATCAGTCTCTGCTGCACAGCACACGCTGGGAGCAGCTCCTGGTCAGTCCCTGCTGGGCTCGTCAGTGTGTGCGCCCCTCCCTGGTGAGGAGACCCCACCAGTACAGAGGGCTCCCCACGATTCAGCTCACTTCTCCTCACCAGCGCTGGGCTCTGATCCCCACATTGACATGAAGGGCTACGAGGCTGGAGGGATCCGTGTGAACTGCATGTCTGCCGGCTGGTACCCGCAGCCCCAGATCCAGTGGACAGACGCCAGGGGACAGAGCTTGTCCTCGGAGGCAGCATCTGCGGCTGCAGACCCCCAGGGCCTTTATGCAGCCCTAGCCTCTGTGATCCTGGAAGACGGCTCTGGGGAGGGGGTCTCCTGTGTCATCAGAAGCCCCCTGCTGGGCCAGGAGAGGTCAGCCAGGCTTTCCATCCCAGGTGAGTGCCCTGCCCCCTGCCCTGGCCTGCTTGGTGCCCCTTGGGGAAGGCAGTGGGTTCTCCTGCTGAAGTGGGTCCCTGTGTGGCACAGAGCGGGAATGTGGGGCTCCTTCCCCTGAAACAGTTTATGTCACAGACACCTTCTGAGCACTTCCTGCCTGCCACACACGCTGCCAGACCGTGGGACATGGGGGCAGATGGGAAAGTTCAGCAAACACACCAGGAGGGGAAATACATACACCCCAAATCTCAGTGAAAGGCTAATGTCCTTACAATAGAAAGGAACACGGTGGATAAAAGAGCAAAAACAGGAATCATCAGTTCCCAGGAAGGTAAAACTCCCAGGAAGATGCCAAATCTGACAAAACGGAACTATTTCCTCCTGGGAATTTGGCAGCAGCAGGACAAACGAGGTGGTGGGCGCCCTCTGGTGGCGGGCTGTGGGGAGACAGTCCCGTAGCCGTCTGTGCTCCCGGTGTTGGATGGTGTTGGTGTGGGTTGGCACCCGTGCTGTGGGGGCGCAGGGCCGTCTGCACCGGAACGGCTCACTGGCTGATGCAAAACCCACTTCTGGGGACCACCCGACGGGCCAGCCTGCAGTGGTGGGATGTGACCCCTGTGACCGGGTATTTTTAAAGAAGTGATCCCCGGGACAAAGGGCAGAGCCTGGGGTGCCCACCAGAGGGGACCCAGTGCGCAGTGGGCGCTGCCCTGGGGGAGAGACACGGGCCTGCTCGCTGTGCTGGAGCGGGCAGGTCACCGAGACACAGGACGGGACGAACACCGTGCATAGCAGTTGCATAGGTGCCTGATTTCGCTGTAAACAGGATAAAATAAACTATTCAGTTTTCAAAACTGAATGAAACCTGCGTGGCACTCACCCTGCGTCAGGCACTGCATAAGCACTAACCTAATGCTCTCCCTGATCAGGACGCAGCAACAGACGGTTACGTCATTAGTTCAAGGTCACAGCGCTGGTCGGGCAGGAGACCCGGGACTGGAACCCAGGCCCCCAGCCCCAGAGTTCGTTCTTCGTCACCAGACTCTGCTGACTGGGGGACAGATAGTCAGTGGGGGGGGGTGCAGACAGGACGTCAGTGACACTGTGTGTGCGTCCTCATGCTCCATGTGATCCCATGGGGGTGGAGACGTTTCAGGAAAACCGTCCTGACTGTGTGACAGTGAGAGTCTGGGCGCTCTGGGGACAGAGAGGTCCCTTCAGGACCTGACACTATTCCTTCGCAGGTGCCTTCTTCAGGGACACACAGCCTCGGATGGTGGTGCTCTCACTGACCCTGCTGTCTCTTGTGGGGCTCTTGTTGGGTGTGGGGTGCTTGCTGCACCGACAGCAGAAGAGGATCCAGGCCCTGTCCCAGAAGAAGGAGATAAAGCGGAAGCTGAGAAAGAAGCAGCGTGAGCTGAGAGAAAAGCAGCTCGAGCTGAGGGAGGAGCAGCGCGGGCAGAGCTGCAGCAGCAGCAAAGCACCCAAGGTGAGGTCCAGTTGCAGGAGGTCGCCACCTCCCTTCCCCTCCCACGTCCACCCCTGGATCCTCCTATGTGTCCCCTTGATGGGACTTTCTTTTTCTGTTTATTTCCAGAGACGCTGCAGGACCACCTCGGTAAGCCCCCATCCCAGTCCCTGCGCGTCCCCAGCGTGCGCAGCTCAGCCTTTGGGGCGGTGTCTGCTTCCCCCACTAGAGCCCGGAGCGGGTGTGCTGGGGAAGACCCCACTCTGCTTGCCTAGACCTCGGGGTGCACAGGGGGTGCACAGGACACGGGGCTTGTATGGCTTCCCGGAGCTGCGAAACGTCCTCCCCAACTCGGGGCTGAAAGACACAGAACTGACCAGCTCCCGGATGTGGAGGCCACAAGTCTGATCCAGGTGTTATTTAGGGGTGGGGCAAGCTGGCTTCCTCCAAGGCTTGGGGTGGGGTCCCACCGCCCCTGCAGTCATCTCATCTCCAGTGGCCAGCTCTCCTGGGTGCTCCTTCGAGTGAGCGCCCATCAGTCAGCACCGGCCTCTGTTCTCATCCGGCCTCTTCCCCGTGGGTCTGTCTCCTGATGACCCTCAGTGGGCACTGGACGTAGGGCCCACTCTCGTCCAGTACGGCTCCCTCGTCTGCAAAGACCCCGTGTCCAACCAGGCCACATTCCCAGGTCCCAGGGGTCCGGATGCAGACCTGTCTTGCTGGGTTCAACTCCAGCCCCCCCTTCCCCCCGTCTGGGATGACCGGTGGTGTTGGGGGCCAAGGCTGCACCTCGCCCCACAAAGTATTTTTCTCTGCTACCGCACGGCCCCATCTGAGCTGGCAGACGAAGTGGCATCTCCCCCAGAAGTGGTTGGGGAGGGCTGGCTGCAGGCCCCTGCCACCAAAAGTCACGGCTTTCTTCTTCCGTCACAGAGAGACACCCAGCCCAGGGTGAATCTGCTGGCTGGGGACATGGAGCACAGCTCGACAGACAGCGGCGTGGACAGCACCTTGCTGCTGGAACACCAGGGCTTATCGGTGGCGCCCTCTGAGGATTCTGAGGCCAGTGTTGAGCTGCAGGTGGTGGTGTCTGCAGGGGGCGTAGCCACCCAGGAGCAGGCTCTGCAGACCCAGGTGCCTTCAAGGACCCGGTCCAGGCTGGGGCGGCAGCCCCCTCCACGTCCTGGAGCAGGTGAGGGTCATCTGGGCCGGTGTGACGGCAAGGACGCCTGCGTGTGGGGCACACGTGCCGTGTGCGTGCAGGGCGTGCGCAGTGCTGCCCTGCGTCCCCTAACTTCCTGTCCGAGTTTCCCAGGTGACGGAGACGCAGCCCCACAGACCAGGCAGCTTAAAGGACAGAATGTCACTGTCTCCCTGTGCTGGGGGCGGATGTTCAAGTTCCCGTGGCGTTGTCCCCGTGTGCGTGTCCGTGTCCCTAAAAGAGGACACTAGTCTTGTTGAGTTAGGGCCTCAACTGGACAGGTCACGTCTACAGCGACCCAGTTGGCAGACAAGGCCGCACTCCCGGTTGCTGGGCTTAGGACGCCCACATCTTTGGGGACACAGTACAGCCTGTGACAACCCCACCACACCTGCTGTCCGAGGGAACGGTGGCTCCCCGGGGCCACCGAGACCCAGGGACGGAGGTCTCCCAGGTCCCCGCGCTGGGAGGGTGCTGCCTGGAGGAGGCCCGGCTCATGGGCACTGTCCCCTCGGGTGTGCAGGGGGAGCGTGGAGAGGACAGGCTCGGTGACGCCGGCCCCTGAGAGTGGGTTCTGGGCAGTGGGGCGGTATCCTGGGAGTGACCACCGGGCTCTCATGGGCCCACAGACCTCCCTGACAAATGTGAACCCCCCGAGAGGGTGGGGGTTTCCTGGACTTCGGGTGCAGGAGGTCCCTTCTGCAGGCCGTCCGTGCACCTTCCCGCACCCCCTTCCCGGGCCTCTGAGGCCTGTTTGAAAAGACTTGGACTCGGGGGCCCACTCCCTCGTGCGTCTGCAACGGGGGTTACTTCCCCGGTGCCTCAGCCAGGGCCTGGCCCCGCCCTGGAGACCCCGGCGGCTCCGGGCTCAGCAGGTGGGAAATGGGGGCCTCAGGCTGAAGAAACGTCTCTGCTTCTCGCTGCCCTGCCTGCAGCCGAGGGCGGCCTCCTGCACAGCACAGCAAGGCAGCGAGAAAACACGCACCACAAACACTCAGTGAGGGCTTCACCAACACGCACTCGGTCTTTCCCTGGGAGAGGAGGGCCCCGGGGTGCAGACCCAATCAGCCTTCCTGAGCCGGCTCGGCCGGCTCCCCACAGCCCCCACAGCTGCTGGCCGCCCAAGGGGAACCTCACTCACTCACCTTCACAGCCACCCTGGGACGTAGCCCGATTCTGAAAGTGGGAAACTGAGGCAGGCCCACGTTAAGTGTCATAGGTAACGCACACGGAATTCAGCGCTACAGGGAGATGTCCGACCCCCGTCCCTCCCTCCCCTCTCGTCTGCCCCTTGGCTGCCGACGGTTCCCGTTGGGCAGGGTCACGGGCAGCCCTGAGGGTCCCTTCCCAGGGCACCAAGGGTAAAGGCCACTGCAGGTGACTGAAGGCCACCCCCACTGGGATCCTTCAGGGACGACTGTCAGAGCCACGGCCCACCGCTGCACTGGCTCTGCAGGCCGCCGTGACCCAGGGGATGAATTCCCGGTGACCACATCACCCGGGGCCGAGAAGGGACCAGCGGCCACTTTGTACCGCACCCTGTGACCTGGGAGCACAGAGCAGACCCAGCCTTCCCCCTTCACCCCTCCAGGTCGTAGCGAAGCAGGAGTGTTGCGTGAAAGATGCAGATGGAGGTCGCTGGAATTTTTGTGACACAGTAGAATCCACGTCCGGCAGAGGCACACCCACCGCTGACCGCCACTGAGGCTCCCGAGGTTCCTGTTCCCTGTGCATCCTGGGGAAAGGCCGCTCTTCCTCATCATCGCCACGGTGACTGTTCCTGGTGTGCCCCCGGTACCCATCCCGCCGGGGGTGTCAGTAACGGTCACCCTTCCGTGGAGCTGCGTCTGCATTCAAGGCCGCACGGCTTACCCCCCCGGGTCTCCGTTTGCCTCCCTGCGGCGTTCTCACGGAGCCCTCGCCGCGCTGGTGTTGCTTTGCCGCTGTGATGACCCACCGCTCGCTTCCTGACCTGACACAGCGCATGACTGTCACCCTGCGTCTCTGTGGGTGGGAGCCTGCGTGGCTCTGGCAGAGCCGAAGCCAGGGTCTCGCTGGCCGGGTCCTCTCTGCAGGACCCAGGGACGGGTGTGCGTTGCTAACTCCGACGGCTGCCGGAGCTGCGCTCCCTGCAGTGGCGGGACCCAGGGCCCCTCTTTGTGCTGTCAGGAGAGCTGAGACCACGCCAGGCTGGGAAGGTGAGGGGTCCTTCAGCAGGTGCCACGGTCCAGCCGCAGCTAGGTCCAGGGTTTCCTGAAAGGTGGGGAAGGCGTCGGCAATGGGAGACAGACGACAGCACGCCTCAGAGGACAGTGATGCTCTGTTCCGTTTATTGCAAGTACAAGCAGGTTTTTATACTTTCATTTTTAGCAGTGATGGACATTTGGGATTAGGTAAAGCAGAAAAAAATTAATACAAAGGTAACCAGGAAAAATACAAAAATTCCCATGGATTCAGTTATATTAAACAAAGATTATTATAACCACGAGAGCCATAAATGAGACAATTAGAAATAGCTGTACGTACAGAGTTTGAATGTCTTATTGTTTATTAAAATTCTCAGAATTTGTCATGGGGCAAAAGGAAATGCTACATTGAACAGAGGTTATAGGAAATTTATTACAAGGCCTTTGTGATGTCTAACTTACCTATTTACCTTTTCTGTCTAAAATATTTCTCTATGTACCATGGACTCTAACTCCCTGGTAACTGTTTTTACGTGCTTAATTTATAATAGTTAACCAGCTTTTCTTACTTCTTTGCCTGTCTAATTCTATTTGATATATATTCCTATTCAAGGTAAAGGTGGGGCTGTTACTCCAACAACTTTTAGACATTCAGGGGCTATTTCATTAGAGGGGATTTTATTCTCTGGTCAAGAAATTATTTTATACAATTTCATTGAAATTATGCAAATCAATAAACCTGAGATACAGATATCTAACAATCCCACCACCTTTTAATCTCCAAAACAAACAGGTAAGGAGAGATAAACAGGAAATTCAGCTGCAATAAACTCTTTTTATTTCTTAGTTAATAAACACCAGGGAGGTCTGCTTCGAGCTAGCCTTTCCATGAAATTTAGACTATCATAAAACACTTGAACTTCATCCTAATTGACCATTCTAATGTCACCCTCATTATATGCTCCTGTATGAGGCAATGGGAGACCTGGAACCCTCTGGAGACCATTAGCTCCTTTTGGGGGATACCATAATTTGCCAATAATGTAATATGCTACCCAGGGGTATCCCTGGGCTGTGGGTAAGGGTCTATATAGTTTTTTCTTCTTTTCTAGAAAGATCTTTGTATCTATGGGTAAGGAACAGGTGTGGGAAAGTCTGCCAATAATTCAACCTATTGTAACTGATTTATGAATTCTTATATGGGAACAATTGGGGATAATTTCTTACTCAGGTTTGTAAACACTTTATTTAAAACAATCTGGGCATGATTCAATAGTCTAGGGAGAACTAGTTGTCCCTTCAGAATTTCCCTCAAAATCAATCATTGACTGTTTTCGAGCCTCTTTCTTCTCATGTTCTGTTCTTATGGGAATCGGTACAAAGTAAGACCTGATTGATATTAGCAAGGAAATTATTAAAAGCAATCCCCAGAAAAATTACCGCCCCCCTTTGTATGCCACGCTCTCTTCCAGGAAGATGGATTCCTTGAATGCCCTCTTTCCATGTTCAGACCTTGTCAAAAAACACGGTTGGAAGAGGGCATGGCAAGCAGGGACACGTGTGAGGGCACAAGTCAGGTGAAGGGAAGCACCTGGGGACAGTCCCAGCCTTGGAGTCACTGCGGGGGGGGGGGGGGGGCCGTTGCCCATGAGCTGTCGGCAGCATCGAGGACCTTGACCGGCTGACCAGTGCAAGTGGTACAGAATGGGGCGGGGGGGGGGGGGGGAACAATATACTGTTCTGGAAAGGACCCCCCACTGGGTTCAGCCTGCCCGCCGCCAGGGGAAAGACATCTCTCAATGCCCGAGACTGGTGAAAAGGAAAGGAATTATGTTTTCCAAAGTTGTACAAACTTAAGAATTATGACTTAATGTCTTCATTCAAATACTAAAGTCCTTTAGAATCCCCACAGACGCACACAGTCCCTCTGCCCAGTCCTGGGTACCGCATCTCAGGAGAAGAAGTAGAAGTCCGTGGCTCAGGCAGCCCCGGGTTCTGGCACCATCAGCCTTATCTCGCCGCCATCTCCAGTTAATCCCAAACCAGGCAGGCGGCACCTTCCCATGGCCCAGCAGCAAGAGTCCTTTCACCCCTTTTCTTCCAGGCAAAGCCTCTCCTGCTTCCTAAGCCACGTGGCAAAAGGCAGCACCCCAAAGCCTGGGTTTTAGTCCCAGCACCAGTCTTCCTCTGCAGCCCCATTTCCGCCTCCCCACAATCAGTGACACCCGCCAGCACTCCCGGATCCTCCCGGCTGTACTGGGCTGCCATCGTGAGTCCGGGCAGGCGTGGTCCCGTGGCGTGGAGCCAGTCTCCTCCAGGCTCTCATGCAGGCGCTGTAACCAGAGGGAGCTGCCTCCCAGTTACATCTTGGGGGGAAGTCACTTCCATCCCCCTGGCTCAGAGCCTGGCCACATTATTTAACACATCCGTGAAACCGGTTAAAGGTTATAGACATGTTAAATGCCCACGCCAGAGGTCAGCCGCAAAGCTGCTCTGTACAACACAGCTCTGCATGGCCCTGCCCCACGGTGTCATCCCCCAGCTCAGACGTGTGGGGTAAGGACATCCTACATATAGATACTATTTTCTAATATTTCCTGGACACCCTGAGTTCTGGACCGCATTCCAGATCCCCATTTGGGCCCCCCTTGGCTGCACCCTGTCACAGAAGGACAGAGCCAGTTCCGTTAGCTGCCATGGGCCTCCGGCTGGGCAGGCCGTGGCCTTGTGACCCTGGCTGCCAGTCTGGTGTTCTGAGGCCTCCAGGGAAACACTAAGGAAGTGCGGGAAATGTTGGGAAATGGGTCTGGGTAGATCATTCCAGAAGAGGCACACGAAATGGCCGAATTGCGGTCTGCGGGGTCCGGGAAGGGAGCATGGGGTGGGTGTGGGGGTGCCAGACCACACTGGGCCTTCTCGTGGCAGACAAGGAACACTGGGGTCCCTGCCATGGCCTGGGGACACTGGAGAGCCACCCCCCAGCCCCAAGGGACAGAGAGGGCTTTGCCTCACTCCGGGTGCTCACGACTCCTCACGATTCTCACCCCAGTGTCTGACTGAGTCACCAGGCTGCCGTGACAGTGGCTGCAGCTGCCATCTGCCTCCACCCTTACCACGTCATGCCCCCTCCCAGTCCATTCTGTGTCCCCCCATCCCTTCCCTCCCTAAGCCCAGCAACTGGAAGGAGATTCCTTGGCTTTGGAAAGCGTGTGTTCATGCACCACACCCCGCCACCTGCCCCGAGGCACACACCAGGCCTGCTTCTGTGGCCCACTCTGTGGAACGTGCGTGTCAGTCTGCGGGGACAGGTCTGAGCTGGGAGAGGGAGCGGGCACCCCAGACTCAGTGGGCGTCTGCTGGCTGCACCCAGGCCACAGGGACCTTCGCCTTGATCAGGACTGTGGTGCCACGTCTCCCTGCGATTTCTCCATGTCTGCCCCCCAGGCGGGTGGTCCTGCCTCTTCCCCACCCCACCCCACCCCGGCTGGGTGATGACTCCTTGTGAAGCATAGGAGGAACTCTGAGACTGCAACACTGTCACTGGCCAGCAGTTAGCACCCTGGTTGCCAAGAAACGCCTTTTACCAATTAGGTAGAATAAATAGTAAACCGAGGCAGGGAGGAGGAAGGAGACAAGTCTCACACGCTAACTCAGCAGTCCTGAGCCTGGTCTGATTTTATGGCCAGGTGCTCCAACATCACAAGAAACACTGTATTAGCAAGAAAGAAGGAAAGTCCTTGACATTCTATGTAACATTTCCAGTATCTGGGAAAGAAAGCCTTGAAACTATGCTTTCATCCCAAGACCTGAATGTGGCAGAGGGTCCCCGGTGCCCGAAGAAAGAGCCCATAAAACAACTTTGGTGAATTCCCTACCTCTGGTCACTACCTGTTTCAGCAAGGAGTCCCTGATGCTTACAGAAAGAGCCCGTAAGTAACTTTGGAAAGTGCCCCAATTTTAATTAACTGCTTCCTGTTACGTATGTGTTTTACAACAGGATGACCAAATGGGGTCTGCAGCAAGATAGGGATTTGGGCAGACAGACCCCCATTCATCCCTAAGTTTGGGTAGTCACGTTCCCCCAGGAAAGCTGGCGCCACATTTACCCGTTCATCAGTATGTAACCTATCCCACCAACTACATAAGTCCTCAGAACAAAGGTCTCTCCCTCCCCCCGGCCCCGGGGGCTCAGGGGGCTCTTGGTTCATGGGCCGCAGGGCCTCTGGCCACCTGGCCTCAGGCTGCCCAGGGGCTTGTGACCCTGGTCTTCAGCTGCTCTTGCTTTCCTCACCCTGCTGTGCCCTGAAACTTTGCGTTTCACCCCCTACTCTACCTGGTCCTGTTCTCTTCCATGGGAACGGGCCATTAATAAACTGATTACATACTACTAGATTTGCTGATATGTCATTCTTTACATGCATCAGCAAGAACCAGGTCTCTCTGGGCAACACTTGGACCTATGGAGCTGGCTGCTTCCCTGCCCGTCTCCCTGCCTGACCCCCTGCTCTCCTCAGTGGCCTCTGCCAGCTTGAGCAGCCCAAAAGTGACAACGTCCTGGCTCTGTTTGCACTGGGCAACCAGCTGCCATCCCTCCTCTCCCAGGCTGTGGGCCGGCGTGGGCATCCTTGGAGATTTTGGAGATTAAAGGGGTAGAGCTCCCCCCTGCTGTGCCAGGGCTGTTCCAGGTCACCCTCTGGAAGGAGAGGTCCCTTCCCCTGGAGGATCCTGGGAGAACCGTCTCCTGGCCGAGCCCCCACTGGCCCCCACACACCCCGTCGTTCCTCCCCAGAGGCGACAAGACCTTGTGCGCTGAGCGGAGAGGGAGGGACAGCGGCGGGGCTCAGGGTGGTCCCAGGGCTGAGGTCGCAGCCCCGAGACAGCTGGGTGTGTGTCTGGGACCCGCCGGCTGGAGGCACTGTGCTGCCCCAGGGGGCCCAGCGGAGGAGCGGGGCAGGAGCACCTTCCCCGCCTGCTCTGCTAAGGCTCCCGCGGGCGGCTGGCGCTGGGAGCTGCCAGGGGCAGTTCTGGGTGCGGGAACCGCCGGCGGCAGACGCGGCAGCAGCACCGAGCAGCCTGAACCCCGGGGGAACGTTTTTGAAAGTGACACAAATTGCAACAAGATTCTCCGCGGCCTTCTGTGTTAGGTGGACGAGTACTAGGACTCTGAAATTTTAGTAAATGTGAATGTTTGGTTGGACGTGGTAACTGCATGCACCTATGGACATGTGGTTTGGAGGGAAATCAGCCTTGACATTGTGCTTTTCAACGATGTCTTTTTTAGGAATTCAATGATGTAAATTTAATATTCAATTTGAAGACTTAGCCTCACAAGTCTTCTAATTCTATTAACTTGCTCTTGAAATGAAAATTCTCTAGCCCTGGCTGGTGTGGCTCAGTGGGTTGAGCACCAGCCTGAGAACCAAAGGGTCACCCGTTTGATTCCCAGTCAGGGCACACCCCTGGGTTGTGGGCCAGGTCCCCAGTTGGGGGCGCAGGAGAGGCAGCCACACATTGATGTTTCTCTCTCTTCCCCTCCCTTCCCCTCTCTCTAAAAATAAATATATAAAATCTTTTTAAAAAGGAAATTCTTTGAAGCTTTAGAAATACAACGTCTTTATTTTTCTTTAAGATTTTAGTCACTGCCGCAGCGATCCTCAGCCCACAGTCCCCCGCACTGAGGGGGGGAGTGGGGGGGCTTAAATCTCAGCAGGGGCCCAGGCCAGTTAGAGAGGCCACAGCGTCCCTGTCAACACGTCTGCCTCAGTGACGAACAAGCAGCAGGTGCAGCATCTCCTGAGGGCCCAGGGCCCGAGGGACCTGACGGGGCTTTTCCAGAACCTGAGGCTCAGAGGGATTCAGTGACCCCCCTACCGGCACACAGCTGGGGGCTCTGTCCAGCACCTCACCTGTCCAAACGAGCTCGCAGAGGAGATTCCCCCGCCCCTCCCAGGGTACCAGCTTTCGGCTTGCAGGTTCCCAGCTGTGCAGCCCCGCCCCGGTCTTGGGCCCCCTCCGGGCTCTGACTCTTGGGTGAGCTCCTGCTCCCGCCGCAGCCGCCGCTGCTGTTCCGGCTGCGGGTGGGTGAGACGGTGTGGGGGAGGGGTGGGACGCTGATCTTGGGCATGCATAACCTCTGATCTCTGGGGTCGGGACGGAAACCCAAGCATCCAGGATGACCAGCGCACCAGGATCCGGAGCACCTCAGGGTGGGGAATTCTCGCAGCCCGGGTCCGGCTGGCTCAGCAGTCCCTCTGCGGAGGATGAGCGCCAGGAGCGGGTGAGCGACTGACAAGTCCCAGGGCCTCCCCAGCCCGAGGCTCCCCAGTGGGGCTCCTCAGTGGCCTCCAGGGGCTGGACAGAGTAGGCAGTGGGGGGGGGGGCTCGGCCAGGCCACCCCTCCTCCCAACTTGGATGGGATGCTCCCCTGTGAGCGCTGGGCTGCCTGTGCCCACACACTGCCCTTCCCTGCAGCCCCACGGGCCTCCCCTGCCCTGGGGGGTCCTCCCTCTCTGGTTCTTGCAATCTCCCTGGCCGCACCCTGCCTTCTCCCTGGTTCCTGGCCCCCGACTCCTGGACGCAAATGCCACAGCCACAGTGGGATGGTCCCACTTCGATGACTCCAGCGGACACCCTGGTTCCTTGTGCAAAGGAACAGAATCCTAGGATGATCGCCCAGGAGAACCAAGGATAGAATGCTCTAGAATTCCTAAGGGTGAAAACACAGCAATTCTGTCATCTCATCCTCCTCCCCCAACCAGGGGAAAGGCGGACTGAAAATATTTTCCATATTCCTAGGGAAGACTGCCTGGGAGTTGCCCCGTGGTACGGCTTTGGTGCCCGTGGAACCCCGGCAGGAGGAAGAGCCGCGGGCGAGACTGTTGGGCCCCCAACCCGAGACCCGAGATGGTCGTGACAGGTTTCAGGATGGGCTGAGTTCAAATCACGGTGGGCGCAGCAGGAGTCGGAACCCGGAGTAAATGCTGTGCGGTCCCTTCTCACTTCCCACCAGCTGGACCCGACGTTCTAGAATCGTGAGACCACCTGGGGGCGGGTGGGGGGCGCATGACACCCGAGTGACGGCTCAGTGGGCTCCAGGTCACAGTGTTCAGTGTCCTCTGTGTCAGGGTCTCCAGCCCCCACCACAGACCAGTGCTGTCCCTGCCTGTTGGCACCCAGGCCGCACAGCAGGAGGTGAGCTGGGGGCCAGGGAGCGAAGCTCCGCCCACACTTCCAGCCGCCCCCGCCCCATGTATCTCCCTGTGCTGCCTGAGCACCAAAGTCTCCCGCCAGTTGGGTCGCCTTCCGCAGTAGATCCTCGTGGGAGCGGGGGCCAGGCTGTGAACTGCCCGGGGGAGGGTGTAGGGCGCGTGCTCCCCGTGAGTGGCAGGGAGGGGAGCACAGGACCCCCCAGGGTTCTGCGCTATGGTGAGTTTGTAGAGTTACTTCATTTGTGTCACCGTGCAGCACTAGCAGAAATCAAGTGCACAGTAAATATGTAACGTGCTTCAATCGTCTGGAACCATCCCCTGACCCACGCTGGTCTGTGGAAAAAGTTTCTCCCACGACACTGGGCCCTGGTGCTCAAAGGCTCGGGACCGCTGCTCCGAGTGAGTGCCTGTCGTCACCTCTGCTGCCTTTGGGAACCGCTGTATGATTGCCACACGGGGACGGGGAGCCCCTGATCCTGAAGATGTGGGTCTTGTCGTGTTTTCACGCGGCATCAGTGCCACGTGGCTCCAGCTTCATGTGCTGCTGGGCCGTGTGCGCATGTCACAGGTTTAAATGGGTAAGGTGTCCCGTTGTGCAGCCAGCGAGGGTGCAGGGGTACGATGCGGCCTGGACAACAGGGAGGGACTGTGCCGCTGCAGAGACGAGCGGGGAAGTCCTGTGTGTGAGGGGGAGAAGGTGACACTGGGTTGGAAGGAAAAGCAACAGCTGAGACAGGAAGGCGTAAGCGGGAGGGAGGGAAGGCCGGGGCGACGGTTCATGAAGACGCCCTCGGTCCCCTTGTGTGCTGGGGCCCCCAGATGTGTCCTTGCTGGGGTCGGTGTCACTGTCACTACCTGCTCTCGCTCCTGAAACCTGGGCATTGTCACCCGTCCCAGCCAAGGGGACGGGAACGGGGAGGAGGCCCCTTTCCTGACCCCACGTGTGGGGCCAGCAAGCTCACGGCCTCTGATGCCCGGGCGGGGGCCCAGGGGTGGATTCTCCGAGGGCCGGGGGGTGTGCGGGGAGGGGCCCCAGCTCTGCAGGGAGAGGGTCTGGGAAGCAGACCTGGCCCGAGTCAGGGGACAACACCTTTCCCTTGGGGGGATGCAGGGATTCACAGAGCTGATACGTGGGCGGAGCTGAGGGAACCACCCTTCGCTGCTCAGGGCACAGGACAGGTGGGCAGTCCAGGAAGGTCTCCTGTTCTGTTCCAGCTGACGGGAACCGCCCCCACCCACAGGGACACCTTCTAGAAGGAAGCCCCATCTGCCCTCAGGGAAGGTGACAGGAACAAGCAGGCCTAGTGAGGTGCTCCTGCGTCCTCTACGGAGCACATGTCCCCTGTGGGTGAGATCTTGGGGGAGCATTGCAGGAGGCTGAGCCTGGGCCCCCAGGCAGAGGTCTTGCTCCAGGATCTGGTGGGGCAGCTGGTGGTGGCCCTGGCTGGGAGGCGGAGCGCTGGGACGTGCTCCTGCTGCCTTCCCTGACCCTGGAGAAGAGGCCCGTCCTCGGGGTCCTCAGTGTCTGCTGGTTGGGGGCCGGGGTCCCTGTGCAGCCCACAGCACAGCTGCCAGAGGGGCAGGTGCAGGGCGGGGACAGGAGGCCAAGCTGCATCCTGGTCAGTCTATGCTTCCTCATGTCCAAGAAGGAGTGACATGCAGAGGTCACTTTGATCAGAAACTGCGGACAGAACTGTATCTCTGTTCCCACTGGCAGGGCTGCCCCCAGGACGGCGTGGGCAGGCCGGACAGTGGGGATGTCCCACACACCTGGAGGGGTCTGACCACAGCGCCAACCTCCTGCACAGGGGAGCATGTCCGTGAACCCTGCAGCCGCCCCCACACCCAGGGACAGTGGGACAAGTGTGACCCAGGCACGTTCACGGCGTTCCCCAACGGCCTGGAGTCCTGCCTGCTGTGTGGCACCTGCCGGGAGGGTGAGTCTCCCCCGGGAACCTTGCCTGACCTTGACCTGCCAGCCCCTGACCATGCCGTGGCCGGACCTTCACATCGGGCCTCAGGTCTTGGCCACAGGGACGCTCACGGTGCAGCCGAGAAACGTGAGGGGAAAGCGGGGCCTTCGGGTGAAGGAGGGACATCCCAGTCCCCTAGTACGGAGTTCACAGCCCCGCAGAGACGGGGCTGGAGACGTCTGTCAGCTCCCACGTCGGTCCCCATGTAGCGTGACAGCAGGAAAGTGACAGGACGCAGAGAGCCACCCCGGTTCCACATTCTCAGCCCCGTGTCTATTCTCAGTCATCGTGTTCACACGGGAAGGTGCTCAGTTCCATGTGGGAAA
Organism: Phyllostomus discolor; assembly: GCF_004126475.2. Taxonomy (NCBI): domain Eukaryota; kingdom Metazoa; phylum Chordata; class Mammalia; order Chiroptera; family Phyllostomidae; genus Phyllostomus; species Phyllostomus discolor. The sequence continues at coordinate 169,625,326 of NC_040908.2, forward strand.
CTGGGAAATCCCACGCACACGCACACGGAGAGGCAGCAGGGTCGGCGTCACCCCTCAGGGAGTCAGGGATGAGGTACTGAGTGTCACCAGCCCCTTCCACCCTGGTGGGGACGGGACAGGGTAGAACAGAGGCCGCTGACCATTTAACAGTTGGTGCTGTTTGATCACGTGTGCGTGTGTTAAGTGTGGACGAGTGTGTGTGCACACATGTGGATTTGTGTGCATGTGTGTGCATAAGTGTGTTTTTTGTGTGTGTGAGGGGGTGAGAACTACTTCCCAGTCAGCTGCAGATGTCACCGTGTTTCACCAAAACTCGCCACCTCCCACGCTTCCTACACACACCCAAGGTGTGTCGCCCACATAGGGGAACCAGCAGTGATCCCCAACACCAGTCCACACTCGGACGGACCGTCACCCCGTTTTCCTTTGAAAACGTCCCCTGTGGTTCACCTGCAGAGAGCGAGGTGGAGACTCCCCCCACGCGCCCCGCTGCCCCGACGCCCCGGGTGTGGCGGAGGCCGGATTCTCCCCTCGCTCAGAGTCAGACGACGGTGACCTCCCCTTCGGGGTCCACTGCATGTGACCCCGAAACCTCAGTGTTTCTGTGGGCATGGATTCCGTACACACGCGTTACAAGTGGCCAACCCCACAGGAAAAACACACTTATTTTTTTTCAACCACAAAGGTGGACACGCGGTATTGGTGAAGACACAGTCAGGCAAGCTAGGTTTTTTTAAAAGAAACTCCCTGGTAGAGGCATTTTGAGACTGTGGTTCAAACTGTGTCCGTGTGACCCTGTTCCTGCACCAGCGCCCCCATCCGGGCATTGGCCCTAAGGACACAGATGTGGGACCAGGCAGAAGAGGTGTCCCCCGCAGGGTTACACGAACCCTCGGACCAGCCCAGGGTCCCCGCCATGGTGGTCTGAGCTCCATCTCAGGCCACACAGTCTCCAGCCCAAATCCCCCACAGGCGCCCCTGTGCACGAGGACAGGGCGGGTCCCCCAGGACTGACGCAGGCTTTCCTGAACTGCAGACCAAGACGAGGCGGCCAAGTGCACTGCCACCAGCAACACGAGGTGCCAGTGCCGACCAGTCCGTTTCTACAAAGCCCCTGGCGACAAGGAATTCTGCATGAGGTGTGGCACGTAGGTGACTGGGCGTGGGTGCTGTGGGTGGGGTCACAGGGCTGTGGGGCTCCCCCTCAGCCTCGTGTTCCTTACACTCTTGGCGCTTGTGTCCCTCTCTGGTCCCCAGCTGAGGTCCCAGCTCAAGTCTGTGCCCAGCAGCCCAGGCAGGGCCTCCCCTCCTGCCCTCCTGGGCTCCACCACCTCCCCCTGTCTGGGGTCCCTCCTTTGCTTTGCTGGAGGGTCCTGACGTCACCTCCTGGGAACAGGTGCCTTCGGGTCATTGGGTCTCTCAGAAACATTTATTCTGTCCTCTCGACTTCTGGCCGTCTGTGTGCAGAGTCCTGGGTCATCGCACCAGTGTCCTCGGTCAGCCACGGTCACCCAGGTGGCCGACCCCGTGCCTGACACATCACCCCAGGGGAACGACGGTATCTGAGGGTCCAGGACTTGCATGTCCGGCCTCTCCGAGGTGGCATTCGGTCACAGGACAGCAAAGGGACAGGCTGGACGGGCTTTCGGTTCCTAAACACTGTCGAACCTGGAGGAGTCTCTACCATTTTTCCCTTTGTGATCTGGAGTTTGGGGTCCAAGAATAAGCCCTGAGCTCCCCAGAAAGAAGGTGGGGACCCGGGGGTGGAGGAAGCACAGGGCCGGTGACTGAGAGGCCTGGACAGGTGCCTCCTTGCCATGCAGTGCAAGCGGGCCGGGAGCACCCACACGGGGTTCTCAGCGAGTGAGTCACTGCCCCGGGCCTGAGCGAACCTGCCCAGGACGCCAGAATGCGCTGCACTGACGGTGCGCCCTCAGCTGGCAACAGGGAGGAGGGGGCAGCTGGGTCCCCAGCCTTTGTTAAAGCAGGACGGACCCCTCCCCTCCACCTGCCAGGCCCACACACACGGCCATGGACGTCCATGAGGGGAAACAGGTCACCTGTCCTCCTGGTGGGACCAGGGCTGGTTCTGGGGTGAGGCTGGGGCTTCCTGTGACCCCGGGCCCCTCGTGGGGTCTGTGATCACAGCACACAGTGCTCCCCAAAGGGGGCTGGGGAAGTCCCCCACGGAGACACCTTCTGTTGGTGACAGTGCGGACCCGGGTGCCTGGGGCTGGAGAGACATGGAAGCAGGAACAGTGAAGGTGTGTCCCCCCGACCCCCAGGTGTCCTGAAGGGACAGTGGTCCTGCAGCTGTGCAACTCCACGGCGGACACGGTGTGCGGCCCGCCCGGTCCAGGTGAGAGGGGGTCCTGTTGTTAAGGGGTCTGTCTGAGGAGAGGAGACCCCGTGACCCGGGGGAGCTGCCTGACGAGGGCCGGTGCAATTCCCGCTCCTTCCCATCAGCCCTGGGACCAGCAACTTGCCCCTCCCCCCCGGCCCCCGGCAACCCTGAGTTACTTTCTGGGAAGGACCCCCTGTTCAGGACGGGTCACAGACACAGAATCCAATGAAATGTGACCTTGTGTGCCCGGCTTCTCTGGTTCTGGCTTGTGTCTCCCAGGCCCTGGGTGACAGTGGGACCTGCCAGGGCGTCACCTCTCTGTGTGGCCGAGGGACACTCAGACGTAGGTGCAGACAGACACGTGTGCTGGTGGTCACTCTCCTGCTCAGGGACTCAGAGATATTTCTAAACAAACTGTCCCTGAGCCCGGACCGCTCTGTGACAAGGACAGCTTTTCAGTCAGTGGTGTTGGGGACCCTGGACATCCCCAGGCCCAGGAGGACTTGGGCTGTAGGTCACAGCAGACACAGACACTAACAACGACCCAAAGACCCACCTGCAGGGTCTGAAGATGACAGAACCCCTGGAGGGTCAGAGGGGACGACTGGCCACGTTGAATGGTGTTTGGGTCCCTTGTGGTGACATGGGGTCACCTGGGGGGCGTCTCTGTCTGAGTGCCTCAGGGAGTCCCCGTCCCCCGTGGGTCCACAGTCCTCCAATGGCAGGGGTCCTCCTTCCTGTGCTGGCGGGTTCTAGTGCGTGGGTGTGCGTGTGTCTGTGCGCACAGGGGGCCGCATGTTGGTCTGTCGGTGCATCTCACGGAGGGGGTCCGTGTCTCCCCCTCAGGAGCGGTGCTGCTGTGCACACGGGGTGCAGGTGCCCCGACCGAGGGTTTTCACGTCGTTCACGAGCGCACGTGGGGTCTGTCTGTCTGGACTCGGTCCCCCGGCTGCTGGGAACCAGGTCGGCTTTGACCGGAGGGACACGCTTTCTGTTTCTCCCGTGTCAGAGGGCAGACGCCGGCCCTGGCGGGTCCGGGAGCTTTCTCTGTTCCCTGTTTCCTTCCATCATCATCTCTCTCTCATCAGAAACCCAAAAGAGGGAGGATTCCACCCCACAAGCTGCGCGCTCCCCAGGCATGCGCGCTCCGCCGAGTTGGAGCCGGTGCTGGCAAGTGAGTGTCAGGCTGCGCTGGGGGCGGGGTCTGGGAGCACGGGGCGGGGCCTCGGCGGCAGTTTTCCGTTTCTGGGCGCTGGTGCCCCTCGTCGATCCGGAGGCGCAACGAAGGGAAACAGCCTGGATGCCCTCACCGTGCTTCCCCGCCGAGCCCCAGGCCCCTGGGCTCAGGGCCGCCCTGCCCCTCGGCCGTCTGAACGGTGAGGCGTCTGCAGCGTTTGTGTGTTTTCTGGCTCCAGGGGACTCGCTGGGAGCCGGGGAAGAGAAGCTGAAGCTGAAGTGAGTCCGTGAAGGCGCCGTCCCCTAGGGGCGCGGTCGTGGGGGAGGCCCCCCCTTCGCGGGGTGTAGGGCCCGCGCCCGCCGCGGCGTGGGTGAAACTACCGTGCGGGCTGTGAGCCGGGCCGGGGGCTGGGGCCCGGGTGGGGGCCGGGGAGACCTGCCGCCTTCCCTTCCGCCCCCCGCCCCCGCGCACTGGGTCGGAGCGGCTCCGGGTGGGAATTGTCCCAGCTCAGGGGCGGCCCCGATTCCCACTCCCGCGGGACCCCAGATTCTCTGCGGGAGAGGCCGGGCGTGGGGAACCCAAGGCCGAGTTTCCTCGTGCGCGGTTCGGAACACGCCGGTTCAGGAACTGGCCCGTGGGGTGCGGGCCCTGGTGCAGGTCACGCCGGCGAGGGAGACCTGAACTGGATCTACGACTTCCTGGGAGGGGTGGGCACTGTCCACGTCCTCCCCCGGCCTCCGAGGAGCCTGGCGGCGGAGTCCCTAACTGTGCAGAAAGTGTGCTGAAGCCAACACTTTTCGTTTCTGAGCTGAGTCCGGGGAGAGGGATGTAGTAGCGGCGGCTGCAACCCGGAGGCGTGGGGGCGGGGCTGGGCGTGGCAGAAGCGGTGGCTCCCACCCCTGGGGGTGCCCCTGGAAGTGCAGGGGGAGGAGCAGGGACCCGCGTGTAGGGGTGCGGTTGCTGGTGTTGCTAAAACCAAAACCAAAGTCGCCTTTTCCGGGGATGGGCGGGGATTTTCTTTTAATAAGCCTTTATTTGCCCTGGCTTGAGCGCGGGCTGCGAACCAGGTTTCGCAGGTTCGAGTCCCAGTCCAGCCACATGCCTAGGTTGCAGGCCATGGCCCCCAGCAACTGCACATTGATGTTTCTCTCTCCCTTCCTCCATTCCCTCTCCAAAAATAAATAAATAAAATCTTTTAAAAAAGGCCTTTATTTAATAAAAATTAACTCTCACGAGAAGGGGCAAACGCCTGTTTCGGGATGACTTGGGCTCGTGTGCGCCCTGAGGGTTGGTGCTGTGCTGGGGACAGGCGGCCAGGTGCTGTGGCACCTCCTCAAGCAGAGGCCGCAGGGACCAGGTCGGGGTCCCTTCACAGCCTCACCTCTGTGCGTCCCCCTCCACAGAGTCCTACATCAGCAGAGACTGTGACCTGGACCTTGTCACCCAGTACAGCCCGTGCCAGCCTGGCTCCTTCACCACCCACCGACACCCGGAGACGGCGTGCCTGCCCTGTGCTGAATGCCGGGAGGGTGAGCGGGCGCAGTGAGCTTGGGGGGCCCTTTGATTCCCACAGCCCGCCCTGCAGCGACCTGGCTCCTAGGAATCACCCCAAGGGCAGGTGTCACAGGTGAACAGGATGTCGGGGTGAGCAGGACGCGTGTCTACAAGGATGACATGGAGTCTGTGGTGCAAGGGTCCCCCTGAGGCCCCCGGGGATTCAGAGCCGCTGTCTGAGGGAGGAACACACACGGGTTCACCCGCACCTCTGCGTGTCCCACAGTCTGGGGGGAGGCTGGGGTTCTGCCACCTTCCCACCCCGTGCTCCCACCACCGGGGCAGCAACCCAGCCCACAGTCCCGAGCACTGGAGGGGGGACTTAAATCCGAGCAGGGGTCAGGCCAGGTAGAAAGGCGGCAGCCTCCTGCCTGATGTGTCTGCCTCACTGACGAATAAACCGCAAGGCATGGAAAATAAATATAGTTCAGGATTCCTTGTTGTCCTTCTCAGGAGAAGGCCATTGGTATTTCAACAAGGGCAGCCTGAGTCTTGGCTTGGCTTTGGGCAGCGAGGACGGTGTGACCGTGTTGCTCCTGCCGACCCTGAGCTCAGTGTGTCCCCCATCACGTGTCCCCTCTTCGGCTCCTTTCTCGGTTCCTCCAGCCGTCAGGGCGCAGGCTGTCCGCTGTCTGGTTGATCTTGTTCCCGGGTGGTTTCTGCTTTCAGACGCAACCGCAGGAGGGGCTGACGACACCTCCCTCTGGTTCCCCGTCACTGCTGCACGGAAGTGCACCCGGCGTCCACGTTGTGTCCTGCGACCTCACTGCCTTCATTTCCATGTTCTCTTGGGAGTTTGCGGGTCCTAAAATGGTCCTACGTATGGCGTCCTGCCGTCTGCGAGCGGTGCGAAGGCTCCTTCTCCCTCGGATTTGCTTGCTGTTTGTGTCTGTCTCACGTGACCAGTGTTGCTCGGACTCCCAGTGCTCTGGTGGGGGAAGGTGGTGAGAGTGGGCGTCTGTCTTCCTCCTGGGTGGAGAGAGGGAGCTCCTCTCACCCTTGCGTGTAGTGTCACTGTGTGTCTAGAAATTGCGTTTTTTTTTAAGATTTTATTTATTTTTGGAGAGAGTGGAAGGGAGGCAGAGAGACAGTGTCTGCTTGCCTCTTATGTGCCTCCTACTGAGGACCTGGCCCACAATTCAGGCATGTGCCCTGACCAGGAATCAAACCAGCGACCCTTTGTTTCCCACTCCGGTGCTCGGTCCACTGAGCCACACCAGCCAGGGAAGGAATTATGTTTTTAATAACACATTTTTATAAGTAATTAAAACAGAATTGGATGCAATTTATACACAGTGCTGTTGTAGATTTTACTATAATGAACAGCATTAAATATGAATTTTTGTGTTAATGCCCATTCAGCAATTCCTGACAATGTAATCCGTGGGGCTAAGGATAAAACTTTTTCAGGACATTTGGTATACTAGGAGTGACGGAACCAAAAATGGGAAAAAAAAAAACCCAGGAACTACCTTCTGGAGGGCGCGCCTCTTATAGTCAAGACTCCCTCCGCTAGGCGAAAGTTCCAGGAGCCCATGTGCATCAGTGACCAGCTGGCGTTGTTGTGAGAGGGTGTGTTGGGCTTCAGTGAATTTTTTTGACGACTCTCCCAGAGCACTGGCCCATTTCACAACGGGTGACTTACCAGCCCACCTGCCCACACCTGCAGAATGTTGAGCAGTTTCTGACCAAAAACGCACGTGCCCCACCCTCCCTACTCACCTGATCTCACCCAGACCAACTGTTTTTCTTTCCCGGGTGAAAAGAGTCCACAAACGGAAACGTCCCGACGTGTAGGACGTGAAACAAAACAGCAGAAGCTCTGAGAGGCGTCAGAGCCGCTGAGTCCAGAGAGTGTTCAGGGCGGTGGAGGGGCGTCCCCACGGGTGTCCCGCATCCAGGGGGGAGCATGTGAGGGTGACCGAAGGGTAAAGGTGTGCGAATAAAAACAGAATTTTTATAAGTAAATTCTCTTGTTGGGTCCCCCCTTGAGTACATGTGGCCAAATGCATCCACAGGAGTTCACATTCACGTGCAACACAGGATGTAATTCCCATTCTAAGTTATTTAAATTTCATTCCTTTATGTTTTATATTTTAAAATGGTCTGTGGTAGGAATGAAAAACAATAAATATCCTCCAAAAGATGTGGAAATCTGTTCCCCTCTCTGGAAACTAAATTTTAGACTTTAGAGCATTCGGATAATTTAAAGCACAGGGGGCCCAGGCCCTGGGCTTCTGCCCTGGATGACTCTTACCCGCTGGGAGGGGCGGCCCAAGAGGGAGGTGAGGGGGCGGGACCCATTGGCTGCTGTGCAGAGCTAGGCCTGCAGGGGGCATCAGCGGGATTGAGACTCAAAGCGCAGGGGCCTGGCTTCCTCAGAGGGTGGTCTGGGGGCAGGCACCTGGATGGGGCAGGGAAGTGTCGGCCAGTGGGGGGCTTCTGAGCAGGTTCCCACAGGAGAGCCCAGTGCTCCCTGCTGGCGAGGGATAAGGTACCTGCATTACCGCCCCATGTTTCATGGCTGATTTCCATGGAGGGATCCAAGGTGAAGAGACCCCAGGGGACATTTGCAGAGGAGGCTCTCGGGTCCCCAGTGATGGCGGTGGTGCCCGGGTCGGCCCTGGGCAGGCAGCCTCTCCACGTGGAACCCTCCTCCTCCTTCCAGGTGGTCCCTGATGCCCAGCCCCTGCTGGCCTCTCTCTGTGCACAGCAGGTCAGGATGGGGAGGTGCCTGGTGCCCCGACTGCCTGCCCTCCCTGTGTGCCTCGCCGTGGTCCAGCTGCTCAGCCCCTGCTCAGGTAGGACGGGCTGTGCGTCTGTGTGTGTGAATCTTTTCCCTTCGGGCCCAGCCAGAACCCTGCCCCCCTCCAACCCCTGCAAGGCCTGTCCACACTGCACCTGTGTGAGGACTGAGTTCCCGTCTAGGTGTCTGTCACCTCATCCTCCCTGCCTGGGACACCCCCTGACCCTCTGGGCCTGCTCACTCTGACGGAGCCCCCCCCTTCTGATGACCAGCTGAGTTTGCTGTGGTGGGACCCCCCGAGCCCATCCTGGCCGTGGTGGGTGAAGACGCAGACCTGCCCTGTCACCTATCCCCGGAGATGAGCGCTGAGACCATGGAGCTGATGTGGGAGCGACCCAGCCGCAGGCAGGTAGTGCACAGGTACGCACACGGGCAGGAGGAGACGCCGGCAGAGGAGTATCGAGGGAGAACTTCGATTTCCCGAGAGGACGTCACTGCGGGGAAGGCCGCTCTGCAGATTAACAACGTCAGTGTCTCTGACAACGGAACCTACCTGTGTTATTTCCGAGATGGAGACTTCTATGCAAAAGCCCAGGTGGAGCTGCAGGTGGCAGGTGAGCCCCAGGCTTGTTCCAGGCTCCTTTCCGTGGGCGGGGGCAGAGGCTGCAGACCTACCCCAGAGCACGTGGGCTGCTCACCAGCATCCGTCCCCACCTCTATCTCTGCTCCTCTGATGCCCGTGACATACCCAGGGGTCCCTCAGGGTGACTTCCTCCTGCACCCAGGACAGAGTCCCCCACGCCGCCCACCATTCTCAGAGGGGAGTGGAGGTTGGGGACGGGAAGGAGGAGGAGCCCTCCCCGCAGTGGGTAGCAAACGGGTGTTGGGTTCAGTGTGATTCAGACCGTGGCTGTGGGGCCTCAGGTGTCTGCTGCTGTGAGTTAGAGGTTTGACCTGCAGGGACAACCTGTGGGGCCCACGTCCCCCACCAACCCCCAGGAACACACCTGCAGTTGAACAGGTTGTGACGTCCTCAGTGCAGCGAGGGAGGATGCTCGCCTGGGGACGGGGACACCGGGGTGTCTCAGAGAGGGGGCGTCAGGGAGGACTTGCTGCGGTTTGGGGGGATGTGGAGGCAGTGCTGGGCTCTGCGTGGGACGCCGTCAGGATAGTGGGGGGTGTCACTGGTCACTCACAGCCGGCACAGGGAGGTGGGTCACTGCACACGGTTCCTGTTTCCTCTGTGCTGTCACCCCACCCTTGAGTGGCCTTGACGTGGCCCTGACCTACCCCAGTGACGAAACGCCTTGTCTGAGGTGCTGCCCCATGAAAGCGCTCATGTCCGGGCTTCAGGGCTGCAGTTCGAGTTCCCCGGACACAGCCCTGCCCTGTGGCTTCCAGTTCGTAGGGGCTGGTGGAGCGGGGCCAGCGCGGCCCCCTGGCCTTGTCCTCACACGGCCCCTCCTCAGCCTGCTGTCCCTTCCTGGAGACCTCGGCTCCCCCGACGGAGTCCCCCCTGCAGGACTCTGGGTGTTCAGGTCCTCAGAGGGCTGCCTCCCCCTCCGAGTGTTCAGGGGCGTGGGGACAGGTGGCAGTAACTCCCCGCTTCCTGGCCCCGGGTCCGCTGTCTTCCGTGGGACAGGGTCCCCTCTGCACAGCCTCGCTGTGGACACTTCCGGGGGGAGACCCTGCAGGGAGCGCCCAGCAGCCTGGCAGTGAGGGCAGCAGGAACCTCCCGAGGGGCCGTGCATATAAGTCCCTGCTCAGGTGGCTGCAGGACACCGTGTGTCTCCTCCTGCTCACGGGACAGCACGGTCCCCCCACGACAGGCAGAACAGACAGGGGCAGTGGCATGGGACCCACTGAGGCTAAGGGGCACCACCTCCATGCTTCCCAAGGAGGGGTGAGGGGGTCTGCCAGGGACCAGCCTGTCTGGGGCAGGGGGGAGGGGAGGCTGTGGCAGTCTCTAAGGGGACTTGGGGGAAGCAGCCTCTGCTCTGGCCCAGAGCCCCCTGGATCCAGCACGAGGGTCCAGCCAGGGTCAGGGAGTGGCCGCCTCAGGCATCAGTCTCTGCTGCAGAGCACACGCTGGGAGCAGGTCCTGGTGAGTCCCTGCTGGGCTCATCAGTGTGGGTGCCCCTCCCTGGTGAGGAGACCCCACCAGTACAGTGGGCTCCCCACGATTCAGCTCACTTCTCCTCCCCAGCGCTGGGCTCTCATCCCCACATTGACATGAAGGGCTACGAGGCTGGAGGGATCCGTGTGAACTGCACGTCTGCCGGCTGGTACCCGCAGCCCCAGATCCAGTGGAGAGATGCCAGGGGACAGAGCTTGTCTGCTGAGGTGGTCACCGAGGCTGCAGATCCCCAGGGCCTTTATGCAGCCTCAGCCTCTGTGATCCTGGAAGGCGGCTCTGGGGAGGGGGTCTCCTGTGTCATCAGAAACCCCCTGCTGGGCCAGGAGAGGTCAGCCCGGCTTTCCATCTCAGGTGAGTGCCCTGCCCCCTGTCCTGGGTTCTGAGGTGCTCCTGGGGGAAGGCGTGGTGGTCTGTTGCTGACCTGGGTCCCTGCAGGGCATGAGGGCACAGAGCAGAGACCTGGGGCTCCTTCCCCTGAATTGGTTGAGGTGACAGACACCTTCTGAGCACTTCCTGCCTGCCACACACGGTGTCAGGCCGTGGGACGTGGGGACAGATGGGAAAGTTCAGCAAACACACCAGGAAGGGAAAATAGACACAACCCAAATCTCAGTGAAAGGGCTAATCTCCTTACAACATAAAGGACACAGTGGATAAAAGAGCCGAAACGGGAATTATCAGTTCCCCGGAAGGTAAAACTCCCAGGAAGATGCCAAATCTGACAGAACGGGAATATTTCCCATCTTGAATTTGTCGGCAGCAGGACAAACAAGGTGGTGGGCGCCCTCTGGTGGCCGGCTGTGGGGGGACAGTCCCGTAGCCGTCTGTGCTCCGGGTGTTGGATGGTGTTGGTGTGGGTCGGCACCAGTGCTGTGGGGGCGCAGGGCCGTCTGCATCCGAACTGCCCACTGATGGAAAACCCACTTCTGGGGACAACTGGACAGGCCAGTCTGCAGTGGTGGGATGTGATCCGTGTGACCGGGTATTTTTAAACCAGTGATCCCCGTAACAAATGGCAGAGCCTGGGGTGCCCACCAGAGGGGACCCGGTGTGCAGTGGGCACTGCCCTGCGGGAGAGACATGGGCCTGCTCGCTGTGCTGGAGCGCGCAGGTCGCCGAGACACAGGACGGGACGGACACCATGCACACCAGCTGCGTAGGGGTATTTTCGCTGTAAACAGGATGAAATAAACTATTCAGTTTTCAAAACTGAGTGAAACCTGCGTGGCACTCACCCTGCGTCAGGCACTGCCTAAGCACTAACTTCATGCTCTCGCTGATCAGGACGCAGCAACAGACGGTTACGTCATTAGTTCAAGGTCATAGCGCTGGTCGGGCAGGAGACCCGGGACTGGAACCCAGGCCCCCAGCCCCAGAGTCCGTTCTTTGTCACCCGACTCCGCTGACTGAGGGGGACAGGTAGTCGGGGTGGGGGTGCAGAGGGGCCGTCAGTGACACTGTGTGTGCGTCCTCGTGCTCCCTCTCATACCATGGGGGCGGAGACCTTTCAGGAGAACGGTCCTGACTGTGTGACAGTGAGAGTCTGGGCGCTCTGGGGACAGAGAGATCCCTTCAGGGGCTGCCGCCACCCCTTCGCAGGTGCCTTCTTCAGGGACACACAGCCTCGGACTCTGTTGCTGTCCCTCACCCTGGTGGTTCTTGCGGTGCTCCTGTTGTGTGTGATCTGCTTGCTGTGGCGACGGCAGAAGAGCATCCAGGCCCTGTTCCGGAAAGAGCACGAGCTGACAGAGAAGCAGCGCGGGCAGAGCTGCAGCGGCAGCGAAGCGCCCAAGGTGAGGCCCAGCTGCAGGTGGTCGCCACCTCCCTGCCCTGCCCACGTCCACCCCCGGATCCTCCGCTGCGTCCCCTGGACAGGACTTCCTTTTTCTGTTTATGTCCAGAGACGCTGCAGGACCAGCTCGGTAAGCCCCCATCCCCGTCCCTGCGCGTCCCCAGCGTGCGCAGCTCAGCCTTTCGGGCGGCGTCCACTCCCCCCACTAGAGCCTGGAGCGGGCGTGCTGGGGAAGACCCCACTCTGCTGGCCTAGACCTCGGGGGGCACAGGGGGGCACAGAGGGCACGGGGCTTGTACGGCTTCCCGGGGCTGCAAAACGTCCTCCCCAACTTGGGGCTGAAACACACAGAACTGACCATGTCCCGGATGTGAAGGCCACAAGTCTGATCCAGGTGTTAGGTCGGGGGTAGGGGGGCAGCTTCCTCCAAGGCCCTGGGGGCAGGTCCCCCCGCCCATACACGCACCTCGTCTCGCCTGGCCAGCTGTCCTGGGTGCTCCCTGTTGTGAGCGCCCATCAGTCAGCACCAGCCTCAGTCCTCACGCAGCCTCTTCCCCGGGGGTCCGTCTCCTGATGACTCTCAGTGGGCACTGGACATAGGGCCCACTCTCGTCCAGTACGGCTCCCTCATCTGCAAAGACCCCGTGTCCCACCAGGCCACATTCCCGGGTCCCAGGGGTCTGGATGCAGACCTGTCTTGCTGGATTCAAACACAACCCCCATGTCTCAAACTCCCTGCAGAGTTGGGGGGCCACCCTGCACCTGACCCCACAAAGTACTCTTCTCTGCTACTGCACGGCCCCAGCTGAGCTGCCAGACGAGGTGGCATTTCCCCTGAAGTGGTTGGGGAGGGCTGCGCTGCAGGCCCCTGCCACCAAAAGTCACGGCTTTGTTCTTCAGTCACAGGGAGGCACCCAGCCCAGGGTGAGTCTGCTGCCCCAGGATGCAGAGCGCGGCCCACCAGCTGCCGGCGCGGACACCAGGCCACTGCTGGAGCAGCGGGGCGCAGCCGTGCGGTCCCCTGACGGCTCTGAGGCCCGTGTCGAGCTGCAGGCGGTGGTGCCCGCAGGGGACGGGGCTTCCCCAGAGCAGGCGCTGCAGACCCAGGTGCCTCTGGGGGGGGCAGATCCCCTCCACACCTCAGGCCAGGTGAGGGGCGTCTGGGTGGGAATGACAGGTGGGGCGCCTGCGTGTGAGGTGCACACACTATGTGCGTGCAGGGCGTGCGCAGTGCTGCCTTGTGTCCCCTAACTTCCTGTCCGAGTTTCCCGGGTGACTGAGACGCAGCCCCACAGACCAGGCAGCTTAAAGGACAGAATGTCACTGTCTCCCTGTGCTGGGGGCGGATGTTCAGGTTCCCGTGGCGTTGTCCCCGTGTGCGTGTCCGTGTCCCTAAAAGAGAACACTGGTCTTGTTGCATTAGGGCCTCAACTGGACAGGTCACAGCTGCAGCGACTCAGTTGCCAGACAAGGCCCCATTCCTGGTTACTGGGCTTAGGACGCCCATATCTTTGGGGACACAGTGCAGCCTGTGACAGCCCCCACCACACCTGTTGTCCGAGGGAACGGTGGCTCCCTGGGGCCACCGAGACCCAGGGACCAAGCTCTCCCAGGTCTCAGAGCTGGGAGGGGGCTGCCTGGCGGAGGCCCGGCTCATGGGCAGTGACCCCTCGGGTTCCACTGCGCACCGGTCCCCGAGGTCTAGCAGCCCCAACGCCTCCTGTGTGCCATGTGTGTCATCAGGAGGGGGTAGGTTCTGCGGTCGTGGGCGCTGGAGGCAGGGCGCACACACGGCGCCACGTGTCCCTGTGGGACGGACACAGGCACCACGTCCAGCTGTGCCCAGAGGACACTCACTGTCCTCCCTCCATGGGGGGCTGTAACAAGGCCGTGACAGCTGAGTAGGACCTAACGGGATGACCAGATATTCCCTACGTGACCCTCGGAAGAGGGAACCTTCAGGAAGGGGGACAGTGTGTGCAGGGTCTCAGAAGGGTGCGGAGCCTGTCCAGCGTCCAGTGCAGGCTGGGGTCCGTCCAGGGCAGGGCAGCGGGAAGCCCAGTGTTGTCTGGGCCCAGGCCATGTCCTGGGGAGTGTGACCTGGAGGGCAGCTGGGACCCTCACAGTGCACAGCACACGCCACGCCTGCCTTCCAGGGACGAGGCCAAGTCTCCCTCTGTGATTTTATTTTCTCAGCCACAATCTCTGAAATTGGGCAGGAGCTTCCCAAAACTAGCTGCAGGATGTTCATGAGGTCTCAGGACTGGAGGAGAACGACATTTTCATCTGTGAGCACGGGGACCTGGGGACCCTGGCGGAGCAGCACCACAGGATTCTGCTGCTTTGGCAGAGCGAGCTGGGGCGCGCCACCTCCCCCTTGAGACTCATGGTGGCCCTCCATGAGATGCAGCTACAGGAGCGTCTGGAGAATGGCACTGAGCACCTTCAGCTCCCACACAGTCCCTCAGCGAAGTCCACGCCACTCCAGCCAGCCTGTCCCGTCCAGACCCTTGGGCATCATCCCCACAGGCATCTCCTCCCAAGTCCCCCTTGCCCCAGGGTGTGAGGGTCCCCTGTCCCTCCCAGACCTGTGTGCCCAGCCCCCCAGGCCCCGCCTCCCTCCACGCTGCTGCCCGTCACTGACTCAGCTTCCGTCCACTCTGGCTCCCTTCCGGCCTCCCCGAGTCCAGTCTCCTCCGCTAGCAGCTGGACTGGGGGTGGGAGCACAGATCTGGCCTCTACCCTCCCCGCCACCCACCCTTACCCCACCCTGGGGAGTGTCCTGCCATTCCTGATTCGTTCAGGGGAACTGGCAGCCCCAGCCCGCACCTCAAGTCCCAAACTCTGGCAGGCGATGCTGCGTGGGTCCCGTGGTCATGCTGAATTGGTCAGCATCTTGCCTTCTCCTGGGGTCACTCGCAGGACAATCCTCTCTGTCTGGAACGCACGCCCCCTGTCCACCCCAGTCCCTTCCTCTAAGCCTCCTTGGAACTGGTCGTCAGGCAATGCTGACTTCAGCACCCATGCACGAGATGACCTGTCCCTGAGGCCTGCCTCTCCGCAGAGGGACTTCAACCTCTGCCCCTCGCCCTATGCGGGGCCTCATCGAGGTAGTGTCCTTCCCAGCACCCTGTGTGATCCCAGGAACAAGGCTCCAGTGCGCCGGCCACGTCCACCTACACACCACAACTCCCAGCATGCCGGGGGATGCTGGTGTCGAAGCCTGAGGCAGTTGGTTGCGTACCAACTAGACCTGTTCCCCTTGGCGACCAGGGTCAGGGTGGGGCATGGCTGGCCAGGACTTGCAGTCCCACCAAGAAAGCTTGCCAGATTCTGGGAATGAGTCTCTATGGTTTGGGATCCAGGAGTACTAAGACAGCAGATTGCTCCAAGGAGCAGGGTGACTGCTCACAATGGGATGTTCGAGGGGTGACCCCAGCCAGAGGGGCTGGCCCCCGGGTCACACAGGGGTCCCCCCAGTCCTGTTGGGCCTGAGTCCTCCTGGGTCTTAGTGGGCCGGCTTCCAGGCCCAGTGTGGCCAGACATTCAGGGTAGACGCCTACCTAGAAGCCAGAGGGGAGACCTATCCGCAGAAGACTGGGCCTGAGCTCGTGACACCCTTTTGGGGTTGAGGCCCTGCCCTGAGAGACCATTGCCTGTCCAGCCTCAGTCGCCCCTTGCCCTGTGCCAGTGTCCTCTTGCGCCTCTACCCGTGATGGTTCCATGTGGCCCCATCTGGGCCTCGCCCTGCTGCCCCAGCTGGACCTCGGAGACTGGTTGACCCTGAGGACTGTCTGGGTTTCTGCAGGGCCGGGTGTCATCCGGGGGTGGGTGGAGGGAGCCCGAGCTGGGCACTTAGGAAAATGGGGCCGTGGAAGCCGGGGGAACGCGGCTCACATGAAAGGACCGGGATTTTATGACGGCGTTCTTCGAGGCAGGCAAACCGCGCATTTGGGCGTCAGCACCCCTTTATTCGGTGAGCAGCCCTGGTGGCCCTGCCCACCGAGTCCCTGGCATCACTGGGGTGGATAGGGGTATCCACAGGCTGGTTCCCTGGGACCCTCGGATTCCTGACAGTCTGGAGCAACCTTCCCTCAGGACACACGCTGCACGTGGGTGTGTCCCCTGGCTGGGGGAAGTGAGAGGCCAGCCCTTCTGAGACAGCCCCAGTGCCCCAAGTTCAGGCCCTTGGCCCCTGTGGTCCCCCTGCTCCCGAGGGTGCGCTGGGCCTCCAGGTGGGGGCTTGGAGATGCGGGAGGCACCCAGGTGACAGGCTGCTGAGCCACTCCAGCACCCACTGTCAGGGCACCCAGCACACAACGGACAGGGGTGCCTGGATGCCAGCGCCATCCGCACCCACAGCCCGGGTTCACAGCTGGATTGGGGAGCAGGCAGGGTGGGTTGGGTATCAGCAGCAGGGGGTGGAAAGGACTCAGCGATGGTGGGCCCGGTACAGGCTCTGCGGGTGGAAAAGGGCAGCTGGGTTCCTGTCGTCTCTCCAGGGAAGTAGGTTCTTGGTTCCTGTTTCACCGTGAACCACATTGCTGGGGTGTTTCGTTCCCTTTTGTGGCTTCAGAACTCAAGCTTTTCTGAGCCTCGGTGAGAGGCACCCCGTTTTACACCATGAGGCCTGGGGTGGGACCCGGGAAGGTCTGGATGACTGACAGGCCCCCCGTCCGGACCCTTCACCTTGGGGTGTTTCCCGGCCACTGTCCTTTCCCAGGACACAGCCCACAGGTGCCCAGGCAGAGGGCGGTGGCCCTGTGTGCCTGCAGAACCAGCTGTGCGGTGACCCTTCCAACGTTACTGACACGGCCGCCATCTCCCCTCCTCAGTGACGTCGGCCCCCTGTCCAGAGTGTGTAGAGCGCAGCATGAACAGACTCGGGGCAACCTAGGAGGTAGTAGCTGTAGTTAACAACGTGCTGTTGTGCACGTAAAATGTCGCTAGGCCCTGGCTGGTGTGGCTCAGTGGACTGAGTGCCGGCCTGGGAACCCAAGGGTCTCTGGTTGGATTCCCAGGCAGGGCACATGCCAGGTCCCCAGTAGGAGGCGTGCAAGAGGCAACCTCACATTGATGTTTCTCTGCCTCTCTCCCTCTCTGAAAATAATTTTTTAAAAAAATGTTGTTAACATAGATTTCATGTAAAGCGTTCTTACTTTAAAAAGAGGAAAGGAAAAGGTAATGTTCAGATGTCACAATTATGTTCATGACCCCCTGTGGCGGTAGTACCTCGGGTGAACACACGTGTGCAAACCCGTCACATGGGAAACACGTGCAGTTCCGTCGTGTGCCAGGCCCCCGCACGCACACTGCCCAGCAGACCCGCTTTGGGGCCGCAGCGTCTCTAAACACCAGTAGCAGCGGGGTTACTGCCGGGAACGTCTGAGAAAGCCCCCCCCACCCCCAGCCCCCCACACCCCGCCCTGGAAAGTTTCTCACTCCTGTTTGTTTGTGGGGACAGACCGGAAGGGAGTTCACGACGGCCGGAGGGAGCCGTTCTCCTCGGGCTCTCCTCCCAGCCTTCCCCGGGGAGGACGGGTGGCTGGATGGCTGAGGTCCCTTCGGGTCAGAAGCGTGGACTGACACCCGCCCTCCACGCCGGCTGCCATGTTTAAGGGTCACATCGTGTCCTCGGAGCACAGTCAGAGGCACGAGGACGTCATCACATGGACCTTCATGATCGTGAGAAAGGAGAAGAATCCAAATGTACAGAAAATTGTGGTGACTAGATGGATTGCTCGTCCAATTGTGAAATTCCGTGGGGCTACTGAGAAGTGCATTAGCGAAGAATATGAAAATACATGAACAAAGTTGCCAGATACCTTGTTAAGGGAAAGAATCTGGCCCTGGCTGGTGGCTCAGTGGGTTGGGCACGGGTTCCGTTCCCGGTCAGGGCACGTGCCTGGGTTGCGGGCCAGGTTCTCTAGTGCGGGACACGCAAGAGGCAACCACACATTGATGTTTCGCTCCTTCATTCCCCTCTTTCTGAAAATAACATCTTTTTTTAAAAAAAGTATCTGGTGCCTGCTAGTTGTCCGCCCTAAAATGACAAAGAGGGGGTTTTTATTTTATTTTATTTTTTTACTGTTTGGAGATAAATTGATTCATTGATAAGAAAGGGATTTTTAACAACCCCCCATGGACACGAAGGTAAGGGGAGAGGGTGCGGGACTGTAGAAGGTGGAGCGTGAGTGACAGTGTGCTCCCTGCCGTGTAATTCCAATGAGCCTGCATTTCCGCTGGCCCTGGGGGCGCTGCAAGGAGGCGCTGCCTGCGACGAAGCCCCAGAGATGCCCGGGAAGGAGGGACACGATCTGACTCTGCAACAGGGGTGCGTGCGGTTCGGAGAGCCTGGGTCTGTGCTGTTCCTGCAACAAGGAATTTAATCCAGGCTCCCCCTCCTCCCCCGCTCCCCCTCCCCCAGAACACGAGGGGCTCGCTCTCTGAGGGGGTCCACTCAAGAAGACTCTGCACTCGGGGTCACTGGGCACCAGTGGACTGTGTGAGACTTCAAATGCTGCATCACGAACTCCCTGGCTCCCCTCCTCCAGTCCCCTCCAACATGGGAAGGAACCGGGTCGTTCCCAGCGGGACCTCCGCACACTGGGGCAGGTGTGCCCGCAGGTCAGAGTTGTCCTGCAGCAGCGAGGGGCCACCTCCCGCCGGCCAGCAGGCCGCACCAGCACGTCTCCAACAGCAGGGGCGGGCCCGGTGGGGGCGGAGGGAGCCAACCCTGTGCTCTGCTGGCGGGGGCGCAGATGGGCGCTGCCCCCGTGGGAATAGTGTGGGGGTCCTCGGGGAGCTCACAGGAGATCTGCCTCTGACCCAGTGACCCCCCTGCGGGGGTCACACCCTAGGAACCCTGAAACCCCAATCCAAAAGTGCCCCGCTCCCCACGTTCACAGCAGCACAGTTTACAGGAGCCCAGTGCTGGGAGCAGCCCAAGTGCCCACCGGTGAGCACCCTGTCCCACCTGTCCTGCCCTGGGCCTTGGGGGTCAGGGGGAACACATGGACGTCCGTGCCCCAGGTTCCCTCCTGTGCCCTCCTCCCTCCCGCTTCTCCCCCGTCTTTCGGGGGCCACAGCCTCCCTCTGCAGCGGGCTGTGGGGTCTGTGCCCGCTGCCCCACCCTCCCTCACTGGCACTCTGGGCTGCCCCAGCAGAGGCAGGCTGCCACTCTGGCCCTGGGGACGGAGCACTGAGGACGATGGTCCCAGAGGAACGAGAGCAGGAGATGGGCCGGGATAGCAGGACGGGGAGGGGCAGTCCATGGGAGGAAGGGACCAGGCACTGTGGACCTCGGGGACACCTAGGCCTGTGGCTCCCCAGAGTGTCCCAGTGGGCAGTGCCACTCTGTGCCCTCAGAGGTCTCATCCGACAGGTGATCAGACCCCTGCCTCCTGGGCCTGCTTCTCGCTGCTCCCCGATAACTGCAGCCCACCCTCCCCAGGGCCCCCTCCATCCTCATGAACTCCGACCCCTGCCCTGGGCCCTCCAGCCTCAGACAGCCCCCTGCTGGTACGGAGTCTGTGCCCAGGAACACGCCCCTCCTTTCCAGAACACCCCCTAGAAGACGACAGCCAGTGGCTGTGTTCCTTTATTTCAGGGGTCAGAGCACAGACCTGTCCCCACACTGGGGGGCGGAGGGACCCGGGACATGGGCACAAAAACCGGAAAATGGGGCATCAGCCCGGAGGACACGGCCACAGCTGAGTTCAGGCTCCGTGTGCACCTACGCGTGCGGGTGCTCACACACGTGTCCACGCACACACACGCACAGGTGCGCACACGCACACCGTGGCACTGGACACGGAGCAGAGGGCAGACGCCTCATGCCTAGGTATTGCCGCGGCGTTTATCCAGCAAGTTCGGGGGAGAGCGGGGCCCCGCTGGGCCCAGTGGAAGCGTTCCCAGGTGGGGGCAGGGCAGCCCTGCTCCACCCAGGGCTCCTGGGGCAGGGTGGCCCGGGCCCAGCTGCCCCAGATGATGCCCCTACCGGCTCCAGGTCCTGGGATCTCCTGAAGGAGCCCGACATGCAGGCGCAGGTGCTGGGAGCAGTGAGGGGCACAGCATCTTCACCCTGCACCTGCGGGCCACCCACAGGTGACCAGGTCTCCACGGTGCTTGGGAGCATCGGGCCTCAGGCTCCACTCTGCATTCCAGTAGTCTTTAATTTTTTTAATGATTTTATTTATTTCCTTTTTTACAGAGAGGGGAAAGGAGGGGGAGAGAGGGGAAGGGAGGGACAGGGAGACAAGGAGAGAAACCCTAGTGTTTGAGAGATACGTGGTTGTCGCTCATGCAGCCACAACTGGGGACCGGGTCTGTGTCCTGACTGGGAACCGAACCGGCGACTCCCAGGCCAGCGCTCAGTCCACTGAGCCACACCAGCCAGGGCCAGGGCTGCACACAGACAGGCTTTGGTCCCCTGTGGGGCCCGGAGGGTCTGCCTCTCAGGTCCCATGCGATGAGCCGCAGCACACTGAGCTCTCAGGGGCCTGAAAACACAAGGAGGGGTTCTCGGGGGGCTCAGCGCAGGGGTTGCCCCTAAGGACAGGGGCCCAGGACCCCAGGCTCAGGGGACCGGCTCTGGTCTCAGCTCTGCCCTCACTGCTGGCTCCCCTGGCCTCGGTCCAGGCTCCGAGAGGACTGTTGGGGCCTCAGTTTCCCCCCTGTGAACAGAACCCCAGCAGGTCTGAGACTCCCCCAGCTCAGGGCCCTGGGCCCCCGTTTGGTCAACAGTCGGGCAAAGAGGGGCCCCTGGAGGGGGTGCAGCCGCCTCCCCAGGTGGGGCTGGCCGGCCCTGGACAGGAGGCCAGGTCAGGGCCTGAGCAGTTCTCGGGGAGGGCCAGAGCTGGCCCTGCCCCAGGGGGCACTCACCAGGCTTCCTCCTCGGTCCCGGGGTCCTGTGGGCACAGACAGAGGAGTGTGGTCACGGGAGGCTGCCAGGAGGGCGCTCTCTGTGACAGGATGGCTTGGGAGGTGACAGACCCCTCCCCAGGCCAAGGACCCCACCAGGGAAGCTGCAGGAGGGGGCCCGGTGTCCTCCATCCCCCTCCCCGATTTTCCAGTTTCACAACTTCTGGACCCTTCCAACAAAACTATGTCTCTCTGCACCCAGAACAGCCAGCACCCTCTAGCACAGCAGCCCCCCGAATCTTCCCCACGGCCCTGCCAGACACCCCTGTGCCAGGCCAGGGGGGCCTTGGAGACGGAGCTGACAGTGATGACGCCTTAGGGCCCCAAATCTACCAGGCCCGTCCCTCAGCCCCAAAGGCCGGGGTGCCGCAGGGATGGCACGGAGATGGCTTCCAGGCTGTTCTCCCTTCTGGTCACCCTGTGGGGGGCTGAGCCTCAGCCGGGAGAACCCGGACGACCTGGCAGAGGCCCGGCCCTGTCCTCCCGCAGTGCCCGGACCGCCCCCCGCCCAGCCCGGGCTGTCACTCACTCTCCTCCAGGGGCTCCAACTCAGAGCGCGTACCGTTGGGGGGCCCGCTGCACACGGGCTGGAATCCTCAGTCTTTTGGCTTCTTGTTGCAGAAATGGAAGGTGATGGAAGCAACCAAGAAATGGAAAATAATCCCAACCAACCAGAGCCGGTGTCTGCCCTCTGACAACGGGAGAAAGAAAGCGTCTCCCTCAGGTCAAAGCCGACCTGGTTTCCAGCAGCCGCGGGACAGAGTCCAGACAAACAGACCCCACGTGCGCTCGTGAAGGACGGGAAAGGCCTCGGTCGGGGCACCTGCACCCCGAGTCCACGTGTGCCCACAGACACACGCACGCACCCACTGGAACCTGTCACCACAGGAAGGTGGACCCCTGCCATCATCGTCAGAGGCCTTCTCTGACCCCTCCAGGGGTTTTGTCGACTTCAGACCCTGCAGGTGGGTCTTTGGGTCGTTGTGAGTTAGTTTCTGCGTCTGCTGTGATGGGACGGCACAACTCCTCCCAGGACTGGGGACATGTGGGGTCCCCAACACCGCTGACTGAAAAGTTGTCCTTGTCATAGAGCATTCGGGGCTCAGGGTCTGTTTGTTTAAAAGTGTCCCCGAGTCCCTGAGCAGGAGAGTGGACACCACCACACGTGTCTGTCTGCAGCTACATTTGAGTGTCCCTCGGCCACACAGAGAGGTGACACCCTGGCAGGTCCCACCGAGACCCAGGGCCTGGGAGACACAGACCTGAAACAGAGAAGCTGGGCACACAAGGACACATGTCACTGGATTCTGTGTCTGTGACCCGTCCTGAACAGGGGGTCCGACCCAGAAAGTAATTCAGGGTTGCTGGGGGCTGAGGGGGAGGGGGCGCTGCTGGTCCCAGGGCTGATGGGAAGGAGCGGGAACTGAACTGCCCCTGTCAGACGGCTCCCCCGGGTCACGGGGTCTCCTCTCCTCAGACAGACACCTTAACAACAGCGACCCCCTCTCACCTGGACCGGGTGGGCCGCACACCGTGTCCGCCGTGGAGTTGCACTGCTGCAGGACCTCTGTCCCCTCGGGACACCTGGGGGTGGGGGGGACACAGCTTCACTGTTCCTGCCTCCACGTCTCTCCAGCCCCAGGCTCCCGGGTCCGCACTGTCACCAACAGAAGGTGTCTCCGTGGGGCGCTCCCCCAGCCCACTCTGGGGAGCACTGTGTGCTGTGATCACAGACCCCACGAGGGTCCCGGGGTCACAGGAAGCCCCAGCCTCACCCCAGAACCAGCCCTGGTCCCACCAGGAGGACAGTTGACCTGGTCCCCCCCGATGGACATCCATGGCCCTGTGTGTGGGCCTGGGAGCTGGAGGGGAGGGGTCCGTCCTGCTTTAACAAAGGCTGGGGACGCAGCTGCTCCCTCCTCCCTGTTGCCAGCTGAGAGCGCACCGTCAGTGCAGCGCGTTCTGGCGTCCTGGGCAGGTTCGCTCTCGCCTGGGGCAGTGACTCACTCGCTGAGGACCCTGTGTGGGTGCTCCCGGCCCCCCGCACTGCACGGCCTGTACAGGCCTCTCAGTCACGGGCCCCGTGCTTCCTCCACCCCTGGGTCCCCACCTTCTTTCTGGGGAGCACGGGGCTTATTCTTGGACCCCAAACTCCAGATCACAAAGGGGAAAAACTCTGGAGACTCCTCCAGGTTCAACAGCGTTTAGGAACCGAAAGCCCGTCCAGCCTGTCCCTTTCATTTCTTTGGACCCAATGCAGCCCTGGAAAGGCCGGACATGCAAGTCCTGGTCCCCCAGACACCGTCGTTCCCGTGGGGTGAGGTGTGGGGCACTCGGTCAGCCACCTGGGTGACCGTGGCTGCCGAGGACACTGGTGCGACGACCCAGGACTCTGCACACAGACGGCCAGCAGTCGAGAGGACAGAATAAATGTTTCTGAAAGATCCAATGACCTGAAGGCACCTGTTCCCAGGAGGTGACGTCAGGACCCTCCAGCAAAGCAAAGGAGGGACCCAGACAGGGGGAGGCGGTGGGTGGAGCCCAGGAGGGTGGAGAGGGGAGTCCCTGCCTGGGCTGGTGGGCCCAGACTTGAACTGGGGACCTCAGCAGGGGACCAGGGAGGGACACAAGCGCCAAGACTATGAGAAACATGAGGCTGAGGGGGAGCCCCACAGCCCTGTGAACCCACCCACAGCACCCATGCCCAGTCACCTACGTACTACACCTCGTGCAGAATTCCTTGTCGCCAGGGGCTTTGTAGAAACGGCCTGGTCAGCACTGGCACCTCGTGTTGCTGGTGGCAGTGCACTCGGCTGCCTGGTCTTGGTCTGCAGTTCAGGAAAGCCTGCGTCAGTCCTGGGGGACCCCCCTGTTCTCGTGCACAGGGGCGCCTGCGTGGGGTTTAGGGTGGAGACCCTATGGCCTGGGACGGAGCTCAGCCTGCCATAGCAGGGATCTGGGCCGGTCCGAGGGTTCGTGTAACCCTGTGGGGGACGCCTCTGCCACCTGGTCCCACACCTGTCTCCCAGGCCCAATGCCCGGATGGGGGTGCTGGTGCAGGAACAGGGACACATGGACACAGTTTGAACCACAGTCTCAAAATGCTGCTACCAGGGAGTTTCTTTTAAAAAAACCTAGCTTGCCTGACTGTCTTCACCAATACCGCGTGTCCACCTCTGGGGCTACAAAAAATAAGTGTGTTTTTCCTGTGGGGTTGGCCACTTGTAACGCGTGTGTACAGAATCCGGGCCCACAGGAACACTGAGGTTTTGGGGTCACATGCAGTGGACCCCGGAGGAGAGGTCACTGTCGTCTGACTCTGAGCGAGGGAAGAATCCGGCCTCCACCACACCCGGGGCGTCGGGGCAGCGGGGCGCGTGGGGGGAGTCTCCACCTCGCTCTCTGCAGGTGAACCACAGGGGACAGTTTCAAAGGAAAACGGGGTGACGGTCCGTCCGAGTGTGGACTGGTGTTGGGGATCACTGCTGGTTCCCCTGGGTGGGTGACACACCCCTGGTGCGTGTAGGAAGTGTGGGAGGTGGCAAGTTGGGGTGAAACACAGTGACATCTGCAGGTGACTGGGAAGTGGTTCTCACCGCCTCACACACACAAAAACACACACTTATGCGCACACGTGCACAGAAATGCACTTGTGCATGCACACACTCGTCCAC
Organism: Phyllostomus discolor; assembly: GCF_004126475.2. Taxonomy (NCBI): domain Eukaryota; kingdom Metazoa; phylum Chordata; class Mammalia; order Chiroptera; family Phyllostomidae; genus Phyllostomus; species Phyllostomus discolor. Next base: position 169,649,672 of record NC_040908.2, read on the forward strand.
ACTTGCACACACATGCACAAGGGATCAAACAGCGCCAACTGTTAAATGGTCGGCGGCCTCTGTGCTACCCTGTCCCATCCCCACCAGGGTGGAAGGGGCTGGTGACACGCAGTACCTCATCCCTGACTCCCTGAGGGGTGACGCTGACCCTGCTGCCTCTCCGTGTGCGTGTGCGTGGGATTTCCCAGTTTCCCACATGGAACTGAGCGCCTTCCCGTGTGAACACGATGACTGAGAATAGACACGGGGCTGAGAATGTGGAACCGGAGTGGCTCTCTGGGTCCTGTCACTTTCCTGCTGTCACGCTACATGGGGACCGACGTGGGAGCTGACAGACGTCTCCAGCCACGTCTCTGCGGGGCTGTGAGCTCCGCACTGCGGGACCGGGACGTCCCTCCTTCACCCGAAGGCTCCGCTTTCCCCTCACGTTTCTCGGCTGCACCGTGAGCGTCCCTGTGGCCAAGTCCCAAGGCCCGACGTGAAGGTCCCACCACGGCAGGGTCAGGGGCTGGCAGGTGAAGGTCAGGCAAGATGCCCGGGGGAGACTCACCCTGGGAGCAGGTGCCACACAGCAGGCAGGACCCCAGGCCGTTGGGGAACGCCGTGAACGTGCCTGGGTCACACTTGTCGCACTGTCCCCGGGTGTGGGGGCGGCTGCAGGGTTCACGGACATGCTCCCCTGTGCAGGAGGTTGGCGCTGTGGTCAGACCCCTCCAGGCTCGAGGGACGTCCCTGCTGTGCAGCCTGCCCACCCCGTCCTGGGGGCGGCCCCGCCAGTGGGAACAGGGAAACACTTCTGTCTGCAGTGTCGGAGCAAGGTGACCTCTGGACGTCACACCTTCTTGGACAGGAGGAAGCACAGACCTCCCGGGATCCCACCTCGGCCTCCTGTCCCTGCCCTGCACCCGCCCCTCTGGCAGCTGTGCTGTGGGCTGCACAGGGACCCCGGCCCCCAACCGACAGACACTGAGGACCCCGAGGACGAGCCTCTTGTCAGCAGGAGCAGGTCCCAGCGCTCTGCCTCCCAGCCAGATCCCAGGCTCAGCCTCTGGGAGGAGCTCTGCCCAGTTCCCACCCACAGGAGTCGGGTGTGCCTTTCAGGGCCCAGGAGCACCTCACTGGGCCAGCAGGTTCCTGCCACCCCCACTGAGGGCAGATGGGGCTTCCTTCTACAAGGTGTCCCCTGGGGCCATGTCCCACCTCATGGCTGCTGCTAACCAGCCCCCCCCCCCCACTGTCAGGAGAGGGCCCCTCCCCACGGCCTGACACACGTGGACTCTGCCGTCCCACCAGGCAGACCCGCCCGGGACTCACCCGCGGGGCAGAGCCGGCAGCAGTGGCCTGGGGACCAGTACTCCTGGGGCCCGCAGCTGTCGGTGGGGCCCGGGTGCACCGGGCTCTGCTGGGAAGTCCGGTGGGTGGGGGCGGTCCCCGTCAGCTGCAACAGAACAGGAGACGTTCCAGGACTGCCCACCCGTCCTGTGCCCGGTTCGGCGGAGGGTGGTTCCCTCAGCTCCGCCCTCGGCTCAGCTCAGTGAATCCCTGAGTCCCCTTGCAGAGGCAGGAGCTGGGGTCAGCTCTCCTTTCAGACCCTCTCCCCGCTGAGCTGGGGCCCCTCCCCGTACACGCCCGGGCGCTCGGAGAATCCACCCCTGGGCCCCGCCCGGGCATCAGAGGCCGTGAGGTCACTGGCCCCACACGTGGGGTCAGGAAAGGGGTCTCCTCCCCCTCCCGTCTCCTGGGCTGGGACGGGTGACAAGGCCCAGGTTTCAGGAGCGAGAGGAGGTAGGGACAGTGACACCAACCCCAGCAAGGACACATCTGGGGGGCCGAGGGCTCCTGCATGTACAGAAGCCTCCGGACCTTCCCTCCCGCTTCCGCCTGCGCGTCTCACTCGCCGTCTTCTCTCAAATCCCCTGTTGGTTACTTTCCCCCATTTACACCCTGAGCTTCTCCGCACACCGCGGGTTTGCCAGGGGGAGGGGGAGGGGGGAGACCTCCCTCCGCTGCCCCACCCACCGATGCCTCTCCCCCGGTGCGATCCCGCCTGGGCCCCGGCCGAGGTGCAGTCAAAAGGGTGCCCGGCTACGGGGCGCTCTGACGCCGGGGCCACCCAGCCAGGGCCACCCGGTTCCGGGTCAACCGTGCAGTTCGCCGGGGATCAGTCATTCCCCTGAAGCTGTAACCGCCCCCCCCCACCGCCCGCAACCTGCAAAGGCTTCATCACCAGGGTCCGTCCCCGCGCGGCTGGCGGGGCCGCCGCGAGCATCGCGTCCACGCTCAGGACCAGCCGCCTGGCCGTGCGCCCCGCTGCCCGCTCTGCCCAGCCCGGCGGCCCCGGGGGAGCCTCCGCGCGGAGGGAGCCCCGGCCCGGGTGGCGCGGGGACCGCGGAGGGGACGCCGCTGCGCTCGGCGAGCTCCGGCAGGGTGGCGGCCTCCGCGGCTGGGACCCCGGGCCCGGCGCGAACGGCACGGCTTCCCCTCCCGGCTCCAGGCCCCCGGGGTCCGAGCCCTCCCGAGGCCCCCGCCGCTGTCGGGGGTCGCCCTGCAGGGCCCCGCCGACCCACCTGCGCCCGGAGCAGCAGCGGCTGCGGCAGCGGGAGAGCGGACGTCGGCCGCACGGCGCAGGGTCGGAGCGGCGGGGGCAACTGTCAGCGCGGTGCGAGGGCTCTCCCAGGGCTGGAGCGGGGTGTGAGCGAGTTGAACACAGGGTGACTCGCCGCCGCCACGACCCGTCCCACGCAAAGTCTCCCGGCAGGTTTCCACCGCTTCCGGCAGCGACCGCCAGACCTCAGAGAGCTTTGGGGCAGGTTTCAGGGAGCCTGAGGGGCAGTTTTCAGGGAGCCTGAGGGGCAGGTTTCACGGAGGCTGAGGTGTAGTCTGCAGACACGTGGGGGCAGTTCACAGAGAGGCTGCGGGCCCCTGGAGGAGAGGGAGTGACAGCCCGGGCTGGGGGCGGGGTCCGGGCGCTGCGGGAGGACGGGGCGGGGCCTCTGCCAGGTCTTCCCCGTTCTCCCCGCTGCGGCCCCTCCCCCACCCAGAGGCCCCCCCCGCCCCCAGGGGAACAGCCCGGCAGCCACCCCGGTGCTTCTCTGCTGAGCCCCAGGCCCCTGCGCTCAGGGAGGATCGGCCCCCCGGCCAGCTGAACGGTGAGGCTGTTTCAGCATTTCCTTCTCCCGCGCGGCTCCAGGGGACTCACAGGGAGCCTGCGCGCTGGAGAAAGCAGCCCCAGCAGAAGACACGCGGCGATGACGTCGTCCACTGGGGCGGGGTCGCACTGAAGGCGACCGCGTGTAGCGGATTCACCCCAGACCCGGCCGCTGTTCCCGCCGCCATATCTCGGGCCCTGCGCACGCGGGCGGGCTGCCGCTTAAGTGAATCTACGACCCCGACACCCGCGTCTCTGGCTGCTCCGGAGCGGCGCTCGCTCAGGTCTCTGCGCTCCCCTCTCCGGACTTTGCCGCCGCTCCTCGTCCCGGCGCGGGCGCGGGTGGGAGCGGGGCGCTGGGGCAGGGCAGACCCCGACAGCGGGGCGGGTGTCGCCGGGGGCTGGACCCCAAGGGGGGCGACGTTCGAGCTCTGAGCGGGGCTGGGGCCGGGGTGGGGAGTCCTGCCGCCTTCCCTTCTGCCCCCCGCCCCCGCGCACTGGGTCCCCAGCGGCTCGGGCTGGGAATTCTCCCTGCGCACGGGCGGCCTCGGTTCCCACTCCTGCGGGACCCCAGATTCCCCGCGGGAGAGGCGGGGGAGGGCGTGGGGAACACAAGCCCGAGCTCACTGGTGGTCCGGTTCCTAACACGCCGGGCACGGACCGCCCGCGGGGTGCGCGCCCGGTGCAGGTCTCGCTGCCGAGGGGAACCTGAGGTGTCCCTGGTTTTCTGGGGGGACTGGAGACTGTCCACGTTCTGCCCGGGCCTCCCTGCAGCCTGGCGGGCGGAGCCCTGACTGTACAGAAAGGGTGAGGGAACAACACTATCCCCCTTTCGTACAAGACACGGGTGGGGGTGGGTAGTGTAGCATCCAGCGAACGTGAGAACAAATTTCGGAGACTTTCAGGGTTTCAAAGATGTTATTTTATTGGCCAACTTTTAACCTGTTGCAGGGGCGAACTCTCAGAGTGTCCGGAGACACAGTACGCACAAGGGCTGCAGACGAGAGGCACGCTGAGCGCTTACAACTACGTCCTTATACAGGGGCGGGCAAGCAAGCGTTATACAGAAGCAGTCGTGGCAGTTAGCAATTTGCTTACAAAGACCGCGCGCGGAAACAGGGTAAAATTCATATTTTTAACACTAAATAAAGCATTGCTTGTCTAGCCTACCCAGGGGAGAGCATCTGCCCGACATATGATCTTTGCTGTAACTGCATCCTGCATTCTGTCTCCCTTATTAGTTCCTTTTAGCTACAATGTGGTCCCTGTTTACTAAGGTCACATTTAGTTCCTAATTTCCTTGTTCCCAACAGGTAGTAGCGTGGCTGCAACCCGAGGGCGTACAGACAGCGTTTTGGGTGGGAGCACCAGTGGCTCCCAGCCCAGGACATGACCCCTGTAAGTGCTCAGAGAGGAGGAGGGACCAGAAACTGGGGCTTGACGGCCGGTTGCTGGTGTTGCCCAAACCGAAGCCACTCCTTCCGGGGAGGGGTGAGATTTCATCTTAAGAAGCCGGGGGGTTTTTTTGTTTGTTTGTTTGTTTTGTTTTACTAAAAATCAACGGTGGATCCGGGCACACTCCTGGGCTGCCCTGTGACCTGACAGGGAAGCTGCAGAGCGGCCCCGGGGGAAGGGGTGGGCACAAGCTCCTGGGTGCACCTTCGGCACCCCTCTTCCTGGAGCTTCAAGATCTAGGGAAGAGCCGAGGGTGAGTCGAGTCTCCAGTCCCTGGGACACAGGGAGCCGGCAATCAGTCCAGAAGGTTCCAAGGAGACAGGGGCTGAGGGTTGGTGCTGTGTTGGGGACAGGCCGCCAGGTGCTGTGGCATCTCAGGAAGACGCCTCAGGGACCAGGTGGGGTGGGTGCCCTGGGCCCCACCATCACATCTGTGCGCCCCCCTTCACAGGGTCCTATGTTAGCAGAGACTAGGACCTGGACCGTGTCACTGAGTGCAGCCCCTGCGAACCGGCTCCTTCACTGCCCACCGCAACCGGGAGACCGCGTGCCTGCCGGGTGCCGAGTGCCACGAGGGTGAGTGGGCGCAGTGAGGTGCGGGGGTCCTTTGGTTTCTACAGCCCGCCCTGCAGTGACCTGGCTCCTAGGAGTCACCCCAAGTGTGGGTGTCACAGGTGAGGAGGGTGACAGGTCGGACATGATGCGTGTCTGTGAGGATGACACACGTCTGTGGTAAAAGGTTCCACCTGAGGTCCCCGGGATGCAGAGCCGCTGTCGAGACAGGAACGCACATGGGTTCACCCCTCACCTCTGGGTGCCCTGCAGTCCAAGAAGAGGCTGGGGTTCTGCCACCTTCGCACCCCGCACTCCCACCGGGGCAGCGACCCTCCGCCTACAGCCCCTGCACTGGGTGAGGGACTTAAATCTGAGCAGGGGTCAGGCCAGGTAGAAAGGCAGCAGCCTCCCCCGCTGACATGTCTGCCTCACTGAGGAATAACACGCAAGAGATTTAAAATAAATACATTTCAGGATTCCTTGTTGTCCTTCTGAGGAGAAGGCCATCGGCGTTTCAACAAGGACAGCCTGAGTCTGGGCTCGGCTTCAGGCAGCAAGGATGGGGTGACCGTGTTGTTCCTGCCGACTCTGAGCTCAGTGTGTCCCCCGTCGCGTGTCCCCTCTTTGTCTCCTTTCTCGGTTCCTCCAGCCGTCAGGGCGCAGGCTGTCCGCTCTCTGGTTGCACTTGTTCCCGGGTGGTTTCTGCTTTCAGACGCAATCTCAGGAGGGGTTGACGACACCTCCCTCTGGTTCCCCGTCACTGCTGCACGGAAGTGCACCCGTGTCCACGTTGTGTCCTGCGACCTCACTGCCTTCATTTCCACGTTCTCACGGGATTTGGTGGGTCCTCAAAGAGTCCTACGTACCGCGTCCTGCCGTCTGCGAGCGGTGCGAAGGCTCCTCCTCCCTCTGATGTGCTTGCTGTTTGTCTCTGTCTCGCGTGACCGCTGTTGCTTGGACTCCCAGTACTCTGGTGCGGGGAGGTGGTGAGGTTTCAGCTTTTCACTGTTGCGTGTTGTGTCACAGTGTGTCTAGGAATTACGTTTTTTTAAAAGATTTTATTTATTTTTAGAGAGAGTCGAAGAGAGGGAGAAAGACAGGTAGAGAGAGACAGTGTGTGGTTGCCTCTTATGTGCCGCGTGCTGAAGACCTGGCTCACAGCCCAGGCATGTGCCCTGAATGGGAATTGAGCCAGTGACCTTTGGGTTTGTAGGCCGGTGCTCAATCCTTGAGCCACACCAGCCAGGGCAGGAATTATGTCTTGAATACACATTTTTATTTATAATTGTAACAAAATTGGATGCAGTGTATACATTTTGCTATTGTAGATTTTACTAACGAGCACAAGTAAATATAAAGTTTTGTGTTAATGCCAGTTTTTCTTTAAGAGTAACTCCTGCCAGTGTAATCCGTGGGGGTAAGGATAAATGTTTTCAGCCCTGGCTGGTGTGGCTCACTGGTTTGAGCTCCGGTTGGGAACCAAAGGGTGGCTGGTGGATTCCCAGTCTGGGGCACATGCCTGGATTGTGCGCCAGGCCCCCAGCGAGGGGTATGCGAGAGGCAGCCACAGAGGGATGTTTTTCTGATTCTCTTTATCCCTCCCTTCCACTCTCTACAAATAAATAAATAAAGTCATGAAAAAAAAAAAACCTTGTTCAGGGCATTTGCTATACAAGGAAGGACCAAAATAAACCACAGGAATTGCCTTCTGGAGGGTGGGCCCCTTGTAGTGCAGGCTACCCCACCAGGCGAGAGTTCCAGGAGCCCAGGTGCATTGACCACTGGCCCTCGCGACTCGACGGCTCTGACGCCTCTCAGAGCTTCTGCCGTTTTGTTTCACATCTTACATGTTGGGATGTTATCATTTGTGGACTTTTTCATGCGGGAAAGAAAAACAATCACTCTGGGTGAGTAGGGAGGGTGGGCACTGGTCCAGTGACCAGCTGGCGTTGTTGTGAGAGGCGGTGCTGAGCTTCAGTGAAATTTTTTGACGACTCTCCCAGAGTATTGGCCCATTTCCTGACGGGTGATTTGCCAGCCCACTGCCCACACCTGCAGAATGTTGAGCAGTTTTTGACCAAAAACCCACGTGCCCCACCCTCCCTACTCACCCGATCTCACCCAGAGTGACTGTTTTTCTTTCCCGGGTGAAAAGAGTCCAAAAAGGGAAACGTCCCAACATGTAAGACGTGAAACAAAACGGCAGAAGCTCTAAGAGGCGTCAGAGCTGGCGAGTCCAGAGAGTGTTCAGGGCGGTGGAGGGGCGTCCCCACGGGTGTCCCCCATCCAGGGGGGAGCATGTGAGGGTGACTGAAGGGAAAAGTGTGAGAATAAAAACAGTTTTGATAAATAGATTCTCTTTCTGGGTCGCCCCGTGAGTACATGTGGCCAAATGCATCCATGGGAGCTCACGTTCACGTGAAACACAGCATGTAATTCCCATTCTAATCTATTTAAATTTCATTCCTTCATGCTTTATATTTTAAAATGGTCTGTGATGGGAATGAAAAGCAATAAATATCCTCCCAAATATGTGGAAATGTGTTCCCCACTCTGGAAAGTTTTAAAGTTTAAATCATAGAGATATTTTTATTATTTTTATTTATTTTTTATTTATTTATTTTTATTTTAAGTACAGTAGTCTTTATTTCCTCTGCATCACTGCCCCCCAACCCAGCCATCCCCTAAAACAGTCAGATAATTTAAAGCACAGGGTGCAAAGTTCCTGGGCTCCTGCCCTGGCTGACAGGGGACCGGTGGGAGGGGCTCAGCAGGAGGGAGGTGAGGGGACAGGACGTGCTAGCTGGGGCAGGGAAGTGTGGGCCAGTGGGGGGCTTCTGAGCAGGTTCCCACAGGAGAGCCCGGTGCTCCCTGCTGGCGAGGGATAACGAACCTGCATTACTGCTCCATGTGTCATGGCTGATTTCCATGGAGGGATCCAAGGGGAAGACACCCCCCAGGGCACATTTGCAGAGGAGGCTCTCTGGTCCCCAGTGATGGCGGTGGTGCCCGGGTCGGCCCTGGGCAGGCAGTCCCTCCACGTGGAATCCTCCTCCTCCTTCAAGGTGGTCCCTGCTGCCCAGCCCCTGCTGGCCTCTCTCTGTGCACAGCAGGTCAGGATGGGGAGGTGCCTGGTGCCCCGACTGCCTGCCCTTTCTGTGTGCCTCGCCGTGGCCCAGCTGCTCAGCCCCTGCTCAGGTAGGACCGGCTGTGCGTCTGCGTGTGTGAATCCTTCCCCTTCGGGCCCAGCCAGAACCCTGGACTCTGCCCACCCCTGCAAGGCCTGTCCACATCGCACCTGTGTCAGGACTGAGTTCCTGTCTAGCTGTCTGTCACCTCACCCTCCCTGCCTAGGACACCCCCTGGCCCTCTGGGCCTGCTCACTCTGACGGAGCCCCTCTTCTTCTGCTGACCAGGTGAGTTTGCTGTGGTCGGACCCCCGGAGCCCATCCTGGCCATGGTGGGTGAAGACACAGACCTGCCCTGTCACCTGTCCCCAGAGATGAGCGCTGAGACCCTGCAGCTGATGTGGGAGCGACCCAGCCACAGGCAGGTAGTGCACGTGTACGCACACGGGCAGGAGGAGACGCCAGCAGAGGAGTTTCGAGGGAGAACTTCGATTTCACGAGAGGACGTCACTGCGGGGAAGGCCGCTCTCCGGATTCGCAATGTCAGGGTCTCAGACAACGGAACCTACCTGTGTTATTTCCAAGATGGAGACTTCTATGCAAAAGCCCAGGTGGAGCTGCAGGTGGCAGGTGAGGCTCAGGCTTGTTCCAGGCTCCTTTCCGTGGGCGGGGGCAGAGGCTGCAGACCTACCCCAGAGCTCGTGGGCTGATACCAGCATCCGGCTCCCCGCCTCCATCTCTGCGCCTCTGAGGCCTGTGACACCCCCAGGGGTCCCCCAGGGTGACTTCGTCCTGCACCCAGTACAGAGTCCCCCACGCCGCCCACCAGTCTCAGTGGGGAGTGGAGGTCGGGGACAGGAAGGCTGAGGACACCTCCCCCCAGTGGTGGCACATGGGTGTTTGAATTCAGTGTGATCCACACTGTGGCCATGGTCCCCCAGGTGCCCACTGTGGTGGGTCCAGGAGGCTGAGCTGCAGGGACAACACCTGGGGGGCCCACGTCCCCACCACCCCCAGGAACACAGCTGCAGTTGGACAGGTTGTGACGTCCTCATTTCAGCAGGGAGGACGCTCCCCTGGGGACAGGGACACCGGGGTGTCTCATAGAGGGGGCGTCAGGGAGGACTTGGTGCGGCTCGGGGGATGTGGAAGCAGCGCTGGGCTCTGGGTGGGACGCGGTCAGGATGGTGCAGGTGTCACTGGTCACTCACAGCCGGCACAGTGAGATGGGTCACTGCACACGGTTCCTATTCCTCTGTGCTGTCACCCCACCCTTGAGTGGCCTTGACGTGGCCCTGACCCACCCCAGTGAGGAAGCACCTTGTCTGAGGTGCTGCCACACGAAAGTGCTCGTTTTTGGACATCAGAGCTGCAGTTCAAGTTCCCCGGACACAGCCCTTCCCTGTGGTTTCCAGTGGGTGGGGGCTGGTGGAGCAGGGACGGTGTGGCCCCCTGGCCTTGTCCCCGCACAGCCCCTCCTCAGCCTGCTGTCCCTTCCTGCAGACCTCGGCTCCCCCGACTGAGCCCCCCCTGCAGGACTCTGTGTGTTCAGGTCCTCAGAGGGCTGCCTCCCCCTCCGTGTGTTCAGAGTTGTGGGGGCAGGTGGTAGTAACTTCCCCGCTTCCTGGCCCTGTGTCCGCTGTCTTCCGTGGGAAAGTTTTCCCCTCTAGACAGCCTCGCTGTGGACACTTCCGGGGGGGACCCTGGAGGGAGAGCCGAGCAGCCTGGCAGTGAGGGCAGCAGCAGCCTCCCGAGGGGCCGTGCATAGAGTCATCGCGCGGGCGGCCACAGAACACCACATGTCTCCTCCTCACGGGAGGGCACGGCCCCCACAGGACGGGCAGCACAGACAGGGCCAGTGGGGTATGGCCCACTTAGGATGAGGGGCACCACCTCCATGCTTGCCCAGGGAGTGGGGAGGGGCTCTGCCAGGGACCAGCCTGTCTGGGGCAGGGGGGAGGGGAGGCTGCGGCAGTCTCCAAGGGGACTTGGGGGAAGTGGCCTCTGCTCTGGCCCAGAGCCCCCTGGATCCAGCACGAGGGTCCAGCCAGGGTCAGGCAGTGGCCCTTCGGAGATCAGTCTCTGCTGCACAGCACACGCTGGGAGCAGCTCCTGGTGAGTCCCTGCTGGGCTCGTCCATGTGGGTGCCCCTCCCTGGTGAGGACACCCCACCAGTACAGAGGGCTCCCCACGATTTGGCTCACTTCTCCTCCCCAGCGCTGGGCTCTGACCCCCACATTGACATGAAGGGCTACGAGGCTGGAGGGATCCGTGTGAACTGCACGTCTGCCGGCTGGTACCCGCAGCCCCAGATCCAGTGGAGAGACGCCAGGGGACAGAGCTTGCCCTCGGAGGCAGCATCTGTGGCTGCAGACCCCCAGGGCCTTTATGCAGCCTCAGCCTCTGTGATCCTGGAAGGCGGCTCTGGGGAGGGGGTCTCCTGTGTCATCAGAAACCCCCTGCTGGGCCAGGAGAGGTCACCCAGGCTTTCCATCCCAGGTGCGTGCCCTGCCCCCTGCCCTGGGCTCCAGGGTGGTGAGCTGGGGGTAGGCGCAGTGATCTGCTGCTGACCTGGGTGTCTGGGGGACATGAGGGCACAGAGCAGGGACCTGGGGCTCCTCCCCCTGAAGTGGTTCATGTCACAGACACCTGAGCACTTCCTGCCTGCCACACATGGAGCCAGGCAGTGGGTCGTGGGGACAGATGGGAAAGTTCAGCAAACACACCACGAGGGGAAATAGGTACACCCCAAATCTCAGGGAAAGCGCTAATGTCCTTACAACATAAAGGACACCGTGGATAAAAGAGCAAAACCAGGAATCATCAGTTCCCAGGGAGGTAAAACTCCCAGGAGGATACCAAATCTGACGGAACAGGGAACTATTTCCTCCTGTGAATTTGGTAGCAGCAGGACAAACGAGGTGGTGGGCGCCCTCTGGTGGTGGGCTGTGGGGAGACAGTCCCGAGGCCATCTGTGCTCCTGGTGTTGGATGGTGTTGGTGTAGGTTGGCATCCGTGCTGTGGGGGCGCAGGGCCGTCTGCACCCGAACTGCTCACTGGCTGATGCAAAACCCACTTCTGGGGACAACCCCACTGGCCAGCCTTCAGCGGTGGGATGTGACGCCTGTGACTGGGTGTTTTCAAACCAGTGATCCTGGGACAAAGGGCAGAGCCTGGGTGTGCCCACGGGAGGGGACCCGGTGTGCAGTGGGCACTGCGCTGTGGGAGAGACACGGGCCTGCTCGCTGTGCTGGAGGGGGCAGGTCGCCGAGACACAGGACGGGACGGACAGCATGCACACCAGCCGCATAGGCGCTGTTTTTGCTGTAAACAAGATGAAATAAAATATATTTACTTTTCAAAACTGAATGAAACCTGTGTGGCAATCACCCTGCGTCAGGCACTGCATAAGCATAAGTTAATGCTCTCCCTGATCAGGACGCAGCAACAGATGGTTATGTCATTAGTTCAAGGTCACAGCGCTGGTCGGGCAGGAGACCCGGGACTGGAACCCAGGCCCCCCAGCCATAGAGTCTGTTCTTCGTCACCCGACTTCGCTGACCAGGGGGCAGGTAGTCAGTGGGGGGCGGGTGCAGAGGGGCCGTCAGTGACACTGTGTGTGCGTCCTCATGCTCCATCTCATCCCTTGGGGGCAGAGACGTTTCAGGAAAACCGTCCTGACTGTGTGACAGGGAGAGTCTGGGCGCTCTGGGGACAGAGAGATCCCTTCAGGGGCTGCCGCTACCCCTCGCAGGTGCCTTCTTCAGGGACACACAGCCTTGGACTCTGTTGCTCTCCCTGACCCTGGTGGTTCTTGCGGGGCTCCTATTGCATGTGGGGTACTTGGTGTGGCGACGGCGGAAGAGGATCCAGGCCCTGTTCCAGGAGGAGGGGAGAGCACGAGCTGAGGAAGCAGCAGCGCGGGCAGAGCTGCAGCGGGAGCGAAGCGCCCAAGGTGAGGCCCAGCTGCAGGTGGTCGCCACCTCCCTGCCCTGCCCACGCCCACCACCCAGATCCTCCTCTGCGTCCCCTGGACGGGACTTTCTTTTTCTGTTTATGTCCAGAGACGCAGCAGGACCAGCTCAGTACGTCCCCATCCCCGTCCCTGCACGTCCTGGCGTCCCTGGGGACATGCGTCCCTGACTGTTCATGTTGTTCCCTGCAGGGTGGACGAAGAGCTGGGACCGACCAGGTGAGTGACCCGGACCTGCATCTCAGCCTCTCTGCTCGGGTAGGTCAGGCCCCTCCCTCACCCCTAGTCACCCAGGGGAAGGACGGGGACACTGGTGGGGGCCGAGGCAGTGGTCTCTCTCAGTGGGGATGGGGCTGTGGTGTCTCCATCGGGGGGCGCTGGAGCCGGGGCACCCCGGGAGCCCCTGGAAAGGAGAGGGGGTGGGGAGAGGAGTCAGTATGTGAGTCCTTCCCTTCCTGGTTGCTTCCCCAAATCTGAATCCAGGAAGAAAAGCATGAGAGAGAAGTGCCTCTTAAAAGGAGAAGAGGCCAGTGACAGTTGTCCCCAATTTATCATCACTAGTCAAAAAATAGTACCTGATATTTCTCATCACATGGCCCATTGTTCCCAGACGTGGGCAGGAGTGACACAGATGGGGTGGGAAGGATTCTAGCACAGGGAGACCCAGGTCCGTGGGGGTCACCCCTTATCCGAGGGGGATGAGGTACAGTACCCCCCATAGAAGACTGACCCCAGATCCTTCCAAACCCTGAATTCACGAGCTTTTTCCTTTTCACGTAAAGGAAGGCATCTCGTGGGCACACCCGCATTGCCACTGTCCCAAGTCTTGCGCGTTGGGGCCGTTACTAAGTAAAGGAAGGGTGATTGGGACCCCCGCGCTGCGATGCTGCCACCATCCACGTGTCACAGAGACGCTCCTCAGTGACTAGGGGTGGGGCGGTCCGCACGGTGGACAGGCTGGACTGAGCAGGGATTGGGGAGGGGCAGGTGGGAGGAAGACGCCAGCTGACCGCAGGGCGCTGCTCAGAGTTCATTGCGGCTAAACTCGTGAACTGGGTGTCCCTGGAGTTTCCCATGTAACACTGTCCCAGCGTCTTTGGCAGAAGGGAACTGAAACTTTGCAAAGAAGAACCGCGGATGAGCCGTGGCTGCTGCACAGACAGGTGCAGGAGGACAGCTGTGCGGTGACACTGGGATGGCCCGTGCAGGGTGCCTGGGGGCCCTGAGCTGCAGCGGGTGGACAGGGGAGCGGGGTGCAGAGAAGGGAATGGGGAGATGAGAGTGAGGAACAAGGGAGAGAAAGGAACCCTCTCTGTGTGGCAGTCCAGGTGACTCTGCCTGTCTCTGTTGCAGGTGCGGAGCGGCCTCAGGCCTGTGCAGGTGAGTGAGTCTGGGGCTCTGGTGCCCGGGCTCCTGTGTGGTTAGTGCTTCACCCCTTGTCCTGCTGGGCGACCAGGAATCCCACCCGGGTCAGAGGCTCATTTGCTGTGGCTGAACCACCGCTGCCTGTCTGGTCACTCAAGAGGGGACCTTCCAGACGCAGCGTCCCCTCACCCTGCTGACACACACACCCACACCCGGCACAGCCCGGTCACGGCCCCGCGGCCCCAGCGTGCTGGGGGGAAGCCCAGCACCAGGAGAGGGTTGAGCCTGGTGTGCAGAGCTGCCGATGAGGAACGCGGACACTGGAGGACACGGAGGAGAGAGAAGAGGCTCAGGGGGGACAGTGGGTGGGGGGAGGGCAGAAAGAATGACCTTCCCTTGTCTGTGTCCCCTTCCTTCCAGAGTGGAAGATGGCCCTCTTCTATCCTGGTGAGTGGATCCCTCTGTGTCCCCAGGGCAACCCCCAAGGGCCCCTGTTCCTTCTTGACTTGGACAGTTTTGGGGTGGTGGGTGACCTGAGGTCTCAAAGGTGTGCCCACCGGCACCGAGTCCAGGGACCAGGGACAGTGGCCGTCCTGGGGTCCACAGGTCTCTCTGGGAGGCACAGGCAGGAGGAGGGGGCTGCAGGGAGAGGGAGGGTGGGCCCTGGGACCCAGATGTGGGCTTCCGGCTCCTCAGGCCACATCACCCGGGGCTGAGAAGGGACCAGCGGCCACTTTCTACCGCACCCTGTGACCTGGGAGCACAGAGCAGACCCAGCCCTCCCCCTTCACCCCTCCAGGTCCTAGCGAAGCAGGAGTGTTGCGTGAAAGACGCAGATGGAGGTCACTGGAATCTCTGATGCAGTAGAATCCACGTCCAGCAAAGGGACACCCACTGCTGATCGCCACTGAGGTCCCCGAGGTTCCTGTCCCCTGTGCATCCTGGGGAAAGGCCGCTCTTCCTCATCATGGCCACTGTGACTCTTCCCGGTGTGCCCCCGGTACGCATCCCGCCGGGGGTGGCAGTAACGGTCACCCTTCCGTGGAGCTGCGTCTGCATTCAAGGCCGCACGGCTTACCCCCCGGGTCTCCGTTTGCCTCCCTGCGGCGTTCTCACGGAGCCTTCACCACGCTGGTGTTGCTTTGCCGTGTGATGACCCACCGCTTGCTTCCTGACCTGACACAGCGCACGACTGTCACCCTGCGCGACCCCCTGCTCTCCTCAGTGTCCTCTGCCAGCTTGAGCAGCCCAAAAGTGACAAATGTCTCAGCCCTGTTTGCACTGGGGAACCAGCTCCGTTCCCTCCTCTCCCAGGCTGTGGTCGCCCTTGGAGGAGATTTTGGAAATTAAGGGGGTAGAGCTCCCCCATGCTATGCCAGGTCACCCTCTGGAAGGAGAGGTCACTTCCCCTGGAGGATCCTGGGAGAACCGTCTCCTGGCCGAGCCCCCACTGGCCCCCACACACCCCGTCGTTCCTCCCCAGAGGCTACAAGACCTTGTGCGCTGAACGGAGAGGGAGGGACAGCGGCGGGGCTCAGGGTGGTCCCGGGGCTGAGGTCGCAGCCCCGAGACAGCTGGGTGTGTGTCTGGGGTCAGGCGGCTGGAGGCGCTGTGCTGGCCCAGGGGGCCCAGGGGAGGGGCGGGGCAGGAGCACCTTCCCGGCCTGCTCTGCTAAGGCTCCCGCGGGCGGCTGGCGCTGGGAGCTGCCAGGGGCAGTTCTGGGTGCGGGAACCGCCGGCGGCAGACGCGGCAGCACCTAGCAGCCGGAATCCCGGGGCAACGTTTTTGAACGTCGTACAAATTGGATCAAGATTCTCAGCGGCCTTCTGTGTTAGGTGGACGAGTACTAGGACTCTGAAATTTTAGTAAATGTGAATGTTTGCTTGGACGTGGTAACTGCATTCACCTATGGACATGTGGTTTGGAGGGAAATCAGCCTTGACATTGCACTTTTCAACAATGTCTTTTTTACTAATTCAATGATGTAAATTTAATATTCAATTTGAAGACTTAGCCTCACGAGTCTTCTAATTCTATAACTTGCTCTTGAAATGAAAATTCTCTAGCCCTGGCTGGTGCGGCTCAGTGGGTTGAGCACCAGCCTGAGAACCAAAGGGTCACCCGTTTGATTCCCAGTCAGGGCACATGCCTGGGTTGTGGGCCAGGTCCCCAGTTGGGGGCGCACGAGAGGCAACCACACATTGATGTTTCTCTCTTCCCCTCCCTTCCCCTCTCTCTAAAAATAAATATATAACATCTTTAAAAAAGAAAATTCTTTGAAGCTCTAGAAAGACAATGTCTTTATTTTCCTTTAAGATTTTATTCACTGCCCCAGCGACCCTCAGTCCACAGTCCCCCGCACTGGGGGGGGGAGTGGGGGGGCTTAAATCTCAGCAGGGGCCAGGCCAGTTAGAGAGGCCGCAGCTTCCCCGCCAACACGTCTGCCTCAGTGACGAACAAGCAGCAGGTGCAGTATCTCCTGAGGGCCCAGGGCCCGAGGGACCTGACGGGGCTTTTCCAGAATCTGAGGCTCAGAGAGGTTGAGTGACCCGCCTACCGGCACACAGCTGGGGGCTCCTCCCACGGGTGGCGGAAGCTCTCCTAGGTTCCTCCCCCCGGGCTCGCATCCCCCCGTTCCCCTCCCTTCCTCCAGGCTCGCCTCCCCGCTCGCCTACTCTCCTTCCCGATGATGCCAGAGTTGCCGTTTGCAAGAATAATGCACAAAACTTCCTCGCTCTCAGGGCTGCCCCACTGCCTCTCTCAGGTGAAAACGCTGCGGCTGGGCACTGCGCGCCGACCCTCCCAGGGAGCCGAGCGCACGCCCCTGGGCGGACCCCGACGCAGAGCGGGGATCCCGGTCCGCGCCTCCTGACCGCGTGAGCACAAGGGGCGTGGCTATGCGCTGGAGGGCGGAGGCGGGGCAGTGTCGCGAGTAAGTGAGCCAATCCCAAAGCCGGTAGGGGACTAGGTTCCCGCCCACGCAGCAGTCCCGCCCAGGGAACCCAGGCTGGGTCCCCAAACCCGGGAACCAGCGGTCTGCCTCTTCAGATTGCCGATCTCTGTCCAGCACCTCACCAGTCCAAACGAGCTCGCAGAGGAGATTCCCCCGCGCCTCCCAGGGTACCAGCTTTCGGCTTCCAGGTTCCCAGCTGTGCAGCCCCGCCCCGGTCTTGGGCCCCCTCCGGGCTCTGACTCTTGGGTGAGCTCCTGCTCCCGCCGCAGCCGCCGCTGGTCGGGCTGCGGGTGGGTGTGACGGTGTCTGGGAGGGGTGGGACGCCGATCTTGGGCATGCACAACTTCTGATCTCTGGGGTCCGGACGGAAACCCAAGCATCCAGCACGACCAGCACACCAGGATCCGGAGCACCTCAGGGTGGGGAATTCTTGCAGCCCGGGTCGGGCTGGCTCGGCCTTCCCTCTGCGGAGGATGAGCGCCAGGAGCGGGTGAGCGACTGACAAGTCCCAGGGCCTCCCCAGCCCGAAGCTCCCCAGTGGAGCTCCTCAGTGGCCTCCAGGGGCTGGACAGAGTAGGCAGCAGGGGGGCTCGGCCAGGCCGCCCCTCCTCCCAACTTGGATGGGATGCTCCCCTGTGAGCGCTGGGCTGCCTGTGCCCACACGCTGCCCTTCCCTGCAGCCCCACGGGCCTCCCCTGCCCTGGGGAGTCCTCCCTCTCTGGTTCTTGCAACCTCCCTGGCCGCACCCTGCCTTCTCCCTGGTTCCTGGCCCCCTACTCCTGGACGCAAATGCCACAGCCACAGCGTGCCCCACCCCGAAGTGCACACTGGGAGTGAGGAAGAGTCAGAGAGGAAGCCGGCCATCCAGAGCCTGGCCCACCACGAGGGAGTTTCTGGGCAGGAGGGTGAGAGCCAGGTGTGACCCTGCCCTTCCACCTGGTCCTTTCCGGGCCCAGCCGCACCCCTCAGAGTCCCCGGTGGGCGGCTCTGCGGACTGTGCACAAGGGCGTCCCCCAGTGCCGTGACCAGGAGTCCAGCCCAGGACTCAGGGGTTTTTCCAAAACCAGCCTCGCTGTTAGAATGAATACTCTCTCTCTAGGCCTGGTCCAGGGTGAGGACCAGAGGCGGTTTCCAAAGCCGGATGCTGGGGAGGACCAGAAGCATCTTGGTGGGTCCTGAAGAAGCCCTCTCTGAAGGAGGGTCGGGTCACGCTGCAGGTCAGTCCTGGTTGACTCACACCAGTGGGCAGTGGTGTGGCGGTGGGGGGCGGGCGGTTGGCCATCCGACTTCAGTGACTCCAGCGGATGCCCTGGTTCCTTGTGCAAAGGAACAGAATCCTAGGATGATCGCCCAGGGAGACCCAAGGATAGAATGCTCCAGAATTCCTAAGGGTGAAAACACAGCAATTCTGTCATCTCATCCTCCACCCCCCACCAGGGGAAAGGCGGACCGAAAATATTTTCCATATTCCTGGGGAAGACTGCCTGGGAGTTGCCCCGTGGTACGGCTTTGATGCCCGTGGAACCCCGGCAGGAGGAAGAGCCGCAGGCGAGACTGTTGGGCCCCCAACCTGAGACCCGAGATGGTCGTGACAGGTTTCAGGACGGGCTGAGTTCAAATCACGGCGGACGCAGCAGGAGTCGGAACCCGGAGCAAATGCTGTGCTGTCCCTTCTCACTTCCCACCAGCTGGACCCGATGTTCTAGAATCGTGAGACCACCTGGGGGCGGGTGGGGGGCTCATGACACCCGGGTGACGGCTCAGTGGGCTCCAGGTCACAGCGTTCAGTGTCCTCTGTGTCAGGGTCTCCAACCCCCAGCCACAGACCAGTGCTGTCCCTGCCTGTTGGCACCCAGGCCGCACAGCAGGAGGTGAGCTGCGGGCCAGGGAACGAAGCCCCGCCCACACTTCCAGCCGGGGGTTCCCGCCCCCCATCTCTCCCTGTGCTGCCTGAGCCCCAATGTCTCCCGCCAGGTGGTTCGCCTTCCGCAGTAGATCCTCGTGGGAGTGGGAGCCAGGCTGTGAACTGCCCGGGGGAGGGTGTAGGGCCCGTGCTCCCCGTGAGTGGCAGGGAGGGGAGCTCAGGGCCCCCGGGGTTCTGCGCTATGGTGAGTTTGTAGAGTTACTTCATTTGTGTCACCGTGCAGCACTAGTAGAAATCAAGTGCACAGTAAATATGTAACGTGCTTCAATCGTCTGGAGCCATCCCCTGACCCACGCTCGTCGGTGGAAAAAGTGTCTCCCACGACACCGGGCCCTGGTGCTCAAAGGCTCGGGACCGCTGCTCCTGAGTGAGTGCCTGTCGTCACCTCTGCTGCCTTTGGGAACCGCTGTATGGTCGCCACACAGGGACGGGGAGCCCCTGATCCTGAAGACGTGGGTCTCGTCCTGTTTTCACGTGGTATCAGTGCCACGTGGCTCCAGCTTCATGTGCTGCTGGGCCGTGTGCGCATGTCACAGGTTTAAATGGGTAAGGTGTCCCCTTGTGCAGCCAGCGAGGGTGCAGGGGTACGGTGCGGCCTGGACAACAGGGAGGGACTGTGCCGCTGCAGAGACGAGCGGGGAAGTCCTGTGTGTGAGGGGGAGAAGGTGACACTGGGTTGGAAGGAAAAGCAACAGCTGAGACGGGAAGGCGTAAGCGGGAGGGAAGGCCGGGGCGACGGTTCATGAAGACGCCCTCGGTCCCCTTGTGTGCTGGGGCCCCCAGATGTGTCCTTGCTGGGGTCGGTGTCACTGTCACTACCTGCTCTTGCTCCTGAAACCTGGGCATTGTCACTCGTCCCAGCCCAGGGGACCGGAGGGGGAGGAGGCCCCTTTCCTGACCCCACGTGTGGGGCCAGTGAGCTCACGGCCTCTAATGCCCGGGCGGGGGCCCAGGGGTGCATTCTCCGAGGGCCGGGGCGTGTGCGGGGAGGGGCCCAGCTCTGCAGGGAGAGGGTCTGGGATGCAGACTTGGCCCGAGTCGGGGGGAGGGGGCAGCTCCTGCCTCTTGAGGGGGACGCAGGGATTCACAGAGCTGAGCCATGGGCGGAGATGAAGGAACCCCCTTCCGCTGCACGGGGCACAGGGCAGGTGGACAATCCCGGAACCTCTCCTGTTGTTGCAGCTGACGGGGACCGCCCGCACCCACCGGACTTCCCAGCGGAGCCCGGCGCGCCCCGGCCCCACCGACAGCTGCGGGCCCCCGAGTCCTGGTCCCCAGGCCACTGCTGCCTGCTCTGCCCCGAGGGCGAGTCCAGGACGGGTCTGCCCTGCGGGACCGCAGAGTCCACGTGTGTCAGGCCGTGGGGAGGGGCCCTCTCCTGACAGTGGGGGGGGAGGCGGGTTAGCAGCACCCATGAGGTGGGACGTGGCCCCAGGGGACACCTTGTAGAAGGAAGCCCCGTCTGCCCTCAGCGAGGGTGGCAGGAACCTGCTGGCCCAGTGAGGTGCTCCTGGGCCCTGAAGGGCACACCCCTGTGGGTGGGAACTGGTGGGAGCGTTGCAGGAGGCTGAGCCTGGGCCCCCAGGCAGAGGTCTTGCTCCAGGATCTGGTGGGGCAGCTGGTAGTGGCCCTGGCTGGGAGGCAGAGCGCTGGGACGTGGTCTGCTGCCTTCCCTGACCCTGGACAAGAAGATCGTCCTTGGGGCCTCAGTGTCTGCCTGTTGGGGGCCGGGGTCCCTGTGCAGCCCACAGCACAGCTGCCAGAGGGGTGGGTGCAGGACAGGGACAGGAGGCTAAGGTGGGATCCCGGGAGGTCTGTGCTTCCTCATGTCCAAGAAGGAGTGACGTCCAGAGGTCACTTTGCTCCGACACTGCAGACAGAAGTGTTTCCCTGTTCCCACTGGCGGGGCCGCCCCCAGGACGGGGTGGGCAGGCACACGACAGGGACGCCCCTTGAGCCTGGACGGATCTGACCACAGCACCCACCTCCTGCACAGGGGAGCATGTCCGTGAACCCTGCAGCCGCCCCCACACCCGGGGGCAGTGCGACAAGTGTGACCCAGGCACGTTCACGGCGTTCCCCAACGGCCTGGGGTCCTGCCTGCTGTGTGGCACCTGCTCCCAGGTGAGTCTCCCCTGGGCACCTTGCCTGACCTTCACCTGCCAGTCCCTGACCCTGTTTGGCCGGACCTTCACGTCGGGCCTCGGGACTTGTCCACAGGGACGCTCACGGTGCAGCTGAGAAACGTGAGGGGAAAGTGGGGCCTTCGGGTGAAGGAGGGACATCCTGGTCCCCTAGTACGGAGCTCACAGCCCCGCAGAGACGCGGCTGGAGACGTCCGTCAGTTCCCACGTCGGTCCCCACGTAGTGTGACAGCACGAAAGTGACAGGACCCAGAGAGCCACTCTGGTTCCACATTCTCAGCCCCGTGTCTATTCTCAGTCACCGTGTTCACACGGGAAGGTGCTCAGTTCCATGTGGGAAACTGGGAAATCCCACGCACATGCACACACACACGGAGAGGCAGCAGGGTCGGCGTCACCCCTCAGGGAGTCAGGGATGAGGTACTGCGTGTCACCAGCCCCTTCCACCCTGGTGGGGACGGGACAGGGTAGAACAGAGGCCGCCCACCATTTAACAGTTGGTGCTGTTTGATCACCTGTGCGTGTGTGTGCGCAAGTGTGGACGGAAGTGTGTGTGCACATGCATTTGTGTGCATAAGTCTTTCTGTGTGTGCGAGGGGGTGAGAACCTTCCCCGTCACCTGCAGATGTCACCGTGTTTCACCCCATCTTGCCACCTCCCACACTTCCTACACGCACCAGGGGTGCATCACCCACCCAGGGGAACCAGCAGTGACCCCCAACACCAGTCCACACTGGGTTGGACCGTCACCCCGTTTTCCTTTGAAACTGTCCCCTGTGGTTCACCTGCAGAGAGCGAGGTGGAGACTCCCCCCACGCGCCCCACTGCCCCGACGCCCCGGGTGTGGCGGAGGCCGGATTCTCCCCTCACTCAGAGTCAGACGACGGTGACCTCCCCTCCGGGGTCCACTGCATGTGACCCCTGAAACCTCAGCATTCCTGTGGGCCCAGATTCTGTACACACGCGTTACAAGTGGCCAACCCCACAGGAAAAACACACTTATTTTCTTGTAGCCACAAAGGTGGACACGCGATATTGGTGAAGACAGTCAGGCAAGCTAGGATTTTTTAAAAGAAACTCCCCCAGAGGTCACTTTGAGACTGTGGTTCAAACTGTGTCCTTGTGACCCTGTTCCTGCGCCAGTGCCCCAATCCGGGCATTGGCCCTGGGAGACAGGTATGGGACCAAGTGGCAGAGGCGTTCCCCACAGGGTTACCCCAACCCTCTGACTGGCCCAGGGTCCCTGCCGTGGCGGGCTGAGCTCCCTCCCAGGCCATAGGGTCTCCCGCCCAAACCCCTCGCAGGCGCCCCTGTGCACGAGGACAGGGCGGGTCCCCCAGGACTGACGCAGGCTTTCCTGAACTGCAGACCAAGACGAGGTGGCCGAGTGCACTGCCACCAGCAACACGAGGTGCCAGTGCCGACCAGGCCATTTCTACAAAGCCCCTGGCGTCGAGGAATTCTGCATGAGGTGTAGCACATAGGTGACTGGGTGTGGGTGCCGTGGGCGGGGTCTCGGGGCTGTGGGGCTCCCCCTCAGCCTCGTATTCCTTACACTCTTGGCGCTTGTGTCCCTCCCTGGTCCCCAGCTGAGGCCCCAGCTCAAGTCTGTGCCCAGCAGCCCAGGCCCGTCCTCCCCTCCCTGCCCTCCTGGGCTCCACCCACTGCCTCCCCCTGTCTGGGTCCCTCCTTTGGTTTGCTGGAGGGTCCTGACGTCACCTCCTGGGAACAGGTGCCTTTGGGTCATTGGGTCTCTCAGAAACATTTATTCTGTCCTCTTGACTGCTGGCCATCTGTGTGCAGAGTCCTGGGTCATCGCACCAATGTCCTTGGTCAGCCACAGTCACCCAGTGGCTGACTGAGTGCCCGACACCTCACCCCAGGGGAACGATGGTGTCTGAGGGTCCAGGACTCCCATGTCTAGCCTCTCCGAGGCTGCATTCGGTCACAGGAGAGCAAAGGGACAGGCTGGACGGGCTTTCAGTTCCTAAACGCTGTTGAACCTGGAGGAGTCTCCAGCATTTTTCCCTTTGTGATCTGGAGTTTGGGGTCCAAGAATAAGCCCCGAGCTCCCTAGAAGGAACATGGGAACCCGGGGGTGGAGGAAGCTCGGGACAGGGCTGGTGACTGAGAGGCCTGGAAGGCCATGCAGTGCGGGGGGGCCGGGAGCACCCACACAGGGGCCTCAGCGAGTGAGTCGCTCCCCCAGGCCTGAGCGAACCTGGCCAAGACGTCAGACCGCGCTGCACTGACGGTGCGCCCTCAGCTGGCAACAGGGAGGAGGGAGCAGCTGCGTCCCCAGCCTTTGTTAAAGCAGGACGGACACCTCCCCTCCAGCTCCCAGGCCCACACACACGGCCATGGACGTCCATGGGGGGAAACAGGTCAAGTGTCCTCCTCGTGGGACCAGGGCTGGTTCTGGGGTGAGGCTGGGGCTTCCTGTGACCCCGGGCCCCTCGTGGGGTCTGTGTTCACAGCACACAGTGCTCCCCAAAGTGGGCTGGGGAAGTGCCCCACGGAGACACCTTCTGTTGGTGACAGTGCGGACCCGGGTGCCTGGGGCTGGAGAGACGTGGAAGCAGGAACAGTGAAGCTGTGTCCCCCCCACCCCCAGGTGTCCCGAGGGGACAGTGGTCCTGCAGCAGTGCAACTCCACGGCAGACACGGTGTGGGGCCCGCCCGGTCCAGGTGAGAGGGGGGGTCCCTGTTGTTAAGGGGTCTGTCTGAGGAGAGGAGACCCCGTGACCTAGGGGAGCCGTCTGACGGGAGCAGTGCAGTTCCCACTCTGCCATGTCCTCTTCCAACCATGTTGTCTGACAAGGTCAGAACGTGGAAAGAAGGAATTCAAAGAATCATTCTTCCTAGAAGGGAACATGGCATACAAAGGGGGGCGGTAATTTTTCTGCGGATTGCTCTTAATAATTTCCTTGCTGATATTAATCATGGTCTTACTTTGTACCCTGATCCCCATAAGAACAGGCCATGAGGAGAAAAAGATTCGAAGTGAGTCAACAATTAACTTTGAGGGAAATTCTGAAGGGACAACTAGTTCTCCCCAGCCTATTGAACCCTGCCCAAATTGTTTAAACTAGGTGTTTGTAGACCTGAGTAAGAAACTATCCCCGATTGTTCCCATGAAAGAACTTACTGTGGCTGGATTTCCTGTCTATCTCTCCTTACATGTTTGTTTTGGAGATCAAAAGGTGGTGGGATTGTTAGATATCTGTATTTCAGGTTTATTGATTCGCATAATTCCAATGAAGTTGTACAAAATAATTTCTTGACCAGAGAACAAAATCCCCTGTAATAAAATAGCCCCTGAATGTCTAAAAGTTGTTGCAGTAACAGGCCCTCCTTTACCTTAAATAGGAATATATATCAATTACAATTAGACAGGCAAAGAAATAAGAAAAGCTGGTTAGCTATTACAAACTAAGCATGTAGAAACAGTTACCAGGGAGTCAGAGTCCATAGTACATAAAGAAACATTTTAGACAGAAAAGATAGATAGATAGCTAATTTAGACATCAAAAGGGCCTTATAATAAATTTCCTATAACCTCTACTCAATCTAGCATATCCTTTTGCCCCATGACAAATTCTGAGAATTTTAATAAACAATAAGACATTCAAACTCTGTATGTACAGCTATTTCTAATTGTCTGATTTATGGCTCTCCTGGTCAAAACAATCTTTGTTTAATATAACTGAATCTATGGAAACTTTCGTACTTTTCCTGGTTACCTTTGTATTAATTTTTTTCTGCTTCACCTAACCATAAATGTTAATCACTACCAAAAATGAGAGTATAAAAACCTGCTTGTACTTGCAATAAACAGAACAGAGCTTCACCGTCCTCTGAGTCATGTTGTCGTCTGTCTCCCGTCACTGATGACTTACCCACCTTTCAGGAGCCTCTGGACCCAGCTGCGGCCGAACCGGGGCACCACTCCTTCCCATCAGCCCTGGGACCAGCAGCGCTCCCCTCCCCTTGGCACCCGGCAAACCCTGAGTTACTTTCTGGGACGGATCCCCTATTCAGGATGGGTCACAGACACAGGATCCAATGACACGTGACCTTGTGTGCCTGGCTTCTCTGGTTCTGGTTGGTGTCTCCCAGCCCCTGGGTCACAATGGGACCTGCCAGGGTGTCACCTCTCTGTGTGGCTGAGGGACACTCAGACGTAGGTGCAGACAGACACGTGTGGTGGTGTTCACTCTCCTGCTCAGGGACTCGGGGACATTTTTAAACAAACAGACCCTGAGCCCCCCCCCCCCCAACCCCATGACAAGGACAGCTTTTCAGCAAGTGGTGTTGGTGACCCTGGACATCCCCAGGCCCTGGAGGAGTTGGGCTGTCACGTCACAGCAGACACAGAAACTAACTCACAACGACCCAAAGACCCACCTGCACGGTCTGGAAATGACCAAACCCCTAGAGGGGTCAGAGGGGACATCTCACAATGTTGGGTGGAGTTTGGACCCACGTGACATGGGGTCACCCCAGGGTTTCTTTGAGTGCCTCAGGTGTTGCATAAATGTCACATTCGAGGGGAAGATAATGAAGCACAAACTTTATTACGGGGGGGGGCTTCAGGGGTTAATTCCAAATCCTGAGCCCCAAAAAGGCTGGGTTAGGGGTCCTTTTTATATAGCAGTTACACAGGCAGAAAGGGAGGGGGACCAGCTGCTGAAAGCAAGCATTCAGAAGCAGGAGCAAGGTTAGTGACCTTGAGATAACCTTACTTAGCAATTCTGCTAGCTGGCTCCTTACCTAAAAATAACTTTTACTCAGCTTTTGTTCCGACAAAACTTGCAAGTGTTACAGAGAGCAGTTTCTTTTCCTGCCACACAGGGAGCCCCCATATCCGGGTGCATCCACGGTCCTACGATGACAGGGGTCCTCCTTCCTGTGGTGATGGGTTCCAGTAAGTGCGTGTGTGTGTGTCTGTGCAGACACGCGGCAGCTCTGTGCGTCCATCTGTGCATCTCATGGAGGGGGTTCTGTGTCTCCCCCTCGTGAGTGGTACTGCCTTGGATGTGGGGTTCAGGTGCCCTGACCCAGGGCTTACATGTCCTTCACGAGCACACGTGGGGTCGGTCTCTCTGGATTCAGTCTGTTGGCTGCTTGAAAATATGTCAGCGTGTGACTTCACTGAAAGGTTTCCTGTTTCTCTTGACGTCAGAGAGCAGACAGCCGTGGTTTCCTCCGCAGCTGTTTAATCTTCCACGGGTTTGTCTGGGCATGATCATCATCATCATCATCATTGCCTAAGGCAAGAAGCTAAAAGAGGGGAGATTCCAGCCCGTGTGCAGCTGGCTCCCCAGCAGAGCACTCTCCCAGTTAGAGCCTCTGGAGGAGAGTGAGTGACAGCCCGAGCTGGGGGCGGTCCGGGCGCTGGAAGAGGACAGGACTGGGCCTCTGCCCGGTCTTCCCGGTTCTTCCCGATTCTCCCCACTGTGGCCCCTCCCCATCCCCAAGGGGAACAGCCCGGAAGCCATCCCGGTGCTTCTCCGCTGAGCCCCAGGCCCCTAGGCTGAGGGACGATCAGCCCCTCGGCCATCTGAACGGTGAGGCTTTTTCAACATTTCCTTTTCCTGGCTTGACTCCAGGTGATTTACCGAGATCCCGCGTGCGCGCAGGAAGCAGGTAGATCAGAAGAAAGGCCGTAACTGCGTCGTCCCGTAGGGGCGGTGTCGTACGGAAGGCGACCTTGCATAGCCAGTCCGCCCTAGACTCGTCTGCTCTTCCCGCCGCCATTCTGCCCGTCTGGAGGTCGCAGGCGGGCTGCTGTGTAAGTGAAACTATGACACCGGGCCTCTATGGCTGCTCCGGAGCGGGTCTCGCTCCCGTCTCTGCGCTCCCCTCTCTGGACTTGGCCGCCGCTCCTCGTCCGGGCGCGGGTGGGAGCGGGGCGGTGGGGCAGGGCAGACCCCGATATAGGGGTGGGTGTCACCCGGGACTAGACAACAAGGGGGGCAACTTGAGAACTCTGAGCCCAGCCGGGGCTGGGGTGGGCAAGAGGAATCCTGCCGCCTTCCCTTCTGCCCTCTGCACTCGCGCACCGGGGTCCGAGAGAGCAGCTCTTGTTGGGAATTCTCCCAGCTCAGGGGCGGTCCCGACTCCCACTCCTGCTGCACCGCAGATGCTCTACGGGAGAGGCCGGGGGTGGGGGTAGGGGACGCAAGGCCGCGTTCCGTCCTGCCCGGTTCCCAACACGCTGGGACAGGGACCGCCCGCGGGGTGCGCGCCCGGTGCAGGTCTCGCTGCCGAGGGGAACCTGAGGTGTCCACGGTTTCCTGGGGGGACTGGAGACTGTCCACGTTCTGCCCGGGCCTCCCTGGAGCCTGGCGGGCGGAGCCCTGACTGTACAGAAAGTGTGAGGAAACACAACACTATTCCCCTTTCGGACCAGACGCGTGTGGGAGTGGGTAGAAGCAGTGGCTGCAACCCCAGGGCGGAAGGAGCAGCAGTGGCTCCCAGCCCAGTGCATGTGGGTGGGACTGCAGGGGGAGGAGCAGCATTCGGAAACTGGGGCGTTGAGTCGTGGTTACTGGTGTTGCCGAAGCCAAAACCAAAGCCACCCCTTCCGGGGATGGGCGGAGATTTTCTCTTAAGAAGCCAGGTCTTTGATTTACTGAAAATCAACTCCTGTGGGACGGGGCAGACGCCCGTTTCCGACGACCTGGGCTCCCTTGAGCCCTGACATGGAAGCTACGGACGGGCCCCCAGGGGAGGGGTGGGCACAGGCTCTGGTGTGCACATTCTGCACCCCTCTTCCCGAAGCTGCAGCATGTCGGGAAGAGCCGAGGGTGAGTCAGGTCCCCACCTCCTGGGACAAGTGGAGCCGAGAATCAGTCCAGAAGGTTCCAAGGAGGCAGGAGGTGAGGGTTGGTGCTGTGGTGGGAACAGGCTGCCAGGTGCTGTGGCACCTCCTCAGGCAGAGGCTGCCGGGACCAGGTTGGGTCTGTGCGCTGGGCCACACCATCACCTCTGTGCGCCCCCCTTCACAGGCTCCTACATCAGCAGAGACTAGGACCTGGACCATGTCACCGAGTGCAGCCCCAGCCAGCCGGGCTCCTTCATGGCCCACCACAACCGGGAGACCGCGTGCCGGCCTTGTCCTGAGTGCCAGGAGGGTGAGTAGGTGCAGTGAGGTGCGGGGAGCTGTTGGTCTCTACAGCCCACCCTGCAACCACCTTGCTCCTAGGAATCATCCCAAGGGCAGTAGTCACAGTTAAAGAGGGTGACAGGGTAGGCAGGACATGTGTCTGTGAGGATGACACACATCTGTGGTGAAAGGGTCTACCTGGGGCCCCTGGATTCAGAGCTGCTGTCCCCAGGAGGAACCCAGAGGGTTCACCCCGCACCTCTGTGTGTCCCGCAGTCTTCGAAGAGGCTGGGGTTCTGCCACCTTCCCACCCCACGCTCCCACCACCGGGGCAGTGACCCAGCCCACAGTCCCCTGCACTGGGCGGGGGGGGGGGGGGACTTAAATCTCAGCAGGGCTCAGGCCAGTTAGAAAGGCGACAGACTCCCCCCTGACATGTCTGCCTCAGTGACAAATAAACCGCAAAGGATTTAAAATAAATACACTTCAGGATTCCTTCTTGTCCTTCCGATAGGAAGGCCATCGGTGTTTCAACAAGGACAGCCTGAGGCTGCACTTGGCTTCAGGCAGCGAGGACAGTGTAACAGAGTTGCTCCTGCCGACCCTGAGCTCAGTGTGTCCCCTGTCGCGTGTCCCCTCTTCATCTCCTTTCTCGGTTCCTCCAGCCGTCAGGGCGCAGGCTGTCCGCTCTCTGGTTGACCTTGTTCCCGGGTGGTTTCTGCTTTCGGACACAACCGCAGGAGGGGCTGACGACACCTCCCTCTGGTTCCCCGTCACTGCTGCACGGAAGTGCACCCGGTGTCCACGTTGTGTCCTGCGACCTCACTGCCTTCATTTCTGCGTTCTCACGGGAGTTTGTGGGTCCTCAGACGGTCCTACGTACTGCGTCCTGCCGTCTGCGAGCGGTGCGAAGGCTCCTTCTCCCTCGGATTTGCTTGCTGTTTGTCTCTGTCTCGCGTGACCGCTGTTGCTCGGACTCCCAGTACTCTGGTGCGGGGAGGTGGTGAGGGTGGGCGTCTGTCTTCCTCCTGATCGGAGAGAGGGAGCTTTCGGCTTCTCACCGTTGTGTGTTGTGTCACTGTGTGTCTAGGAATTATGTTTTTTTTTTAAAGATTTATTTTATTTATTTTAGAGAGAGAGGAAGGGAGAGAGAAAGACAGAGAGAAAGACATCCGTGTGTGGTTACCACTTATGGGCCTCCTACTGCGGAATAATACGTTTTTATTCAGAATTATAACAAAATTGGATGCAATGTATACACAGTGCTCTTGCAGATTTTACTATAATGAACAGCATTAAATGCAAATTTTTGCACTAATGCCACTTTCTCTTTAAAAGCAATTCCTGCCTGCCAGTGTAATCTGTGGTGCTAAGGATTGAACTTTTTCAGGGCATTTGATATACAAGGAGTGACCCAACCAGAAACGAGAAAAAAAAATAAACAAACCAGCAGTTACCTTCTGGAGGGCGGGACCCTTGCAGTCCAGGCTTCCCCACTAGGAGAGAAAGTTCTAGGAGCCCATCTGCATCACTGACCAACTGGTGTCGTTGTAAGAGGCTGTGTTGGGCTTTACTGAATATTTTTGATGACTCTCCCAGAGCACTGGCCCATTTCACAATGGGTGATTTACCAGCCCACCTGCCCTCCCTGTGCTGAGTGTTCAGCAGTTTTTATCAAAACCCCACGTGCCCCATCCTCTCTACTCACCTGATCTCACCCACAGTGACTGCCTTTCTTTCCCATGTGAAAAGAATCCACAAACGGAAACACCCCAACATCTAAGATGTGAAACAAAATGGCAGAAGCACTAAGAGGCGTCAGAGCCACCGAGTCCAGAGAGTGTTCAGGGCGGTGGAGGGGCGTCCCCACGGGTGTCCCCCATCCAGGGGGGAACATGTGAGGTGACCGAAGGGTAAAGGTGTGAGAATAAAAATGCAATTTTTTTTTATTTTTGCAGAATGAAAGTATTTTTTTTAAGATTTTATTTACTTTTAGGGAGGGAAGGGAGGGAGAGAGAGAAAGAGAGAGAGAGAGAGAAACATCAATGTGCGGTTGCTGGAGGTTATGGCCTGCAACCCAGGAACGTACCCTGGCTGGGAATCGAACCTGGGACACTTTGGTTCCCAGCCCGCGCTCAATCAACTGAGCTACACCAGCCAGGGCTAAAAACGCAATTTTTATAAATAGATTCTCTTTTTGGGTCGCCCCTTGAGTACATGTGGCCAAATGCATCCAGAGGTGTTCACATTCACATGCAACACAGGATGTAATTCCCATTCTAAGTTATTTAAATTTCATTCCTTTAGGTTTTATATTTTAACATGGTCTGTGATAGGGATAAGAAACAATAAATATCCTCCAAAATATGTGGAAATGTGTTCCCCTCTCTGGAAATTTTTAGTCTTTAAATCATTGAGATATCTTTATTATTTTAATTTATTATTAATTAACTAATTATTTTTTAATTTTGTTCAAGTACAGTTCTCTCCATTTTCTCTGAACCACTGCCCCCACAACCTACCCATCGCCTAAAACAGTCAGATACTTTAAAGCACAGGGGGGCCAAGGCCCTGGGCTTCTGCCCTGGGTGACACTGGACCTCTGGGAGGGGCTGAGCAGGAGGGAGGTGAAGGAGCAGGACCCGCTGGCTGCTGTGCGGAGCGGGGCCTGCAGAGGGCAGCAGCGGGATGGAGACTCAGAGCAGAGGGGCCTGCCTTCCTCAGAGGGTGGTCTGCGGGTGGGCACCTGGCTGGGGCAGGGAAGTGTGGGACAGTGGGGGGCTTCTGAGCAGGTTCCCACAGGAGAGCCCAGTGCTCCCTGCTGGCGAGGGATAAGGTACCTGCATTACCGCCCCACGTTTCATGGCTGATTTCCATGGTGGGATCCAAGGTGACGAGACCCCCAGGGGACATTTGCAGAGGAGGCTCTCGGGTCCCCAGGCATGGCGGTGGTGCCCGGGTCGGCCCTGGCCAGGCAGCCTCTCCACGTGGAACCCTCCTCCTCCTTCCAGGTGGTCCCTGCTGCCCAGCCCCTGCTGGCCTCTCTCTGTGCACAGCAGGTCAGGATGGGGAGGTGCCTGGTGCCCCGTCTGCCTGCCCTCCCTGTGTGCCTCGCCGTGGTCCAGCTGCTCAGCCCCTGCTCAGGTAGGACCGGCTGTGCGTCTGTGTGTGTGAGAATCCTTTCCCTTCGGGCCCAGTCAGAACCCTGGACTCTACCCACCCCTGCAAGGCCCGTCCACACCGCACCTGTGTGAGGACTGAGTTCCTGTCTAGGTGTCTGTCACCTCGCCCTCCCTGCTGGGTCATCCCCTGGCCCTCTGGCCCAGCTCACTCTGACGGACCCCCCCTTCTGATGACCAGCTGAGTTTGCTGTGGTCGGACCCCCCGAGCCCATCCTGGCCATGGTGGGTGAAGACGCAGACCTGCCCTGTCACCTGTCCCCGAAGATGAGCGCTGAGACCCTGCAGCTGATGTGGGACCAACCCAGCCGCAGGCAGGTAGTGCACGTGTACGCACACGGGCAGGAGGACACGCCGGCAGAGGAGTTTCGAGGCAGAACTTCGATTTCACGGGAGGACATCACTGTGGGGAAGGCCGCTCTCCGGATTCGCAACGTCAGAGCCTCTGACAGTGGAACCTACCTGTGTTATTTCCAAGATGGAGACTTCTCTGCAAAAGCCCAGGTGGAGCTGCAGGTGGCAGGTGAGGCTCAGGCTTGTTCCAGGCTCCTTTCCTTGGGCGGGGGCAGAGGCTGCAGACCTACCCCAGAGCACGTGGGCTGCTCACCAGCATCCGCCCCCCCACCTCCATCTCTGCTCCTCTGAGGCCCGTGACACACCCAGGGATCCCCTAGGGTGACTTCTTCCTTCACCCACTAAAGTGTCCGTCATGCCGCCCACCAGTCTCAGAGGGAAGTGGATATCGGTAACAGGAAGGAGGAGACCTGCCCGCAGTGGGTGGCACATAGGTGTTTGGGTTCAGCGTGTTCCGCGCTGTAGCTGTGGGACCCCCAGGGGCCCACTGTAGTGGGTCCAGGGGTCCGACATGCAGGGACAACATCTGTGGCACCCATGTCCGCTTCTACACCCCTGGGAACACAGCTGCAGTTGAACAGGTTGTGACGTCCTGGGTGCAGCGAGGGAGGACGCTCCCCTGGGGACTGGGACACCGGGGTGTCTCAGAGAGGGGGCGTCAGGGAGGAGTTGGTGTGGTTCGGAGGTGGTGTGGAAGCAGCGCTGGGCTCTGGGTGGGACATGGTCAGGATGGTGCGGGTGTCACTGGTCACTCACAGCCGGCACAGGGAGGTGGGTCACTGCACACGGTTCCTGTTTCCTCTGTGCTGTCACCCCACCCTTGAGTGGCCTTGACGTGGCCCTGACCCACCCCAGTGAGGGAGCACCTTGTCTCAGTTGCTGCCCCATGAAAGTGCCCGTGTCTGTGTGTCAGGGCTACAGTTCGAGTGCCCCGGATACAGCCCTGCCCTGTGGCTTCCAGTGTGTGGGGGCTGTTGGAGGAGGGCCGGTGGGGCCCCCTGCCCTTGTCCCTGCACGGCCCCTCCTCAGCCTGCTGTCCCTTCCTGCAGACCCCACCTCCCCCGACGGAGCCCCCCCTGCAGGAATCTGTGTGTTCAGGTCCTCAGAGGGCTGCCTCCCCCTCGGTGTATTCAGGGGCGTGGGCACAGATGGTAGTAACTCCCTGCTTCCTGGCCATGGATCCATTATCTTCCATGGGAAAGGTTCCCCTCTGCACAGCCTCACTGTGGACACTTCCGGGGGGACCCTGGAGGAAGAGCCGGGCAGCCTGGCAGTGAGGGCAGCAGCAGCCTCCCGAGGGGCCTTGTACATGAGTCACTGCTCCAGCAGCTGCAGTGACTTGTATGCCAGGCCCCGGTGTGTCTCCTGCTGCTCACGGGAGGGCACGGCCCCCACAGGACAGGCTGCACAGACAGGGGCAGTGGGGTGTGACACAGGTAGACTAGGGGGCACCACCTGCATGCTTGCCCTGGGAGGGGTGAGGGGCTCTGCCAGGGACCAGCCTGTCTGGGGCAGCGGGGAGGGGAGGCTGCGGCAGTCTCTAAGGGGACTTGGGGGAAGCAGCCTCTGCTCTGGCCCAGAGCCCCCTGGATCCAGCACGAGGGTCCAGCCAGGGTCAGGGGGTGGCCCCTCGGGGATCAGTCTCTGCTGCACAGCACACGCTGGGAGCAGCTCCTGGTCAGTCCCTGCTGGGCTCATTAGTGTGGGTGCCCCTCCCTGCTGTGGAGACCCCAGCAGTACAGAGGGCTCCCCATGATTCAGCTCACTTCTCCTCCCCAGCACTGGGCTCTGATCCCCACATTGACATGAAGGGCTACGAGGCTGGAGGGATCCGTGTGAACTGCACTTCTGCCGGCTGGTACCCGCAGCCCCAGATCCAGTGGAGAGACGCCAGGGGACAGAGATTGGTTGCTAAGATAGAATTTAAGCCTGCAGCCCCCCAGGGCCTTTATGCAGCCTCAGCCTCTGTGATCCTGGAAGGCGGCTTTAGGGAGGGGGTCTCCTGTGTCATCACAAACCCCCTGCTGGGCCAGGAGAGGTCAGCCATGCTTTCCATCGCAGGTGAGTGGTCTGCTGCTGACCTGGGTCCCTGCAGGGCACATGGCAGGGACCTGGGCCCCCTTCCCCTGAAGTGGTTTATGTCACAGACACCTGCTAAGCACTTTTTGCCTGCCACCCACGGAGCCAAGCAGTGGGATGTGGGGACAGATGGGAAAGATCAGCAAACACACCAGGAGGCGGAAATACATACACCCCAAATCTCAGTGAAAGGGCTAATGTCCTTATAATATACAGGAAGACAGTGGACAAAAGAGCAAAAATGGGAATCATCAGTTCCCAGGAAGGAAAAACTCCTAGGAGGATGCTAAATCTGAGGGAACAGGGGAATACTTTCCACAAAGGAAATTGGCAGCAGCAGGACAAACGAGGTGGTGGGCGCCCTCTGGTGGCGGGCTGTGGGGAGCCGGTCCCTCAGACGTTTGTTGTCATAGGAGGACAGGAGACAGCATGCACACCAGCCACATAGGGGCTGTTTTCTCTGTAAACAAGATGAAATAAAATATTTAGTTTTCAAAACTGAATGAAACCTGCGTGGCACTCCCCCTGCGTCAGGCACTGCATAAGCACTAACTTCATGGTCTCCCTGATCAGGACGCAGCAACAGATGGTTACGTCATTAGTTCAAGGTCACAGCGCTGGTCGGGCAGGAGACCCGGGATTGGAACCCAGGCCCCCAGCCCCAGAGTCCGTTCTTCGTCACCCGACTCCGCTGACTGGGGGGCAGATAGTCAGTGGGGAGGGGGGCGGGTGCAGAGGGGACGTCAGTGACACCGTGTGTGTGTCCTCATGCTCCATCTGATCCCATGGGGGCGGGGACATTTCAGGAAAACCATCCTGACTGTGTGACAGTGAGAGTCTGGGCGCTCTGGGGACAGAGAGATCCCTTCAGGGGCTGCCGCTACCCCTTCACAGGTGCCTTCTTCAGGGACACACAGCCTTGGACTCTGTTGCTCTCCCTGACCTTGGTGGTTCTTGCGGTGTCCCTGTTGTGTGTGATCTGCTTGCTGTGGCAATGACGGTGGAAGAGGAGCCAGGTGCTGTTCCGGAGAGAGCACGAGCTGAGAGAGAAGCAGCGCGGGCAGAGCGGCAGCAAAGCACCCAAGGTGAGGCCCAGCTGCAGGTGGTCGCCCCCTCACTGCCCTGCCTACACCCACCACCCAGATCCTCCTCTGCTTCCCCTTGATGGGACTTCCTTTTTCTGTTTATTTCCAGAGACGCTGCAGGACCAGCTCGGTAAGCCCCCATGGGTGCAGGTCCCCAGGATGGCCAGCTTAGCCTTTCCGGCGGCGTCCGCTCCCCCCACTAGAGCCCGGAGCAGCCGTGCTGGGGAAGACCCCACTCTGCTGGTCTAGACCAGAGGGTGCACAGGGGGGTGCAGGGGGCATGGGGCTTGTACAGCTTCCCGGGGCTGTGAAATGTCCTCCCCAACTCAGGGCTGAAATACAGAGAACTGACCCGCTCCCGGATGTGGAGTCCAGAAGTCTCATCCAGGTGTTAGGTAGCGGGTAGGGGAGCCGACTTGGTCCAAGGCCCTGGGGGCAGGTCCCACCCGCCCCTGCACTCAGCTCGTCTCGGGTGGTCAGCTCTCCTGGGTGCTCCTTGGTGTGAGCGCCCATCAGTCAGCACCGTCCTCTGTTCTCACCCGGCCTCTTCCCGTGGGTCTGTCTCCTGATGACCCTCAGTGGACACTGGACGTAGGGCCCACTCTCGTCCAGTGCGGCTCCCTCGTCTGCAAACACCCCGTGTCCAACCAGGCCACATTCCCAGGTCCCAGGGGTCTGGATGCAGACTTGTCTTGCTGGATTCAACTACAGCCCCCGCGTCTGGGATGCCCCTCACACTTGTGGGCCCAGCCTGCACCTGACCCCACAAAGTACTTTTCTCTGTTACTGCACGGCCCCAGCTGAGCTGTCAACCGAGGTGGCTTTTCTCCCAGAAGTGGTTGGGGAGGGCCGCGCTGCAGGACCCTGCCACCAAAAGTCATGGCTTTGTTCTTGTCACAGAGAAGCACCCAGCAGAGAGCCATTCTACTGCCCAGGGATGTGGCGCGCAGCCCTCTAGCCCCCAGCGCGGACAGCAGACCACTGCTGGAACAGAAGTGCACAGCGGTGGTGCCCTCTGAGGACCCTGAGGCCAGGGTCGAGCTGCAGGAGGTGGTGCCCACAGTCGGAGTGGCCACCCCAGTGCAGGAGCTGCAGACCCAGGTGCCTCCAGGAACCGGGACCAGACTGGGGCGGCAGCCGCGCTCCACACGTCGGAGCAGGTGAGGGTCATCTGGGTGGGTGTGACGGCAGGGACACCTGCATGTGTGGCACACGTGCCGTGTGCGTGCAGGGCGTGCGCAGTGCTGCCCGCGTCCCCTAACTTCCTGTCCGAGTTTCCCAGGTGACCGAGATGCAGCCCCACAGACCAGGCAGCTTAAAGGACAGAATGTCACTGTCTCCCTGTGCTGGGGGCGGATGTTCAAGTTCCCATGGCATTGTCCCCATGTGCGAGTCCGTGTCCCTAAAAGAGAACACCAGTCTTGTTGTGTTAGGGCCTCGTCTGGACAGGTCACACCTGCAGCGACCCAGTTGCCAGACAAGGCCGCACGCCTGGTTGCTGGGCTTAGGACGCCCACATCTTTGAGGACACAGTGCAGCCCATGACAGCCCCACCACACCTGCTGTCCGAGGGAACAGTGGCTCCGTGGGGCCACCGAGACCCAGGGACCAAGCTCTCCCAGGTCCCAGCACTGGGAGGGGGCTGCCTGGAGGAGGCCCGGCTCACCGGCTCTGTGCCCTCAGCCTCCACCGCGCACCAGCCCCCGAGGTCTCCCAGCCCAGCGCCTCCCGTGTGTCATGTGTGTCATCGGGAGTGGGCAGGCCTGGTGGCCGTGGGTTCTGGAGGCAGGGCGCACACACGGCACCGCGTGTCCCTGTGGGACGGACACAGGCGCCATGCCCAGCTGTGCCCAGAGGACACTCACTGTCCTCCCTCCATGGGGGGCTGTAACGAGGCCGTGACAGCTGAGTAGGACCTGACGGGATGACCAGATGTTCCCTACGTGACCCTCGGGAGAGGGACCCTTCGGGAAGGGGGATGGTGTGTGCAGGGTGTCAGAAGGGTGGGGAGCATGTCCAGCGTCCAGTGCAGGCTGGGGTCCCTCCAGGGCAGGGCAGCGGGAAGCCCAGTGTTGCCCCGGCCCAGGCCATGTCCTGGGGAGTGTGACCCGGAGGGCGGCTGGGCTGTGAGCTCTCTGCCCCTTCTGAGAGGCCGGGCCCCGTCCCCAGACACTGACCGGACAGCGTGTGGAGGCCCCGCTGCCCCCACCAACCCCGCCCACCCGAGTTCGGGCAGCTGCTTCTGCAGATTCCACTAGGAAGCCGCCCCGGAGTCTCCTCCTGAAAGTTTTATTCCCTTCTCTCTGCAGGAATACGAACAAGTATGTTTTGAAGGACGGTGTCCTGAGGGTAAGTCCCCCAAAACCTTCCTTTGTAGTGACTGTCAAGGTGTGATGTCACCACCCAACGTCCTCCCTTCTGGGAAGCGGGCCCCTGGGCCCACAGGCAGCTCAGCGACGTCCCGTGGGCATCAGACTCTCGGTCCGACACTCACTGCAGACATGAGGGCACACGGGCCTCCGTCCAGTGTCACTTCTGGCCGTGAGGACACACGCAGGCGGCCCTGCGTTACTGCGCATCCACGTGTTTGAGCAGGAACGTGAGTGGCCGGTAGGAAGGCCTGGGTGACCCAGGCCTGGTGAGGCCCCGGGGGCTGCGGCACTGCTGTCAGTGGGACGGGGGTGAGGGTTTCCCGTAGCACCAGCAACAGGCCACGTGCTGCTTGTACTGTCTCCTCTGACAGCTCAGGGAGACCACCCATGAGGCAGATCCAAAGGTCAGACAGTCGGGAGCCCAGCGAGGTTACAGACCTCGTCCCTGCTGCCCGCACAGCCGCTCTGGTCCCGCTGGACCGGAGGGGGCCACCTCAGTGGACCCATCACCCTGGGGCTTCCCACCCTCAGGCCCCGAAGGCCCTTCTGCCAGGCTCACTGGCTCCATGTGAATGAGCGTCAGGCCTGTCAGGAGCCTGGCCAGGTCGTGTCCTACCGCGCTCTCCTGTCCCCCTGCCTGGTCCCTTCTGTGAGGGCAGCCTGGGCCCCCAGGGCCTCCCTGCACCCTGGACCTGGTTGCCAGCTAGGACCCTCACAGCGCACAGCACACGCCACGCCTGCCTTCCAGGGACGAGGCCAAGTCTCCCTCCGTGATTTTCTCTTTTCAGCCACAAACAGGATCTACTCCGAATTCGGGCAGGAGGTTCCCGAATCTAGCTGGAGGATGTTCATGAGGTCTCGGGACTGGAGGAGAACGACGTTGTCATCTGTGAGCACGGGGACCTGGGGACCCTGTTGGAGCAGCCCCACAGGATATTCCTAGGCTGGCGGAGCGAGCTGGGGCACACCGCGTCCCCCTGCAGCCTCATGGCGGTCCTCCATGAGATGCGGCTGCGGGAGCGCCTGGAGAATGTTACCAACGAGCTGGTGCGGAAGGTATCTTAGGTCGTGAGGACGCAGAGCCCCGAAGTGGGCTCAGCTCTTTCGGCAGCGACTGTGACTTAGCAGCATCCTGGGTGCTGGCCTTCCCCAGGTCCCTTCCCGTGGGTGCCTTCACAGATCCCAGATGGGAGGGAGCCCCTTCCGTGTCCAAGGAGCTTCTTCAGGAAACTTCCGATGGGGAGGACCATGCAGCCAGGGGCCCTCTGCCAGCGCTGCAGAGGTCCAGGGTACTGCCTGTGGCCAGTGTGGCCAACACGCTGCTCCTCAGGGGACTCCTGGGGCCCTGAGCTGCTTGGAAAGGGACCCATGGGCTGTGCTCGGTGGGCCCACGAGCTGTGGCCTCCTCCAGAAACAGAGGCCAGGAGGGCTGGCTGGTCACGTGTGTGACCCCAGCAGTTCTGTTGTCGATCTCTCAGGTACTGTGATGTGCCTGGCTTCCACGTGGGAGTGCCATAGCTGGGTGACACTTATAAGTCAGTCCATGACAGACAAGCCAGCGGGCACTCAGCTGTCACTAGGTTAGCTGGGGTGGGGCATGGGGACAGTTACTGTCACATGCCAGCTATGGAGGCCTTTGTATACTTGTTTACACATTTAACCATAGGTGCTTTTACAGTTTTGTTTATGTGTTAAAATTTCTCTAACATAGTGTGTATACATTTGTAAAATTTTTTTCACCCAGTAAAATTTATATTCTAAATGGTGTTGCCTCATTCCTGTTGGGTGGAGAATTTTGGGTGTGTTGTCCTGGGAAGGTGACGTGGTGCACAGAGAGTCAGGGGAGCCTTGGGTGTGGTTTGTGGGTGCAGGTCCCCGTGTCGGGGACCAGAGGCTGGAGTGGCCTCTTGTCCGAGTTGTGGTGTCCCCGGGACCTCTGTCCCTGGGAATGGCGGCACCGTCCGTCCAGCGCTCCCCTGAGAACGTGCCCACCCTGCGCCCTCCTCACTCACCCCGAACAGCACCCGTCCTTGGAGGTGCTCACCCGAGGCCCTGCACTCCCGTGGGGCGCTGAACACCTTCAGCTCCCACGCAGTCCCTCAGCGAAGTCCACGCCACTCCAGCCAGCCCGTCCCGTCCAGACCCTTGGGCGTCATCCCCACAGGCATCTCCTCCCGAGTCCCCAGTACCACAGGATGGGACTGTCCCATGTCCCTCCCAGACCTGTGTGCCCAGCCCCCTAGGCCCCGCCTCCCTCCACGCTGCTGCCCGTCACTGACTCAGCTTCTGTCCAATCTGGCTCCCCTCCGGCCTCCCTGAGTCCAGTCTCCTCCACTAGCAGCTGGACTGGGGGTGGGAGCACAGATCTGGCCACCACCCTCCCCGCCACCCACCCTTACCCCACCCTGGGGAGGGCCTGTGCCATTCCTGATTTGTTCAGGGGAACTGGCAGCCCCAGCCCGCACCTCAAGTCCCAAACTCTTGCTGGCGTTGCTGCGTGGGTCCCGTGGTCACGCTGAGTTTGTCAGCATCTTGCCTTCTCCTGGGGTCACTCGCAGGACAGTCCACTCTGTCTGGAACACAGGGCCCGTCTACCCCAGTCCCTTCCTCTAAGCCTGCTTGGAACTGGTTATTGGTCCAGACCAGGAAATTGTAGCCCCAGGGCGCCCTCTCTGACTCTGGCTGGGGCTCCTCCCTGCCCTGTGGGGGGCCTCATCGCGGGACTGCCCTTCTTAGGTCAGGTAGACTGAGGGGCAGTTTATAGGGAGGCTGTGGGGCAGTTTTAAGAGAAGCGGCGGGGCAGTTTTGAGAGATGTGGAGAGGTCGTTTTCAGGGAGGCTGACGGCCAGTTTTCCCGGAGGCTGAGGTGAAGTTTTCAGAGAGACTATGGTGCAGTTTCAGGGAGGCTGAAGTATATTTTTCATGGAGACTGAGGGGCAGTTTTCAGGGAGGCTGAGGTGTAGTTTCCTTGGAGACCGAGGGGCAGTTTCGAGGGAGGCTGAGGGGCAGTTGCTGGGAGTCAGAGGGGCAGTTTTCAGAGGGGTTGAGGGGCGGTTTTCAGGGAGTCAGAGGGGCAGTTTTCAGATTGGTTGAGGGGCAGTTTTAGAGAGACTCAGAGGCAGTTTTCAGGCAGGTTTAGGGCACTTTTCAGAGACACTCTGGGGCAGTTTTCAGGGAGGCTGTGGGGCAGTTTTCACAGAGGCTTTGGGGCAGGTTTCACGGAGGCCAAGGGCTAGTATGTGAGAGGCTGAGGGGGCGGTTTTCAGGAGACTGAGGGGCCTTTTTTTTTTTTTTTTTTTTTGGTTTTAAATGATCTGTGTCCTTTGTCCGTTTTGGATACTAACCCCTGGCTGATCGTATGGTCGGCCAAGGCCTTCTTCCGTCTCTGAGTTGTCTTCTCCCTGCGTTGCTGCTTCCTCTGCTGTGCGGCCACTGCAGTTCCACGTGGCCCCGTCTGTTCGGTTTCCGTTTGCTGCCCCCCCCCCCCCGGGCGGTCACCCCCAGAGAGACAGTGTGAGGGGTGGCGTCGGGGTTCGGGGCCTGTGTTTCCTCCAGCGCTCTGCTTTGGGGTCCCATTCACATCGTTCACCAGTTTACGATCCTTCCTGTACCCGGTGTCAGGAGGTGACCCAGGCCCGGTCTCCTGCACGTGTCTGTCCAGTTGTCCCAACTTCTTTTGAAGAGACTGTCTTTCCCCCATTGTACGTTCCTGCCTCCTCTGTGGGTGAATTGTCCGTGTAGGTGACACTTCGTGTCTGGCTGTCTGCTCTGTCCCAGTGATCTGCGCGTCTGTTTTGTGCCAGTGCTGTGACATCGGGGTGCAATGCATTTCATTTGGTTCTGTACTTAGATGGTTTTTTGGTCACGTGGTGTCCTTTGTGGTTCCCTATAAATTTCAGGATTCCTTGTTGTCCTTCTGAGAAGAAGGCCATCGGTGTTTTAACAAGGACAGCCTGAGTCTGGGCTTGGCTTTGGACAGCAGGGACAGTGTGACAACTTCTGGGAAGACGTGCAACCAGAGAGCGGACAGCCTGAGCCCTGACGGCTGTAGGAACCGAGAGAGGAGACGAAGAGGGGACACGCGATGGAGCACACAATGAACTCAGCGTCGGCAGGAGCAACACGGTCACACCGGCCTCGCTGCCCAAAGCCAAGTGCAGACTCAGGCTGCCCTTATTAAAACTCTGATGGCCTTCTCCTCAGAAGGACAACAAGGAATCCTGAAATTTCTGCTTTCGGAAGCAATGGCAGGAGGGGCTGACGACACCTCCTTCTGGTTACCCGTCACTGCTGCACGGAGGTGCACCTGGTGTCCACGTTGTGTCCTGCGACCCCACTGCCTTCATTTCCACGTTCTCACACGATTTTGGTGGGTCCTCAAACGGCCCTACGTACCGCGTCTTGCCGTCTGCGAGCAGTGCGAAGGCTCCTTCTTCTTCGGATTTGCTGGTTTTTTTGTCTCTGTCTCGCATGACCACTCTTGCTCGGACTCCCAGTCCTCTGGTGCGGGGAGGTGGTGAGAATGGGCGTCTGTCTTCCTCCTGATCGGAGAGAGGGAGCTTTCAGGTTCTCACCGTTGGGTGTTGTGTGTCTAGGAATTATGTTTCTTTAAATATTTATTGTATTTATTTTTAGACAGAGGGGAAGAGGGGGAGGAAGAGAGAGAGAGAGCTCAACATGTGGTTGCCTCTCTCACGCCCACCCCCTACTGCCTTTAGGGCTTTCGGTTCCTAAACCTGTCGAACCTGGAGGAGTCTCTACCATTTTTCCCTTTGTGATCTGGAGTTTGGGGTCCAAGAATAAGCCCTGAGCTCCCCAGAAAGAAGGTGGGGACCCGGGGGTGGAGGAAGCACAAGGCCGGTGACTGAGAGTTTGGACGGGTGCCGCCCTGCCATGCAGTGCGGGCGGGCCAGGAGCACCCACATGGGGTCCTCAGCGAGTGAGTTGCTTCCCTGGGCGTGAGTGAACCTGCCCAGGACATCAGAGCGCGCTGCACTGACGGTGCGCCCTCAGCTGGCAACAGGGAGGAGGGAGCAGCTGCGTCCCCAGCCTTTGGTAAAGCAGGACAGACCCCTCCCCTCCAGCTCCCAGGCCCACACACAGAGCCATGGACATCCATTGGGGGTAAACAGGTCAACTGTCCTCCTCGTGGGACCAGGGCTGGTTCTGGGGTAAGGCTGGGGCTTCCTGTGACCCCGGGCCCTTCATGGGGTCTGTGATCACAGCACACAGTGCTCCCCAAAGGGGGCTGGGGGAGCGCCTCACGGAGACACCTTCTGCTGTTGAGAGTGCTGACCCGGGAGCCTGGGGCTGGAGAGACGTGGAAGCAGGAACAGTGAAGCTGTGTCCCCCCACCCCCAGGTGTCCCGAGGGGACAGTGGTCCTGCAGCAGTGCAACTCCACGGCGGACACGGTGTGCGGCCCGCCCGGTCCAGGTGAGAGGGGGTCCTGTTGTTAAGGGGTCTGTCTGAGGAGAGGAGACCCCGTGACCTGGGGGAGCCGTCTGACGGGGGCGGTGCAGTTCCCACTCCTTCCCATCAGCCCTGGAACCAGCAACTTGCCCCTCCCCCTCGGCCCCCGCAACCCTGAGTTACTTTCTGGGACGGACCCCCTGTTCAGGACGGG
The DNA here is from genome assembly GCF_004126475.2 of Phyllostomus discolor. Lineage (NCBI taxonomy): Eukaryota > Metazoa > Chordata > Mammalia > Chiroptera > Phyllostomidae > Phyllostomus > Phyllostomus discolor. The sequence goes on from NC_040908.2 coordinate 169,692,122, forward strand.
TCACAGACACAGAATGCAATGATATGTGGCCTGTGTGTCTGGCTTCTCTGGTTCAGGCTCGTGTCCCCAGCCCCTGGGTGTCAGTGGGACCTGCCAGGGCGTCACCTCTTTGTGTGGCCGAGGGACACGCAGACGTAGGTGCGGACAGACACGTGTGGTGGTGTTCACGCTCCTGCTCAGGGACTCGGGGACATTTCTAAAGAAACTGTCCCTGAGCCTGGACCGCTCTGTGACAAGGACAGCTTTTCAGTCAGTGGTGTTGGGGACCCTGGACGTCCCCAGGCCCGGGAGGACTTGTGCTGTCAGGTCACAGCAGACACAGAAACTAACTCACAACGACCCAAAGACCCACCTGCAGGGTCTGAAGATGACAGAACCCCTGGAGGGTCAGAGGGGACGACTGGCCACGTTGGATGGTGTTTGGGTCCCATGTGGTGACATGGGGTCACCTGGGGGTGTCTCTGTCTGAGTGCCTCAGGGAGGCCCCGTCCCCGGTGGGTCCACAGTCCTCCAATGGCAGGGGTCCCCCTTCCTGTGCTGGCGGGTTCCAGTGCGTGGGTGTGCGTGTGTCTGTGCGCACAGGGGGCCGCATGTTGGTCTGTCGGTGCATCTCACGGAGGGGGGTCCGTGTCTCCCCCTCAGGAGCGGTGCTGCTGTGCACACGGGGTGCAGGTGCCCCGACCGAGGGCTTTCACGTCCTTCACGAGCGCACGTGGGGTCGGTCTGTCTGGACTCGGTCCCCCGGCTGCTGGGAACCAGGTCGGCTTTGCCCTGACAGAGACGCTTTCTGTTTCTCCCGCTGTCAGAGGGCAGACGCCGGCCCTCGTGGGTCGGGGGCTTTCTCTGTTCCCTGTTTCCTTCGATCATCATCTCTCTCTCATCAAGAAACCAAAAGGGGGAGGATTCCGGCCCGTGTGCCGCGGGCCCACGAACGGGGCGCGCTCTGAATTGGAGCCGCTGCAGGAGAGGGAGTGAAGCCCGGGCTGGGGGCGGGGTCTGCGCGCTGTGAGAGGACGGGGCGGGGCCTCTGCGGGTGTTTTCGGTTTCTGGTCCCTGGTGCTCCTCGTCCATCCGGAGGCGCCCCGAAGGGAAGCAGCGTGGATACCCTGACGGTGCTTCTCCGCGAGCCCCAGGTCCCTGGGCTCAGGGCCGCCCTGCCCCTCGGCCGTCTGAACGGTGAGGCGTCTGCAGCGTTTGTGTGTTTTCTGGCTCCAGGGGACTCGCTGGGAGCCGGGGAAGAGAAGCTGAAGCTGAAGTGAGTCCGTGAAGGCGCCGTCCGCTAGGGGCGCGGTCGTGGGGGAGGCCCCCCCTTCGCGGGGTGTAGGGCCCGCGCCCGCCGCGGCGTGACTGAAACTACCGTGCGGGCTGTGAGCCGGGCCGGGGGCCGGGGCCCGGGTGGGGACCGGGAGACCTGCCGCCTTCCCTTCCGCCCCCCGCCCCCGCGCACTGGGTCCGAGCGGATCGTGTTGGGAATTGTCCCAGCTCAGGGGCGGCCCCGATTCCCACTCCCGCGGGACCCCAGATTCTCTGCGGGAGAGGCCGGGGGTGGGGAACCCAAGGCCGAGTTTCCTCGTGCGCGGTTCGGAACACGCCGGTTCAGGAACTGGCCCGTGGGGTGCGGGCCCTGGTGCAGGTCACGCCGGCGAGGGGGACCTGAACTGGATCTACGACTTTCTGGCAGGACTGGACACTGTCCACGTTCTCCCCGGGCCTCCGAGGAGCCTGGCGGGCTCAGCCCTGACTGTGCAGAAAGTGGGGTGAAGCCGACACTTGTGGTATTTAAGCAGAGGCGGGGGGGAGGGGGGTGGGGGGTGGGGGTAGTAGCCGGGGCTGTAACCCCGGGGCGTGGGGGCGGGGCTGGGGGTGGGAGAAGCGGTGGCTCCCACCCCTGGGGGTGCCCCTGGAAGTGCAGGGGGAGGGGCAGGAACCCGCGTGTAGGGGTGCGGTTTCAGGTGTTGCTAAAACCAAAACTAAAGTCACCTTTTCCGGGTATGGGCAGGGATTTTCTTTTCTTTTTTTTTTTTAAAGATTTTATTTATTTACTTTTAGAGAGGGAAGGGAGGGAGGGAGGGAGGGAGAGAAGGGAGAGAGACAGAGAGACAGAGAGAGACAGAGACATCAATGTCCGGTTGCTGGGGGTTATGGCCTGCAACCCAGGCATGTACCCTGGTTGGGAATCAAACCTGGGACACTTTGGTTCCCAGCCCGCGCTCAATCCACTGAGCTATGCCAGCCAGGGGTGGGATTTTCTTTTAAGAAGCCTTTATTTACCCTGGCTTGAGCGCGGGCTGCGAACCAGGTATCGCAGGTTCGAGTCCCAGTCCGGGCACATGCCTAGGTTGCAGGCCATGGCCCCCAGCAACTGCACATTGATGTTTCTCTCTCTCTCCCTTCCTCCATTCCCTCTCCAAAAATAAATAAATAAAATCTTTTTAAAAAGGCCTTTATTTAACAAAAATTAACTCTCACGAGAAGGGGCAAACGCCTGTTTCGGGATGACTTGGGCTCGTGTGCGCCCTGAGGGTTGGTGCTGCGCTGGGGACAAGCCCCCAAGTGCTGTGGCACCTTCTCAAGCAGAGGCCGCAGGGACCAGACTGGGGTCCCTTCACAGCCTCCCCGCTGTGCGTCCGCCCCTCCCCCCCACAGGGTCCTACGTCAGCAGAGACTGTGACCTGGACCTTGTCACCCAATACAGCCCGTGCCAGCCTGGCTCCTTCACCACCCACCGACACCCAGAGACGGCGTGCCTGCCCTGTGCTGAATGCTGGGAGGGTGAGTGGGCGCAGTGAGCTTGGGGGGCCCTTTGATTCCTACAGCCCACCCTGCAGCGACCTGGCTCCTAGGAATCACCCCAAGGGCAGGAGTCACAGGTGAACAGGACGACGGGGTGAGCAGGATGCATGTCTGCAAGGATGACATGGAGTCTGTGGTGCAAGGGTCCCCCTGAGGCTCCCCGGGGATTCAGAGCGGCTGTCCAAGAGAGGAACGTACATGGATTCACCCCGCACCTCTGTGTGCCCCGTAGTCTGGGAGGAGGCTGGGGTTCTGCCACCTTCCCACCCCGTGCTCCCACCACTGGGGCAGCGACCCAGCCCACAGTCCCGAGCACTTGGAGGGGGGACTTAAATCTGAGCAGGGGTCAGGCCAGGTAGAAAGACGGCAGCCTCCCCCCTGATGTGTCTGCCTCACTGACGAATAAACCGCAAGGCATGGAAAATAAATACATTTCAGCATTCCTTGTCCTTCTGACAGGAAGGCCATCGGCGTTTCAACAAGGACAGCCTGAGTCTGCGCTTGGCTTTGGGCAGCGAGGACGGTGTGACCGTGTTGCTCCTGCCGACCCTTAACTCAGTGTGTCCCCCGTCGAGTGCCCCCTCTTCGTCTCCTTTCTCGGTTCCTCCAGCCGTCAGGGAGCAGGCTGTCCGCTCTCTGGTTGACCTTGTTCCCGGGTGTTTTCTGCTTTCGGACACAACCGCAGGAGGGGCTGACAACACCTCCCTCTGGTTACCCGTCACTGCTGCACGGAAGTGCACCTGGTGTCCACGTTGTGTCCTGCGACCTCACTGCCTTCATTTCCACGTTCTCTCGGGATTTGGTGGAGGGTTCAAATGGTCCTACGTACTCGTCCTGCCGTCTGCGAGCGGTGCGAAGGCTCCTTCTCCCTCTGATTTGCTTGCTGTTTGTGTCTGTCTCGCGTGACCGCTGTTGCTCAGACTCCCAGTACTCTGGTGCGGGGAGGTGGTGAGGGTGGGCGTCTGTCTTCCTCCTGATCGGAGAGAGGGAGCTTTTGGCTTCTCACCGTTGGGTGTTGTGTCAGTGTGTGTGTGTGTGTGTAGGAATTACATTGTTTTTAAGATTTATTTCTGTTTAGAGAGAGGGAAAGGGAGGGAGAAGGAGGGAGAGAAAGGCACCCGTGTGTAGTTGCCTGGTATGCGCCCCCTACTGAGGACATGGCCCACAACCCAAGATTGTGCTCTGAGTGGGAATCGAACCAGCGACCCTTTGGTTCCCAACCCTGCTCTCAGTACACTGAGCCCCACAAGCAAGGGAAGGAATTATGTTTTTCATAACACGTTTTTATTCAGAATTATAACAAAATTGGATGCAATTTATACACAGTGCTCTTGCAGATTTTACTATAATGAACAGCATTAAATGTGAATTTTTGTATTATTGCCAGTTTCTCTTTAAAAGCAATTCCTGCCAGTGTAATCTTTGGGGCTACAGATAAAACTTTTTCAGGGCATTTAGTATACAAGGAGTGACCCTACCAGAAACAGGAAAAAAAATAAACAAACCAGCAGTTACCTTCTGGAGGGTGGGCCCCTTGCAGTCCAGGCTTCCCCACTAGGAGAGAAAGTTCTAGGAGCCCATCTGCATCCGTGACCAGATGATGGTCTTGTGAGAGGCTGCGTTGGGCTTTACTGAATTTTTTTTTACTTCTCTCCCAGAGCACTGGCCCATTTCCCGACGGGTGACTTACCAGCCCACCTGCCCACCTGCGCTGAGTGTTCAGCAGTTTTTGACTAAAAACCCACGTGCCCCACCCTCCCTATTCCCCCAATCTCACCCAGAGCGACTGTTTTTCTTTCCCGGGTGAAAAGAGTCCACAAACGGAAACGTCCTGACGTGTAAGACGTGAAACAAAACGCAGAAGCTCTGAGAGGCGTCAGAGCCGCCGAGTGCAGAGAGTGTTCAGGGCGGTGGAGGGACGTCCCCACGGGTGTCCCCCATCCAGGGGGAAGCATTTGGGGGTGACCGAAGGCTAAAGTGTGAGAATAAAAACAGTTTTTATAAATAGATTCTGTTTTTGAGTCGCCCCTTGAGTTCATGTGGCCAAATGCATCCACAGGAGTTCACGTTCACGTGAGACAAAGGATGTAATTCCGATTCTAAGTTATTTAAATTTCATTCCTTTAGGTTTTATTTTAAGTTGGTGTGCGATAGGAATAAAAAACAGTAAATGCCCTTCAAAATGTTGTGGAAATGTGTCCCCCACTCTGGAAATTTTTAATCTTTAAATCATTGAGGTATTTATCTTATTAAATATTAATTAATTAGTTTTAATTCTGTTCAAGTACAGTTCTCTCCATTTTCCCTGAACCACTGCCCCCCAACCAAGCTATCCCCTAAAGCAGTCAGATAATTTAAAGCACAGAGTGCAAAGTCCGAGGGCTTCTGCCCAGGGCGACAGGGGACCCCGTGGGAGGGTCTGAGGAGGAGGGAGGTGAGGGGGCAGGATGCGCTGGCTGCTGTGCGCACTGTGGCCTGCAGGGGGCAGCAGTGGGAAAGGGGACTAGGAGCAGAGGGGCTTGCCTTCCTCAGAGGGTGGTCTGCGGGTGGGCACCTGGCTGGGGCAGGGAAGTGTGGGACAGTGGGGGGCTTCTGAGCAGGTTCCCACAGGAGAGCTGGGTGCTCCCTGCTGGCAAGAGACATGATACGTGCATTACTGCTCCATGTTTCATGGGTGATTTCCATGGTGGGATCCAAGGGGAAGAGACCCCCAGGGCACATTTGCAGATGAGGCTCTGGGTCCCCAGTGATGGCGGTGGTGTCCGGGTCGGCCCTGGGCAGGCAGCCTCTCCACGTGGAATCCTCCTCCTCCTTCCAGGTGGTCCCTGCTGCCCAGCCCCTGCTGGCCTCTCTCTGTGCACAGCAGGTCAGGATGGGGAGGTGCCCCGTGCCCCGTCTGCCTGCCCTCCCTGTGTGCCTCGCCGTGGTCCAGCTGCTCAGCCCCTGCTCAGGTAGGACCGGCTGTGCGTCTGTGTGTGTGATTCCTTTCCCTTTGGGCCCAGCCACAACCCAGGACTCCTCCCAACCCTGCAAGGCCTGTCCACACCGCACCTGCATGAGGACTGAGTTCCCATCTAGGTGTCTGTCACCTCACCCTTCCTGCCTAGGACACCCCCTGTCCCTCTGGGCCTGCTCAGTCTGACGTGGCCCCCCTCTCCTGATGACCAGCTGAGTTTGCTGTGGTCGGACCCCCCGGGCCCATCCTGGCCATGGTGGGTGAAGACGCAGACCTGCCCTGTCAGCTCTCCCCGAAGATGAACGCTGAGACCCTGCAGCTGATGTGGGAGCGACCCGGCCGCAGGCAGGTAGTGCACATGTACGCACACGGGCAGGAGGACACGCCGGCAGAGCAGTTTCGAGGGAGAACTTCGATTTCACGAGAGGACGTCACTGTGGGGAAGGCCGCTCTCCGGATTCACAATGTCAGCGTCTCTGACAACGGAACCTACCTGTGTTACTTCCAAGATGGAGACTTCTATGCAAAAGCCCAGGTGGAGCTGCAGGTGGCAGGTGAGCCTCAGGCTTGTTCCAGGCTCCTTTCCCTGGGGCAGGGGCAGAGGCTGCAGACCTACCCCAGAGCATGTGGGCTGCTCACCAGCATCCGTCCCCACCTCCATCTCTCCGCCTCTGGGGCCTTTGACACACCCAGGTGTCTCCCAGGGTGACTTCCTCCTGCACCCAGGACAGAGTCCCCGATGCTGCCCACCATTCTCAGAGGGGAGTGCAGGTCAGGGACAGGAAGGAGGAAGAGACCTCCCCGAAGTGGGTGGCACATGGGTGTTTGGGTTCAGTGTGATCCAGACCAATGCCATCGTCCCCGGGGCCCACTGTGGTGGGCCCAGGAGGCTGAGCTGCAGGGACAATACCTGTGGGGCCCATGTCCCCCACCAAAGCCCTGGGAACACAGCTGCAGTTGAACAGGTGTGTCCGTCCTCGGTGCAGTGACGGAGGACGCTCCTCTGGGGATGGGGACACTGGGGTGTGTCAGAGAGGGGGCGTCAGGGAGGACTTTGTGCAGTTCAGGGGATGTGCAAGCAGCGCTGGGCTCTGGGTGGGACGCGGTTAGGATGGTGCGGGGTGTCACTGGTCACTCACAGCTGGCACAGGGAGGTGGATCACTGCATACAGTTCCTCTTTCCTCTGCTGTCACCCCACCCTTGAGTGACCTTGACGTGGCCCTGACCCACCCCAGCGACGAGCATGTTGTCCGAGGTGCTGTCCCACAAACGTGCCCGTGTATGGGCAACAGGACTGCAGTTCTCATTCCCCGGACACAGCCCTGCCCTGTGGCTTCCAGTGCGTGGGGGCTGGTGGAGCGGGGACGGTGCGGCCCCCTGGCCTTGTCCCCGCATGGTCCCTCCTCAGCCTGCTGTCCCTTCCTGGAGACCTGGGGTCCCCCGACGGAGCCCCCCCTGCAGGACTCTGTGTGTTCAGGTCCTCAGAGGGCTGCCTCCCCCTCCTTGTGTTCAGGGGCGTGGGGACAAGTGGCAGTAGCTCCCCTCTTCCTGGCCCGGGGTCCGCTGTCTTCTGTGGGAATGTTTCCCCTCTGCACAGCCTCGCTGTGGACACTTCTGGGGGGAGACCCTGGTGGGAGAGCCCAGCAGCCTGGCAGTGAGGGCAGCAGGAGCCTCCCGAGGGGCCTTGCATACAAGTCACCGCTCAGGTGGCCGCAGGACACCATGTGTCTCCTTCTCACAGGAGGGCAAGACCCCACAGGACAGGCAGCACGGACAGGGGCAGTGGGGTGTGACCCAGGTAGACTAAGGGGCACCACCTCCGTGCTTGCACAGGGAGGGGGGAGGGGCTCTGCCAGGGACCAGCCTGTCTTGGGCAGGGGGGAGGGGAGGCTGCGGCAGTCTCTAAGGGGACTTGGGGGAAGCAGCCTCTGCTCTGGCCCAGAGCCCCCTGGGTCCAGCACGAGGGTCCAGCCAGGGTCAGGCAGTGGCCCCTCGGGGATCAGTCTCTGCTGCACAGCACACGCTGGGAGCAGCTCCTGGTCAGTCCCTGCTGGGCTCGTCAGTGTGTGTGCCCCTCCCTGCTGTGGAGACCCCACCAGTACAGGGGGATCCCCATGATTCAGCTCACTTTTCCTCCCCAGCGCTGGGCTCTGATCCCCACATTGACATGAAGGGCTACGAGGCTGGAGGGATCCGTGTGAACTGCATGTCTGCCGGCTGGTACCCGCAGCCCCAGATCCAGTGGAGAGACGCCAGGGGACAGAGCTTGTCCCCTGAGACAGCATCTGTGTCTGCAGACCCCCAGGGCCTTTATGCAGCCTCAGCCTCTGTGATCCTGGAAGGCTGCTCTGGGGAGGGGGTCTCCTGTGTCATCAGAAACCCCCTACTGTTCCAGGAGAGGTCAGCCAGGCTTTCCATCCCAGGTGAGTGCCCTGCCCCCTGCCCTGGGCTCCATGCTGCCCCTGGGGGAAGGCCTGGTGGTCTGCTGCTGACCTGGGTCCCTGGGTTGCTCTGCTGGAGAGGGCACAGAGCAGGGACCTGGGGCCCCTTCCCCTGAAGCAGTTTATGTCACAGACACCTTCTGAGCTCTTCATCCCTGCCACACACGGAGTCAGGCCATGGGACGTGGAGACAGATAAGAAAGTTCAGCAAACACATCAGGCGGGGAAAATAGGGAAACCCAAGTCTCAGCGAAAGGGCTAATGTTCTTACAACATAAAGGAACACGGTGGATAAAAGCAAGAACGGCAATCATCAGTTCCCAGGAAGGTAAAACACACAGGAGGGTGACAAATCTGACCAAACAGGGAAATATTTCCCACCTGTGAATTTGGCATCAGCAGGAGAAACGAGGGTGGTGGGCGCCCTCTGGTGGCGGACTGTGGGGAGACAGTCCCGTAGCTGTCTGGGCTCCCGGTGTTGGATGGTGTCGGTGGGGTCGGCACCCGTGCTGTGGGGGCGCAGGGCCATCTGCATCCGAACCGATTCACTGACTGATGCGAAACCCACTTCTAGGGACCACCCCACAGGCCAGCCTGCAGCGGTGGGACGTGACCCCTGTGACTGGGTACTTTTAAACCAGTGATTCCCAGGACAAAGGGCAGAGCATAAGCTTGCCCACCAGATGGGACCCTTTGGGCCTTGGGGACTACCCTGGGGGAGGGACACAGGCCTGCTCCCTGTGCTGGAGCGGGCAGGTCGCCGAGACACGGGACAGGATGGCCACCATGCACAGCAGCCGCATAGGGGCCTGATTTTGCTGTAAACAAGAAAAAATAAAACATATTTAGTTTTCAAAACTTAATGAACCCTGCGTGGCACTCACCCTGCATCAGGCACTGCATAAGCACTAACTTAATGCTCTCACTGATCAGGATGCAGCAACAGATGGTCACGTCATTAGTTCAAGGTCACAGCGCTGTTCGGGCAGGAGACCCGGGACTGGAACCCAGGCCCCCAGCCCCAGAATCTGTTCTTCGTCACCAGACTCTGCTGACTGGGGGGCAGGTAGTCAGTGGGGGGCGGGGGGTGCAGAAGGGACGTCAGTGACACTGTGTGTGCGTCCTCATGCTCCCTCTAATCCCATGAGGGCGGAGACGTTTCAGGAAAACCGTCCTGACTGTGTGACAGTGAGAGTCTGGGCATTCTGGGGACAGGAGGATTCCCTTCAGGAGTTGACGCCGCCCCTTCGCAGGTGCCTTGTTTGGAAACACACTGCCTTGGACAGCATTCCTCACCCTGACCCTGCTGACTGTTGCCGGGCTCCAGTTGTGTTTGATCTGGTTGCTGTGGCAACGGCAGAAGAGGATCCCGGCTGGGTGCCAGAAGAAGAAGACAGCTCAAGCTGAGAAAGTAGCAGCCCTGAAAAATGGCGGCCCTCTGTAAGATGCGAATTCGGGAGCGTCTTGAGAATGTTACCAACGAGCTGGTGCGGAAGGTATCTTAGGTCGTGAGGTCGCAGAGCCCCGAACTAGTGTCAGCTCTTTCGACAATGGCTGTGACTTAGCAGCATCCTGGGTGCTGACCTTCCTCAGGTCCCTTTTATGAGGCCTTTGTACTCTTCTTTAGACAGTTCAGCATATGTGCTTTTACAATTTTCTTCTTTCTTTTTTTTCAAAATATTTTATTGATTATGCTATTACAGTTGTCCCATTTTCCCCCTTCTCTCCCCTCCACCCTGTACCCCCCTCCCACCCACGTTTCCCCCCTTTAGTTCATGTCCATGTAGCATACTTATGAGTTCTTTAGCTTCTACATTTCCCGTACTATTCTTGCCCTCCCCCTATCTATTTTCAACCTGCATTCTATGCTACTTATTCTCCATACCTTTTCCCTCTCTCTGCTCCTCCCACTCCCCTGCTGCTAACCCTCCATGTGCCCTCCATTTGTGTGGTTCTCTTCCTGTTCTAATTGTTTACTTAGTTTCTTTTCGTTTTGCTTTAGGTGTGGTTGTTAATATTTGTGAGTTTGCTGTCCTTTTACTATACATGTCTTTTCTTTATCTTCTTTTCTTAGATAAGTCCCTTTAGCATTTCATAAAATAAGGGCTTGGTGATGATGAACTCCTTTAACTTGACCTTATCTGAGAAGCACTTTATCTGCCCTTCCATTCTAAATGAGAGCTTTGCTGGATAGAGCAATCTGGGATGTAGGTCCTTGTCTTTCATGACTTGGAATATTTCTTTCCAGCCCCTTCTTGCCTGTAAGGTCTCTTTGGAGAAATCAGCTGACAGTCTGATGGGAACTCCTTTGTAGGTGACTGTCCCCTTATCTCTTGCTGCTTCTAGGATCTCTCCTTCGTTTTTACCTTGGCTAATGTAATTATGATGTGCCTTGGTGTGTTTCTTCTTGGGTCCAACTTCTTTGGGGCTCTCTGAGCTTCTTGGATCTCTTGGAAGACTGTTCCCTTTGCCAGATTGGGGAAGTTCTCCTTTATTATTTGTGCAAATACGTGCTCAATCTGTTGCTTTTCCCCTTCCGATTCTGGTACACCTATAATTCGGATATTGGAACGTTTAAAGGTGTCTTGGATGCTCTTAATCTTTTCCTCGATTTTTTGAATTCTTATTTCATCATGCTTTCCTGCTTGGTTGATTCTATCTTCCTTCTGGTCCACTGTATTGTTTTGAGACTCAGATTCCTTCCTTTCACTATTGGCTCTCCTCCACGTATCTTCCTGCATCTCTTTTATGGTAACCTGCATCCTTTCATATAAATTGCGCCCAAAATCAACCAATTCCGTGAGCTTTCTGATCACCTGTGTTTTCAACTGTGCATCTGATCGACTGGCTATTTCTTGGTCGCTCAAAAGGATGAGTCCTGGGGGACTGATCTGCTCTGTTGAAAACATATTTTTCCCGTCTCTCCCTCCCCCCCCCCCACCCCCGGTGTGGTCGCTCTTGTTATGGTGGGAGGCGGAGCCTTAGGTGTTCACCAGGGCTGGGCACCCCAGTCGCTAGATTGTGACGTTATATGTGGGGGGTGGGGCGGGAGAAAACAATGGCGATAGTTCCTTTCTCCTGGGTTCAGACCCCTCTCTGGGCTCCCGGGCTGCGAGTTCTGCCCTAGTCCACAATCGCTACCCCACTGGGTCCACCAGCTGCAGCTTGCGTACTCAGGGACCCCCGCTGTGTTCTTGCGCCCCGGTTGGCTGTCGCGCCAATTTCGCACCAAACTTTCCCTGACCTCCGAGCGCCGCCGACCTGCGCCAGCCCCGCGCCCGCCCCGCGCCCGCCCGGCTCGTCTTCTCCTACCAGTCCGGATGAACGCTTCTACTTCAACTTCTTGGCTGCCTGACTTCCATTCAGATAAATCCTCTGTCGGTTCTGGGCGTTATTCTGTCTGTAAATTATTGTTGTTCTAATCTTGGTTGTGTGAGGAGGTTCGGTGCGTCCACCTATTCCTCCATCTTGCCGGAAGTCTACAATTTTCTTTATATGTTAAAATTTTTCTGAGCCTGGCTGGCGTAGCTCAGTGGCTTGAGTGCGGGCTGCGAACCAAAGTGTCGCAGGTTCGATTCCCAGTCAGGGCACATGCCAGGGTTGCGGGCCACAGCCCTCAGCAACCGCACATTGATGTTTCTCTCTCTTTCTCTCTCCCTTCCCTCTCTAAGAAATAAATAAATAAAATATTAAAAAAAAAATTTTTTCTTACATAGTGTGTTCATGTGGCAGGAAAAGAAAGCTCCAAAAGTTTCTTATGCTCTGTATCTGTAACACTTGCAAAATTTCACACAGGACTGTAGAAGCTGACAAGTCGTAACCAAAGCAACGGCCAGTTACTGAAGGCCGTAACACAGACTCCCATGATAAGCTCCAGTGCTCTGTAGCTTCTGCAAATTCCTCCTGCGTTTTCCCTTTGTCTCCCACATAAGGTAGCTGGACCTAACTTCCGAATTCAGCCTCTGTAACCTTGCTTCGACACGTAGGTAGGGAGCCCGGGACTGTTTAAACCCCAGGAGAGTGAGGATCGGTGCTCAGATGATTTGGATGTTAACCACCCCCTCTGGGCCCCCCGGTAATAAAGTTTGTGCTTCGTTGTCTCCCCGCATGTGGGTGGATTTTCTACAACATTCACATGTTTGTAGAAACCTTTTACCCAGTAAAATTTATATTCTAAATGGTGTTGCCTCTCATTCCCAGTGCAGGGACAACTTTGGGTGTGTTGTCCTGGGAAGGTGACGTGGTGCACAGAGTCAGGGGAGCCGAGGGTGTGGTTTGTGGGTGCAGGGCCCCGAATCGGGGACCAGAGGCTGGAGTGGCCTCTTGTCCGGGTTGTGGTGTTCCCGGGGCCTCTGTCCCTGGGAATGACGGCACCGTCCGTCCAGCGCTCCCCTGAGAACGCACCCACCCTGCCCCGTTCTCACTCACCCCGAACAGCACCCGTCCTTGGAGGTGCCCACCCGGGGCCCCGCACTACCATGGGGCGCTGAGCACCTTCAGCTCCCACGCAGTCCCTCAGTGAAGTCCACGCCACCCCAGCCAGCCCCTCCCATCCAGACCCTTGGGCGTCATCCCCACAGGCATCTCCTCCCGAGTCCCCCTCACCCCAAGGTGTGAGGGTCTCCTGGCCCTCCCAGACCTGTGTGCCCAGCCCCCAGGCCCCGCCTCCCTCCACACTGCTGCCCGTCACTGACTCAGCTTCTGTCCACTCTGGCTCCCTTCCGGCCTCCCCAAGTCCAGTCTCCTCCACTAGCAGCTGGACTGGGGGTGGGAGCACAGATCTGGCCCCCACCCTCCCCGCCACCCACCCTTACCCCACCCTGGGGAGGGACTCTGCCATTCCTGATTCGTTTAGGTGAACTGGCAGCCCCAGCCCGCACCTCAAGTCCCAAACTCTGGCTGACGTTGCTGCGTGGGTCCCGTGGTCACGCTGAGTTTCTCAGCAGCTTGCCTTCTCCTCAGGTCATTCACAGGACAGTCCACTCGGCCTGGAATGCACGCCCCCCATTCACCCCCAGTCCCTTCCTCTAAGCCTCCTTGGAACTGGTCTTCTGTCGGAGCCAGCCCATTGCAGCCCCAGGGGCGGATCTCTGACCATCTGGCTGGGGATTGTCCCCACACCACGGGGGTCATTCTGACTTCAACACCCATGCACGAGATGACCTGTCCCTGAGGCCTGCATCTCCGCAGAGGGACTTTGACCTCTGCCCTTCACCCTGTGCGGGGCCTCATCGAGGGACTGTCCTTCCCAGCACCCTGCGTGATCCCAGGGACAAGGCTCCAGTGCGCCGGCCACGTCCACCTATACACCACAGCTCCCAGCATGTGGGGGGACGCTGGTGTTGAAGCCTGAGGCGGTTGTCTAGCGACTGGACCTGTTCCCTAGCAAACCAGGGGCTGGGTGGGGTGGGCCCGGACTTTCAGTCCCACAAAGCGCACCAGATTCTGGGAATGAGTCCCTGTGGTTTGGGGTCCAGGATTACTAGGGTAGTGGGTTGTTCCCAGGAGCAGGGTGAGTGCTCACAACAGGGTGTTCGAGGGGTGACCCCAGCCGGAGGGGCTGGCCCCAGGTCAGACAGGGGTCACCCGGTACTGACGGGCTTGAGTCCTCCGGTGTCTTGGCGGCCCGGGTTCCAGGCCCGGTGTGGCTGGAGACTCCGGGTAGACGCCTGCCTAGGAGGCGGAGGGGACACCGCCTGTCCCCAGCAGACTGGGCCTGAGCTCGTGACACCCTTTTGGGATTGAGGCCCTGCCCCGAGAGACCATCGCCTGCCCAGCCTCAGTCGCCCCTTGGGCTGTGCCAGTGTCCTCTTGCGCCTCTACCCATGATGGCCCTGTGTGTCCCCAGCTGGGCCAGGCCAGCTGCCCCAGCTGGACTACAGGGACAAGCCTAGTGTGAGGGGTACTTGGTCCTCCGACTGGCCCAGTGTCATCTGGGGGTGGGTGGAGGGCGCCCGAGCCTGGCACTTAGGAAAATGGGGCCACAGAAGCCGGGGGGATGCGGCTGACATGAAAGGACCAGGATTTAGTGTCCCAGGTTCGATTCCCAGCCAGGGTACATTCCTGGGTTGCAGGCCAGAACCCCCAGCAACCGCACATTGAATCTTTCTCTCTCTTTCTCTCCCCCTCCCTCCCTTCCCTCTATAAAAATAAATAAATAAATAAAATCTTTAAAGAAAAAAAAAAAAAGAAAGGACCGGGATTTTATGACGGCATTCTTCGCGGCGGACAAACTGCGCATTTGGGCGTCAGGACCCCTTTATTGGCCGGGAGGGTTGGGTGAGCAGCCCTGGCAGCCCTGCCCACGGAGTCCCTGGTATCACTGGGGTAGACGGGGGCGTCTGCAGGCTCGTTCCCAGGGACCCGCGGATTCTGACAGTCTGGGGCAACCTTCCCTCAGGACACACGCTGCACGTGGGTGTGTCCCCTGGCTGGGGGAGATGAGAGGCCAGCTCCTCTGAGACAGCCGGCAGCCCCAAGCACCTCGGTTCAAGCTGTGGAAGGCCCTCGGCCCCTGTGGTCCCCCTGCCCCTGAGGGCGTGCTGGGCCTCCAGGTGGGGGCCCGGTGACCAGGGAGGCACCCAGGTGACAGGCTGCTGAGCCACTCCAGCACCCACCATCAGAGCACCCGGCACGCCACAGACAAGGGTGCCTGGATGCCAGCGCTGTTCCCACCCACAGCCGGGGTTCACAGCCAATTGGGGTGCAGGCAGGCTGGGCTGGGTCCCAGCAGCAGGGTGAGAGAAAGGCCTTAAGGGGGCGCTGGCCCGGGACAGGCCATCCGGGTGGAAAAGGGCAGCTGGGTTCCTGTGGTCTCTCCAGTTAAGCGGGTTCTTGGTTCGTGTTTCACCGTGAACCACGTTGCTGTGGTCTTTCATTCCTTTTTTGTGGCTTCAGAACTCCAGCTTTCCCGAGTCTTGGTGAGAAGCTCCCTGTTTTGTACTGAGGCCTGGGGCAGGACCCGCCACCAGGGAGGTCCCGATGAGTGACAGGCTTCCCTGACCCGACCCTTCACCTTGGGGCATCTCCTGGCCCCATGCGGGTTCCCAGGACACAGCCCACAGACTCCTCCCTTCTGCCACCCGCACTCCCGGTCCCCCTGTGTCCCCGTGTGGACGATGGGAGCTCCAGGGAGGTGGGACAGGCTGCACAGAGCCACCGGGGTTCTGGAGCATCTTGGCCCCCAGTGTGCGAAGGCTGCTGGTTCCCAAAGTGACCGTCCCTGCAGACTTCCCCAGAGGCCCCCATCTAGAATAGTAGTCCCGTCTCGGGTCACTTTCCCTAAGGGGACTCAGAGTGTGTGGTCCCCAAGGGTGACATCGCATGCACAACCTCCCTGTTAGCTTGAAGGCGAGAGCGGCTCTCCAGGGGGGCGGGCCTCCTCTCTGAGGGCCTGGGGACCGGAGCGCCTCTCTAAGGCCATGCCCTGCAGCCCCTGGGCCCTTTGGCGGCCGCTGCTTAGGTCAGACTCACAGCTCCATTTCTGGCACAGTTTGCCTCCGAGGGTCGTCACAGTAACCCGGCAGCACGAGTGTGTGGCAGGTCCTGGACGCTTGTGACACCTGTTATGGCCTGCGACCCTCCTAGCGGCCTCCTGTGGAGGGTGTGGCCCTTACCCTCCTGGATAGACGCCTGCGGGTCAGAGAAGCTCCGTGACTTGGCCGAGGCCACAGCCGGTCACAGGGCCCAGCCTTCCAGCCTGGGCTGGTCGCCCGCAGCAGGGAGCCCAGCTACGACCCGGCTCCGTTTGGTGGCTGTCTGCAGAGTGACAGCAAGGGCCCCTTCCAGAGTGGGAGGCGGCCGAGGGTAAGCGGACAGGGTGGCCACATTTCCCAAAGAAAGAGGAAGAGCACGTGTTTGTAGCCTCAAGTCAAAGGTCACCTGGGCGCCTCCATCTGGTCACTCACTTCCGAGCGCGGGTGCTGCTGGGTGGGCCAGGTCCGGCCAGGTTGTTCAGGGAACAGGCCCCTTCCCCCTGGGCTGCACCGTCTGCCAGGCGTCCGGGGCAGGATGCGGTGCTGGGGCCTCTCGGGAGCTCTGCAGTTGGCGGGCCTGCTGACCAACCTGCTCCCCAGCCAGGGGCCAGAGAGCGAGGACCTGGTCTGGGACTCTCCCTGCCCCCACCCGGGCCCTCCCCCAGCACTCTGCACTCTCGGAGTGGGGGGGTGGCAGGGAGGGGCAGGGCAGGTGAGCCCAGGGGCGAAGAGGTGTGGGTCCGGGCAGAGAGCACTGCGTCGCTTTCCAGAAAGTTCCTGAGCCCGGAGGGTGCGGGGGGCTGCAGATGGGTCTGGGCGCTGGGTCTGCAGGGCCTTGAGCCCGTTTGTGGGATTTCGGGCTTGCCTTGACCATTGGAAGGAAGGGTCATGTGCCTCTCCCAGACGTGGAGGGTGGGCGGGAGGAGAGGTGTCTGAGGCAGGGAGAACAGGGAGGACCCGCGGTGGCAGTGGCTGGAGCCGGAGCCAGCACCGGGCAGGCTGGGAGCACCGTGGTCGGTGCCGAGAACGGGGGCAAGAAATGGAGGTGCCCTGCTTCAGCCCCAGGGGGGACGACAGCCACCCACTCCCAGTGACTGGTGCCCAGCTTCGGACTGAGATGCAATGCCTGGGGACACCCTGGGGACAAGTGACAAATAGACTTCGGGCTGGTGCTCAGCAGGGGGGTGGGGGATAGAGGGGGCGCTGGGAGGAGAGGGCCCGTCGGGAGGCCCTGGGTCCTGGAGGGGTGGCATCGCCCAGCGGGTGGAGAGCTGGGTGCCTGCGCCCTCTGGGATAGGCTGTGGAAGTATCTGTCTCAGAACCCTTGGGAGAGCCTGCCACCTGGGCACGTGGGGCCCCGGCTCGGGGAGCCCCCGTGGGGGCTGAGGGCCCCCAGCAGGGGCAGCAGCAGAAGACAGCGGGGGCCAGGGCAGGTGGTGGAGCGTGGGAGGCGAGGCGGGGGGGCCAGGTGGGCATGGCTGGTGCTGCTGGGCGCCTCCCAGGGCTCCACTGCTGCTGGGGCTCCAGGACCCCCTAAGTGGGGTTGCGGGGAGACCGGAGGACTGTGCGCCAGGTGGTGGGGGTGGAAGGGGGAGGTGCACAGGGTTCAGTGCTGGGCCCGGGGGTGGGGGTGGTTCAGGGAGCCTGTCCTGGGCTTAGGCAGGGGTGGGGCGAGTTTGGTTGGGCACCTCTGCTGAGGGACGCCCTGGTCCCCGCGTCCGAGTGCATCCCGTCCGTGCTCTGTGCAGGCCTCAGCTCTCTGGGCAGGCGGTGCGACTGCGCGTAGGATGTTCCTGCCATCAGGAGGTGGCCGTCCGTGACGTGTTTCCGGACAGAAGTGCCAGTGGACCGGCCACCTGGATGTCCCTTCCAGTGGCCTGGCGGGAGTTTGCTTGGGGGCCACTGCAGCTGAGTCCTGGCTGGGGGCCTCTTGTGTGACCTCGGCCCGGCGGGCGGGTGGCCGGGCCGCAGCCTGACCCAAACCCATGTGCCTGGAGAGCCGACCTGTTTCGATCCGGTTCCTCAAGACGCACCAGGTGCAGCCACTGCAGTTACCCTGCTGCCGCCTGCCTCCCAGCCTGAGCCTGTGGTGTGGGTCCCCATGGGTCCCCGTGGCCCCCTCCCCCAGCCTGGCCTCCCTCCCAGGGGCTGGCCCAGGCTGCCCCAGACAGCGGGGACCTGGGCGGTACTCCCCGGGTGACCCTCCGGCTGAATGCAGTGTCTCGGATGAGACAGAGTGGGGGTGACAGCGCTGCCGGGAGCTGGCCCCAAGCCTGGCGGCCCTGACACTTGTGAGTGTCCTTGCACTGACGCTCCCCGCTTTAGCAGGCGTGGGTCATTGGGAGCCCGCCCCCCACCCCCCATGCATGGGGGGGCTGGCCTCAGGGGGTGTCCCCCAGCAGCTTCCCCCCACGATTTCCTTAGTGCCAGGACACCTCTGGTGCTTTGAGTGTTTGGCCACACGCTGCGTGGAAACCCGGTTGTTCCGGTAGTTCCTTTAGCTCTGACGGAACCGTGGGAAAGGGGCCGGGCTGGGTCGCTCCCCCTGTAACAGGGTGCACCCAAGAGGGGGTCCCTAAATAGGGATTTGGAATGGGGCCCAGAACTCAAGGTGTCCAGGAAATATTAGGATGTCCTCACCACCTCCCACAGGTGTGGGTTGGGGGAAGGGACACAGGGAGCACAGCCCTTGAGAGCTGTTTTGCATAGCAACAGCTTCGCAGCTGTCCTCTGCACCCTTGGGAGGGTCAGCCACTCTGGTGTGGTCATTTAACATATCTATAACCTTTAATGGTTGCACAGATATGTTAAATAGCTGTGGACTTGCTCTGAGCCAGGGGGATGGAAGTAACTTCCCCACCAAGATGTAACTGGGGGGCAGGCGCTCCAAGTTAAAGTGCCTGCGTGGGAGCTTGGAGAAGACCGGCTCCACGCCACGGGGCCACGCCTGCCCAGACCCACAATGGCTGCCCAGTAAAGCTAGAAGGATATGGGAGTGCCGGCAGGTGTAGCCGATTGTAGGAGGAGTCAGAAATGGGGCTGCAGAGGAAGACTGGTGCAGGGATTTAAACCCAGATGCGGCAGCCATTGTGCCGGGAGAACCACGCGGCTGTGGCAATAGAAGGGAGAACCTCGTGGCTTTGCCAAAGTGGGGACCCCCGCAGCTTTAGAAGGGGGAACCGCCACCCGGCTTTAGCAGAGATTCCGGGGACACAGCAGATGGTGCCGGGAACCGAGGGAGGCCTACCAGCTGAGACAGATTACTGGGAAGAACGGGGGGCTGTCTGAGCCAGGGACTTATATTTCTTTCCCTCAGATATGGTCCCCCAGACTGGGCAAAGGGGGAAGGAAGGACTGTGTGTGTTTGTGGGTGTGTTTAAGGAACTTGGGATTTTGATGAAGACATTAGGTCACTACTTTAAGTCTGTACAGCATTAAATAAACATTTCCTTTCCTTGTCACGAATCTCTGGCATTGAGAGACGTCTTTCTTCTAGGGAGGCGGACGTGACGGACCTGGGGGGTTCCTTTCGGGTGACAGTATATTGCCTTCGGCCCCCCTTGGCCCCCTGTGTTCTGTAACACCCCCGCTGGCCTGGCGGCCCAGGGGCAGCTCCGACAGGCTCCCGCCCTCGGCCACAGGGCCTGCTCGCCCGGTCCCGAGCCGCCCATGCCGAGGTGCGCCGCGCGGGCGTGCTCGGGGTGCGGACGGGTTCTCCGGACTGGCTGTGGCAGCGGAGAAGAGCTGAGCGCCGCCCGACCTGTGCAGAGGGGGCGGGCGGTGGAGACGGGCAGGAGCGGGGGTCCCAGAGGGCTGGCGAGTGTCCCTGGGCTGTGGCCCTCCAGTCGGCACGGCTGGTCCCCGAAGGTGGGAGTCTGCCCTCCCAGAGACGGCACGGCCCGTCTTCCCTCAGGTGCCACTCCGGAGCGGTGGCTTTGGGTCCCCGGGAGACACTAGGGGCGGGAGAGACGTGTGTCCCCAGCTGTCAGCGTCCTCAGCGGTGGCTCTAAGAAAGGGGGCGGGTGGAGCTTTCTCAGGCTGGCATCACGGTTACACTGAGTTCAGGCTCCGTGTGCACCTACGCATGCGGGTGCTCACACACGTGTCCACGCACACACACGCACAGGTGCGTACACGCACCCCATGGCACTGGCCATGGAGCGGAGGGCAGACGCCTCATGCCTAGGTATTGCCGCGGCATTTATCCAGCAAGTGCGGGGGAGAGCGGGCCCCACTGGGCCCCAGGGAAGCGTTCCCAGGTGGGGGCAGGGCAGCCCTGCTCCACCCAGGGCTCCTGCCGCAGGGTGGCCCGGGCCCAGCTGCCTCACTCCCAGACGACGCCCCTACCGGCTCCAGGTGCTGGGATCTCCTGAACGAGCCCCACATGCAGGCGCAGGTGCTGGGAGCAGCGAGGGGCATGGCGTCTTCACCCCTGCACCTGCGGGCCAACCACAGGTGACCAGCTCTCCACGGTGCTGGGGAGCATCGGGCCTCAGCCTCCACTCTGCATTCCAGTAGTCTTTAATTTTTTTAATGATTTTATTTATTTCCTTTTTTAGAGAGAGGGGAAAGGAGGGGGAGAGAGGGGAATGGAGGGACAGGGAGACAAGGAGAGAAACCCTAGTGTTTGAGAGATACGTGGTTGTCGCTCATGCAGCCACAACTCGGGACCGGGTCTGTGTCCTGACTGGGAACCAAACCGGTGACTCCGGTGGTGGTGTTCACTCTCCTGCTCAGGGACTCGGGGACATTTTTAAACAAACAGACCCTGAGCCCTGACTGTTCTGTGACAAGGACAGCTTTTCAGTCAGTGGTGTTGGGGACCCTGGACGTCCCCAGGCCCGGGAGGAGTTGGGCTGTGTCGTCACAGCAGACACAGAAACTCACAACGACCCAAAGACCCACCTGCACGGTCTGAAGACGACAGAACCCCTGGAGGGTCAGAGGGGATGTCTCATGACGTTGGGTGGTGTTTGGGGTGCATGTGACATGGGGTCACCTGGGGGGTGTCTCTGTCTCAGTGCCTCACAGAGTCCTGGTCCCCTGGTGGGTCCACGGTCCTACGAGGTCAAGGGTCCTCCTTCCTGTGGTGTCGGGTTCCAGTGGGTGTGTGTGCGTGTGGGTGTGTGTGCGTGTGTCTGTGTGCACACAGGGCCACTCAGTTGTCCGTATGTCTGTGCATCTTACTGAGGGGCTCCGTGTCTCCCCGTCCTGAGCGGTGCTGCCATGGACTCGGGGTGCAGGTGCCCCGACCGAGGGCTTTCACACCCTTCACAAGCGCACGTGGGGTGTGTCTGGACTCAGTCCCGCGGCTGCTGGAAAGTATGTCACCGTGTCACTGACACGTTTCCTGTGTCTCCCGGTGTCAGAGCACAGACAGCGGTGGTTTGGTCGGGAGCTGTTTCATGTTCCCCGGGTTTGTCTGGGCACCATCATCACCTGTGTCTTCATGAAGAAGGGAAAAGACGGAGGATCCCAGCCCGTGTGCAGCGGGCCCCCCAGCGGTGCGCGGTCTGAGTTGGAGCCCCTGGAGGAGAGTGAGTGACAGCCCGGGCTGGGGGCGGGGCCGGGGGCCGGGCGCCGGGCTGGGACGGGGCCGGGCCTCTACCCGGGGTTTCCAGTTCTCCCCACTGAGGCCCCTCCCTTATCCGGAGCTGCCGGAAGGGGAACCTCCCGGCAGCCAGGACGGTGCTTCTCCGTGGAGCCCAAGGCCCGATCTGCCTTTCCGCCATCTGAAAAGTGAGGCTTTTTTAGCATTTTGTTTTCCTTGCTTGGCTCCAGGGGACTCGCTGAGAGCCCAGCGTGCTCCAAGGAAGAAGCTAGATCAGAAGAAAGGCGGTAATTGCGTCGACCACTAGGGGCGGAGGCGTAGGGAAGACACTCTCCTGCAGCCGGGCTGCCCTGGACGGGGCGGTTCCCGCCGCCTTGCGCCGGGGGGACGCACCTGGGCTGCGGTGTTAGTGTAACTGGTACACCCGGCTCCGCCGCTGCTCCGGAGCGGGGCTCCCTGCGGTCTCTGCGCGCTCTTCTCCCGACTTTGCAGCTGCTCCCCGTCGGGGCGCGGGTAGGTGTGGGGCCCTCGGGGAGGGCAGACCCCGACAGCGGGGCGGGTGTCGCCCGGGGCTGGACAACCTCACGGACAGAGTGCGAGCTGGGAGCGCGGCCAGGGCGAAGGTGGGGCAGGCAGAAAGCAGCGCATTCTGTTTCGACACCCCCCCACCCCATGCACTGGGGTCCGAGCACCCGCAGGTCCCAGCAGCTCAGGGTGGGAATTCTCCCAGCGCACGGGCGGCCTCACTTCCCACTCCTGCGGAACCCCAGATTCTCGACGAGAGAGGCCCGGGGTGGGGTGTGGAGGGACAGAACGCGCAGCTCAGCCGAGTTCAACTCGTGGCCGGGTTCCTAACACGCCGGGACAGGGACCCGTCCGCACCTCGGGGCTGGAGACCCCAGGTCTCCGGGCAGCTAGTGCTCGGGCGGCCCCTGGACCGTCCTCCCCTAGCCCTGCCGAGCCGAGGGCCGCGGCAGCCGGGGCTGCCTCCAGTCTGCAGGGTGTGGGCCCTGGTGCAGGTCACATTGTCGAGGGGGACCTGAGGTGGGCCCTAACTTTTCTTGAGGGACTGGAGAAAGTCCACGGTCTTCCCGGGCCTCCGTGGAGCCTGGCAGGCACAGTCGCTGACTGTTCAGAGTGTGATGAAGAGGAACGCTTTTCCCCATTTGACCAGACACGAGTGGGAGGACGTGGGTAGTAGCCCTAGCTGCACCCCCGGGGCGTAGGGGCCGGGTTTCGGGTGGGAGGAGCGGTGGCTCACAGTCCTGGGCTTGGGGGTGAGATTCCAGGGGCGGAGCAGGGACAGGGAGTTGGGCGCTGGTGCCCGGTTGCAGTAGTTGCCGAAACCAAAGCCACCTTTTTCCTGCGATGGGCGGAGATTTTGTCTTAAGAAGCCGGGGCTTTTATTTGCTAAAAATCAACCCCGTCGGGACGGGGCGATGCTGGTTTCTGGACGACCTGGGCTCCCCTGTGCCCTGGCCAGGAAGCTGTGGAGTGGCCCCCAGAGGGAGGGGTGAGCACAGACTCCGGGGTGCACAGTCAGCACCCCTCACCCCGGAGCTGCAGCAAGTCGTGAAGAGCCGAGGGTGAGTCAGGTCCCCAGTCCCTGGGACACATGGAGCCGAGAATCAGTCTGAAACGTCCCACGGGGGCAGGAGGGGAGAGGTGGCCTCCTCAGGCAGAAGCAGCAGGGACCAGGTCGGGTCTGTGCTCTGAGCCACACCTCACCTCTGTGCGCCCCTCTTCACAGCGTCCTACGTCAGCAGAGACTGTGACCTGGACCACGGCACCCAGTGCAGCCCGTGCGAGCCGGACTCCTTCACGGCCCACCACAACCGGGAGACCGCGTGCCTGCTATGTGCCAAGTGCCGGGAGGGTGAGTGGGCAGTGACGCGTGGGGGTCCTTTGGTTTCTGCAGCCCGCCCTGCAGTGACCTGGCTCCTAGGAGTCACCCCAAGGGCAGGTGTCACAGGTGAACAGGGTGACCGGTTCACCGGTACTTCTGTGTGTCCCACCCTCTGGGAGGGGGCGTGGGTTTTGCCACCTTCCCACCGAGTGCTCCCCCCGCCCAGGCAGTGACCCAGCCCACAGTCCCCCGTACTGGGGTGGGGGGAGACTTAAATGTGAGCAGGGGCCCAGGCCAGTTAGAGAGGCCGCAGCCTCCCCGCCAACACGTCTGCCTCAGTGACGAACAAGCAGCAGGTGCAGCATCTCCTGAGGGCCCAGGGCCCGAGGGACCAGACAGGGCTTTTCCAGAACCTGAGGCTCAGAGGGGTTGAGTGACCCGCCTGCCCCCACACAGCTTCGGACTCCTCCCACCAGTGCCTGGAAACTCCGGGCAGGGGTTTCGTAAGGAGGGAGAAGGAAGGGAAAAGACCCTGAGAAACTGGCACGGGAGGGTGTTGGGGGTCTGCATTGAGGGACCGTGTGCAAGCAACACAGGCTGTTCAGGCAGCTGGTTCAAGGCCAGCAAGCGTCTGGGAGCTGAATGTCTGCGGGTGGGAGTCAGTTCCTGTGAAGTCCGTGTCTGGAGTTCTCGGGCACACGGGCTGTGTCCCTGCGGTCACATGTAGGTGGGCAGGTCGTTCTGTACCTGCTGAGAGAGGGTGTTAGAGACAGTGGGGTGGGTTACCAGGTGTGTGCCTTAAAGATGTGCGTGTAAAGATGTCTGTGACACAGTTATTTGTAAAACGTCAAATCTGAACCAACGCACACACACGTCCGTTGGAGCCGGGACCTGCCACACGGTCTGAACACAGAGGGGCCCCAGTCCGCGTGTCTGTTCTTTGGAGAAATGTCTGTTCGGGTGGTTGGTCCATTGGCAAAATCCGATTGTTTGGGGGGATTTTTTTGGTGTTAAATGATCTGTGTTCTTTGTCCGTTTTGGATACTAACCCCTGGCTGATCGTATGGTCGGCCAAGGCCTTCTTCCGTCTCTGAGTTGTCTTCTCCCTGCGTTGCTGCTTCCGCTGCTGTGCGGACACTGCAGTTCCACGTGGCCCCATCTGTTCGGTTTCCATTTCCTACCTGCCCCCAGTGGTCACCCCCAGAGAGACAGTGTGAGGGGTGGCGTTGGGGTTCGCGGCCTGTGTTTCCTCCAGGGCTCTGGTTTGGGGTCCCATTCACGTCGTTCACCAGTTTGTGGTCCTTCCTGTACGCGGTGTCAGGAGGTGACCCAAGCCCGGTCTCCTGCACGTGTCTGTCCACTTGTCCCAACGTCTTTTGAAGAGACTGTCTTTCCCCCATTGTATGTCCTTGCCTCCTCTGTTGTAGATGAGTGTCCATGTGGGTGACACTTCCTGTCCGGCTGTCAGTTCCGTCACATTGACTGCGAGTCTGTTTTCTGCCAGCGCTGTGACATCAGGATGCGATGCCTTGAATTTTGTTCTGTTTAGATGTTTTTCTGGCCACGTGGTGTCCTTTTGGTTCCCTATAAATTTCAGGATTCCTTGTTGTCCTTCTGAGGAGAAGGCCATCGGCGTTTCAACAAGGACAGCCTGAGTCTGGGCTTGGCTTTAGGCAGCGAGGGCGGTGTGACCGTGTTGCTCCTGCCGACCCTGAGCTCAGTGTGTCCCCCATCGAGTGTCCCCTCTTCGTCTCCTTTCTTGGTGACTCCAGACGTCAGGGCGCAGGCTGTCGCTCTCTGGTTGACCTTGTTCCCGGGTGGTTTCTGCTTTCGGACACAACCGCAGGAGGGGCTGACGACACCTCCCTCTGGTTCCCCGTCACTGCTGCACGGAAGTGCACCCGGTGTCCACGTTGTGTCCTGCGACCTCACTGCCTTCATTTCCACGTTCTCATGGGAGTTTGCGGGTCCTCAAACGGTCCTACGTACCTTGTCCTGCCGTCTGCGAGCAGTGCGAAGGCTCCTTCTCCCTTGGATTTGCTTGCTGTTTGTCTCTGTCTCGCGTGACCGCTGTTGCTCGGACTCCCAGTGCTCTGGTGCGGGGAGGTGGTGAGAGTGGGGGTCTGTCTTCCTCCTGATCGGAGAGAGGGAGCTTTCGGCTTCTCGCTGTTGTGTGTTGTGTCACTGTGTGTCTAGGAATTACATTTTTTCAAAGATTTATTTATCTTTAGAGACAGGGGAAGGGAAGGAGAAAGGGGGAGAGAAATCAATGTGTGGCTGCCTCTTTCACACCCCCTACTGGGGACCTGGCCCACAACCCAGGCCTGTGTCCTGACCGGGAATCAAACCAATGACCTTTTGGTTTATAGGCTGGCGCTGAATCCCCTGTGCCACACCAGCCAGGGCAGGAATTATGGTTTTAATAACATGTTTTTATTCATAATTTTAACAAAATCGGATGCAATCTATACATTGTGCTCTTGTAGATTTTACTAATGAGCAGAATTAAATATAAAGCTTTGTGTTAATGCCAGTTTTTCTTTAAGAGTAATTCCTACCAGTGTGATCCATGGGACTAAGGATAAACTTTTCCATCCCTGGCTGGTGTGCCTCAGTGGTTTGAGCGCCGGCCATCGGCCCAAAGGGTGGCTGGAGGAATCCCAGACTAGGGCGCATGCCTGGGCTGTCGCCAGGCCCCCAGGAAGGGGTGTGCTAGAGGCAGCCACAGAGGGATGTTTCTCTCCCTCTCTTTATCCCTCCCTTCCACTCTCTAGCAGTAAACAAAGAAAATCATTTAAAAAACTGCCCTGGCTGGCGTAGCTCAGTGGATTGAGTGTGGGCTGCAAACCAAAGTGTCACAGGTTCGATTCCCAGTCAGGGCATATGCCTGGGTTGTAGGCCACGGCCTCCAGCAACCGCACATTGATTTGACTCTCTGTCTCTGTTTCTCCCTCCCTTCCCTCTCCAAAAATAATAAATAACTAAAAAATCTTTTTAAAAAAAGTTAGCCATACCGTTGAAAAAAATTTCAGATTTTACCTTATTTATTTATTTATTTATTTATATTGTTGTTTAAGTACAGTTGTCTCTATTTTCCCTGATCTATGCCCCCCAACCCAGCCATTCCCTAAAACAGTCAGACATTTTAAAGCACAGGGTAGCAAGGCCCTGGTCTTCTGCCCTGGGTGACATAGGACCCCTGTAAGGAGCTGCCCAGGACGCAGGTGAGGGGGCGGATCGTGCTGGCTGCTGTGCAGAGAGCGGCCTGCAGGGGGCAGCAGCGGATGGA
This sequence comes from Phyllostomus discolor, assembly GCF_004126475.2. Taxonomy (NCBI): domain Eukaryota; kingdom Metazoa; phylum Chordata; class Mammalia; order Chiroptera; family Phyllostomidae; genus Phyllostomus; species Phyllostomus discolor. The sequence goes on from NC_040908.2 coordinate 169,718,474, forward strand.
GACTCAGAGCCCAGGGGCCTGCCTTCCTCAGAGGGTGGTCTGGGGGCAGGCACCTGGCTGGGGCAGGGAAGTGTGGGCAAATGGGGGGCTTCTGAGCAGGTTCCCACAGGAGAGCCGTTGCTCCCTGCTGGCGAGGGATAAGGTACCTGCATTACCGCCCCATGTGTCATGGCTGATTTCCATGGAGGGATCCAAGGGGAAGAGACCCCCAGGGGACATTTGCAGAGGAGGCTCTCGGGTCCCCAGTGATGGCGGTGGTGCCGGGGTCGGCCCTGGGAAGGCAGCCTCCCCACGTGGAACCCTCCTCCTCCTTCCAGGTGGTCCCTGCTGCCCAGCCCCTGCTGGCCTCTCTCTGTGCACAGCAGGTCAGGATGGGGAGGTGCCTGGTGCCCCAGCTGCCTGCCCTCCCTGTGTGCCTCGCCGTGGTCCAGCTGCTCAGCCCCTGCTCAGGTAGGACCTGCTGTGCGTCTGTGTGTGTGAGTCCTTTCCCTTCGGGCCCAGCCAGAACCCGGGATTCCGCCCGCCCCCCACCCCTGCACTGCCTGTCCACACCGCACCTGTGTGAGGACTGAGTTCCCGTCTAGGTGTCTGTCACTTCACTCTCCCTGCTGGGACACCCCGTGGCCCTCTGGGCCTGCTCACTCTGACGGAGCCCCCCTTCTGATGAGCAGCTGAGTTTGCTGTGGTCGGACCCCCCGAGCCCATCCTGGCCATGGTGGGTGAAGACGCTGAGCTGCCCTGTCACCTGTCCCCGAAGATGAGCGCTGAGAACAAGGAGCTGACATGGGCGAGACCCAGCCCTAGGCAGGTAGTGCACGTGTATGCACACGGGCAGGAGGACACCCCGGCAGAGGAGTTTCGAGGGAGAACTTCGATTTCACGAGAGGACGTCACTGCGGGGAAGGCCACTCTCCGGATTCGCAATGTCAGCGTCTCTGACAACGGAACCTACCTGTGTTATTTCCAAGATGGAGACTTCTATGCAGAAGCCCAGGTGGAGCTGCAGGTGGCAGGTGAGCGTCAGACTTGTTCCATGCTCCTTTCCGTGGGCGGGGGCAGAGGCTGCAGACCTACCCCAGAGCATGTGGGCTGCTCAGCAGCATCCACCCCCTTGGCCTCCATGTCGGCGCCTCTGAGGCCCGTGACACACCCAGGGATCCCCCAAAGTGACTTGCTCCTGCACCCAGTACAGAGACCCCCACGGCACCCACCAGTCTCAGAGCGGAGTGGAGGTCGGGGACAGGAAGGAGGAGTAGACCTCCCCACAGTGGGTGCCACCTGGTGTTTGGGTTCAGTGTGATTGAGACCGTGGCCATGGGACCCTCAGGCGCCCGCTGTGGTGGGTCCAGGAGGCTGAGCTGCAAGGACAACTCCTGTGGGGTCCACTTCCCCTGCCCCACCCCCGGGAACACAGCTGCAGTTGAACAGGTTGTGTCGTCCTCGGTGCAGCGAGGGAGGACGCTCCCCTAGGGACAGGGGAGCCGGGGTGTCTCAGAGGGGGCATCAGGGAGGACTCGGTACGGTTTGGGGGATTTGGAAGCAGCGCTGGGCTCTGGGCGGGACGCGGTCAGGATGGTGCGGGTGTCACTGGTCACTCACAGCCGGCACAGGGAGGTGGATCACTGCATACGGTTCCTGTTTCCTCTGTGCTGTCACCCCGCCCTTGAGTGGCCTTGACGTGGCCGTGACCCACCCCAGCGAGGAAGCACCTTGTCCGCGGTGCTGCCCCACAAACTTGCCTGTGTCCGGGCATCAGTTCTCCTTCCCCGGACATAGCCCTGCCCTGTGGCTTCCAGTGCGTGGGGGCTGGTGGAGCAGGGGCGGCGCGGCCCCCTGGCCTTGTCCCCGCATGGTCCCTCCTCAGCCTGCTGTCCCTTCCTGCAGACCTCGGCTCCCCCGACGGAGCCCCCCCTGCAGGACCCTGTGTGTTCAGGTCCTCAGAGGGCTGCCTCCCCCTCCGTGTGTTTAGGGGCGTGGGGACAGGTGGCAGTAGCTCCCCTCTTCCTGGCCCCGGGTCCGCTGTCTTCCGTGGGACAGGTCCCCCTCTGCACAGCCTCGCTGTGGACCCTTCCGGGGGGAGACCCTGCAGGGAGAGCCGGGCAGCCTGGCAGTGAGGGCAGCAGGAGCCTCCCGAGGGGCCTTGCATATGAGTTCCCGCTCGGGCGGCAGCAGGACACCGTCTATCTCCTCCTACTCACAGGAGCGCACAGCCCCCACTGGACAGGCAGCAGGGCGAGGGGCAGTGGGGTGTGACCTACTCAGGCTAAGGGACACCACCTCCATGCTTGCCCAGTGAGGGGTGAGGGGCTCTGCCAGGGACCAGCCTGTCTGGGGCAGGGGGGAGGGGAGGCTGTGGCAGTCTCTAAGGGGACTTGGCGGAAGCAGCCTCTGCTCTGGCCCAGAGCCCCCTGGATCCAGCATGAGGTTCCAGCCAGGGCCAGGCAGTGGCCCCTCGGGGATCAGTCTCTGCTGCACAGCACACGCTGGGAGCAGGTCCTGGTCAGTCCCTGCTGGGCTCGTCAGTGTGGGCGCCCCTCCCTGGTGAGGAGACCCCACCAGTACAGAGGGCTCCCCACGATTCGGCTCACTTCTCCTCCCCAGCGCTGGGCTCTGATCCCCACATTGACATGAAGGGCTACGAGGCTGGAGGGATCCGTGTGAACTGCACGTCTGCCGGCTGGTACCCGCAGCCGCAGATCCAGTGGAGAGACGCCAGGGGACAGAGCTTGTCTGCTGAGGTGGTCACAGAAGCTGCAGACCCCCAGGGCCTTTATGCAGCCTCAGCCTCTGTAATCCTGGAAGGCAGCTCTGGGGAGGGGGTCTCCTGTGTCATCAGAAACCCCCTGCTGGGCCAGGAGAGGTCAGCCAGGCTTTCCATCTCAGGTGAGTGCCCTGCCCCCTGTCCTGGGTTCTGAGGTGCTCCTGGGGGAAGGCGTGGTGGTCTGTTGCTGACCTGGGTCCCTGCAGGGCATGAGGGCACAGAGCAGAGACCTGGGGCTCCTTCCCCTGAATTGGTTGAGGTGACAGACACCTTCTGAGCACTTCCTGCCTGCCACACACGGTGTCAGGCCGTGGGACATCTGGACAGATGGGAAAGTTCAGCAAACACATCAGGAAGGGAAAATAGACACAACCCAAATCTCAGTGAAAGGGCTAATCTCCTTACAACATAAGGGACACAGTGGATAAAAGAACAAAAACGGGAATCATCAGTTCCCAGGAAGGTAAAACTCCCAGGAGGATGCGGAATCTGACGGAACAGGGGAATATTTCCCATCTTGAATTTGTCGGCAGCAGGACAAACAAGGCGGTGGGCGCCCTCTGCTGGCGGGCTGTGGGGGGACAGTCCCGTAGCCGTCTGTGCTCCAGGTGTTGGATGGTGTTGGTGTGGGTCGGCACCCGTGCTGTGGGGGCGCAGGGCCATCTGCATCCGAACTGCTCACTGATGGAAAACCCACTTCTGGGGACAACTGGACAGGCCAGTCTGCAGTGGTGGGATGTGATCCGTGTGACTGGGTATTTTTAAACCAGTGATCCCCGTAACAAATGGCAGAGCCTGGGGTGCCCACCAGAGGGGACCTGGTGCCCAGTGGGCGCTGCCCTGCAGGAGAGACACCGGCCTGCTCGCTGTGCTAGAGCAGGCAGGTCACCTAGACACAGGACGGGACGGACACCATGCACACCAGCTGCGTAGGGGTATTTTCGCTGTAAACAGGATGAAATAAACTATTCAGTTTTCAAAACTTCATGAAACCTGCGTGGCACTCACCCTGCGTCAGGCACTGCATAAGCACTAACTTCATGCTCTCCCTGATCAGGACGCAGCAACAGGCATTACGTCATTAGTTCAAGGTCACAGCGCTGGTCGGGCAGGAGACCCGGGACTGGCACCCAGGCCCCCAGCCCCAGAGTCCGTTTTTCGTCACCCGACTTTGCTGACTGAGGGGGACAGGTAGTCGGGGCGGGGGTGCAGAGGGGACGTCAGTGACACTGTGTGTGCGTCCTCATGCTCCCTCTCATCCCATGGGGGTGGAGACCTTTCAGGAAAACCGTCCTGACTGTGTGGCAGTGAGAGTCTGGGTGCTCTGGGGACAGAGAGATCCCTTCAGGGGCTGCCGCTACCCCTTCGCAGATGCCTTCTTCAGGGACACACAGCCTCGGACTCTGTTGCTGTCCCTCACCCTGGTGGTTCTTGCGGTGCTCCTGTTGTGTGTGATCTGCTTGCTGTGGCGACGGCGGAAGAGCATTCAGGCCCTGTTCTGGAGAGAGCACGAGCTGACAGAGAAGCAGCGCAGGCAGAGCTGCAGCGGCAGCGAAGCGCCCAAGGTGAGGCCCAGCTGCAGGTGGTCGCCACCTCGCTGCCCCACGTACGCCAATCCCCTTATCCTCCTATGTGTCCCCTGGACGGGACTTCCTTTTTCTGTTTCTGTCCAGAGACGCTGCAGAACCAGCTCAGTAAGCCCCCATCCCCGTCCCTGTGCGTCCCCAGCGTGCGCAGCTCAACCTTTCGGGCGGCGTCCGCTCCCCCCACTAGAGCCTGGAGCGGCCGTGCTGGGGAAGACCCCACTCTGCTGGCCTAGACCTTGGGGTGCACAGGGGGGCGCAGAGGACACGGGGCTTGTACGGCTTCCCCGGGCTGCGAAACGTCCTCCCCAACTCGGGGCTGAGAGACACAGAACTGACCGTGTCCCGGATGTGGAGGCCACAAGTCTGATTCAGGTGTTAGGTCGGGGGTAGGGGGGCCGGCTTCCTCCAATGCCCTGGCGTGGGGTCCCACCACTCCCCCGCACTCACCTCGTTTCGGGTGGCCAGCTGTCCCGGGTGCTCCTTGGTGTGAGCGCCCATCAGTCAGCACCGGCCTCCGTCCTCACCGGCCTCTTCCCCGGGGGTCTGTCTCCCGATGACCCTCAGTGGGCACTGGACGTAGGGCCCACTCTCGTCCAGTGCGGCTCCCTTTTCTGCAAAGACCCCATGTCCAACCAGGCCACATTCCCAGGTCCCAGGGGTCTGGATGCAGACTTGTCTTGCTGGATTCAACTACAGCCCCCGCGTTGGGGATGCCCTGGTGGTGTTGGCCAAGGCTGCACCTGACCCCACAAAGTACTTTTTTCTGCTTCGGCACGGCCGCAGCTGAGCTGCCAGACGAGGTGGCATTTCCCCTGAAGTGGTTGGGGAGGGCTGCGCTGCAGGCCCCTGCCGCCAAAAGTCACGGCTTTGTTCTTCAGTCACAGGGAGGCACCCAGCCCAGGGTGAGTCTGCTGTCCCGGGATGCAGAGTGTGGCCCAGCAGCTGGTGGCGCGGACAGCACACGGCTGCTGCCGGAACACCAGCGCTTATCCGTGCCATCCTCTGAGGGTTCTGAGGACAGTGTCAAGTTGCAGGAGGTGGTCACCCGGGAGCCGGCACTGCAGACCCAGGTACCTCCAGGGTCCCTGTCCAGACTGGGACTCCCTCATGCGTCTGCCCTGGAAAGCAACGGGGGGTTATTTCCCTGGTACGTTACCCAGGGCCTGGCCCCGCCCTGGAGACCCTGGTGGTCCCGGGCTCAGCAGGTGGGAATGGGGGCCTCAGGCTGAAGAAACGTCTCTGCTTCTCGCTGCCCTGCCTGCAGCCGAGGGCGGCCTCCTGCACAGCACAGCAAGGCAGCGAGAAAACACGCACCACAAACACTCAGTGGGGGCTTCACCAACACGCACTCGGTCTTTCCCTGGGAGAGGAGGGCCCCGGGGTGCAGACCGAATCAGCCTTCCTGAGCCGGCTCGGCCGGCTCCCGACAGCCCTAGCTGCACCGGTAGGTGACTCCAGGGCACCGGTGCCAGCTGCCCAGGGGAACCTCACTCACTCACCCTCACAGCCACCCTGGGACGTAGCCCGATTCTGAAAGTGGGAAACTGAGGCAGGCCCACGTTAAGTGACATAGGTAACGCACACGGAATTCAGCGCTGCAGGGAGACATCCCACCCCCGCCCCTCACTCCCCTCTCGTCTGCCCCTTGGCTGCCGACGGTTCCCGTTGGGCAGGGTCACGGGCAGCCCTGAGGGTCCCTTCCCAGGGCACCAAGGGTAAAGGGCACTGCAGGTGACTGAAGGCCACCCCCACTGGGATCCTTCAGGGTCGACTGTCAGAGCCACGGCCCACCGCTGCACTGGCTCTGCAGGTCGCTGTGGCCCAGGGGGTGAATTCCCGGTGACCCCGTCACCCGGGGCCGAGAAGGGACCAGCGGCCACTTTCTACCGCACCCTGTGACCTGGGAGCACAGAGCAGACCCAGGCCTCCCCCTTCACCCCTCCAGGTCCTAGCGAAGCAGGAGTGTTGCGTGAAAGACGCAGATGGAGGTCGCTGGAATTTCTGTGACGCAATGGAATCCACGTCCAGCAAAGGGACACCCACCACTGACCGCCACTGAGGTCCCCGAGGTTCCTGTCCCCTGTGCATCCTGGGGAAAGGCCGTTCTTCCTCATCATCGCCACTGTGGCTGTTCCCGGTGTGCCCCCGGTACCCATCCCGCCGGGGCTGGCAGTAACGGTCACTCCTCAGTGGAGCTGCGTCTGCATTCAAGGCCGCACGGCTTACCCCCCGGGTCTCCGTTTGCCTCCCTGCGGCGTTCTCACGGAGCCCTCGCCTCGCTGGTGTTGTTTTGCCGCTGTGATGACCCACCGCTCGCTTCCTGACCTGACACAGCGCACAACTGTCACCCTGCGTCTCTGTGGGTGGGAGCCCGCGGGGCTCTCGCTGAGCCGAAGCCAGGGTGTCGCTGGCCGGGTCCTCTCTGCAGGACCCAGGGACGGGTGTGGGTTGCTAACTCCGACGGCTGCCGGAGCTGCGCTCCCTGCGGTGGCGGGACCCAGGGCCCCTCTTGGTGCTGTCGGGAGAGCTGAGACCACACCAGGCTGGGAAGGTGAGGGGTCATACAGCAGGGACACGTGTGAGGGCACAAGTCAGGTGAAGGGAAGGACCTGGGGACAGTCCCAGACACAGAGTCACTGCCGGAGGGGCCGTGGCCCGGGAGCTAACGGCAGCGTCGATGGCGTCAGAGGGAACCCGGGGCCCCCGAGGAAGCGTTCAGGCACGTGCAGGGAGGGCTCGGGAATGTGCTTCAGAAACATGATTCTACCCAATGGCCCTGTTGGGATCCGGGGGCACAGGAAGGGAGCATCCTGTGGGCATAGGGGTGCGGGACCCCGGCAGGCCATGGCCTTGTGACCCTGGCTGCCAGTCTGGTCTTCTGAGGCCTCCAGGGACTACACTAAGGACGTGCGGGAAATGTTGGGGAGTGGGCCTGGGCAGACTATTCCAGAAGAGGAGCACGCAATGGCCGAATTGTCGTCGGTGGGGTCCGGGAAGGGAGCATGGGGTGGAGGTGCCGGACCCCACCGGGCCATCTCGTGGCGGACAAGGAACCCTGGGCTCCCTGCCATGGCCTGGGGACACTGGAGAGCCACTCCGAGCCCTGAGGGACAGAGAGGGCTTTGCCTCTCACTCGGGGTGTCTCTCACCCCAGTGTCTGGCTGAGTCACCAGGCTGCCATGACAGTGGCCACAGCTGCCACCCCACCTCCTCCCAGCTCCGCCCTGTGTCCCCCCATCTCTTCCCTTCCTAAGCCCAGCAACTTGAAGGAGATTCCTTGGCTTAGGAAAGTGGGTGCTCACACACCTCACGATCTGGCTGCCAATCCCCCCAGCACAGCTGCACACCAGGCCTGCTTCCGTGGCCCACTCCGTGGAACGAACGTGTGTGTGTCAGTCTGCGGGGACAGGTCTGAGCCAGGGGAGGGAGGGGGCGGCCCAGACTCAGTGGGGGTCTGCTGGCAGCACCTAGGCCACAGGGATCTTCACCTCGATCGGGACTGTGGTGCCACGTCTCCTTGTGATTTCTCCATGTCTGCCCCCCAGGCGGGTGGTCCTGCCTCTTCCCCACCCCACCCCGCCCCCGCTGGGTGACGACTCCTTGGGCCTATGAAGCTGGCTTCTTCCCTGCCCGTCTCCCTGCCTGACCCCCTGCTCTCCTCAGTGTCCTCTGCCAGCTTGAGCAGCCCAAAAGTGACAATGTCCCGGGTCTGTTTGCACTGGGCAACCAGCTGTGGGTCCCTCCTCTCCCAGGCGGTGGGCCGGGGTGGGGGTCCTTGGAGGAGATTTTGGAAATTAAGCGGGTAGAGCTCTGCACTGCTGTGCCAGGGCTGTGCCTGTCACCCTCTGGAAGGAGAGGTCACTCCCCCTGGAGGATCCTGTGAGTATTGTCTCATCACCAAGCCCTCACTGCCCCCCAACACTCCCCATCGTTCCTCCCCAGAGGCTGCAAGACCTTGTGCGCTGAGCCGAGAGGGAGGGACAGCGGCGGGGCTCAGGGTGGTCCCAGGGCTGAGGTTGCAGCCCCGAGACAGCTGGGTGTGTGTCTGGGACCCGCCGGCTGGAGGCGCTGTGCTGGCCCAGGGGGCCCAGGGGAGGGGCGGGGCAGGAGCACCTTCCCCGCCTGCTCTGCTAAGGCTCCCGCGGGCGGCTGGCGCTGGGAGCTGCCAGGGGCAGTTCTGGGTGCGGGAACCGCTGGCGACAGACGCGGCAGCACCCAGCAGCCGGAATCCTGGGGCAAAGTTTTTGAAAGTGACACAAATTGGAACAAGAATCTCTGCGGTTTTCTGTTAGGTTGATAAGTAGTAGGACTTTAAGGTTTTTTAGTAAATGTCAATGTTTGCTTGAACTTGGTAACTGCATTCACCTATGAACATGTGGTTTGGAGGGAAATCAACCTTGACATTGCACTTTTCAACGATGTTTTATAGTAACTCAACGATGTAAATTAACATTCAACTTGAACATTTGTCCTCACAAGTGTTATAATGCTATGACTTCCTCTTGAAATGAAGATTCTTTCCCTGGCTGGTGTGGCTCAGTGGGTTGAGCACCGGGCTTGCAAACCAAAGGGTTGCTGATTTGAGTCCCAGTCAGGGCATATGCCTGGGTTGTGAGCTAGGTCCCCAGTAGGGGATGTGTGAGACACAACCACAGACTGATGTTTCTCTCTCTCCTTTCCTTCCCCTCTCTATAAAAATAAAAATAAATAATTTAAAAAAAAATGAAAATCCTTCAGCCATAGTTGGTATGGCCAGGCTGGTATGGCTCAGTGGATTCAGTGCTGGCCTGCGAACCAAAGGATTGCAGGTTGGATTTCCAGGCTGGTCGCAGGCCAGGTCCCCAGTAGGGGGCACACGAGAGGCAGCTGTGTACAGTGTGGTGCTGTGATGTGCACACTCGTGAAGCCACCCGCGCAGGAGAATGAACACAGCCATCACCCCAAAGTGTCCCCTCCCTAGCCCCCACCTGCTGGCCACCAATGAGCTGTTTCCCTAGAGAGTCTTTACCAAAGTTGACAAAACAGGCCTAAGCCTCCCGTGCCCCCGGCTCTGCCTCCTTTAACCCCCGGCTCCACCTCCCTTCCCTCCCGACTTCAGAACTCCGTCTGCGGGAACAATACACAAAAGCTTACCCCCCTCAGGGCCGCCCCGCTGCCCCTGCCTCTGCCAGGGGTGAACTCTGCGGCTGGGGAGGCCGCGGTGGTGGTGCTGGGGGAGCCGACCCGTCCCTTCGGAAAAGGTGCAGCTTTTAAGTGACCTGGTCCACCAGCGCGCCGGCTGCGTAAAACTGTGGACCCCCCCGGAAACGGGCGGGTGACCAAGTTCCCACACTCCCGAGTCGGGAACGCACCGGAGGGGCGACGTGGTCGTGCTGTTCTACAAAAGCTCAGGTTAGGAAAGGGAGTTTCCCAGTCACAGGCCTCATTGGCACCGTGACCCTGCGATTCGGGAGACTGCCGCCGCCGCCGTTGTCGCCGCTTCCGCCGCCTCTGCTGCTGTTGGGGGCGCAGGTGGGCGTGCGGGGCGGGCCGCTCCGGGGAGGGAAGGCCGCGCGGGGAGGGGACTTGCCGCGCCCCGCACGCAGTCCGGAGCAAAGTGTGAGCTCTGGGGTCCTGGGAAACCCGCAGAGGCAGATCGTCCCGGCCGCCCAGCGCCGGGCTCCCAGTGCGGAGCCCTCTGAAATGTGATGTAAATGGAAACATGAGTCTTTAAAAGGAAATACGTATTTTATTTATTTTCAGATAGAGGGTAAGAGAGGGAGAAAGAGACGGAAACAACCAAGAGAGAAACCTCCCCTGCTTGGCTCTCGCCCGCCCCCAAGTGGCGACGGGCCGCAGCACAGGCCGGGATCCCAGTGGCGGCGACCTCTCCGTTCTCCCGTCGGGCGCTCGGTGGGCTGAGCCGCACCCGCGGGGGCTGAGACAAGGTTCTTAAGTATCTGTGTTAGGGAGGTAAGTCTAGAACTTGCCACAATTTTACTAAATCCGAATATTTGCTCGAAAGTGGTGACTCAGTGTGCCTCTGAATATCTGGTCCGGAGAGAAATCAACCTTCAGGTTTAAAATATTTTCAACACCGTTGTGGTCAGTTTTCTTTGCTTTAACTTATGTTAATTGAATTTGCACATTTGGCCTCACACGACCTATAATGAAATTACTTGAAAATTCTTTTTTCCCCCAGACTTTTCCTCATTTAATAGCTTAACACTCGGGACGCAGCCTTCAGCGGGACCTCAGCTGCGGGTGACACATGTCCTCTGCGGAAGGTCGTGTGTCCAGTCCCAGGAAGGCCCACCGGGACCCGAGTACCTGGGGTGGGAGGGCTGCTGGGGCCCTGTGCACACCCCGTGGCACATTCTGTGTCAGTCAAACCCTGAGAGCGCTGCGCTGGCTGGGCGGCCCAGGGGCGGGAGCATGTCTTTGTCCCGAACACCAAAAGGTTGCAGGTTCGATCCCGACTCAGGGCATGCACAGGAGGCAGCCAGTCAATGTTTCTCTCCCACATCGATGTTGAAACAAAAATTCTTTAAAGCGCAGAACAGAGAATTGGTCTTCAAATGTCGTCGTGAATCCAGGTGACAGAAGTGGACTGGTAGCGGTAAGGTATCAGAGGGCGCTGGTCTTCAAACATGTCAGCACTGTTTTAGGACAGCAAATGTCACACGGAGAGGACCCGTGTCTGTAAACTGGGACCTGCATCCCATAATCTGAAAACCCCGTTCCCTGGGGCGAACTGTCTGACGGGAGTCAGTGCCGTTCCCGTTCATTCCCATCAGCCCTGGGACCAGCAGCGCGCCCCCCCCACCCCCGGCCCCCAGCAACCCTGAGTTACTTTCTGGGACGGACCCCCTGTTCAGGACGGGTCACAGACACAGAACTGAATGACACGTGGCCTTGTGTGCCCGGCTTCTCTGGTTCTGGCTGGTGTCCCCAGCCCCTGGGTCACAGTGGGACCTGCCAGGGTGTCACCTCTCTGTGTGGCCGAGGGACACTCAGACGTAGGTGCAGACAGACACGTGTGGTGGTGTTCACTCTCCTGCTCAGGGACTCGGGGACACTTTTAAACAAACAGACCCTGAGCCCCATCTGTGACAAGGACAGCTTTTCAGTTAGTGGTGTTGGGGACCCTGGACGTCCCCAGGCCCAGGAGGAGTTGTGCCCTCATGTCACAGCAGACACAGACACTAACTCACAACGACCCAAAGACCCACCCGCACGGTCTGAAGACGACAGAACCCCTGGAGGGTCAGAGGGGACGTCTCACAATGGTGGGTGGAGTTTGGGGTCCATGTGACATGGGGTCACCTGGGGGTGTCTCTGTCTCAGTGCCTCAGGGAGCCCCCGTCCCCCGGTGCATCCACGGTCCTATGATGACAGGGGTCCTTCTTCCCGTGGTGACGGGTTCCAGTGGGTGCATGTGCGTGTGTCTGTGCGCACAGGGGGCCGCTGTCCATCCATCTGTCTGCATCTCACTGAAGAGGGTCGGTGTCTCCCCCTTGTGAGCGGTGCTGCCGTGGACGCAGGGTGCAGGTGCCTCAACCAAGGGTTTTGTTGTCCTTCACGAGTGCATGTGGGGTCGGTCTGTCTGGACTTGGTCTCGCGTCTGCTGAAAAATATGTCAGCATGTGACTTTACTGAGACGTTTCCTGTTTCTCCCGAAGTCGTAGCTCAGACAGCGGTGGTTTGGTCGGGAGCTGTTTAATCTTCCTCGTGTTTGTCTGGGCATCACGATCATCATCATCGTTGCCTACGTCAAGAAGCCAAAAGACGGAGGATTCCAGCCCGTGTGCAGCAGGCCCCCCAATGGTGCGCGCTCCCTGTCGGAGCCCCTGGAGGAGAGTGAGTGACAGCCCGGGCTGGGGGCGGGTCCCGGCGCTGCGTGAGGACAGGGCCAGGCCTCTGCGGGGTCTTCCGGGTTCTCCCTGCTGCGGCCCCTCCCCCGCCCGGAGCCGCCCGAAGGGGAACAGCCCGGCAGCCACCCCGGTGCTTCTCTGCTGAGCCCCAGGCCCCTAGGCTGAGGGATGATCGGCCCCTCGGCCATCTGAAAGGTGAGGCTTTTTCAGCATTTCCTTGTCCTGGCTTGGCCACAGGTGACTCGCTGGGATCCGGCTGTGCTCGCAGGAAGCAGCTAGAGCAGAGGCAACGCCATAATCACATTGTCCTGTAGGGGCGGAGTCCTACAGAAGGCAATCTTGTGCAGCCAGTCCGCCCTAGACGGGTCTGCTGTTCCCACTTTGCGTCGGCCTGAACGACGTACACAAGCTGCCGCGTAAGTGAAACTATTGCACCCGGCTCCGCCGCTGCTCTGGAGCGGGGCTCGCTCCGGTCTCTGCGCTCCCTCCCCTCTCCCGACTTTGCCGCTGCTCCCCGTCGGGGTGCGGGTGGGTGCGGGAAGCTCGGGCAGAGCAGATCCCGACAGTGGGGCAGGTGTCGCCTGGAGCTGGACAACAAGGGGGGCAATGTGAGAGGTCCGAGCCCGGCTGGGGCCCAGCTTGGGGGGAGGGAGTCCTGTCGCCTTCCCTTCCGCCCCCCGCACCCGCGCACTGGGGTCCAAGGGGCTGGTGTTGGGAATTCTCCCCTCTCAGGGGCGGCCCGATTCCCATTCCTGCGGGACCGTAGATTCTCTGCGGGAGAGGCCGGCGGGGGCGGACACAAGGCCACCTTCTGTCGAGCCCCGGTTTCTTACACACCGGGACAGGGACCGGCCCGTGGGGTGCGCGCCCTGGTGCAGGTCACACTGGCGAGGGGCACCTCAGGTGGGTCCACAGTTTTCTGGGGGGACTGGAGACTGCCCACGTTCTGCCCGGGCCTCCCTGGAGCCTGGCGGGCGGAGCCCTGACTGTACAGAAAGGGTGAGGGAACAACACTATTCCCCTTTCGGACCAGACGCGGGTGGGGGTGGGTAGTAGCGGGGCTGCAACCCCAGGGTGTAGGTGCGGGACTCTGGGTGGGAGCAGCAGTGGCTCCCAGCCCAGGGCGTGTGGGTGGGGACTGGAAGAGCAGGGACCTGAAATTGGGACGTTGGTGTTACTAGTGTTGCCAAAACCAAAGCCACCCCTTCCGGGCATGGGCGGAGATTTAAGAAGCCAGTCTTTTATTTACTAAAAATCAACTCCGGTGGGACTGGGGAGACTCCAGTTTCCGACGACTAGGGCTGCCCTGAGCCCTGGCATGGAAGGTACGGAGCAGCCCCGGGGTGAGCGTTGGGTGCAGGCTCCGGGGTGCACATTCGGCACCCCTCTTCCCGAAGCTGCAGCTTGTCTGGAAGAGCCGAGGGAGTCAGGTCCCCAGTCCCTGGGGCACATGGACCCAGGAATCAGTCAAGAACGTCTCAAGGAGGCAGGAGGGCGGGTTTGGTGCTGTGCTGGGGACAGGCCCCCAGGTGCTGTGGCACCTCCTCAGGCAGAGGCCTCAGGGACTAGGTTGGGTCTGTGCTCTGGGCCCCACCTCACCTCTGTGCGCCCCCCTTCACAGGCTCCTTCGTCAGCAGAGACTAGGACCTGGACCGTGTCACTGAGTGCAGCCCCTGCGAACCGGCTCCTTCACTGCCCACCGCAACCGGGAGACCGCGTGCCCGCCGGGTGCCGAGTGCCACGAGGGTGAGTGGGCGCAGTGAGGTGCGGGGGCCCGTTGGTTCCTACAGCCCGCCCTGCAACCTCCTTGCTCCTAGGAATAACCCCAAGTGTGGGTGTCACAGGTGAAAAGGGAGACCGGGCTGCCAGGATGCGTGTCTGTGAGGATGACACGTGTCTGTGGTGAAAGGGTCCCCCTGAGGCCCCCAGGATGCAGAGCCACTGTCGAGAGTGGAACCCACAGGGTTCACCCCTCACCTCTGGGTGCCCCGAAATCTGTGAAGAGGCTGGGGTTCTGCCAGCTTCCTACCCCGCACTCCTGCCACTGGGGCAGTGACCCTCTGCCCACAGTCCTCTGCACTTCGGGGGGACTTAAATCTGAGCAGGAGGTCAGGCCAGTCAGAAAGGCGGCAAACTCCCCCCTGACATGGCTGCCTCAGTGACGAATAAACTGCCAGGGATTTAAAATAAATTTTTTCAGGATTCGTTGTTGTCCTTCTGACAGGAAGGCCATCAGCGTTTCAACAAGGACAGCCTGAGTCTGGGCTTGGCTGTGGGCAGCGAGGTTGGTGTGACCGTGTTGCTCCTGCCGACCCTGAGCTCAGTGTGTCCCCCATCGCATGTCCCCTTTTCGTCTCCTTTCTCGGTTCCTCCAGCCGTCAGGGCGCAGGCTGTCCGCTCTCTGGTTGACCTTGTTCCCGGGTGTTTTCTGCTTTCGGACGCAATTGCAGGAGGGGCTGATGACACCTCCCTCTGGTTACCCGTCACTGCTGCACGGAAGTGCACCCGTGTCCACGTTGTGTCCTGCGACCTCACTGCCTTCATTTCCACGTTCTCTTGGGAGTTTGCGGGTCCTCAGACGGTCCTACGTACCGCGTCCTGCTGTCTGCGAGCAGTGCGAAGGCTCCTTCTCCCTCTGATTTGCTTGCTGTTTGTCTCTGTCTCGCGTGACCGCTGTTGGTCGGACTCCCAGTACTCTGGTGCGGGGAGGTGGTGAGGGTGGGCGTCTGTCTTCCTCCTGATCTGAGAGAGGGAGCTTTCGGCTTCTCACCCTTGCGTGTTGTGTCACTGTATGAAATTGCGGTTTTTTTAAAGATTTATTTTTAGAGAGAGTGGAAGGGAGGCAGAGAGACAGTGTGTGCTTGCCTCTTATGCGCCTCCTACTGAGGACCTGGCCCACAACTCAGGCATGTGCCCTGACCAGGAATCAAACCAGCGACCCTTTGCTTCCCAGTCTGGCACTCGGTCCACTGAGCCACACCAGCCACGGAAGGAATTATGTTTTTAATAACACATTTTTATAAGTAATTATAACAAAATTGGATGCAATTTATACACAGTGCTCTTGTAGATTTTACTATAATGAACAGCATTGAATATGAATTTTTGTGTTAATGCCCATTCAGCAGTTCCTGACAATGTAATCCGTGGGGCTAAGGATAAAACTTTTTCAGGACATTTGGTATACCAGGAATGACGGAACCAAAAATGGAAAAAAAAAAAACCCAGGAACTACCTTCTGGAGGGCGCGACTCTTATAGTCAAGACTCCCACCGCTAGGTGAAAGTTCCAGGAGCCCATGTGCATCAGTGACCAGCTGGCGTTGTTGTGAGAGGGTGTGTTGGGCTTCAGTGAATTTTTTTGACGACTCTCCCAGAGCACTGGCCCATTTCACGACGGGTGATTTACCAGCCCACCTGCCCACACCTGCAGAATGTTGAGCAGTTTCTGACCAAAAACACACGTGCCCACCCTGCCTATACCCTGATCTGACCCAGAGTGACTGTTTTTCTTTACCACATGAAAAGAGTCCAAAAAGGGAAACATCCCGACGTGTAAGACGTGAAACAAAATGGCAGAAGCACTAAGAGGCGTCAGAGCCGCCAAGCCCAGAGAGTGTTCAGGGCGGTGGAGGGGCGTCCCCACGGGTGTCCCCCATCTAGGGGGGAGCATGTGAGGGGGACCGAAGGGTAAAGGTGTGAGAATAAAAGCAGAATTTTTATGAGTAAATTCTCTTTTGGGGTCGCCCCTTCAGTACATGTGGCCAAATACATACACAGGAGTTCACGTTCACCTGAGAGACAGGATGTAATTATCATTCTAATTTATTTAAATTTCATTCCTTTATGCTTATATTTTAAAATAGTCTGTGATAGGAATGAAAAGCAATAAATATCCTTCAAAATATGTGGAAATGTGTTCCCCACTCTGTAAACTAAATTTTAGACTTTAGAGCATTCAGATAATTTAAAGCACAGGGGCCCCAGGCCCTGGGCTTCTGCCCTGGATGACTCTTACCCCCTGGGAGGGGCTGAGCAGGAGGAGGTGACGGGGCAGGACCCGCTGGCTACTGTGCAGAGCTTGGCCTGCAGGGGGCAGCAGCGGGAAAGGGGACTCAGAGCAGAGGGGCCTGGCTTCTTCAGAACGTGGTCTGGGGGTGGGCACCTAGCTGGGGAAGGGAAGTGTGGGCCAGTAGGGGGCTTCTGAGCAGGTTCCCCCAGGAAAGCCCGGTGCTCCCTGCTGACGAGGGATAAGGTACCTGCATTACTGCCCCACGTTTCATGGCTGATTTCCATGGTGGGATCCAAGGTGATGAGACCCCTAGGGGACATTTGCAGAGGAGGCTCTCGGGTCCCCAGTGATGGCGGTGGTGGCCGGGTCGGCCCTGGGCAGGCAGCCTCTCCACGTGGAATCCTCCTCCTCCTTCCAGGTGGTCCCTGCTGCCCAGCCCCTGCTGGCCTCTCTGTGCACAGCAGCTCAGGATGGGGAGGTGCCTGGTGCCCCAGCTGCCTGCCCTCCCTGTGTGCCTCGCCGTGGTCCAGCTGCTCAGCCCTGCTCAGGTAGGACCGGCTGTGCGTCTGTGTGTCTGCATCCTTTCCCTTCGGGCCCAGCCAGAACCCTGGACTCCACCCACTCCACACCCCGGTATGGCCCATCCACACCGCACCTGTGTGAGGACTGAGTTCCCGTCTAGGTGTCTGTCACCTCACCTCCCTGCCTGGGATACCCCCTGGCCCTCTGGGCCTGCTCACTCTGATGGAGCCCCCCTTCTGATGCCCAGCTGAGTTTGCTGTGGTCGGACCCCCCGAGCCCATCCTGGCCATGGTGGGTGAAGATGCAGACCTGCCCTGTCACCTGTCCCCGGAGATGGGCGCTGAGGACATGGACTTGATGTGGGTGTGACCCAGCCCCAGGCAGGTAGTGCACGTGTACGCACACGGGCAGGAGGACCCGCAGGCAGGGAAGTATCGAGGGAGAACTTCAATTTTACGAGAGGACGTCACTGCGGGGAAGGCTGCTCTCCGGATTCGCAATGTCAGAGCTTCAGACAACGGAACCTACCTGTGTTATTTCCAAGATGGAGACTTCTTTGAAAATGCCCAGGTGGAGCTGCAGGTGGTAGGTGAGATCCAGATCCAATGGAGAGACGCCAGGGGACAGAGCTTGCCCTCGGAGGCAGCGTCTGCAGCTGCAGACCCCCAGGGCCTTTACGCAGCCTCAGCCTCTGTGATCCTGGAAGACGGCTCTGGGGACGGGGTCTCCTGTGTCATCAGAAACCCCCTGCTTGGCCAGGAGAGGTCAGCCAGGCTTTCCATCCCAGGTGAGTGCCCTGCCCCCTGCTCTGAGCTCTGAGGTGCCCCTGGGAGAAAGCTGCTGACCTGGGTCCCTGGGGGGCACAGACGGCTCGGAGCAGGGACCTAGGGCCTCTTGCCTGAAGCGGTTTATGTCACAGACACCTTCTGAACACTTCCTGCCACACATGGTGCCAGGCAGTGGGACATGGGGACAGATGGAAAAGTTGAGCAAACACACCAGGAGGGGAAAGTAGGTACAACCCAAATCTCAGTGAAAGGGGTAATCTCTTTACAATATAAAGGAACACGGTGGATAAAACAGCAAAAACAGGAATCATGAGTTCTGAGAAAGTTAAAACTCACAGGACGACGCCAGATCTTAGGAATCGGAAATATTTTGCCCCTGGGAAATTGCCAGCAGAAGCAAAAAGGAGGTGGTGGGGCCCTCTGGTGGCGGGCTGTGGGGAGACAGTGCCTTAAACGCTGGTGCTCCTGGGTTTGAACAGGCCTGCTCGCTGTGCTGCAGCAGGCAGGTGACCGAGACACAGGCCGAGACCGACAGCATGTACGCCAGGTGCATAAGGGCTGATTTTGCTGTAAACAAGATAGAATAAAATGTATTTAGTTTTGAAAACTGAATGAAACCTGCGTGGCACTCACCCTGCGTCAGGCACTGCATAAGCACTAACTTAATGCTCTCACTGATCAGGACGCAGCAACAGATGGTTACGTCATTAGTTCAAGGTCACAGCGCTGGTCGGGCAGGAGACCCGGGACTGGAACCCAGGCCCCCAGCCCCAGAGTCTGTTCTTCGTCACCTGACTCCGCTGACTGGGGGCAGATAGTCAGTGTTGGGGGGCGTGCAGAGAGGACGTCAGGGACACTGTGTGTGCGTCCGTGTGCTCCCTCTCATCCCATGGGGGCGGGGACCTTTCAGGAAACCGTCCTGACTGTGTGACAGGGATAGTCTGGGTGCTCTGGGGACAGAAGATCCCTTCAGGGGCTGCCGCTACCCCTTCACAGGTGCCTTTTCCTCGTACACAAAGCTTTGGATGGTGGTGCTCTTCCTGGCCTCACTGTGTCTTGTGGGGCCCCTATTATTGCGTTTGGGGTACTTGCTGTGGCGAGGGCGGAGGAGTATCCGGGCCCCGTTCCAGGAGGAGGGGAGAGTAGGAGCTGAGAGAGAAGCAGCGCGGGCAGAGCTGCAGCAGGAGGGAAGCGCCCAAGGTAAGGCCCAGCTGCAGGTGGTCGCCACCTCCCTGCCCCACCCACGTCCACACCGGGACCCTCTCTGCATCCCCTGGATGGTTTTTCTTTTTCTGTTTATGTCCAGAGACGCTGCAGGACGAGCTCAGTACGTCCCCATCCCCGTCCCCGTGCATCCTGGGGTCCCTGGTCAGATTGTCACTGACTCCACACGTTGTTCCCTGCAGGGTGGACAAGGACCTGTTAGTGACCACGTCAGCTGCCCTGGACCTGGATCTCAGCCTCTGCTCAGTGAGTTCAGCCTCTTCAGTCCTAAGCGCCCTGGAGAAGAAATGGGGACACTGATAGCACATGGCAGTGGGCTCTCCCAGTGGGGAAGGGGCTGTGATCTCCGTGCACAAGGGGGTGTTAGAGTCCATACACCGAAGGAACCCCGGGAACCCTATAAATAAACCCTGGTCTGTTGAGTCCCGAAGGGCTGGCAGCTGCTGTCAGTGGGACAAGGGAGAGGGTTTCCTACGGCACCAGCAACAGGCCGCGTGCTGCTTATACTCTTGTCCTCTGACAGCTCAGGGAGACCACCCACGTGGCAGATCCAAAGGTCAGACAGTCGGGAGCCCAGCAAGGTTACAGACCTCGCCCCTACTGCCCGCACAGCCGCTGTGGTCCCGCTGGACAGGAGGGGGCCGCCTCAGTGGACACGTCACCCCGGGGCTTCCCCCCCTCGGGCCCCACAGGCCCTTCTTCCAGGCTCCCTGGCTCCGTATGAATGAGCGTCAGGCCTGTCAGGACCCTGGCCAGGTCCCGTCCTACCTCGCTCTCCTGTCCCCACACCTGGTCCCTTCTGCAAGGGCAGCCTGGGTGCCCAGGGCCTCCCCCCACCCTGGCCCTGGTTGCCGGCTGGGACCCTCACAGCGCACGGTACACGCCACACCTGCCTTCCAGGGACGAGGCCAAGTCTCCCTCCGTGATCTTCTCTTTTCAGCCACGAACAGGATCTACTTTGAATTCGGGCAGGAGGTTCCCAAAACTAGCTGGAGGATGTTCATGAGGCTCGCGGGACTGGAGGAGAACGACATTGTCATCTGTGAGCACGAGAACCCGGGGAACCTGGCGGAGCAGCACCACAGGATGCTGCCGCGCTGGCAAAGCGAGCTGGGGCGCGCCTCGTCCCCTTGCAGGCTCATGGAGGCCCTCTGTGAGATGCGGCTGCGGGAGTGTCTGGAGAATGTTACCAACGAGCTGGTTGCAGAAGGTATCTTAGGTCGTGAGGACGCAGAGCCCCAAACTGGAGTCAGCTCTTTGGGCAATGACTGTGACTTAGCAGCATCCTGGGTGCTGACCTTCCCCAGGTCCCTTCCCGTGGGCGCCTTCACAGGTGGGACGGAGCCCTTCCGTGTCCAAGGAGCTTCTTCTGGAAGCTTCCAATGGGGAGAACCATGCAAGCCGGGGGCCCCTCTGCCTGCAGCCCATGTGGCCTACAGGCTGCCTCTCAGGGGACTCCGGGGGCCCTGAGCTGCTTGGAAAGGGACCCACTGGCTGTGCTCGGTGGGCCCACGAGCCGTCGTCTCCTCCAGAAACAGACGCCAGGAGGGCTGACTGGTCCTGTGTGTGACCCCAGCAGCTCTCTTGTCAATCTCTCAGGCACTGCGATGTCCCGGATTCCACTTGGGAGTGCCATAGCTGGGTGACACTTATAAGTCACTCCATGACAGACAAGCCAGCGGGCACTCAGCTGTCACTAGGTTAGCTGGGGTAGGGCATGGGGACAGTTATTGTCACATGCCAGCTATGGAGGCCTTTGTACACTTGTTTACACATTTAACCATAGGTGCTTTTACAGTTTTATTTGTGTTAAAATTTCTGTAACATAGTGTGTATACATTTGTAAAATTTTTTTCACCCAGTAAAATTTATATTCTAAATGGTGTTGCCTCATTCCTGTTGGGTGGAGAATTTCGGGTGTGTTGTCCTGGGAAGGTGACGTGGTGCACACAGTCAGGGGAGCCTCGGGTGTGGTTTGTGGGTGTGGGGCCCCGAATCGGGGACCAGAGGCTGGAGTGGCCTCTTGTCCGAGTTGTGGTGTCCCCCGGGCCTCTGTCCCTGGGAATGGCAGCACCATCCGTCCAGCGCTCCCCTGAGAACGCACCCACCCTGCCCTGTTCTCACTCACCCCGAACAGCACCTGTCCTTGGAGGTGCCCACCCGGGGCCCCGCACTCCCATGGGGCATCGAGCACCTTCAGCTCCCACGCAGTCCCTCGGCGAAGTCCACGCCACTCCAGCCAGCCTGTCCCGTCCAGACCCTTGGGCGTCATCCCCACAGGCATCTCCTCCCTCTTCCCCAGTACCACAGGATGGGACTGTCCCATGTCCCTCCCAGACCTGTGTGCCCAGCCCCCTAGGCCCCGCCTCCCTCCATGCTGCTGCCAGTCAGTGACTCAGCTTCCGTCCACTCTGGCCCCCTCCAGCCTCCCCGAGTCCAGTCTCCTCCACTAGCAGCTGGACTGGGGGTGGGAGCACAGATCTGGCCACCACCCTCCCCGCCACCCACCCTTACCCCACCCTGGGGAGGGTCCTGCCATTCCTGATTTGTTCAGGGGAACTGCCAGCCCCAGCCTGCCCCTCAAGTCCCAAACTCTTGCTGGCGTTGCTACGTGGGTCCCGTGGTCACGCTGAGTTTGTCAGCATCTTGCCTTCTCCTGGGGTCACTCGCAGGACAGTCCTCTCTGCCTGGAACACACGGCCCGTCCACTCTAGTCCCTTCCTCTAAGCCTGCTTGGAACTGGTCATTGGTCCGGACCAGCAAATTGCAGTCCCAGGGCGTCCTCTCTGACTCTTTGGCTGGGGCTCCTCCCGGCCCTGTGCGGGGCCTCATTGAGGGACTGCCCTTCTTCCCAGCACCAAACCTGGCCCTGGAGGTGTTAGTCCTGTCCGCCGTTTTCACAAAGGATGAGGTGTGGTTTTCAGGTAGACTGAAGGGCAGTTTTGAGACAGGCGGACACGTAGTTTTCAGGGAGGCTGAGGAGCAGTTTTTGAGAGGCTCCGGGGCAGTTTTCAGTCAGGCTGTGGGGTAGGTTTCAGACATACTGAGGAGAAGTTTTCAGAGAATCTGTGGGGCTGTTTTCACAGACACTGAGTGGCAGTTATCAAGGGGTACGAGGGGCAGTTTTCAGAGAGTTTGGGGGCACTTTTCAGTGATGTGGACAAGGGCAGTTTTCAGGGAAGCTGAGAGGCAGTTTTCACAGAGGCTGAGGGGCAGTTTTCACAGAGGCTGTGGGGCACGTTTCAGGGAGGCCAAGGGCTAGTTTGTGAGAGGCTGAGGGGGGCTTTAAGAGGCTGTGAGGCAGTTTACAGGGAGACTGAGGGGCAGTTTTCACAGAGGATGAGGAGCAGTTTTCACAGAGGCTGAGGTGTAGTTTGCAAACAGGTAGGGGACAGTTTACAGAGAGTCTGCCGGGCAGGTTTTGGAGACGCTGTGGGGCAGTCTTCACAGAGGCTGTGGTGTCGTTTTCAGGGAGACTGAGGGGGAGTTTTAAGAGAACCTCAAGGGCAGTTTTCAGGGAGGCTGAGGGGCAGTTGTCTGGGAGTCAGAGGGGCAGTTTTCAGAGAGGCTGAGGGGAGGCTTTCAGGGAGGCTGTGGGGCAGGTTCCAGAGATGCTGTGGGACGGTTTTCAAGAGGCTGAGGAGCAGTTTCCGGGAGGCTCAGGGGCAGTTTTCAGAGAGACTGTGCGGCAGATTTCAAGGAGGCTGTGAGGCAGTTTACAGGGAGGCTGAGGGGCAGTTTTGACACAGGCTGTGGGGCAGGTTTCAGGGAGGCCTAGGGCTAGTTTGTGAGAGGCTGAGGGGGGCTTTAAGAGGCTGTGAGGCAGTTTACAGGGAGACTGAGGGGCAGTTTTCACAGAGGATGAGGAGCAGTTTTCACAGAGGCTGAGGTGTAGTTTGCGGACAGGTAGGGGGCAGTTTCCAGAGAGGCTGCGGGGAAGATTTTGGAGAGATTGTGAGGCATTTTTCAGGGAAGCTGACGGCCAGTTTTCACAGAGGCTGAGGTGAAGTTTTCAGAGAGACTATGGTGCAGTTTCAAGGAGGCTGAAGTATATTTTTCTCGGAGACTGAGGGGCAGTTTTCACAGAGTATGAGGACCAGTTTTCACAGAGGATGAGGTGTAGTTTGCAGACAGCTAGGGGGCAGTTTACAGAGAGTCTGCCGGGCAGGTTTTGGAGAGGCTGTGGGGCAGTTTCAAGAGATGCTGTGGGGCAGTCTTCACGGAGGCTGTGGTGTCGTTTTCAGGGAGACTGAGGGGGAGTTTTAAGAGAACCTCAGGGGCAGTTTTCAGGGAGGCTGAGGTGTAGTTTCCTCGGAGACCAAGGGGCAGTTTCTAGGGAGGCTGAGGGGCAGTTGTCTGGGAGTCAGAGGGGCAGTTTTCAGAGAGGCTGAGGGGCGGCTTTCAGGGAGGCTGTGGGGCAGGTTCCAGAGATGCTGTGGGACCGTTTTCAAGAGGCTGAGTAGCAGTTCAGGGAGACTCAGGGGCAGTGTTCAGGGAGGCTGAGGGGCAGTTTTCAGGGAGGCTGAGGGGCAGATTTCAAGGAGGCTGTGGGGCAGTTTTCAGAGATGCTGAGGGGCAGTTTTCAGAGATTTTGAGGGGCAGTTTTCAGAGAGCCTGTGCAGCAGATTTCAAGGAGGCTGTAGAGACAGTTTTCAGAGAGGCTGTGGGGCAGCTTTCCAAGAGGCCAAGGGCCAGTTTTACAGAGGCTGAGGGGCCGTTGTCAGGGAGGCTGAGGGGCAGAATTCAGGGAGGCTGTGGGGCAGTTTCAGGGAGGCTAAAGTATATTTTTCTCGGAGACTGAGGGGTAGTTTTCACAGAGGATGAGGTGTAGTTTGCAGACAGGTAGGGGGCAGTTTACACAGAGTCTGCCAGGCAGGTTTTGGAGAGGCTGTGGGGTAGTCTTCACAGAGGCTGTGGTGTACTTTTCAGGGAGACAGAGGGGGAGTTTTAAGAGAACCTCAGGGGCAGTTTTCAGGGAGGCTGAGGTGTAGTTTCCTCGGAGACCAAGGGGCAGTTTCTAGGGAGGCTGAGGGGCAGTTTTCAGAGAGGCTGAGGGGTAGCTTTCAGGGAGGCTGTGGGGCAGGTTCCAGAGATGCTGTGGGACCGTTTTCAAGAGGCTGAGGAGCAGTTTCCGGGAGGCTCAGGGGCAGTTCTCAGGGAGGCTGAGGGGCAGTTTTCACAGAGCCTGTGGGGCAGTTTTCAGAGATTTTGAGGGGCAGTTTTCAGAGAGACTGTGTAGCACATTTCAAGGAGGCTGTGGGGACAGTTTTCAGAGAGGCTGAGGGGCAGTATTCACAGAGGCTGTGGTGTAGTTTTCAGGGAGACAGAGGGGGAGTTTTAAGAGAACCTCAGAGGCACTTTTCAGGGAGGCTGAGGGGCAGTTTTCAGGGAGGCTGAGGGGCAGATTTCAAGGAGGCTGTGGGGCAGTTTTCAGCAAAGCTGAGGGGCAGTCTTCACAGAGGCTGTGGTGTAGTTTTCAAGGAGACTGGGGGAGTTTTCCAAGAGACTGAGGAGCAGTTTTCACAGAGGATGAGCTGTAGTTTGCAGACAGCTAGGGGGCAGTTTACAGAGAGTCTGCCGGGCAGGTTTTGGAGAGGCTGTGGGGCAGTTTTCAGAGATGCTGTGGGGCAGTCTTCACGGAGGCTGTGGTGTCGTTTTTAGGGAGACTGAGGGGGAGTTTTAAGAGAACCTCAGGGGCAGTTTTCAGGGAGGCTGAGGTGTAGTTTCCTCGGAGACCAAGAGGCAGTTTCTAGGGAGGCTGAGGGGCAGTTGTCTGGGAGTCTGAGGGCCAGTTTTCAGAGAGGCTGAGGGGCGGCTTTCAGGGAGGCTGTGGTGTAGGTTCCAGAGATGCTGTGGGACCCTTTTCAAGAGGCTGAGGAGCAGTTTCACGGAGACTGAGGGGCAGTTTTCAGGGAGGCTGTGGGGCAGTTCTCAGGGAGGCTGAGGGGCAGGTTTCTGAGAGGCTGTGGGGCAGCTTTCACAGAGGCTGTGGGGCAGTTTTCAGAGAGGCTGTGGGGCAGGTTTCACAGAGGCTGTGGGGCAGTTTTCAGTGAGGCGGAAAGGTAGTTTTCAGGGAGGCTGCAGGGCAGTTTTTAGGGAGGCCGTGGGGCAGGTTTCGCAGATGCTGTGGCAGTCTTCACAGAGGCTGTGGGGCAGGTTTGAGAGAGGCTGAGGGGCGGATTTCAGGGAGGCTGAGGGAAGTTTTCGGGGAGGCTGTAGGACAGTTTTCCAGGAGACTGAGGGCCTGTTTTCAAAGAGGCTGAGGGTCAGTTTTCAGAGAGACTGAGAGGAACTTTTCAGAGAGACTGTGGGGCAGGTTTGAGGGAGGCCAAGGGCCAGTTTTTGAGAGGCTGTGGGCGGTTTTCAAAAGTCTGAGGGGCGGCTTTCAGGGAGGCCTTGGAACCCTTTTCAAGAGGCTGAGGAGCAGTTTCCGGGAGGCTCAGGGGAAGTTTTCAGGGAGGCTGAGGGGCAGTTTTCACAGATTTTGAGGGGCAGTTTTCAGAGAGACTGTGTAGCACATTTCAAGGACGCTGTGGGGACAGTTTTCAGAGAGGCTGAGGGGCAGTATTCACAGAGGCTGTGGTGTAGTTTTCAGGGAGACAGAGGGGAGTTTTAAGAGAACCTCAGGGGCAGTTTTCAGGGAGGCTGAGGTGTAGTTTCCTCGGAGACTGAGGGGCAGTTTCTAGGGAGGGTGAGGGGCAGTTTTCAGAGAGGCTGAGGGGTAGCTTTCAGGGAGGCTGTGGGGCAGGTTCCAGAGATGCTGTGGGACCGTTTTCAAGAGGCTGAGGAGCAGTTTCCGGGAGGCTCAGGGGCAGTTGTCAGGGAGGCTGAGGGGCAGTTTTCAGGGAGGCTGAGGGGCAGGTTTCAAGGAGGCTGTAGGGACACTTTTCAGAGATGCTGAGGGGCAGTTTTCAGAGATTTTGAGGGGCAGTTTTCAGAGAGCCTGTGCAGCAGATTTCAAGGAGGCTGTGGGGACAGTTTTCAGAGAGGCTGAGGGGCAGTTTTCAGAGAGGTTGTGGGGCAGCTTTCCGAGAGGCCAAGTGCCAGTTTTACATAGGCAGAGGGGCCGTTGTCAGGGAGGCTGAGGGGCAGATTTCAGGGAGGCTGTGGGGCAGTTTTCAGCGAAGCTGAGCGGCAGTCTTCACAGAGGCTGTGGTGTAGTTTTCAAGGAGACTGGGGGAGTTTTCCAAGAGGCTGAGGAGCAGTTTTCACAGAGGATGAGCTGTAGTTTGCAGACAGCTAGGGGGCAGTTTACAGAGAGTCTGCCGGGCAGGTTTTGGAGAGGCTGTGGGGCAGTTTTCAGAGATGCTGTGGGGCAGTCTTCACGGAGGCTGTGGTGTCGTTTTTAGGGAGACTGAGGGGGAGTTTTAAGAGAACCTCAGGGGCAGTTTTCAGGGAGGCTGAGGTGTAGTTTCCTCGGAGACCAAGGGGCAGTTTCTAGGGAGGCTGAGGGGCAGTTGTCTGGGAGTCAGAGGGGCAGTTTTCAGAGAGGCTGTGGGGCAGGTTCCAGAGATCCTTGGGAGCGTTTTCAAGAGGCTGAGGAGCAGTTTCAGGGAGGCTCAGGGGCAGTTCTCAGGAAGGCTGAGGGGCAGTTTTCAAGGAGGCTGTGGGGACAGTTTTCAGAGAGGCTGAGGGGCGGCATTCAGGGAGGCTGTGGGGCAGGTTCTAGAGATGCTGTGGGGCCTTTTACAAGAGGCTGAGGAGCAGTTTCAGGGAGGCTTAGGGGCAGTTTTCAGGGAGGCTCTGGGGCAGTTTTCAGGGCGGCTGAGGAGCAGGTTTCTCAGAGGCTTTGGGGCAGTTTTCCGAGAGGCTGAGGGGCAGCTTTCACAGAGGCTGTGGGGCAGTTTTCAGAGAGGTAGAAAGGTAGTTTTCAGGGAGGCTGCAGGGCAGTTTTTAGGGAGGCCGTGGGGCAGGTTTCGCAGATGCTGTGGCAGTCTTCACAGAGGCTGTGGGGCAGGTTTCAGAGAGGCTGAGGGGCGGATTTCAGGGAGGCTGAGGGAAGTTTTCGGGGAGGCTGTAGGACAGTTTTCCGGGAGACTGAGGGCCTGTTTTCAAAGAGGCTGAGGGTCAGTTTTCAGAGAGACTGAGAGGAACTTTTCAGAGAGACTGTGGGGCAGGTTTGAGGGGGGCCAAGGGCCAGTTTTTGAGAGGCTGTGGGGAGGTTTTCAAAAGTCTGAGGGGCGGCTTTCAGGGAGGCCTTGGGACCCTTTTCAAGAGGCTGAGGAGCAGTTTCAGGGAGGCTCAGGGGCAGTTCTCAGGGAGGCTGAGGGGCAGTTTTCAGGGAGGCTGAGGGGCAGATTTCAAGGAGGCTGTGGGGACAGTTTTCAGAGATGCTGAGGGGCAGTTTTCAGAGATTTTGAGGGGCAGTTTTCAGAGAGCCTGTGCAGCAGATTTCAAGGACGCTGTAGGGACAGTTTTCAGAGAGGCTGTGGGGCAGCTTTCCGAGAGGCCAAGGGCCAGTTTTACAGAGGCTGAGCGGCCATTGTCAGGGAGACTGAGGGGCAGATTTCAGGGAGGCTGTGGGGCAGTTTTCAGCGAAGCTTAACGGCAGTCTTCACAGAGGCTGTGGTGTAGTTTTCAGGGAGACAGAGGGGGAGTTTTAAGAGAACCTGATGGGCAGTTTTCAGGAAGGCTGAGGTGTAGTTTTCACGGAGACTGAGGGGCAGTTTTTAAAGAGGCTGAGGGGCAGTTTTCGGAGAGGCTGAGGTGTAGTTTTCAAAGAGGCAGTGGGGCAGTTTTCACAGAGCCTGCGTTGCAGTTTTCAGAGAGACTATCGTGCAGTTTTCACGGAGGCTGATGTGCAGTTTTCACTGAGACTGTGGGGCAGTTTTTGAGAGGCTGAGGAGTAGTTGTCTAAAGTCTGAGGGGCAGTTTTCAGGGAGACTGAGGGGCAGTTTTCACAGAGGCTGGGGTGTAGTTTGCAGACAGTTAGGGGGCAGTTTACAGAGAGGCTGCAGGGCTGGTTTTGGAGAGGCTGTGGGATAGTTTTTAGAGATGCTGTGGGGCAGTTTTCACAGAGGCTGAGGTGTGGTTTTCAGGTACACAGAGGGGCAATTTTCAGAGAGGCGGAGAGGTAGTTTTCATAGAGGCTGAGCGGCAGTTTTCACAGACACTGAGTGGCAGTTATCAGGGAGTAGGAGGGACAGTTTTCAGAGAGTGTGGGGGCACTTTTCAGTGAGGTGGACAAGGGCAGTTTTCAGGGAAGCTGAGAGGCAGTTTTAAGGGAGGCTGAAGGGCAGTTTTCAGAAAGGTGGAGAGGAAGTTTTCACAGGGGCTGAGGGGCAGTTTTCACAGAGACTGTGGGGCAGGTTTCAGGGAGGCCAAGGGCCAGTTTTCAGGGAAGCTGAGAGGCAGTCTTCAGGGAGGCTGAGGGGCGGTTTTCAAGAGGCTGAGGGGCAGTTTTCACAGAGGCCGTGGGGCAGTTTTCAGAGATTTTCAGGGGCAGTTTTCAGAGAAGCTGCGGGGCAGTTTTCAGAGAGGAGGACAGGTAGTTTTCAGGGAGGCTGTGGGGCAGGTTTCAGAGATGCTGTGCGACCGTTTTCAAGAGGCTGAGGAGCAGTTTTCAGAAAGGCTGTGGTGTAGTTGTCAGGGACACTGAGGGGGAGTTTTAAGAGAACCTGAGGAGCAGTTTTCAGGCAGGCTGAGGTATAGTTTTCTTGGAGACTGAGGGGCAGTTTCTAGAGAGCCTGAGGGGCAGTTGTCTGGGAGTCTGAGGGGCAGTTTTCAGAGAGGCTGAGGGGCGGTTTTTAGGTAGGCTGAGGGCAGTTTTCGGGAAGCCTGTGGGACAGTTTTCAGGAAGGCTGAAGGGGAGTGTTCAGGGAGGCTGAGGGCGAGTTTTCACAGAGGCTGAGGGGCAGTTTTCAGGGATACTGAGGGAGAGTTTTAAGAGAACCTGAGGGGCAGTTTTCAGGGAGGCTGAGGTGTAGTTTCCTCGGAGACTGAGGGGCAGTTTCTAGGGAGGCTGAAGAGCAGTTTTCAGGGAGGCTGAGGGGCAGTTTTCAGGGAGGCTGAGGGGCAGGTTTCAGGCCAGCTGAGGGGCAGTTTACAAGGAATTTGAAGGGCACTTTTCACAGAAGCAGTGGGGCAAGTTTCAGAGAGGTTTTGGGAAACTTTTCAGAGAGCCCGAGGAGCAGTTTTCAGAGAGGCTGAGGTGCAGATTTCAGGGAGACTGTGGGGCAGTTTTCATGGAGTCTGAGGGGCAGTTTTTAGAGAGGCTGAGGGCTGTTTTGAGGGAGGCTGAGGGGCAGTTTTCAGGGATCTGAGGGGCAGTTTTCACAAAGGCTGAGGGGAATCTTCACAGAGGCTGTGGTGTAGTTTTCAGGGAGGCTGAGGGGAAGTTTTCAGGGAGGCTGAGGGGCAGTTTTCAGGGAGGCTGAGGGGCAGTTTTCACAGAGGCTGAGGGGCAGTTTTCACAGAGGCTGAGGTAGTGTTTTAAGGTAGGCTGAATGGAAGTTTTCAAAGATGCTGAGGTGCAGTTTGCATACAGTTAGGCGGCATTTTTCAGAGAGGCTCAGGGGCAGTTTTTGGAATGCCTGATGGGCCGTTTTCAGCTAACCTGAGGGGCAGTTTTGACAGAGCTTGAGGGGCACTTTTCATGGACGCTGACAGGCAGTTTTCACAAAGGCTGAGGGGCAGTCTTCACAGAGGCTGAGGTATAGTTTCAAGGGAGGCTGAGTGGAAGTTTTCAAAGATGCTGAGGTGCATTTTACAGACAGTGGGCATTTTTCAGAGAGGTTGTGGGGCAGTTTTCAGAGATGCTGTAGAACAGGTTACACAGAGGCTGTGGGGCAGTTTTCACAGAGGATGAGGTGTGGTTTTCAGGTAGACTGAGGGGCAGTTTTCAGGGAGGCTGTGGGGCAGTTTTCAGGGAGGCTGAGGGGCGGCTTTCAGGGAGGCTGTGGGGCAGGTTCCAGAGATGCTGTGGGACTGTTTTCAAGAGGCTGAGGGGCAGTTTCTAGGGAGGCTGAGGAGCAGTTTTCAGGGAGGCTGAGGGGCAGTTTTCAGGGAGGCTGAGGGGCAGTTTTCAGAGAGCCTGAGGGGCAGCTTTCACAGAGGCTGTGGGGCAGTTTTCAGAGATTTTGAGGGGCAGTTTTCAGAGTGGCGGAGAGGTAGTTTTCAGGTAGGCTGGGGGGCAGTTTTCAGGGAGGCTGTGGGGCAGGTTGCAGACATGCTGTGGGGCTGTCTTCACAGAGGCTGTGGGGCAGTTTTCAGAGAGTTTGAGTGGCAGTTTTCAGAGAGGCGGAGAGGTAGTTTTCAGGGAGGCTGTGGGGCAGTTTTTAGGGAGGCTTAGGGCCAGTTTTCACAGAGCCTGAGTTGTAGTTTTCAGAGAGACTATGGGGCAGTTTCAGGGAGACTGGTGTGTAGTTTTCAGGGATTCTGAGTGGCAGTTTTCAGAAAGGCTGAGGGGCTGTTTTAGAGAAGCTCAGGGGCCGTTTTCACAGAGGCTGAGGTATAGTTTCAAGGGAGGCTGAGTGCAAGTTTCAAAGATGCCGAGGTGCAGTTTGCAGACAGTTAAGGGGCAGTTTTCAGAGAGGCTGTGGGGAAGTTTTCGGAGATGCTGTGGAACAGTTTACACAGAGTCTGTGGGGCAGTTTTCACAAAGGATGAGGTGTGGTTTTCAGGTAGACTGAAGGGCAGTTTTGAGAGAGGCGGACACGTAGTCTTCACAGAGGCTGCGGTGTAGTTTTCAGGGAGACTGAGGGGGAGTTTTAAGAGAACCTCAGGGGCAGTTTCTAGGGAGGCTGAGGAGCAGTTTTCAGAGAGGCTGAGGGGCAGTTTTTGAGAGGCTCCGGGGCAGTTTTCAGTCAGGCTGTGGGGCAGGTTTCAGACATACTGAGGAGAAGTTTTCAGAGAAGCTGTGGGGCAGTTTTCACAGACACTGAGTGGCAGTTATCAACGGGTACAAGGGGCAGTTTTCAGAGAGTTTGGGGGCACTTTTCAGTGAGGTGGACAAGGGCAGTTTTCAGGGAAGCTGAGAGGCAGTTTTCAGGGAGGCTGAAGGGCAGTTTTCAGAGACACTGAAGGGTAGTTTCCAGGGATTGGAGGCAGTTTTCAGAGATGTATAGCGGCAGATTTCATAGAGGATGAGGGGCACTTTTCGTGGCCGTTTGGGGCAATTTTCCCAAAGGCTGAGGGGCAGTTCTCAGGGAGGCTGTGGGGCGGTTTTCACAGAGGCTGTAATGTAGTTTTCAGTGAGACTGAGGGGAAGTTTTCAGAAAGGCGGAGAGGAAGTTTTCACAGAGGCTGAGGGGCAGTTTTCACAGAGACTGTGGGGCAGTTTCTAGAGAGCCTGAGGGGCAGTTGTCTGGGAGTCTGAGGGGCAGTTTTCAGAGAGGCTGAGGGGCAGTTTTCAGAGAGGAGGAGAGGTAGTTTTCAGGGAGGCTGTGGGGCAGGTTTCAGAGATGCTGTGCGACCGTTTTCAAGAGGCTGAGGAGCAGTTTTCAGAAAGGCTGTGGTGTAGTTGTCAGGGACACTGAGGGGGAGTTTTAAGAGAACCTGAGGAGCAGTTTTCAGGCAGGCTGAGGTATAGTTTTCTTGGAGACTGAGGGGCAGTTTCTAGAGAGCCTGAGGGGCAGTTGTCCTGGGAGTCTGAGGGGCAGTTTTCAGAGAGGCTGAGGGGCGGTTTTTAGGTAGGCTGAGGGCAGTTTTCGGGAAGCCTGTGGGACAGTTTTCAGGAAGGCTGAAGGGGAGTGTTCAGGGAGGCTGAGGGCGAGTTTTCACAGAGGCTGAGGGGCAGTTTTCAGGGATACTGAGGGAGAGTTTTAAGAGAACCTGAGGGGCAGTTTTCAGGGAGGCTGAGGTGTAGTTTCCTCGGAGACTGAGGGGCAGTTTCTAGGGAGGCTGAAGGGCAGTTTTCAGGGAGGCTGAGGGGCAGTTTTCAGGGAGGCTGAGGGGCAGGTTTCAGGCCAGCTGAGGGGCAGTTTACAAGGAATTTGAAGGGCACTTTTCACAGAAGCAGTGGGGCAAGTTTCAGAGAGGTTTTGGGAAACTTTTCAGAGAGCCCGAGGAGCAGTTTTCAGAGAGGCTGAGGTGCAGATTTCAGGGAGACTGTGGGGCAGTTTTCATGGAGTCTGAGGGGCAGTTTTTAGAGAGGCTGAGGGCTGTTTTGAGGGAGGCTGAGGGGCAGTTTTCAGGGATCTGAGGGGCAGTTTTCACAAAGGCTGAGGGGAATCTTCACAGAGGCTGTGGTGTAGTTTTCAGGGAGGCTGAGGGGAAGTTTTCAGGGAGGCTGATGTGTAGTTTTCACGGAGACTGAGGGGCATTTTTCACAGAGGCTGAGGGGCAGTTTTCACAGAGGCTGAGGTAGTGTTTTAAGGTAGGCTGAATGGAAGTTTTCAAAGATGCTGAGGTGCAGTTTGCATACAGTTAGGCGGCATTTTTCAGAGAGGCTCAGGGGCAGTTTTTGGAATGCCTGATGGGCCGTTTTCAGCTAACCTGAGGGGCAGTTTTGACAGAGCTTGAGGGGCACTTTTCATGGACGCTGACAGGCAGTTTTCACAAAGGCTGAGGGGCAGTCTTCACAGAGGCTGAGGTATAGTTTCAAGGGAGGCTGAGTGGAAGTTTTCAAAGATGCTGAGGTGCATTTTACAGACAGTGGGCATTTTTCAGAGAGGTTGTGGGGCAGTTTTCAGAGATGCTGTAGAACAGGTTACACAGAGGCTGTGGGGCAGTTTTCACAGAGGATGAGGTGTGGTTTTCAGGTAGACTGAGGGGCAGTTTTCAGGGAGGCTGTGAGGCAGTTTACAGGGAGGCTGAGGGGTGGCTTTCAGGGAGGCTATGGGGCAGGTTCCAGAGATGCTGTGGGACCTTTTTCAAGAGGCTGAGGGGCAGTTTCTAGGGAGGCTGAGGAGCAGTTTTCAGGGAGGCTGAGGGGCAGTTTTCAGGGAGGCTGAGGGGCAGT
Organism: Phyllostomus discolor; assembly: GCF_004126475.2. Lineage (NCBI taxonomy): Eukaryota > Metazoa > Chordata > Mammalia > Chiroptera > Phyllostomidae > Phyllostomus > Phyllostomus discolor. Next base: position 169,751,119 of record NC_040908.2, read on the forward strand.
TTTCAGAGAGCCTGAGGGGCAGTTTTCACAGAGGCTGTGGGGCAGTTTTCAGAGATTTTGAGGGGCAGTTTTCAGAGTGGCGGAGAGGTAGTTTTCAGGTAGGCTGGGGGGGCAGTTTTCAGGGAGGCTGTGGGGCAGGTTGCAGACATGCTGTGGGGCTGTCTTCACAGAGGCTGTGGGGCAGTTTTCAGAGAGTTTGAGTGGCAGTTTTCAGAGAGGCGGAGAGGTAGTTTTCAGGGAGGCTGTGGAGCAGTTTTTAGGGAGGCTGAGGGCCAGTTTTCACAGAGCCTGAGCTGTAGTTTTCAGGGAGACTATGGTGCAGTTTTCAAGGAGGCTGATGTGTAGTTTTCAGGGATTCTGAGTGGCAGTTTTCAGAAAGGCTGAGGGGCTGTTTTAGAGAAGCTCAGGGGCCGTTTTCACAGAGGCTGAGGTATAGTTTCAAGGGAGGCTGAGTGCAAGTTTCAAAGATGCCGAGGTGCAGTTTGCAGACAGTTAAGGGGCAGTTTTCAGAGAGGCTGTGGGGAAGTTTTCGGAGATGCTGTGGAACAGTTTACACAGAGTCTGTGGGGCAGTTTTCACAAAGGATGAGGTGTGGTTTTCAGGTAGACTGAAGGGCAGTTTTGAGAGAGGCGGACACGTAGTCTTCACAGAGGCTGCGGTGTAGTTTTCAGGGAGACTGAGGGGGAGTTTTAAGAGAACCTCAGGGGCAGTTTCTAGGGAGGCTGAGGAGCAGTTTTCAGAGAGGCTGAGGGGCAGTTTTTGAGAGGCTCCGGGGCAGTTTTCAGTCAGGCTGTGGGGCAGGTTTCAGACATACTGAGGAGAAGTTTTCAGAGAAGCTGTGGGGCAGTTTTCACAGACACTGAGTGGCAGTTATCAACGGGTACAAGGGGCAGTTTTCAGAGAGTTTGGGGGCACTTTTCAGTGAGGTGGACAAGGGCAGTTTTCAGGGAAGCTGAGAGGCAGTTTTCAGGGAGGCTGAAGGGCAGTTTTCAGAGACACTGAAGGGTAGTTTCCAGGGATTGGAGGCAGTTTTCAGAGATGTATAGCGGCAGATTTCATAGAGGATGAGGGGCACTTTTCGTGGCCGTTTGGGGCAATTTTCCCAAAGGCTGAGGGGCAGTTCTCAGGGAGGCTGTGGGGCGGTTTTCACAGAGGCTGTAATGTAGTTTTCAGTGAGACTGAGGGGAAGTTTTCAGAAAGGCGGAGAGGAAGTTTTCACAGAGGCTGAGGGGCAGTTTTCACAGAGACTGTGGGGCAGTTTCTAGAGAGCCTGAGGGGCAGTTGTCTGGGAGTCTGAGGGGCAGTTTTCAGAGAGGCTGAGGGGCAGTTTTCAGAGAGGCGGAGAGGTAGTTTTCAGGGAGGCTGTGGGGCAGTTTTCAGAGAGGCTGTGCGACCGTTTTCAAGAGGCTGAGGAGCAGTTTTCAGAAAGGCTGTGGTGTAGTTGTCAGGGACACTGAGGGGGAGTTTTAAGAGAACCTGAGGAGCAGTTTTCAGGCAGGCTGAGGTATAGTTTTCTTGGAGACTGAGGGGCAGTTTCTAGAGAGCCTGAGGGGCAGTTGTCTGGGAGGCTGAGGGGCAGTTTTCAGAGAGGCTGAGGGGCGGTTTTTAGGTAGGCTGAGGGCAGTTTTCGGGAAGCCTGTGGGACAGTTTTCAGGAAGGCTGAAGGGGAGTGTTCAGGGAGGCTGAGGGCGAGTTTTCACAGAGGCTGAGGGGCAGTTTTCAGGGATACTGAGGGAGAGTTTTAAGAGAACCTGAGGGGCAGTTTTCAGGGAGGCTGAGGTGTAGTTTCCTCGGAGACTGAGGGGCAGTTTCTAGGGAGGCTGAAGAGCAGTTTTCAGGGAGGCTGAGGGGCAGTTTTCAGGGAGGCTGAGGGGCAGGTTTCAGGCCAGCTGAGGGGCAGTTTACAAGGAATTTGAAGGGCACTTTTCACAGAAGCAGTGGGGCAAGTTTCAGAGAGGTTTTGGGAAACTTTTCAGAGAGCCCGAGGAGCAGTTTTCAGAGAGGCTGAGGTGCAGATTTCAGGGAGACTGTGGGGCAGTTTTCATGGAGTCTGAGGGGCAGTTTTTAGAGAGGCTGAGGGCTGTTTTGAGGGAGGCTGAGGGGCAGTTTTCAGGGATCTGAGGGGCAGTTTTCACAAAGGCTGAGGGGAATCTTCACAGAGGCTGTGGTGTAGTTTTCAGGGAGGCTGAGGGGAAGTTTTCAGGGAGGCTGATGTGTAGTTTTCACGGAGACTGAGGGGCATTTTTCACAGAGGCTGAGGGGCAGTTTTCACAGAGGCTGAGGTAGTGTTTTAAGGTAGGCTGAATGGAAGTTTTCAAAGATGCTGAGGTGCAGTTTGCATACAGTTAGGCGGCATTTTTCAGAGAGGCTCAGGGGCAGTTTTTGGAATGCCTGATGGGCCGTTTTCAGCTAACCTGAGGGGCAGTTTTGACAGAGCTTGAGGGGCACTTTTCATGGACGCTGACAGGCAGTTTTCACAAAGGCTGAGGGGCAGTCTTCACAGAGGCTGAGGTATAGTTTCAAGGGAGGCTGAGTGGAAGTTTTCAAAGATGCTGAGGTGCATTTTACAGACAGTGGGCATTTTTCAGAGAGGTTGTGGGGCAGTTTTCAGAGATGCTGTAGAACAGGTTACACAGAGGCTGTGGGGCAGTTTTCACAGAGGATGAGGTGTGGTTTTCAGGTAGACTGAGGGGCAGTTTTCAGGGAGGCTGTGGGGCAGTTTTCAGGGAGGCTGAGGGGCGGCTTTCAGGGAGGCTGTGGGGCAGGTTCCAGAGATGCTGTGGGACTGTTTTCAAGAGGCTGAGGGGCAGTTTCTAGGGAGGCTGAGGAGCAGTTTTCAGGGAGGCTGAGGGGCAGTTTTCAGGGAGGCTGAGGGGCAGTTTTCAGAGAGCCTGAGGGGCAGCTTTCACAGAGGCTGTGGGGCAGTTTTCAGAGATTTTGAGGGGCAGTTTTCAGAGTGGCGGAGAGGTAGTTTTCAGGTAGGCTGGGGGGCAGTTTTCAGGGAGGCTGTGGGGCAGGTTGCAGACATGCTGTGGGGCTGTCTTCACAGAGGCTGTGGGGCAGTTTTCAGAGAGTTTGAGTGGCAGTTTTCAGAGAGGCGGAGAGGTAGTTTTCAGGGAGGCTGTGGAGCAGTTTTTTGGGAGGCTTAGGGCCAGTTTTCACAGAGCCTGAGTTGTAGTTTTCAGAGAGACTATGGGGCAGTTTCAGGGAGACTGGTGTGTAGTTTTCAGGGATTCTGAGTGGCAGTTTTCAGAAAGGCTGAGGGGCTGTTTTAGAGAAGCTCAGGGGCCGTTTTCACAGAGGCTGAGGTATAGTTTCAAGGGAGGCTGAGTGCAAGTTTCAAAGATGCCGAGGTGCAGTTTGCAGACAGTTAAGGGGCAGTTTTCAGAGAGGCTGTGGGGAAGTTTTCGGAGATGCTGTGGAACAGTTTACACAGAGTCTGTGGGGCAGTTTTCACAAAGGATGAGGTGTGGTTTTCAGGTAGACTGAAGGGCAGTTTTGAGAGAGGCGGACACGTAGTCTTCACAGAGGCTGCGGTGTAGTTTTCAGGGAGACTGAGGGGGAGTTTTAAGAGAACCTCAGGGGCAGTTTCTAGGGAGGCTGAGGAGCAGTTTTCAGAGAGGCTGAGGGGCAGTTTTTGAGAGGCTCCGGGGCAGTTTTCAGTCAGGCTGTGGGGCAGGTTTCAGACATACTGAGGAGAAGTTTTCAGAGAAGCTGTGGGGCAGTTTTCACAGACACTGAGTGGCAGTTATCAACGGGTACAAGGGGCAGTTTTCAGAGAGTTTGGGGGCACTTTTCAGTGAGGTGGACAAGGGCAGTTTTCAGGGAAGCTGAGAGGCAGTTTTCAGGGAGGCTGAAGGGCAGTTTTCAGAGACACTGAAGGGTAGTTTTCAGGGATTGGAGGCAGTTTTCAGAGATGTATAGCGGCAGATTTCATAGAGGATGAGGGGCACTTTTCGTGGCCGTTTGGGGCAATTTTCCCAAAGGCTGAGGGGCAGTTCTCAGGGAGGCTGTGGGGCGGTTTTCACAGAGGCTGTAATGTAGTTTTCAGTGAGACTGAGGGGAAGTTTTCAGGGAGGCTGAGGGGCAGTTTTCACAGAGGCTGAGGGGCAGTTTTCACAGAGACTGTGGGGCAGTTTCTAGAGAGCCTGAGGGGCAGTTGTCTGGGAGTCTGAGGGGCAGTTTTCAGAGAGGCTGAGGGGCAGTTTTCAGAGAGGAGGAGAGGTAGTTTTCAGGGAGGCTGTGGGGCAGGTTTCAGAGATGCTGTGCGACCGTTTTCAAGAGGCTGAGGAGCAGTTTTCAGAAAGGCTGTGGTGTAGTTGTCAGGGACACTGAGGGGGAGTTTTAAGAGAACCTGAGGAGCAGTTTTCAGGCAGGCTGAGGTATAGTTTTCTTGGAGACTGAGGGGCAGTTTCTAGAGAGCCTGAGGGGCAGTTGTCTGGGAGGCTGAGGGGCAGTTTTCAGAGAGGCTGAGGGGCGGTTTTTAGGTAGGCTGAGGGCAGTTTTCGGGAAGCCTGTGGGACAGTTTTCAGGAAGGCTGAAGGGGAGTGTTCAGGGAGGCTGAGGGCGAGTTTTCACAGAGGCTGAGGGGCAGTTTTCAGGGATACTGAGGGAGAGTTTTAAGAGAACCTGAGGGGCAGTTTTCAGGGAGGCTGAGGTGTAGTTTCCTCGGAGACTGAGGGGCAGTTTCTAGGGAGGCTGAAGAGCAGTTTTCAGGGAGGCTGAGGGGCAGTTTTCAGGGAGGCTGAGGGGCAGGTTTCAGGCCAGCTGAGGGGCAGTTTACAAGGAATTTGAAGGGCACTTTTCACAGAAGCAGTGGGGCAAGTTTCAGAGAGGTTTTGGGAAACTTTTCAGAGAGCCCGAGGAGCAGTTTTCAGAGAGGCTGAGGTGCAGATTTCAGGGAGACTGTGGGGCAGTTTTCATGGAGTCTGAGGGGCAGTTTTTAGAGAGGCTGAGGGCTGTTTTGAGGGAGGCTGAGGGGCAGTTTTCAGGGATCTGAGGGGCAGTTTTCACAAAGGCTGAGGGGAATCTTCACAGAGGCTGTGGTGTAGTTTTCAGGGAGGCTGAGGGGAAGTTTTCAGGGAGGCTGATGTGTAGTTTTCACGGAGACTGAGGGGCATTTTTCACAGAGGCTGAGGGGCAGTTTTCACAGAGGCTGAGGTAGTGTTTTAAGGTAGGCTGAATGGAAGTTTTCAAAGATGCTGAGGTGCAGTTTGCATACAGTTAGGCGGCATTTTTCAGAGAGGCTCAGGGGCAGTTTTTGGAATGCCTGATGGGCCGTTTTCAGCTAACCTGAGGGGCAGTTTTGACAGAGCTTGAGGGGCACTTTTCATGGACGCTGACAGGCAGTTTTCACAAAGGCTGAGGGGCAGTCTTCACAGAGGCTGAGGTATAGTTTCAAGGGAGGCTGAGTGGAAGTTTTCAAAGATGCTGAGGTGCATTTTACAGACAGTGGGCATTTTTCAGAGAGGTTGTGGGGCAGTTTTCAGAGATGCTGTAGAACAGGTTACACAGAGGCTGTGGGGCAGTTTTCACAGAGGATGAGGTGTGGTTTTCAGGTAGACTGAGGGGCAGTTTTCAGGGAGGCTGTGGGGCAGTTTTCAGGGAGGCTGAGGGGCGGCTTTCAGGGAGGCTGTGGGGCAGGTTCCAGAGATGCTGTGGGACTGTTTTCAAGAGGCTGAGGGGCAGTTTCTAGGGAGGCTGAGGGGCAGTTTTCAGGGAGGCTGAGGGGCAGTTTTCAGGGAGGCTGAGGGGCAGTTTTCAGAGAGGCTGAGGGGCAGTTTTCACAGAGGCTGTGGGGCAGTTTTCAGAGATTTTGAGGGGCAGTTTTCAGAGTGGCGGAGAGGTAGTTTTCAGGTAGGCTGGGGGGGCAGTTTTCAGGGAGGCTGTGGGGCAGGTTGCAGACATGCTGTGGGGCTGTCTTCACAGAGGCTGTGGGGCAGTTTTCAGAGAGTTTGAGTGGCAGTTTTCAGAGAGGCGGAGAGGTAGTTTTCAGGGAGGCTGTGGAGCAGTTTTTAGGGAGGCTGAGGGCCAGTTTTCACAGAGCCTGAGTTGTAGTTTTCAGAGAGACTATGGGGCAGTTTCAGGGAGACTGGTGTGTAGTTTTCAGGGATTCTGAGTGGCAGTTTTCAGAAAGGCTGAGGGGCTGTTTTAGAGAAGCTCAGGGGCCGTTTTCACAGAGGCTGAGGTATAGTTTCAAGGGAGGCTGAGTGCAAGTTTCAAAGATGCCGAGGTGCAGTTTGCAGACAGTTAAGGGGCAGTTTTCAGAGAGGCTGTGGGGAAGTTTTCGGAGATGCTGTGGAACAGTTTACACAGAGTCTGTGGGGCAGTTTTCACAAAGGATGAGGTGTGGTTTTCAGGTAGACTGAAGGGCAGTTTTGAGAGAGGCGGACACGTAGTCTTCACAGAGGCTGCGGTGTAGTTTTCAGGGAGGCTGAGGGGGAGTTTTAAGAGAACCTCAGGGGCAGTTTCTAGGGAGGCTGAGGAGCAGTTTTCAGAGAGGCTGAGGGGCAGTTTTTGAGAGGCTCCGGGGCAGTTTTCAGTCAGGCTGTGGGGCAGGTTTCAGACATACTGAGGAGAAGTTTTCAGAGAAGCTGTGGGGCAGTTTTCACAGACACTGAGTGGCAGTTATCAACGGGTACAAGGGGCAGTTTTCAGAGAGTTTGGGGGCACTTTTCAGTGAGGTGGACAAGGGCAGTTTTCAGGGAAGCTGAGAGGCAGTTTTCAGGGAGGCTGAAGGGCAGTTTTCAGAGACACTGAAGGGTAGTTTCCAGGGATTGGAGGCAGTTTTCAGAGATGTATAGCGGCAGATTTCATAGAGGATGAGGGGCACTTTTCGTGGCCGTTTGGGGCAATTTTCCCAAAGGCTGAGGGGCAGTTCTCAGGGAGGCTGTGGGGCGGTTTTCACAGAGGCTGTAATGTAGTTTTCAGTGAGACTGAGGGGAAGTTTTCAGAAAGGCGGAGAGGAAGTTTTCACAGAGGCTGAGGGGCAGTTTTCACAGAGACTGTGGGGCAGTTTCTAGAGAGCCTGAGGGGCAGTTGTCTGGGAGTCTGAGGGGCAGTTTTCAGAGAGGCTGAGGGGCAGTTTTCAGAGAGGAGGAGAGGTAGTTTTCAGGGAGGCTGTGGGGCAGGTTTCAGAGATGCTGTGCGACCGTTTTCAAGAGGCTGAGGAGCAGTTTTCAGAAAGGCTGTGGTGTAGTTGTCAGGGACACTGAGGGGGAGTTTTAAGAGAACCTGAGGAGCAGTTTTCAGGCAGGCTGAGGTATAGTTTTCTTGGAGACTGAGGGGCAGTTTCTAGAGAGCCTGAGGGGCAGTTGTCTGGGAGTCTGAGGGGCAGTTTTCAGAGAGGCTGAGGGGCGGTTTTTAGGTAGGCTGAGGGCAGTTTTCGGGAAGCCTGTGGGACAGTTTTCAGGAAGGCTGAAGGGGAGTGTTCAGGGAGGCTGAGGGCGAGTTTTCACAGAGGCTGAGGGGCAGTTTTCAGGGATACTGAGGGAGAGTTTTAAGAGAACCTGAGGGGCAGTTTTCAGGGAGGCTGAGGTGTAGTTTCCTCGGAGACTGAGGGGCAGTTTCTAGGGAGGCTGAAGAGCAGTTTTCAGGGAGGCTGAGGGGCAGTTTTCAGGGAGGCTGAGGGGCAGGTTTCAGGCCAGCTGAGGGGCAGTTTACAAGGAATTTGAAGGGCACTTTTCACAGAAGCAGTGGGGCAAGTTTCAGAGAGGTTTTGGGAAACTTTTCAGAGAGCCCGAGGAGCAGTTTTCAGAGAGGCTGAGGTGCAGATTTCAGGGAGACTGTGGGGCAGTTTTCATGGAGTCTGAGGGGCAGTTTTTAGAGAGGCTGAGGGCTGTTTTGAGGGAGGCTGAGGGGCAGTTTTCAGGGATCTGAGGGGCAGTTTTCACAAAGGCTGAGGGGAATCTTCACAGAGGCTGTGGTGTAGTTTTCAGGGAGGCTGAGGGGAAGTTTTCAGGGAGGCTGATGTGTAGTTTTCACGGAGACTGAGGGGCATTTTTCACAGAGGCTGAGGGGCAGTTTTCACGGAGGCTGAGGTAGTGTTTTAAGGTAGGCTGAATGGAAGTTTTCAAAGATGCTGAGGTGCAGTTTGCATACAGTTAGGCGGCATTTTTCAGAGAGGCTCAGGGGCAGTTTTTGGAATGCCTGATGGGCCGTTTTCAGCTAACCTGAGGGGCAGTTTTGACAGAGCTTGAGGGGCACTTTTCATGGACGCTGACAGGCAGTTTTCACAAAGGCTGAGGGGCAGTCTTCACAGAGGCTGAGGTATAGTTTCAAGGGAGGCTGAGTGGAAGTTTTCAAAGATGCTGAGGTGCATTTTACAGACAGTGGGCATTTTTCAGAGAGGTTGTGGGGCAGTTTTCAGAGATGCTGTAGAACAGGTTACACAGAGGCTGTGGGGCAGTTTTCACAGAGGATGAGGGGTGGTTTTCAGGTAGACTGAGGGGCAGTTTTCAGGGAGGCTGTGGGGCAGTTTACAGGGAGGCTGAGGGGCGGCTTTCAGGGAGGCTGTGGGGCAGGTTCCAGAGATGCTGTGGGACTGTTTTCAAGAGGCTGAGGGGCAGTTTCTAGGGAGGCTGAGGAGCAGTTTTCAGGGAGGCTGAGGGGCAGTTTTCAGGGAGGCTGAGGGGCAGTTTTCAGAGAGCCTGAGGGGCAGCTTTCACAGAGGCTGTGGGGCAGTTTTCAGAGATTTTGAGGGGCAGTTTTCAGAGTGGCGGAGAGGTAGTTTTCAGGTAGGCTGGGGGGCAGTTTTCAGGGAGGCTGTGGGGCAGGTTGCAGACATGCTGTGGGGCTGTCTTCACAGAGGCTGTGGGGCAGTTTTCAGAGAGTTTGAGTGGCAGTTTTCAGAGAGGCGGAGAGGTAGTTTTCAGGGAGGCTGTGGAGCAGTTTTTTGGGAGGCTTAGGGCCAGTTTTCACAGAGCCTGAGTTGTAGTTTTCAGAGAGACTATGGGGCAGTTTCAGGGAGACTGGTGTGTAGTTTCAGGGATTCTGAGTGGCAGTTTTCAGAAAGGCTGAGGGGCTGTTTTAGAGAAGCTCAGGGGCCGTTTTCACAGAGGCTGAGGTATAGTTTCAAGGGAGGCTGAGTGCAAGTTTCAAAGATGCCGAGGTGCAGTTTGCAGACAGTTAAGGGGCAGTTTTCAGAGAGGCTGTGGGGAAGTTTTCGGAGATGCTGTGGAACAGTTTACACAGAGTCTGTGGGGCAGTTTTCACAAAGGATGAGGTGTGGTTTTCAGGTAGACTGAAGGGCAGTTTTGAGAGAGGCGGACACGTAGTCTTCACAGAGGCTGCGGTGTAGTTTTCAGGGAGACTGAGGGGGAGTTTTAAGAGAACCTCAGGGGCAGTTTCTAGGGAGGCTGAGGAGCAGTTTTCAGAGAGGCTGAGGGGCAGTTTTTGAGAGGCTCCGGGGCAGTTTTCAGTCAGGCTGTGGGGCAGGTTTCAGACATACTGAGGAGAAGTTTTCAGAGAAGCTGTGGGGCAGTTTTCACAGACACTGAGTGGCAGTTATCAACGGGTACAAGGGGCAGTTTTCAGAGAGTTTGGGGGCACTTTTCAGTGAGGTGGACAAGGGCAGTTTTCAGGGAAGCTGAGAGGCAGTTTTCAGGGAGGCTGAAGGGCAGTTTTCAGAGACACTGAAGGGTAGTTTCCAGGGATTGGAGGCAGTTTTCAGAGATGTATAGCGGCAGATTTCATAGAGGATGAGGGGCACTTTTCGTGGCCGTTTGGGGCAATTTTCCCAAAGGCTGAGGGGCAGTTCTCAGGGAGGCTGTGGGGCGGTTTTCACAGAGGCTGTAATGTAGTTTTCAGTGAGACTGAGGGGAAGTTTTCAGAAAGGCGGAGAGGAAGTTTTCACAGAGGCTGAGGGGCAGTTTTCACAGAGACTGTGGGGCAGTTTCTAGAGAGCCTGAGGGGCAGTTGTCTGGGAGTCTGAGGGGCAGTTTTCAGAGAGGCTGAGGGGCAGTTTTCAGAGAGGAGGAGAGGTAGTTTTCAGGGAGGCTGTGGGGCAGGTTTCAGAGATGCTGTGCGACCGTTTTCAAGAGGCTGAGGAGCAGTTTTCAGAAAGGCTGTGGTGTAGTTGTCAGGGACACTGAGGGGGAGTTTTAAGAGAACCTGAGGAGCAGTTTTCAGGCAGGCTGAGGTATAGTTTTCTTGGAGACTGAGGGGCAGTTTCTAGAGAGCCTGAGGGGCAGTTGTCTGGGAGTCTGAGGGGCAGTTTTCAGAGAGGCTGAGGGGCGGTTTTTAGGTAGGCTGAGGGCAGTTTTCGGGAAGCCTGTGGGACAGTTTTCAGGAAGGCTGAAGGGGAGTGTTCAGGGAGGCTGAGGGCGAGTTTTCACAGAGGCTGAGGGGCAGTTTTCAGAGATTTTGAGGGGCAGTTTTCAGAGTGGCGGAGAGGTAGTTTTCAGGTAGGCTGGGGGGCAGTTTTCAGGGAGGCTGTGGGGCAGGTTGCAGACATGCTGTGGGGCTGTCTTCACAGAGGCTGTGGGGCAGTTTTCAGAGAGTTTGAGTGGCAGTTTTCAGAGAGGCGGAGAGGTAGTTTTCAGGGAGGCTGTGGAGCAGTTTTTTGGGAGGCTTAGGGCCAGTTTTCACAGAGCCTGAGTTGTAGTTTTCAGAGAGACTATGGGGCAGTTTCAGGGAGACTGGTGTGTAGTTTTCAGGGATTCTGAGTGGCAGTTTTCAGAAAGGCTGAGGGGCTGTTTTAGAGAAGCTCAGGGGCCGTTTTCACAGAGGCTGAGGTATAGTTTCAAGGGAGGCTGAGTGCAAGTTTCAAAGATGCCGAGGTGCAGTTTGCAGACAGTTAAGGGGCAGTTTTCAGAGAGGCTGTGGGGAAGTTTTCGGAGATGCTGTGGAACAGTTTACACAGAGTCTGTGGGGCAGTTTTCACAAAGGATGAGGTGTGGTTTTCAGGTAGACTGAAGGGCAGTTTTGAGAGAGGCGGACACGTAGTCTTCACAGAGGCTGCGGTGTAGTTTTCAGGGAGACTGAGGGGGAGTTTTAAGAGAACCTCAGGGGCAGTTTCTAGGGAGGCTGAGGAGCAGTTTTCAGAGAGGCTGAGGGGCAGTTTTTGAGAGGCTCCGGGGCAGTTTTCAGTCAGGCTGTGGGGCAGGTTTCAGACATACTGAGGAGAAGTTTTCAGAGAAGCTGTGGGGCAGTTTTCACAGACACTGAGTGGCAGTTATCAACGGGTACAAGGGGCAGTTTTCAGAGAGTTTGGGGGCACTTTTCAGTGAGGTGGACAAGGGCAGTTTTCAGGGAAGCTGAGAGGCAGTTTTCAGGGAGGCTGAAGGGCAGTTTTCAGAGACACTGAAGGGTAGTTTTCAGGGATTGGAGGCAGTTTTCAGAGATGTATAGCGGCAGATTTCATAGAGGATGAGGGGCACTTTTCGTGGCCGTTTGGGGCAATTTTCCCAAAGGCTGAGGGGCAGTTCTCAGGGAGGCTGTGGGGCGGTTTTCACAGAGGCTGTAATGTAGTTTTCAGTGAGACTGAGGGGAAGTTTTCAGAAAGGCGGAGAGGAAGTTTTCACAGAGGCTGAGGGGCAGTTTTCACAGAGACTGTGGGGCAGTTTCTAGAGAGCCTGAGGGGCAGTTGTCTGGGAGTCTGAGGGGCAGTTTTCAGAGAGGCTGAGGTGTAGTTTTCAGAGAGGAGGAGAGGTAGTTTTCAGGGAGGCTGTGGGGCAGGTTTCAGAGATGCTGTGCGACCGTTTTCAAGAGGCTGAGGAGCAGTTTTCAGAAAGGCTGTGGTGTAGTTGTCAGGGACACTGAGGGGGAGTTTTAAGAGAACCTGAGGAGCAGTTTTCAGGCAGGCTGAGGTATAGTTTTCTTGGAGACTGAGGGGCAGTTTCTAGAGAGCCTGAGGGGCAGTTGTCTGGGAGTCTGAGGGGCAGTTTTCAGAGAGGCTGAGGGGCGGTTTTTAGGTAGGCTGAGGGCAGTTTTCGGGAAGCCTGTGGGACAGTTTTCAGGAAGGCTGAAGGGGAGTGTTCAGGGAGGCTGAGGGCGAGTTTTCACAGAGGCTGAGGGGCAGTTTTCAGGGATACTGAGGGAGAGTTTTAAGAGAACCTGAGGGGCAGTTTTCAGGGAGGCTGAGGGGTAGTTTCCTCGGAGACTGAGGGGCAGTTTCTAGGGAGGCTGAGGGGCAGTTTTCAGGGAGGCTGAGGGGCAGTTTTCAGGGAGGCTGAGGGGCAGGTTTCAGGCCAGCTGAGGGGCAGTTTACAAGGAATTTGAAGGGCACTTTTCACAGAAGCAGTGGGGCAAGTTTCAGAGAGGTTTTGGGAAACTTTTCAGAGAGCCCGAGGAGCAGTTTTCAGAGAGGCTGAGGTGCAGATTTCAGGGAGGCTGAGGGGCAGTTTTCATGGAGTCTGAGGGGCAGTTTTTAGAGAGGCTGAGGGCTGTTTTGAGGGAGGCTGAGGGGCAGTTTTCAGGGATCTGAGGGGCAGTTTTCACAAAGGCTGAGGGGAATCTTCACAGAGGCTGTGGTGTAGTTTTCAGGGAGGCTGAGGGGAAGTTTTCAGGGAGGCTGATGTGTAGTTTTCACGGAGACTGAGGGGCATTTTTCACAGAGGCTGAGGGGCAGTTTTCACAGAGGCTGAGGTAGTGTTTTAAGGTAGGCTGAATGGAAGTTTTCAAAGATGCTGAGGTGCAGTTTGCATACAGTTAGGCGGCATTTTTCAGAGAGGCTCAGGGGCAGTTTTTGGAATGCCTGATGGGCCGTTTTCAGCTAACCTGAGGGGCAGTTTTGACAGAGCTTGAGGGGCACTTTTCATGGACGCTGACAGGCAGTTTTCACAAAGGCTGAGGGGCAGTCTTCACAGAGGCTGAGGTATAGTTTCAAGGGAGGCTGAGTGGAAGTTTTCAAAGATGCTGAGGTGCATTTTACAGACAGTGGGCATTTTTCAGAGAGGTTGTGGGGCAGTTTTCAGAGATGCTGTAGAACAGGTTACACAGAGGCTGTGGGGCAGTTTTCACAGAGGATGAGGTGTGGTTTTCAGGTAGACTGAGGGGCAGTTTTCAGGGAGGCTGTGGGGCAGTTTTCAGGGAGGCTGTGGGGCAGGTTCCAGAGATGCTGTGGGACTGTTTTCAAGAGGCTGAGGGGCAGTTTCTAGGGAGGCTGAGGAGCAGTTTTCAGGGAGGCTGAGGGGCAGTTTTCAGGGAGGCTGAGGGGCAGTTTTCAGAGAGCCTGAGGGGCAGCTTTCACAGAGGCTTTGGGGCAGTTTTCAGAGATTTTGAGGGGCAGTTTTCAGAGTGGCGGAGAGGTAGTTTTCAGGTAGGCTGGGGGGCAGTTTTCAGGGAGGCTGTGGGGCAGGTTGCAGACATGCTGTGGGGCTGTCTTCACAGAGGCTGTGGGGCAGTTTTCAGAGAGGCGGAGAGGTAGTTTTCAGGGAGGCTGTGGAGCAGTTTTTTGGGAGGCTTAGGGCCAGTTTTCACAGAGCCTGAGTTGTAGTTTTCAGAGAGACTATGGGGCAGTTTCAGGGAGACTGGTGTGTATTCAGGGATTCTGAGTGGCAGTTTTCAGAGAGTTTGAGTGGCAGTTTTAGAGAAGCTCAGAGGCCGTTTTCACAGAGGCTGAGGTATAGTTTCAAGGGAGGCTGAGTGCAAGTTTCAAAGATGCCGAGGTGCAGTTTGCAGACAGTTAAGGGGCAGTTTTCAGAGAGGCTGTGGGGAAGTTTTCGGAGATGCTGTGGAACAGTTTACACAGAGTCTGTGGGGCAGTTTTCACAAAGGATGAGGTGTGGTTTTCAGGTAGACTGAAGGGCAGTTTTGAGAGAGGCAGACATGTAGTTTTCAGAGAGGCTGTGGGGCAGGTTTCAGGGATACTGAGGGAGAGTTTTAAGAGAACCTGAGGGGCAGTTTTCAGGGAGGCTGAGGTGTAGTTTCCTCGGAGACTGAGGGGCAGTTTCTAGGGAGGCTGAAGAGCAGTTTTCAGGGAGGCTGAGGGGCAGTTTTCAGAGAGACTGAGCGGCTCTTTTTAGCGACAGTGTGGTGCAGATTCAGGGAGGCTTCGCACAGTTTTCATGGAGCCTTCGCACAGTTTTCATGAAGCCTGAGGGTCAGTTTTCAGGGAGACTGAGGGGCAGATTTCAGTGAAGCTCAGGGTCAGTTTGCACAGAGGCTGTGGGGTAGGTTTCAGGGAGGCCAAGGGCCAGTTTTTGAGAGGCTGAGGGGCAGTTTTCAGGGAGGCTGAAGGGCAGTTGTCAGAGAGGCTGAGGGGCAGTTTTCAGGGAGGCTGATGTGTAGTTTTCACGGAGACTGAGGGGCAGTTTTCAGAGAGCCTGAGGGGCAGTTTTCAGAGAGTCTGTGGGGCAGGTTTCAGGATGCTAAGGGCAAGTTTTTGAGGAGCTGAAGGGCGGTTTTCAGTGAGGCTGAGGGCCAGTTTTCACAGAGGCTGAGGTGTAGTTTTCAAGGTTGCTGAGGGACAATTTTCACAGAGACTGTGTTGCACTTTTTAGAGATACTGTGTGGCAGTTTTCAGGGACGCTTAGGGACAGTTTTCACAAAGGCCAATGATCAGTATTTAGGGATGCTGATTGGAGTTTTCAATTAAGCTCAGGGACAATTTTCTGGCTGGCTGATTCCCAGTTTCCAAGAAGTCAGAGGGGCAGTTTTCAGGGATACAGTCGTGTAGTTTTCACGTAGGCTCATTCCGTTCCAGAGAGGTACACTGGCAGTTTTTAAGGAGGTGAGGGCTAGTTTTCAGGAATGGAGAGTGGTATTTTTCATACAGGTAAGGGGCAGTTTTTCGGATCACAGGGCAGCGGTTTTCCCAGAGGCAGTCAAAGGTATCACAGACACCAACCAATGAAATTGGCCTTGTATGTCCGGCTTCTCTTTGTCTGGCTGTTGTCCCCAGCCCCTGGGTCACGGTCGGACCTGGCAGAGCGTCACCTCTCTGTGTGGCCGAGTGACACTCAGATGTAGGTGCAGACACACAAGCGGGGTGGTGTTCACTCTCCTGCTCGTGGACACGGGGACATTTTTAAAGAAACAAATCCTGAGCCCCGACCGCTCTATGAGAAAAACAACTTTTCAGTAAGTGGTGTTGGGGACCCTGGACGTCCCCAGGCCCAGGAGGAGTTGGGCCCTCATGTTACGGCAGATGCTGAAATGAAGTCACGACGACCCAAAGACCTACCTGAAAGGTCTGAAGACAACAAAGGCCCTGGAGGGTCAGAGGGGACGTCTCATGATGGTGGGTGGAGTTTGGAGCCTAGGTGACATGGGTTACCTGGTGGTGTCTGTGTCTGAGTGTCTCAGGGAGCCCCTGTCCCCCGTGCATCCACGGTACTTCGATGACAGGGGTTCTCCTTCCTGTGGTTACGAGTTCCAGTTGGTGTCTGTGTCTGTGTGTACACGTGGCCGCTCTGTCCTTCTGTCTGTGCATCTCACTGAGGCGGGTCTGTCTGTACTCAGTCCTGCGGCTGCTGGAAGCAAGGTCGGCTTTGATCTGACAGAAATTCTCTCCTTTTCCCAGTTCCAGAGAGCACACACCAGCTCTCTTCATTCTGTTTAATCTTCCCCGTGTCAGTCTGGGCATCATCATTGTTGCCAAGGTCAAGAAGCCAAACGACGGAGGATTCCAGCCCGTGAGCAGTGGGCCCCCCAGCGGGGCGCACTCTGAGTTGGAGCCACTGGAGGAGAGTGACAGCCCGGGCTGGGGGCAGGTCCGCGCACTGCGTAAGGACCGGGCAGGGCCTCTGCGGGGTCTTCCCGGTTCTCCCCGCTGAGGCTCAGGTCCCCACAGGGTGACCTGAAGGGAGAACAGCCTGGAAGCCGTCACGGTGCTGTCTCCGCTGAGCCCCAGGCACCTGGCCTCAGGGACGACCTGCCCCTCGGCCATCTGAAGGGTGGGCGCTTTTTTTGGCATTTCCGTTCCCTGGCTGCAGCTGGGTCCCTGAGAGCCCGTGTGCTCCCGGGAAGAAGCTGGAGCAGAAGAAACGCGGTAATTGCATCGTCCGCTAGGGGCGCAGTTGTAGGGAAGGGCCCCTGGGGCAGCCCGTCCTCGCTAGACCCCGGGGTTCCGGCTGCCCTGGGGCGGTTCCCGCCGCCAGTGGCCCGCCCCGAGGACCCGCTTGGGGTGCCGCATAAGTGAAACTACCGCACCCGGCTCCGCTGCTGCTCCGGAGCGGGGCTCGCTCCGGTCTCTGCGCTCCCTTCTCCCGGCTCTGTCGCCGCTTCTTGTCGGGGCGCAGGTGGGTGCCAGGCGCTTGGGGAGGGCAGAGCCCGACAGCGGGGCGGGGGTCGCCCGGGGCTGGACAACATCGCGGACAAAGTGCGAGCTCTGAGAGGAGCCGGGACGGGGGTGGTGGAAGGGGAGACCAGTCCTGTTCTGTTCCACCCCCCGCACCCGCATCCTGGGTGGGAACGGCTCAGGGTGCGAAGTCTCCCAACACACGAGTGGCCCCGCGTCCCACTCTGGCCGGACCGAAGGTGCTCTACGGGAGAGGCCGTGGTGGGGAACAGAACGCGGAGCTCAGCTGAGCTTCGCTAGTAGCCCGGTTCCTAACACGCCCGTAACCGACCGGTTGTCGGCGGGGCCTGGCGACCCCGGTCTCCGGGCAGCCAGTGGTCGGGCGGCCCGGGATCGCCTTCCCCCAGCTCTGCGGAGCAGAAGGCTCCGGGCAACCAGGCTGGGGCTGTCTCCGCTCTGCGTTGTGCGCGCCCTGGTGCAGGTGATGCTGGCCCTGGGGAACCTGAGGGGGGCCCCCAGTTTTCCGAGGGGACTAGAGACTGCCCGCATTCCGCTCGCGCCTCGGTGGAGCCTGTCTGCAGACTCCCTGCTTGCGAGTCGCTGGGGGGGGGGGGGGGCGGGGGTGTTGGGAGGCTGGGAGGAGGAGCAGGACCGGTGCTCTGGGCTTAGGGGCGCAGTTGCAGGTGCTGCTACAGCCAAACCTACCCCATCGAGTGTGGCCGGAAAGTTTCTTTTAAGAAGCCTGGTGTTTTATTTGCTAAAAATCAACTCCGGTGAGACAGGGCAGACGTCGGTATCTGGACCACTCGGCTGCCCTGCACACTGGCCGGGAAGATGCAGAGGGCCCTGGAGAGGAGGGTGGGCAGGGGCTCTGGGGTGCACACTCAGCACCCCTGTTCCCAGAGCTGCAGCGTCTTGAGAAGAGGTGAGGGTGAGTCAGGTCCCCAGCCCCTGGGACACATGAAGCTAGGTTATCAGTACAGAAGGTTCCAAGGAGCCAGGAGCTGAGGGTTGGTGCTGTGCTGGGGACAGGCCGCCAGGTGCTCTGGCACCTCCTCAAGCACAGGCTGCAGGGACCATGTGCCGTCTGTGGCCTGGCCCCCACCTCACCTCTGTCCTACCCCTCCCTCAGGCTCCTGTGTGTGCAGAGACCGAGTCCCGGAGTGCAGCCTGTGCGAGCCTGGCTCCTTCTTGGCCCCCTGCAACCAGGAGACCTCGTGCCTGCCGTGTGCCGAGTGCCAGGAGGGTGAGTGGGCTCAGTGAGGCTTGGGGGCCCCTTGGTTTCTGCAGCCCGCACCGTGTCCACCCAGCTGGTAGGAATCACCCCAAGGGCAGGTGTCACAGGTGAACAGAGTGTCTAGGTGGCCAGGGTGCCCTGAGTCTGTGGAGGAGGCTCGGGTTTTGCCACCTTCCCACTCCCGCATTTCCTGCCACCTTGGCAGCGACCCTCCACTCACAGTCCCCTGCACAGGGTTGGGGGGCTTAAATCCAAGCAGGGGATCAGGCCAGTTCGAAAGGCCGCAGCCTCCCCCCAGCACACATGTCTGCCTCAGTGACGAATAAGCAGCAAGTACCTCCTCAGGACCCAGGGCACAAGGGACCTGAGGGAACCTTTCCAGAACATGAGGGTCAGAGAGGTTGAGTGACCAGCCTACCCGAAGACAACTGGGGACTCCTCCCACCTGTGGCCGGAAACTCTGGGCAGGGGTTTTGTAAGGAGGGAGAAGGAAGGAAAAAGAACTTGAGAAACTGGCACGGGAGGTGCTGAGCATTCTGCACTGAGGGGCCGTGTGCAAGCAACACAGGCTGTGCCCACGACTGCTTCAAGGTCAGCAAGCATCTGGGAGCTGAATGTCTGTGGGTGGGAGTCAGTTCCTGTGAAGTCCAGGTCTGGAATTCTCGGGCACACGGGCTGTGTCCCTGCGGTCACATCTAGGTGGGCAGGTCGTCCTGTACCTGCTGAGAGAGGGTGGTAGAGACAGTGGGGCGGGTTACCAGGTGCGTGCCTTAAAGATGTGCATGTAAAGATGTCTGTGACAATTATTCGTAAAACATAAAAATCTAAACCAACACACACACACACACACACGTCCGTTGGAGCCGGGACCTGCCACACGGTCTGACCACAGAGGGGGCCCCAGACCACGTGTCTCTTCTTTGGAGAAATGTCTGTTCAGGTGGTCGGTCCATTTGCAAAATCCGGTTGTTTGGGGGGATTTTTTTAATCTTAAATGATTTGTGTTCTTTGTTTTTTGTTTTTGTTGTTTTTTTTAAGAAAATCTTTTTTTTTAAAGATTTTATTTATTTATTTTTAGAAAGGGAAGGGAGGGAGATAGAGAGAGAGAGAGAGAGAGAGAAACACCAATGTGCGGTTGCTAGAGGTTCTGGCCTGCAACCCAGGAATGTACCCTGGCTGGGAATCGAACCTGGGACACTTTGGTTCCCAGCCCGCGCTCAATCCACTGAGCTACGCCAGCCGGGGTGATTTGTGTTCTTTGTTCATTTTGGATACTAACCCCTGGCTGACCGCATGGTCGGCCAAGGCCTTCTTCCGTCTCTGAGTTGTCTTCTCCCTGCGTTGCTGCATCCTCTGCTCTGCGGACACTGCAGTTCCACGTGGCCCCATCTGTTCGGTTTCCATTTGCTGCCCCCCCCCCCCGGTGGTCACCCACAGAGAGACAGTGTGAGGGGCGGCGTCAGGGTTCGGGGCCTGTGTTTCCTCCAGGGCTCTGGTTTGGGGTCCCATTCACATCATTCACCAGTTTGTGGTCCTTCCTGTATACGGTGTCAGGAGGTGACCCAGGCCCGGTCTCCTGCACGTGTCTGTCAGGTTGTCCCAACGTCTGTTGAAGAGACTGTCTTTCCCCCATTGTATGCCCTTGCCTCCTCTCTTGTGGGCGAATTGTCCGTGTAGGTGACACTTCGTGTCTGGCTGTCTGCTCTGTCCCAGTGATCTGCGCGTCTGTTTTGTGCCAGTGCTGTGACATCGGGGTGCAATGCATTTCATTTGGTTCTGTATTTAGATGGTTTTTTGGTCATGTGGTGTCCTTTGTGGTTCCCTATAAATTTCAGGATTCCTTGTTGTCCTTCTGAGAAGAAGGCCATCGGTGTTTTAACAAGGACAGCCTGAGTCTGGGCTTGGCTTTGGACAGCAGGGACAGTGTGACAACTTCTGGGAAGAAGTGCAACCAGAGAGCGGACAGCCTGAGCCCTGACGGCTGTAGGAACCGAGAGAGGAGACAAAGAGGGGACACGCGAAGGGGGACACACTGAACTCAGGGTTGGCAGGAGCAACTCTGTCACACTGTCCTCGCTGCCCAAAGCCAAGTGCAGAGTCAGGCTGTCCTTGTTAAAACACTGATGGCCTTCCTGTCAGAAGGACAAGAAGGAATCCTGTAATTTCTGCTTTTGGACGCAACCGCAGGAGGGGCTGACGACACCTCCCTCTGGTTCCCCATCACTGCTGCACGGAAGTGCACCCGGTGTCCACGTTGTGTCCTGCGACCCCACTGCCTTCATTTCCACGTTCTCATGGGATTTTGGTGGGTCCTCAAATGGTCCTATGTACTGCGTCCTGCCGTCTGTGAGCGGTGCGAAGGCTCCTTCTCCCTCTGATTTGCTTGTTTTTTGTCTCTGTCTCACGTGACCGCTGTTGCTCGGACTCCCAGTACTCTGGTGCGGGGAGGTGGTGAGAGTGGGAGTCTGTCTTCCTCCTGATCGGAGAGAGGGAGCTTTCGGCTTCTCACTGTTGGGTGTTGTGTCTCTAGGAATTATGTTTTTTTTTTTTAAGATTTTATTTATTTATTTTTAGAGAGGGAAGGGAGGGAGATAGAGAGAGAGAGAGAGAAACATCAATGTGCGGTTGCTGGGGGTTATGGCCTGCAACCCAGGCATGTACCCTGGCTGGGAATCGAACCTGGGACACTTTGGTTCCCAGCCCGCGCTCAATCCACTAAGCTATGCCAGCCAGGGCTGGAATTATGTTTCTTTAAATATTTATTTTATTTATTTTTAGACAGAGGGGAAGGGGGGGACGAAGACGGGAAGAGAGCTCAACATGTGGCTCCCTCTCACGCCCACCCCCTACTGGGGACCTGGCCCACAACCCAGACATGTGCCCTGAGTGGGAATCAAACTAACCACCTTTTGGGTCCCAGGCGGGTGCTCAGTCACTGAGCCACACCATCTAGGTCAGGAATTATGTCTTTAACATACATTTTATTTACAATTATAACAAATTGGATGCAATGTATACATTTTGCTATTGTAGATTTTACTAATGAACAGAATTAAATATGAACCTTTGTGTTAATGCCAGCTTTTCCTGAGAATAATTCCTGCCAGTGTAATCCATGGGACTAAGGATAAACTTGTTCAGCCCTGGCTGGTGTGGCTCAGTGGTTTGAGCGCCGGCCTGCAAACCGAAGGGTGGCTGGAGGATTCCCAGTCTAGGACACATGCCTGGGTACATGTCTAGGGTATGCGCAAGAGGCAGCCACAGAGGGATGTTTCTCTCCCTCTTTTTATCCCTTCCTTCCACTCTCTAAAAGTAAATAAACAAAATCATAAAAACAAAAAAACTTGTTCAGGGCATTTAGTATGCAACAATGGACCGAAGAAAAACGTAGGAATTACCTTCTGGAGGGCGGGCACCTTGAAGCTAGGATTCCCCACTAGGTGAGAGTTCCAGGAGCCCATCTGCATCCATGACCAACTGGCGTTATTGTGAGAGGCTGCGTTGTGCTTCTCTGATTTTTTTGACGACTCTTCCAGAGCACTGGCCCATTTCACAACGGGTGACTTACCAGTCCCCCTGCCCACCTGCGCTGAGTGTTCAGCAGTTTTTGACTAAAAACCCACATGCTCCATCCTCCCTATTCCCCCGATATCACCCAGAGTGACTGTTTTTCCTTCCTGAGTGAAAAGAGTCCACAAAAGAAAAGAAACATCCGGACCTGTAGTCCGTGAAACAAAACGGCAGAAGCTCTAAGAGGCCTTAGAGCTGCCAAGTGGAGAGAGTGATCAGGGCGATGGAGGGACGTCCCCACGGGTGTCCCCCATCCAGGGGGAGCCTGTGAGGGGGACCGAAGGGTAAAGGTGTGAGAATAAAAACTCAGTTTTTATAAGTAAGTTCTCTTTTTGGGTCGCCCCTTGTGTACATGTGGCCAAATGCATCCACAAGAGTTCACATTCGTGTGAAAAACAGCATGTAATTACCATTCTAAGTTATTTAAATTTCATTCCTTCATGCTTTATATTTTAAAATGGTCTGTGATAGGAATGAAAAGCAATAAATATCCTCCCAAATATGTGGAAATGTGTTCTCCTCTCTGGAAACTTTTAGACTTAGACCATTCAGGTAACTTAAAGCACAGGGGGCCAAGGCCCTGGGCTTCTGCCCTGGTTGACACAGAACCCCCTAGGAGGGGCCGAGCAGGAGGGAGGTGAGGGGTTGGGACCCACTGGCTACTGTGCAGAGCTCGGCCTGCAGGGGGCAGCAGCGGGATGGAGACTCAGAGCCCAGGGTCCTGCCTTCCTCAGAGGGTGGTCTGGGGGTGGGCACCTGGCTGGGGCAGGGAAGTGTGGGCAAATGGGGGGCTTCTGAGCAGGTTCCTCCAGGAGAGCCCGGTGCTCCCTGCTGGCGAGGGATAAGGTACCTGCATTACCGCCCCATGTGTCATGGCTGATTTCCATGGAGGGATCCAAGGTGAAGAGACCCCCAGGGCACATTTGCAGAGGAGGCTCTCGGGTCCCCAGTGATGGCAGTGGTGCCCGGGTCGGCCCTGGGCAGGCAGCCTCTCCACGTGGAACCCTCCTCCTCCTTCCAGGTGGTCCCTGCTGCCCAGCCCCTGCTGGCCTCTCTCTGTGCACAGCAGGTCAGGATGGGGAGGTGCCTGGTACCCCGTCTGCCTGCCCTCCCTGTGTGCCTCGCCGTGGTCCAGCTGCTCAGCCCCTGCTCAGGTAGGACCGGCTATGCGTCTGTGTGTCTGCATCCTTTCCCTTCGGGCCCAGCCAGAACCCTGGACTCTGCCCACCCCTGCAAGGCCCGTCCACACCGTACCTGTGTGAGGACTGAGTTCCTGTCTAGGTGTCTGTCACCTCACCTCCCTGCCTGGGACACCCCCTGGCCCTCTGGCCCTGCTCAGTCTGACGGCGCCCCCTTCTGATGACCAGCTGAGTTTGCAGTGGTCGGACCCCCCGAGCCTATCCTGGCCATGGTGGGTGAAGACGCAGACCTGCCCTGTCACCTGTCCCCGAAGATGAGCGCTGAGACCCTGCAGCTGATGTGGGAGCGACCCAGCCGCAGGCAGGTAGTGCACGTGTACGCACACGGGCAGGAGGACACGCCGGCAGAGCAGTTTCGAGGGAGAACTTCGATTTCACTAGAGGACGTCACTGCGGGGAAGGCCGCTCTCCGGATTCGCAACCTCAGCGTCTCTGACAAGGGAACCTACCTGTGTTATTTCCAAGATGGAGACTTCTATGCAAAAGCCCAGGTGGAGCTGCAGGTGGCAGGTGAGCCTCAGGCTTGTTCCAGGCTCCTTTCCCTGGGCGGGGGCAGAGGCTGCAGACCTACCCCAGAGCACGTGGGCTGCTCACCAGCATCCGTCCCCCCGTCTCCATCTCTGTTCCTCTGAGGCCTGTGATACACCCAGGGGTCCCCCAGGGTGACTTCCTCCTACAGCCATTACAGAGTCCCCCATGCCGCCCACCCGTCTCAGAGGGGAGAGGAGGTCGGGGACAGGAAGGAGGAGAAGCCCTCCCCGCAGTGGGTGGCACATGGGTGTTTGGGTTCAGTGTGATTCAGACCCTGGCTGTGGGGCCTCAGGTGCCCGCTGCTGTGAGTCCAGGGGTCTGACCTGCAGGGACAACCTGTGGAGCCCGCGTCCCCCACCAAACCCCCGGGAACACAGCTGCAGGTGAACAGGTTGTGTCCATCCTCGGTGCAGTGAGGGAGGACGCTCCCTTGGGGATGGGGACACCAGGGTGACTCAAGAGAGGGGGCGTCAGGGAGGACTTGGTGCGGTTTCGGGGTGTGTGGAAGAAGTGCTGGGCTCTGGGTGGGACACGGTCAGGATGGTGCGGGTGTCACTGGTCACTCACACCTGGCACAGCGAGGTGGGTCACTGCACACGGTTCCTGTTTCCTCTGTGCTGTCACCCAACCCTTCCATGGCCTTGACGTGGCCCTGACCCACCCCAGTGACGAAACACCTTGTCCGCGGTGCTGCCCCACAAACTTGCCTGTGTCCGGGCATCAGTTCTCCTTCCCCAGACATATCCCTGCCCTGTGGCTTCCAGTGCGTGGGGGCTGGTGGAGCAGGGACGGTGTGGCCCCCTGGCCTTGTCCCCGCACGGCCCCTCCTCAGCCTGCTGTCCCTTCCTGCAGACCTCGGCTCCCCTGACGGATCCCTCCCTGCAGGATTCTGTGTGTTCAGGTCCTCAGAGGGCTGCCTCCCCCTCCATGTGTTCAGGGGTGTGGGGACGGGTGGCAGTAGCTCCCCGCTTCCTGGCGCTGCATCTGCTGTCTTCCGTGGGACAGGTTCCCCTCTGCACAGCCTCGCTGTGGACACTCCCGGGGGGAGACCCTGGAAGGAGAGCCCAGCAGCCTGGCAGTGAGGGCAGCAGGAGCCTCCCGAGGGGCCTGGAGTACGAGTCACTGCTAGGGTGACCACCGGACACTGTGTGTGTATTCTGTTCACGGGAGGGCATGGCCCCCACAGGACGGGCAGCACGGACAGGGGCAGTGGGGTGGGACCCACTTAGGCCGAGGCGCACCACCTCCATGCTTGCCCAGGGAGGGGTGAGGGGCTCCTCCAGGGACCAGCCTGTCTGGGGCAGGGGGAGGGGAGGCTGCGGCAGTCTCTAAGGGGACTTGGGGGAAGCAGCCTCTGCTCTGGCCCAGAGCCCCCTGCCTCCAGCTCGAGGGTGCAGCCAGGGTCAGGCAGTGGCCCCATCGGGGATCAGTCTCTGCTGCACAGCCCACGCTGGGAGCAGCTCCTGGTCAGTCCCTGCTGGGCTCATCAGTGTGGGTGCCCCTCCCTGGTGAGGAGACCCCACCAGTACAGAGGTCTCCCCACGGTTCAGCTCACTTCTCCTCCCCAGCGCTGGGCTCTGACCCCCACATTGACATGACGGGCCACGAGGCTGGAGGGATCCGTGTGACCTGCACATCTGCCGGCTGGTACCCGCAGCCCCAGATCCAGTGGACAGACGCCAGGGGACAGAGTTTGCCCTCAGAGGCAGCATCTGCGGCTGCAGACCCCCAGGGCCTTTATGCAGCCTCAGCCTCTTTGATCCTGGAAGACGTCTGGGGAGGGGGTCTCCTGCGTCATCAGAAACCCCCTGCTGGGCCAGGAGAGGTCAGCCAGACTTTCCATCCCAGGTGAGTGCCCTGCCCCCTGCCCTGGGCTCTGAGGTGCCCCACTGGGAAGGCACTGCGTTCTGCTGCTGACGTGGGTCCCTGTGTGGCACACAGCGGGAATATGGGGCCCCTTCCCCTGAAGTGATTTATGTCACAGACACCTTCTGAGCACTTCCTGCCTGCCACACACACTGCCAGGCAGTGGGACGTGGGGCCAGATGGGAAAGTTCAGCAAACACACCAGGAGGGGAAAATAGTTACAACCCAAATCTCAGTGAAAGCGCTAATATCCTTACAATATAAAGGAACACGGTGGATAAAAGAGCAAAAACGGGAATCCTCAGTTCCCAGGAAGGTAAAACTCCCAGGAGGATGCAAAATCTGACGGAACAGGGAACTATTTCCTCCTGTGAATTTGGCAGCAGCAGGACAAACTAGGTGGTGGGCGCCCTCTGGTGGCGGGCTGTGGGGAGACAGCCCCGTAGCCGTCTGTGCTCCGGGTGTTGGATGGTGTTGGTGTGGGTCGGCACCCGTGCTGTGGGGGCGCAGGGTCGTCTGCACCGGAACTGCTCACTGACTGATGCAAAACCCATTTCTGGGGACCACCCAACGGGCCAACCTTCAGTGGTGGGATGTAAGTCCTGTGACCGGGTATTTTTAAACCAGTGATCCCCGGGACAAAGGGCAGAGCCTGGGGTGCCCACCGGAGGGGACCCGGTGTGCAGTGGGCGCTACCCTGTGGGAGAGACCCCGGCCTGCTCGCTGTGCTGGAGCGCGCAGGTCACGGAGACACAGGACGGGTCGGACACCGTCCACAGGAGCCACATAGGGGCCTGATTTCGCTGTAAACAGGATGAAATAAACTATTCAGTTTTCAAAACTGAATGAACCCTGCGTGGCACTCACCCTGCGTCAGGCACTGCATAAGCACTAACTTCATGCTCTCCCTGATCAGGACGCAGCAACAGACGGTTACGTCATTAGTTCAAGGTCACAGCGCTGGTCGGGCAGGAGACCCGCGATTGGAACACAGGTCCCCAGCCCCAGAGTCTGTTCTTCGTCACCAGGCTCTGCTGACTGGGGGGGCAGATAGTCAGTGTGTGGGGGGGTGCAGAGGGGACATCAGTGACACTGTGTGTGCGTCCTCGAGCTCCCTCTCATCCCATGGGGGCGGAGACGTTTCAGGAAAACCGTCCTGACTGTGTGGCAGTGAGAGTCTGGGCGCTCTGGGGACAGAGAGATCCCTTCAGGGGCTGACGCCATCCCTTTGCAGGTGCCTTCTTCAGGGACACACAGCCTTGGACGGTGTTGCTGCCTGTCCTGGTGCTGGTGCTATTTATTGTGGTGGTGGTGTACTTGCTGTTGCGACACTGCAAAAGGAACAAGGTGCCATCTCAGGATGAGGAGAGAGAGCACGAGGTGAGAAGGATGCAGAGCTGCGGGGTGGGGGGGGAAGCGCCAAGGTGAGGCCCAGGTGCAGGAGGTTGCCACCTCCCTGCCCTGCCCATGCCCACCACCCAGATCCTCCTCTGCGTCCCCTTGACGGGACTTCGTTTTTCTGTTTATGTCCAGAGACGCTGCAGGACCAGTTCGGTAAGTCCCCATCCCCGTCCCTGCACGTCCCCAGTGTGCGCAGCTCAGCCTTTCCGGCGGCATCTGCTCCCCCCTCTAGAGCCCGGAGCGGCCGTGCTGGGGAAGACCCCACTCTGCTGGCCTAGACCTCGGGGTGCACAGGGGGGCACAGAGGGCACGGGGCTTGTACAGCTTCCCAGGGCTGGGAAACGTCCTCCCCAACTCGGGGCTGAAAGACACAGAACTGACCATGTCCCGGATGTGGAGGCCACAAGTCTGATCCAGGTGTTAGGTCGGAGGGTAGGGGGGCAGCTTCCTCCAAGGCCCTGGGGGCAGGTCCCGCTCACCCCATGCACTCACCTGGTTTCGGGTGGCCAGCTGTCCTGGGTGCTCCTTCGGGTGGGCACCCATCAGTCAGCACCGGCCTCAGTCCTCACTGGCCTCTTCCCCGGGGGTCCGTCTCCTGATGACCCTCAGTGGGCACTGGACGTAGGGCCCACTCTCGTCCAGTATGGTTCCCTCGTCTGCAAAGACCCCGTGTCCAACCAGGCCACATTCCTGGGTCCCAGGGGTCTGGATGCAGACCTGTCTTGCTGGGTTCAAACACAGCCCCCATGTCTCAGATTCCCTGCAGAGTTGGGGGGACACCCTGCACCTGACCCCACAAAGTACTTTTCTCTGCTACCACACGGCCCCAGCTGAGCTGCCAGACGAGGTGGCATTTCCCCTGAAGTGGCTGGGGAGGGCTGTGCTGCAGGCCCCTGCCACCAAAAGTCACGGCTTTGTTCTTCAGTCACAGGGGGGCACCCAGCCCAGGGTGAGTCTGCTGCCCCAGGATGCAGAGCGCGGCCCACCAGCTGCCGGTGCGGACACCAGGCCACCGCTGGAGCAGCGGGGCGCAGCCATGCGGTCCCCTGAGGACTCTGAGGCCCGTGTGGAGCTGCAGGCGGTGGTGCCCGCAGGGGGCAGGGCCACCCCACCGTAGGCGCTGCAGACCCAGGTGCTTCCAGGGTGTGGCAGCCCCCCTGCACACCTCAGAGCAGGTGAGGGGCGTCTGGATGAGTGTGACAGCAAGGACGCCTGTGTGTGGGGCACACGTGCCGTGTGCGTGCAGGGCATGCGCAGTGCTGCCCTGCGTCCCCTAACTCCCTGTCCGAGTTTCCCGGTGACTGAGATGCAGCCCCACAGACCAGGCAGCTTAAAGGACAGAATGTCACTGTCTCCCTGTGCTGGGGGCGGATGTTCAGGTTCCTGTGGCATTGTCCCCGTGTGCGTGTCCGTGTCCCTAAAAGAGGACACTAGTCTTGTTGTGTTAGGGCCTCATCTGGACAGGTAACGTCTACAGCGACCCAGTTGCCAGACAAGGCTGCACGCCTGGTTGCTGGGCTTAGGATGCCCACATCTTTGGGGACACAGTGCAGCCTGTGACAGCCCCCAGCACACCTGTTGTCCGAGGGAACGGTGGCTCCCTGGGGCCACCGAGACCCAGGGACCGAGCTCTCCCAGGTCCCAGTGCTGGGAGGGCGCTGCCTGGAGGAGGCCCGGCTCGCCGGCTCTGTGC
This sequence comes from Phyllostomus discolor, assembly GCF_004126475.2. NCBI lineage: Eukaryota > Metazoa > Chordata > Mammalia > Chiroptera > Phyllostomidae > Phyllostomus > Phyllostomus discolor. Next base: position 169,778,796 of record NC_040908.2, read on the forward strand.
CCTCAGCCTCCACGGTGCACCGGCCTCTGAGGTCTCCCAGCCCCAGCGCCTCCCGTGTGCCCCGTGTGTCATCGGGAGAGGGTAGGCCTGGAGGCAGGGTGCACACACAGCGCTGCATGTCCCTGCAGGACTGAAGCTGGCCCCACGTCCAGCCGTGCCTGGGAGAGACTCACTGTCCTCCCTCCATCGGGGGCTGTAACGAGGCCGTGACAGCTGAGTGGGACTCGACGGAACGAGCCGACGTTCGCTACAGGACCCTGGGGAGGAGGAGCCTTCAGGAAGGGGACAGTGTGTGCAGGGTCTCAGAAGGGTGGGGAGCCTGTCCAGTGTCCAGTGCAGGCTGGGGTCCCTCCAGGGCAGGGCAGCGGGAAGCCCAGTGTTGCCCCCGCCCAGGCCGTGTCCTGGGGAGTGTGACCCGGAGGGCGGGTGGGCTGTGAGCTCTCTGCCCCTTCTGAGAGGCCGGGCCCCGTCCCCAGACACTGACTGGACACCGTGTGGAGGCCCCGCTGCCCCCACGCACCCCGCCCACCCAAACTTGGGTGGTTCTGTTTCCTCGGGATTTTGCCAGGAAGCTGCCCTGGTGTCTCGTCCTGGAACAATTTTATTCCCTTCTCCCCGCAGCAATATGAACAGGTGTGTTTTGAAGGACGGGTCTCATGAGGGTAAATCACCGAAAACCTTCCTTTGTAGTGACTGTCGAGGTGTGACGTCATGACCCAACGTCCTCCCTTCTAGGAAGGGGGACCCTGGGCCCCCAGGCAGCTCAGCGACGTCCCGTGGGCATCAGACTCTCGGTCCGACACTCACTGCAGACATGAGGGCACACGGGCCTCCGTCCAGTGTCACTTCTGGCCGTGAGGACACACGCAGGCGGCCCTGCATTACTGCGCATCCACGGGTTTGAGCAGGAACGTGAGTGGCCGGTAGGAAGGCCTGGGTGACCCAGGCCTGGTGAGGCCCCGGGGGCTGCGGCACTGCTGTCAGTGGGACGGGGGTGAGGGTTTCCTGTAGCAACAGGCCGCGTCCTGCTCATACTCTCGTCTTCTGACAGCTCAGGGAGACCACCCATGAGGCAGATCCAAAGGTCAGACAGTCAGGAGCCCAGCGAGGTTACAGACCTCGCCCCTGCTGCCCGCATAGCCGCTCTGGTCCCACTGGTCAGGAGGGGGCCGCCTCAGTGGACACCTCACCCCGGGGCTTCCCACCCTCGGGCCCCGCAGGCCCTTCTGCCAGGCTCCCTGGCTCCGTGTGAATGAGCGTCAGGCCTGTCAGGACCCCGGCCGGGTCGTGTCCTACCGCGCTCTCCTGTCCCCCTGCCTGGTCCCTTCTACGAAGTCTGCCCGGGCCCCCAGGGCCTCCTGCGGACCCTGGACCTGGTTGCCAGCTGGGACCCTCACAGAGCACAGCACACGCTACGCCTGCCTTCCAGGGACGAGGCCAAGGTTCCCTCCGTGATTTTCTCTTTTCAGCCACGAACAGGATCTACTTTGAATTCAGGCAGGAGGTTCCCAAAACTAGCTGGAGGATGTTCATGAGGTCCACGGGACTGGAGGAGAACGACATTTTACCTGTGAGCACGAGGACCCGGGGAACCTGGCGGAGCAGCACCACAGGATGCTGCCGTGCTGGCAGAGCAAGCTGCGTGGCTACTGAAAAGCGCAGGGGCCCAGACATCAGAATACGTCGGCCCGTTTGCCAGACGCCTTGTTAAGTGGAGGAAACTGGTGGGTGCCTGCCCATTACCTGCACTACAATGACAAGAAGGGGCTTTTCAATAACCCCCCGTGGACACGAAGGTGAGGGGAGAGGGTGCAGGACCTTAGAAGATGGAGAGTGAGCAACACTGTGCTCGCTGCCGTGTAATTCCAATGAGCCTGCATTTCCGCCGGCCCCGGGGGTCCTGCAAGGAGGCGCTGCCTGCGACAAAGCCCCAGAGATGCCCGGGAAGGAGGGACACGATCTGACTCTGCAACAGGGGTCCGTGCGGTTCGGAGAGCCCGGGTCTGTGCTGTTCCTGCGACAAGGAACTTAATCCAGGCTCACTCTCCTCCCCCGCTTCTCCTCCCCCAGAACACAGGGGAGGGGGGGCTCACTCTCTGAGGGGGTGGACTCAAGAAGGCTCTGCACTCAGAGAACTGGGCACCAGTGGACTGTGTGAGACTTTAAATGCTGCATCACGAAGTCCCCCGGCTCCCCCCCTCCAGTCCCCTCCAACCCGGGAAGGAACCGGGTCGTTCCCAGCGGGACCTCCGCACACTCGGGCAGGTGTGCCCGCAGGTCAGAGTTGTGCCGCAGTGAGGGGCCGCCTCTGGTGTGGGCCACCCAGGCCCTGTGGGTGCACGTCCTCAGCTGGCTCCCAGGACAGCGGATGGGACCCCTGCCTCCTGGGCCTGCTTCTCACTATGTGAACACTGCCCCCCCCCCGGGCACTGGGGGGACTTTTCTCAAATTTTTTTGGCAGGACTCCAGGTGACTCAGTGGGTCTCACAGGTGGAGGGGTGTTTGCGAACTTTGACCTAAGACTAATTGCCAGGGTGGCAAGGGTTAACGCTGCTGTGTCCCAGCTGTATCCTCATCACAGAGCAAAACAGGAAACTGCCTTTGGGGGAGGCTGGCTCCGCCTCTCCAGCTGCTTTGGGTGGGGGGGCAGGTTGGGCAAAGGTACCAGGAGCTGCAGTTCCTCCTAAAAAGACCACACCTTGGCTCCACAGCCACATAGTAGCCACAGTGTACCCGTGTTCTCCGTGGTCCCCGCAGCAGTCACAGAGCAGCAAAGGGACGGGCTGGATGGGCTTTCAGTTCCTACACTCTGTCGAACTTGGAGGAGTCTCCAGCGTTTTTCCCTTTGTGATCTGGAGTTTGGGGTCCGAGACTAAGCCCCGAGCTCCCTAGAAAGAAGGTGGGGACCCCGGGGTGGAGGAAGCACGGGGTCGGTGACAGGCCTGGACAGGTGACACCCTGCCGGGCAGTGCCAGGGGAACCGGGAGCATCCACACGGGGTCCTCAGCGAGTGAGTCGCTCCCTGGGGCCTGAGCGAACCTGCCCAGGACGCCAGAACGCGCTGCACTGGCGGTGCGCCCTCAGCTGGCAACAGGGAGGAGGGAGCAGCTGCGTCCCCAGCCTTTGTTAAAGCAGGACGGACCCCTCCCCTCCAGCTCCCAGGCCCACACACACGGCCATGGACGTCCATGGGGGGGGAAACAGGTCAACTGTCCTCCTGGTGGGACCAGGTCTGGTTCTGGGGTGAGGCTGGGGCTTCCTGTGACCCCGGGCCCCTCATGGGGTCTGTGATCACAGGACACAGTGCTCCCCAAAGTGGGCTGAGGGAGCACCCCACGGAGACACCTTCTGTTGGTGAGAGTGCGGACCCAGGAGCCTGGGGCTGGAGAGACGTGGAAGCAGGAACAGTGAAGCTGTGTCCCCCCACCCCCAGGTGTCCCGAGGGGACAGTGGTCCTGCAGCAGTGCAACTCCATGGCGGACATGGTGTACGGCCCGCCCGGTCCAGGTGAGAGGGGGTCGCTGTTGTTAAGGGGTCTGTCTGAGGAGAGGAGACCCCGTGACCCGGGGGAGCCGTCTGACGGGGGCAGTGCTGTTCCCGCTCCTTCCCATCAGCCCTGGGACCAGCAGCTCGCCCCTCCCCCTCGGCCCCCAGCAACCCCGAGTTACCTTCTGGGACGGACCCCCTGTTCAGGACGGGTCACAGACACAGAATGCAATGATATGTGGCCTGTGTGTCTGGCTTCTCTGGTTCAGGCTCGTGTCCCCAGCCCCTGGGTCACAGTGGGACCTGCCAGGGCGTCACCTGTGTGGCCAAGGGACACTCAGACGTAGGTGCAGACAGACACGTGTGGTGGTGTTCACGCTCCTGCTCAGGGACTCGGGGACACTTTTAAACAAACAGACCCCGAGCCCCGACTGCTCTGTGACAAGGACAGCTCTTCAGTCAGTGGTGTTGACCACCCTGGACGTCCCCAGGGCCAGGAGGAGTTGGACCCTCACATGACAGCAGACGTGGAAGCTAACTCCAGCGTTAGTTTCCGCTAACAACGACCCAAAGACCCACCTGCACGGTCTGAAGACGACAGGACCCCTGGAGGGTCAGAGGGGACGTCTCATGACGTTGGGTGGAGTTTGTGGCCCACGTGGTGACATGGGGTCACTTGGGGGGGGGTGTCTGAGTGCCTCACTGAGCCCCCGTCCCCCTGTGGGTCCCTGGTCCTACGATGACAGGGGTCCTCCTTCCTGTGGTGTCGGGTTCCAGTGGGTGTGTGTGCGTGTGTCTGTGCTCACACATCGTGGCTCTGTCCATCCGTCTGTGCATCTCACTGAGGGGGTCCGTGTCTCCCCCTTGTGAGCGGTGCTGCTGTGGACTAGGGGTGCAGGTGCCCCGACCGAGGCCTTTCATGTCGTTCACGAGCGCACGCTTAGTCAGTCTGTCTGTATTCGATCCCACAGCTGCTGGAAACTCTGTCGGCGTGTGACTTCACTGAGACGTTACCTGTGTCTCCTGACGTCAGAGCGCAGACAGGGGTGGTTTGGTCGGGAGCTGTTTCATCTTCCTCGGGTTTGTCTGGGCATCACCATCATCATCATTACTGCCTATGTCAAGAAGCCAAAACACAAGAGGATTCCAGCCGGTGTGCAGTGCGGCCCACCAGCGGTGTGGGCTCCGACTTGGACCCCTGGAGGAGAGTGAGTGACAGCCCAGGCTGGGGCGGTCCGGGCGCTGCGCGAGGCTGGGGCCTCTGCCGGGTCTTCCGGGTTCTCCCCGAGGAGCCCCAGGACCCTGGGCTTAAGGACAGTCTGGCCCCCGGCCATCTGAAGGGTGGCGCTTTTTTCAGCATTTCCGTTTCTTGGCTTGGCTCCAGGAGACGCACTGGGAGCCGCTGCGCTCCCGGGGAGAAGCTCCCGCAGAAGAGACGCTGTAATTGCGCCGTCCGCTAACCACGGAGTAGCGCGGCAGGTGCCTTGGGGAGGGCGGTCCGCGTCCAGACTGCTCTGGGCTTCCCGCTGCCGCTGGCCGGGAGGACCCGCGCTGGAGGACTGCGCTGGAGGACTGCGCTGGAGGACCCGCGCGGGCTGCGGCGGGAGTGAAACTACGGCGCCCGGCTCCGCCGCTGCTCCCGAGCGGGGCTCGCTCCCGTGTCTGTGCTCCCCTCTCGCGACTTTGCCGCTGCTGCTCGTCGGGGCACAGGTGGGTGCGGGGCGCTCGGGGAGGGCAGACCCCGACAGCGGGGCCGGGGCCGTTGTCCCCCGGGGCTGGACGAGATCGCGAGCAACTTGGGAGCTCCGAGCAGGGTGCCGGGGGGGGGCTGGGGCAGGGGGAGACCAGAGCGTTCTGTTCCGCCCCCCGCCCCCACGCACTGGGGTCCCAGCAGCTCGGGGTGGGAATTCTCCCAGCGCACGGGCGGCCCCGTTTCCCACTCCCCTGGACCCCAGATTCCCTGCGGGAGAGGCGGGGTAGGGCGTGGGGAGCACAAGGCCGAGTTCACTGGTGGTCCGGTTCCTAACACGACGTGACCCAGACCCGTCCGCAGGGTGTGCGCCCCTGTGCAGGTCACGCTAGCGAGGGGGACCTGAGGTGGGTCCCCAGTTTTCTGGGAAGACTGGAGACTGCCCACGTTCTGTCGGGGCCTCTGTGGAGCCTGGCGGGCGGAGTCCCTGATTGTTCCAAAAGTGTGAGGAAGCGGAACACTGCCACCTTCCGACCAGAGCCGGGTGGGGGTGGGTAGTAGCGGTGGCTGCAACCCCAGGGCGTGGGGGCGGGGTTGCGGGTGGGAGGTGGGAGAAGGGGTGGCTCCCAACCCCGGGGCCTGTCAGTGGGATTGCAGGGGGCGGAGCAGGGACCAGAGCCAGGAGCTTTGGTTGCCTAAACCCAAGCCACCCCTCCCGGGGATGGGCGGAGAGTTTCTCTTAAGAATCCCGCTCTTTCATTTACTGAAAATCAACTCTGGCCGGGCCAGCCGGTTTCTGTACGATTGGACTGCCCAGAGCACTGGCGGGGAAGCTACGGAGCAGCCCCAGGCAGAGGGGTTGCCATGGGCTTCCGGGTGCCCACTCAGCACCCCTCTTCCCAGAGCTGCAGCGACTTCAGAAGAGCCGAGGGTGAGTCAGGTCCCCAGCCCCTGGGACACATGGAGCCAGGAATCAGTCCAGAAGGTTCCAAGGAGCCAGGAGCTGAGGGCTGGTGCTGTTCTGGGGACAGGCCCCCAGGTGCTGTGGCACCTACTCAGGCAGAGGCCGCAAGGACCAGGGGAGGTCTGTGCCCTGGGCCCCACCTCACCTCTGTGCGCCCCCCTTCACAGGCTCCTACGTGTGCAGAGTCTGAGACCTGGACGGCGTCACGGAGTGCAGCCTGAGCGAGCCTGGGTCCTCCTTGGCCCATCGCCACCTGCAGCCCGCATCCCTGCCATGTGCCGAGTGCCGGGAGGGTGAGGGGGCGCAGGGAGGCATGGGGGGCCCTCAGTTTCTGCAGCCCACCCCAGGTCAACCGGCTGGCAGGAATCACCTGAAGTGCAGATGTGACAGGTGACAGGGTGTCGCGGTGGCCAGTACGAGTGTCCCCCAGGATGACATGTGTCTGTGGTGAAAGGGTCCCCTTGACGTCCCCGGGATTCAGAGCCACTGTTGAGAGAGGAAGACACACAGGTTCACCCTGCACCTCTGGGTGCCCCGCAGTCTGGGAGGAGGCTCAGGTTCTGCCACCTTCCCATCCAGTGCTCCTGCCACCAGGGCAGCGACCCTACCCCCACAGTCCCCTGCACTGGGTGAGGGGGGTTGGGGGGAAGGCCGGTGCTTAAATCCAAGCAGGGGTCAGGCCAGGTAGAAAGGTGACAGACTCCCCCCTGACATGTCTGCCTCACTGAGGAATAAACTACAAGGGATTTAAAATAAATATATTTCAGGATTCCTTGTTGTCCTTCTGACAGGAAGGCCTTCGGCGTTTTAACAAGGACATCCCGAGTCTGCACTTGGCTTTGGGCAGCGGGGACGGTGTCACAGTGTTGCTCCTGCCAACCCTGAGGTCAGTGTGTCCCCCTTCGCGTGTTCCCTCTTCATCTCCTTTCTTGGTTCCTCCAGCCATCAGGGCGCAGGCTGTCCGCTCTCTGGTTGACCTTGTTCCCGGGTGGTTTCTGCTTTCGGACACAACCGCAGGAGGGGCTGACGACACCTCCCTCTGGTTACCGGTCACTGCTGCACGGAAGTGCACCCGTGTCCACGTTGTGTCCTGCGACCTCACTGCCTTCATTTCCACGTTCTCACGGGAGTTTGCGGGTCCTCAAACGGTCCTACGTACCTTGTCCTGCCATCTGCGAACAGTGGGAAGGCTCCTTCTCCCTCTGATTTGCTTGCTGTTTGTCTCTGTCTCGCGTGACCGCTGTTGCTCGGACTCCCAGTGCTCTGGTGCGGGGAGGTGGTGAGAGTGGGGGTCTGTCTGCCTCCTGACCGGAGAGAGGGAACTTTCAGCTTCTCACCGTTGGGTGTTGTGTCACTGTGTGTCTAGGAATTGCGGGGTTTTGAAAAGATTTATTTATTTTTAGAGGGGGGGGAGAAAAGAGAGGGACAGAGATATCAACGTGTGCTTGCCTCTTATGTGCCCCCCCACTGTAGACCTTGCCCACAACCCAGGCATGGGCCCTGACCAGGAATCGAACCACTGACCCTTTGGTTCATAGGCCGGTGCTCAGTTCACTGAACCACACCAGCCAGGAAAGGAATTATGTTTGTAGTAACATTTTTATTCATAACTATAACAAAATTGGGTGCAATCTATACATTGTGCTCTTGAAGATTTTACTCTGATGAGCAGCATTAAATATGGACCTTTGTGTTGATGCCAGTTTCTCTTTAAGAGCAGTTGCTGCCAGTGTAATCCATGGGGCTAAGGATAAAACTTTTTCAGGGCATTGGGACCCAAAAACCAAAAACAAAAGAAAAAAAAACCGGAGTTACCTACAGGAGGGTGGGACCCTTGTAGTTCAGGCTTCCTCACCAAGCGAGAGTTCCAGGAGCCCATCTGCATCAGTGACCAACTGGTGTTGTTGTGAGAGGCTGGGTTGGGCTTCAGTGAATTTTTTGATGACTCTTCCAGATTTGGCCCATTTCCCAACAGGTGATTTACCAGCCCACCTGTCCACACCTGCAGAATGTTGAGCAGTTTTTGACCAAAAACCCACGTGCCCACCCTGCCTATTCCCCCGATCTCACCCAGACCGACTGTTTTTTTTTCCCACATGAAAAGGGTCCACAAACGAAAACATCCTGATGTGTAAGATGTGAAACAAAATGGCAGGAGCACTAAGAGGTGTCAGAGCCACCGAGTCCAGAGAGTGTTCAGGGCTGTGGAGGGACGTCCCCACGGGTGTCCCCATCCAGGGGAGAGCATGTGAGGGTGACCGAAGGGTAAAGGCGTGAGAATAAAAACACGCTTTTCATAAACAGATTCTCTTTTTCGGTAACCCCTTGAGTACATGTGGCCAAATGCATCCACAGGTGTTCACATTAACATGAAACAAAGGATGTAATTACCATTCTAAGTTATTTAAATTTCATTGCTTTAGGTGTTATATTTTAACATTGTCTGTGATAGGAATAAAAAACAATAAATATCCTCCAAAGTATGTGAAAATATATTCCTCACTCTGGAAGTGTTTGAACTTTAGACCATTCAGATAATTGTATTATGTTATTTTATTATTTATTTATTTATTTATATTGTTGTTTAAGTACAGTTGTCTCCATTTTCCCTGAGCTACACCCCCCAAACCCAGCCATCCCCTAAAACAGTCAGATAATTTAAAGCACAGGCGGCCAAGGCCATGGCCTTCTGCCCCGCATGACACAGGAGCCAATGGGAGGGGCTGAGCAGGAGGCAGGTGTGGGGGCAGGATGCGCTGGCTGCTGTGCAGAGTGCGGCCTGCAGGGGGCAGCAGCGGGAAAGAGGACTCAGAGCAGAGGGGCCTGCCTTCCTCAGAGGGTGGTGCAGGGGGGCAGGCACCTGGCTGGGGCAGGGAAGTGTGGGCAAGTGGGGACTTCTAAGCAGATTTGCAGAGGAGAATCCGGGCCTCCCTGCTGGCGAGGGATAAGGTACCTGCATTACCACTCCCTGTTTCATGGCTGATTTCCATGGAGGGATCCAAGGAGAAGAGACCCCCAGGGGACATTTGCTGAGGAGGCTCTCAGGTCCCCAATGATGGCAGTGGTGCCCGGGTCGGCCCTGGGCAGGCAGCCTCTCCACGTGGAATCCTCCTCCTCCTTCCAGGTGGTCCCTGCTGCCCAGCCCCTGCTGGCCTTTCTGTGCACAGCAGGTCAGGATGGGGAGGTGCCTGGTGCCCCGACTGCCTGCCCTCCCTGTGTGCCTCGCCGTGGTCCAGCTGCTCAGCCCCTGCTCAGGTAGGACCGGCTGTGCGTCTGTGTGTGTGCATCCTTTCCCTTCGGGCCCAGTCAGAACCCTGGACTCCACCCACCCCTGCAAGGACCGTCTACACTGCACCTGTGTTAGGGCTGATATACCATCTAGCTGTCTGTCACCTCACCCTCCCTGCTGGGACACCCCCTGGCCCCCTGGGCCTGCTGACTCTGACAGGGCCCCCCTTTCTGATGACCAGCTGAGTTTGCTGTGGTCGGCCCCCCCGAGCCCATCCTGGCCATGGTGGGTGAAGACGCAGACCTGCCCTGTCACCTGTCCCCAAAGATGAGCGCTGAGGCCCTGCAGCTGATGTGGGTGCAACCCAGCCGCAGGCAGGTAGTGCACGTGTACGCACACGGGCAGGAGGAGACACCGGCAGAGCAGTTTCGAGGGAGAACTTCGATTTCACGAGAGGACGTCACTGTGGGGAAGGCCGCTCTCCGGATTCGCAGTGTCAGCGTCTCTGACAATGGAACCTACCTGTGTTATTTCCAAGATGGAGACTTCTATGCAAAAGCCCAGGTGGAGCTGCAGGTGGCAGGTGAGCCTCAGGCTTGTTCCAGGCTCCTTCCCTGGGCAGGGGCAGAGGCTGCAGACCTACCCCAGAGCACGTGGGCTGCTCACCGGCATCCACCCCCACCTCCATCTCTGTTCCTCTGAGGCTGGTGACAGATCCAGGGGACCCCTGGGGTGACTTCCTCCTGCACCCAGTACAGAGTCCCCCATGCTGTCCACCAGTCTCAGCAGGGGAGTGGAGGTTGGCGACAGGAAGGAGGCGGAGACCTCCCCGCAGTGGGTGGCACATGGGTGTTTGGGTTCAGTGTGATCCAGATCAAGGCCATGGGCCTCCAGGTACCCACTGTGGGGGTCGAGGAGGCTGAGCTGCAGGGCCAACACCTGTGGGGCCCATGTCCTCAGCCACACCCCCGGGAACACAGCTGCAGTTGGACAGGTTGTGTCCATCCTCGGTGCAGCGATGGAGGACGCTCCTCTGGGGACGAGAACACCGGGATGTCTCAAAGAGGGGGCATCAGGGAGAACCTGATGAGGGTCGGGGTGATGTGGAAGGCTCCCACAGGACAGGCAGGGGCAGTGGGGTGGGACCCACTTAGGCTAAGGGGCACCACCTGCATGCTTGCCCAGGGAGGGGTGAGGGCTCTGCCAGGGACCAGCCTGTCTGGGGCAGGGGGGAGGGGAGGCTGCGGCAGTCTCTAAGGGGACTTGGGGGAAGCAGCCTCTGCTCTGGCCCAGAGCCCCCTGCATCCAGCACGAGGGTCCAGCCAGGGTCAGGCAGTGGCCCCTCGGGGATCAGTCTCTGCTGCACAGCACACGCTGGGAGCAGCTCCCGGTCAGTCCCCGCTGGGCTGGTCAGTATGTGAGCCCCTCCCTGCTGTGGGAGCCCCACCAGTACAGAGGGCTCCCCACAATTCAACTCACTTCTCCCCAGCGCTGGGCTCTGATCCCCACATTAACATGACGGGCTACGAGGCTGGACGGATCCGTGTGAACTGCACATCTGCCGGCTGGTACCCGCAGCCCCAGATCCAGTGGAGAGACGCCAGGGGACAGAGCTTGTTCTCGGAGGCAGCATCTGAGGCTGCAGACCCCCAGGGCCTTTATGCAGCCTCAGCCTCTGTGATCCTGGAAGGCGGCTCTGGGGAGGTGGTCTCCTGTGTCATCAGAAACCCCCTGGTGGGCCAGGAGAGGTCAGCCAGGCTTTCCATCGCAGGTGAGTGCCCTGCCTCCTGCCCTGGGCTCCTCAGTGCCCCTGGGGGAAGGCTCGGGGTCTGCTGCTGACCTGGGTCCCTGGGGGATACAGAGGGCACAGAGCAGGGACCTGGGGCTCCTTTTCCTGAAGTGATTTATGTCACAGAGACCTTCTGAGCACTTCCTGCCTGCCACACATGGTGCCAGGCAGTGGGACGTGGGGACAGATGGGAAAGTTCAGCAAACACACCAGCAGGGGAAAATAGGTACAACCCTAATCTCAGTGAAAGGGCTAATGTCCTTACAACATAAAGGAACACGGTGGATAAAGGAGCAAAACGGGCATCATCAGTTCCCAGGAAGGTAAAACTCGCAGGACGATGCCAAATCTGATGGAACAGGGAAATATTTTCACCTGGGAAATTGGCAGCAGCAGGACAAACGAGGGGGTGGGCGCCCTCTGGTGGCGGGCTGTGGGGAGCTGGTCCCTCCGAGGTTTGTTGTCACAGAAGAGAGGAGACAGCATGCACACCAGCTCATAGGAGCTGTTTTTGCTGCAGACAAGATAAAATTAAGTATATTTAGTTTTCGAAACCTAATGAAACCTGCGTGGCACTCACCCTGCAGCAGGCACTGCATAAGCACTAACTTCATGCTCTCACTGACCAGGTCGCAGCAACAGACGGTTATGTCATTAGTTCACGGTCACAGCGCTGGTCGGGCAGGAGACCCGGGACTGGCACCCAGGCCCCCAGCCCCAGAGTCTGTTCTTTGTCACCCGACTCCTCTGATTGAGGGGGGCAGGTAGTCGGGGGGGGCAGGGTGCAGATGGGTCGTCAGTGACACTGTCTGTGCGTCCTCATGCTCCCTCTCATCCCATGGGGGCGGGGACGTTTCAGGAAAACCGTCCTGACTGTGTGGCAGTGAGAGTCTGGGCGCTCTGGGGACAGAGAGATCCCTTCAGGGGCTGACGCAATCCCTCTGCAGGTCCCTTCTTCAGGGACACACAGCCTTGGGTGGTGGTGCTCGCGGTGATGGTGCTGGTTCTTGGGGAGCTCCTGGTGGGGGTGGCGTGCTGGCTGCACCAAGGGCGGAAGAGGATCCAGGCCCTGTCCCAGGAGAGGGGGATAGAGCGAGCCGAGAAAGAAGCAGCACAAGCTGAGAGAGAAGCAGCACAAGCCGAGAGAGAAGCAGCACAAGCTGAGAGAGAAGCGGCACGAGCTGACAGAAAAGCAGCGCGCGCACAGCTGCGGCAGGAGTGGCAGCTGCAGCGAAGCATCCAAGGTGAGGCCCAGCTGCGGGTGGTCCCTACCTCCCTGCCCCGCCCACCACCCGCCTCCTCCTCTGCATATCCTTGATGGGACTTCCTTCTTCTCTTTATTTCCAGAGAGGCTGCAGGATGCGCTCCGTAAGTCCCCATCCCCGTCCCTGTGTGTCCTGGGGTCCCTGGTGACATTGTCACTGACTCCACACGTGGTTCCCTGCAGGGCAGAGAAAGCCCAGGTACCGAGCACCTTTGGACCGGGACCTGAATGAAGACCTGTGTGATGGGTGAGCTCAGCCCCTTCCCTCACCCCTGGCCGCCCAGGGGAGGAAATGAGGACACTAGTGGCACCAGGCAGTGGACTCTCAGTGGGGAAGGGGCTGTGGTTTCTCTTCACTAGGGGACACGAGGCCCGGACACCCCCAGAATCCCTGGAAAAATATCCTCCTCTGGTGAGGGAGGCCCCGGGGGCTGCAGCGCTGCTGTCAGTGGGGCGGGGGTGGGGGTTTCCTGCAGCTCAGGTGACAGGCGGGTGCTGCTCATACTCTTGTCCTCTGACAGCTCAGGGAGACCACCCACGTGGCAGACCCAAAGGTCAGACATTCGGGAGCCCAGCGAGGTTACAGACCTCGCTCCTGGTGCCAGCACAGCCGCTCTGGTCCTGGGGATCAGGAAGGGCAGCTTTAGCTCACCAGTCACCCTCAGGCCCTGGGTGCCCTTCTGCCAGGCTCACTGTCTGCACATGAATGATCCTCAGGCCTGTCGGGAGCCCGGCCAGGTCACATCCTACCTCCTACTCCTGGTCCGGTTGGTCACTTCCGCGAGATTATCCTGAGCCCCCAGGGCCTGTCCCCACCGTGGGCCCAGGTTGCCAGCTGGAGCAGTGACAGCGCACAGCACACGCCACGCCTGCCTTCCAGGATCCAGGCCAAGGCTCCCTCCGTGATTCACTTTTTTGAGCCACGAACAGGATGTGCTTCAAATTCGGGCAGGGGGTTCCTGAAACTAGCTGGAGGAGGTTCATGAGGTCCACAGGAATGTAGGAGAACCACCTTGTCATCTGTGAGCACGAGGCCCCGGGGATCCTGACGGGGCAGCACCACAGGACGCTGCCACACGGGCGGAGACAGCTACGTGGCTACTGAAAAGCGCAGTGGCCCAGACATCAGGATATGAGGACGACTTTGCCAGATGCCTTGTTAAGTGGAGGAATCTGGTGCCTGCCCATTACCCGCACTACAATGACACGAAGGGGGTTATAAACAACCCCCCGTGGACACGAAGGTGAGGGGAGAGGGTGCAGGACCACAGAAGATGGAGAGTGAGCGACAGTGTGCTCGCTGCCGTGTAATTCCAATGAGCCTGCATGTCCGCTGGCCCCGGGGGCGCTGCAAGGAGGCGCTGCCTGCGACAAAGCCCCAGAGATGCCCGGGAAGGAGGGACACGATCTGACTCTGCAACAGGGGTCCGTGCGGTTCGGAGAGCCCGGGTCTGTGCTGTTCCTGCAACAAGGAACTTAATCCAGGCTCACTCTCCCCCCCCACCCCGCTCCCCCTGCCCCAGAACACGAGGGGCTCGCTCTCTGAGGGGTCCACTCAAGAAGGCTCTGCACTCGGGGTCACCGGGCACCAGTGGACTGTGTGAGATTTGGTTTCATTAGTTTGTCTCCTGAAGTGCTGCCTTCAGGCCCACACAGCTGACTCCCAGACCGTGCGGTCAGCAGAAGGAACAGAGCACACAGGGAAACGCAAAGCCCGATGGTTGTGCCCGGAACGGAGCGCGGGCGAAAGCCGTTCCCACGGGGTGGGGGGCCGTCGGCACCCTGATTTCTCGTGTCACAGGTCAGCTCCACCGAGGCCACCGACTCTATTCTCACTCCCTGGGCGGGAAACACTGGACCGACTCTGAGCCTGAAGCCCACGCTGGCTTCGTAGCAGAGGTGTGAGGGTTTCCTGCCACTGTCACAGAGGGGCATGGCTTCAGTTCATAAAGTCTGGTTTCGGGGGTCCCCAGGTCCTGAGTCCTCGGGTGTCATGAGGTTGAGTCCCATGCCTGTTTGTCGACGCGGTCAGGGGCCACAATGCCCGGCCCACGTTCTCCCAGCTGAGCTTCTGTGACGTCCCCGGGGTCCGCACAGCCTTCCAACCCCCACCTGCAATTGGGGGCCCCTGTGGGCAGCGTGATAGTCAGAGCTCATGGGTCGCTTGGCGTCCCCATGGCAGAAGCCCTCCGAACAAGAGTCAGCTCAGGTCACGTTCAGTCCCCAGCGGTCACTCCCTAGAGTAGGACAGATCCTGGGGACACGCAGACCCCTCAGCCCCAGCACCGCGTGCCCCCCACAAAGCCCTTGGCATTGGCATTCCTGCCCCCCCTCGGGCCGTCTGTCCTCTGTCCGGGTTCCTGCACCGTGACGACACTCTCCTTTCAGAGGAAGCAGCTTCTTCACTCTGTTCTCGTCCTAAACACACGTCCGTCCTCCTTGGTAACTCGGGACGTACGATGGAGCGATTGTCCCCAGCGACTCGCTACCGCACCGTCCTGTGCCGGGGGGTGGGGTGGGGCTCGGCCTCCCTGTCCCACTGGGCCCCCCTCCAGTGGGGGAGACCCGCCACCATCCTGGTGTCCCCGTGTGCGACCGCCACGGCCGTCTTCCCCCACACCTGCACCAGCGTCCCTCGGACACGAGGGCCCCCAGGAGGTGTCATACTTCAGTGTTTCAAGGTAGCTGAGGATCCCCCTGCCTCGGCTCGCTCAGACGGTGAAGCTGTTCTTCAAGGCGGTGGTTCCCGTCCGTCCTCAGATTCTAAAGTGGGGTCTGGGGTCTGGGGTCTCTCAGTGGTTTCTTACTAACTTGTGACCTGGCGCTGCTCCCCCCTTTGCTCTTCCCCTCGGTCTTCCTGATGGCTCGTGCTTCCTCTTTTACGTTCCTTTCTCCACCTGTCACAGTGAGTGTGGTTGGTCGGCAGTCCTGGTTGGGAAGGAGCGTCACTGGGTGAGTCTCCTGCTGGACTCTCCCAGGTGAACAGACACCTTTCTCCTCGGGGATTCTGTGCCCCGTTCCCGTGAGTGAGGGGCACACCGAGTTTTCAGTCAGCCGAGAGAGAGGAAGACTTCTCCCAAGTCCCCTTCCGGAGTCACAGCAGCCCCCCCAGGGCCGTCCTGCTCCCCGCCGGCGGTTCCACCCAGGTTTGATTTCCAGGTTCTGTACTGAGTCGGCGGCGGGCTGGGGTCCATAGCACCCGGGGCTGACAGGGGCCCTCAGGGGCCCTCTGGGAACTCACCCGTCACTTGTTCTGTGCTTTCACCAAACTTCTCTGCGACCCCGCTGAAGGACAAGGGTGAGACTTTAAATGCTGCATCACGAAGTCCCGGGCTCCCCCCCTCCAGTCCCCTCCAACACAGGAAGGAACCGGGTGGTTCCCAGCGGGACCTCCGCACACTCGGGCAGGTGTGCCCACCGGCCAGCAGGCCGCACCAGCTCGCCCACCGACAGCAGGGGCGGGCGCGGTGGGGGGCGAAGGGAGCCAGCCCTGTGCCCTGCTGGCGGGGGCGCACATGGGCGCCGCCCCTGTGGGAACTGTGTGGGGGTCCTCGGGGAGCTGATGGGGGATCTGACTCTGACCCAGCGACCCCTGCGGAGACCACACCCTACTAATCCTGAACCCCCAATCCAAAAGCGCCCTGCCCCCCACGTTCACAGCAGCACAGTTTACAGGAGCCCAGTGCTGGGAGCAGCCCAAGTGCCCACTGGTGAGCACCCTGTCCCGCCCCCGTCCTGCCCTGGGCCTTGGGGGTCAGGGGGAAACACATGGATGTCCAGGCCCCAGGGTCCCTCCTGTGCCCTCCTCCCTCCCGCTTCTCCCCTGTCTTTCCTGAGCTGTGGGCGGGGGCCACGGCCTCCCTCTGCAGCGGGCTGTGGGGTCTGTGCCCGCTGCCCCACCCTCCCTCCTGGCACCCCGGGCTGCCCCAGCAGAGGCAGGCCGCCCACTCTGGCCCTGGGGACGGAGCACTGGGTACGGTGGTCCCAGAGGAACCAAAGCAGGACATGGGCCGGGCAGCAGGGCAGAGAGGGGCAGTTGGTGGGGCCACCCAGGCCCTGTGGGTCCACGTCCTCAGCTGGCTCCCGGGACAGCAGATGGGACCACTGCCTCCTGGGCCTGCTTCTCACTGTGTGAAACTGCCCCTCCCGGGCGCTGGGGGACTTTCCTCACATTTCTTTGGTGGGACTCCAGGTGATTCAGTGGGTCACTGGGGTGGAGGGGGTGGTTGTGAACTTTGACCTAAGACTAAAATGCCCAGAGTGGCAAGGGTTAACGCTGCTCTGTCCCAGCTGCGCCCTCAGCAGAGAGCAAAACAGGAAACTGCCTTGGGGAGCCTGGCTCCGCCTCTCTAGGTGCTTTCTGGGTTGCCGGTGGGGGTGGGGGAAATGGCTGGGGCAGAAATGGGTGGGCAGAGGGACCAGGAGCGGCAGTTCCTCCTAAAGAGACCACACCTCGGCTCCACAGCCCCTTCTAGCCACGCTGTACCCCTCTTCTCCATGTCCCTGCAGTGGTCACAGGACAGCAAAGGGACAGGCTGGACGTGCTTTTGTAGCATCCAGCACACGCGAGAACCAATATCGGAGACTTTCAGGGGTTCAAAGATGTTATTTTATTGGCCAAGTTTAACCTGCGCAGGGGCGAACTCTCAAAGTGTCCAGCGACACAGTGCCCACAAGGAGCTGCAAACGAGAGCCCCCCCGAGCATGTACAACTACGTTCTTATATAGGGGCGGGCAAGCAAGCGTTATACAGAAGCAGACGTGGCAGTTAGCAATTCGCTTACAGAGACCGCGCGCGGGAATTTCCAACCAAGCATTCTTGCATAAGGCGGGAAGGCAGGCTGTTTGTTCATTCACCTAGTCATCTCCTGGCTCTAGCTAGCTAGTTTTCTATTTTCTCATTAACAACTACAAAGCACTGCTTATCTAGCCTACCCAGGGGAGAGCGTCCGCTAGACACGGGATGTTTGCTTAACTGCCCTGTGTCTCCCTTATCATTTCCTCTTAGCTACAATGTGGTTCTTGTCTATTAGAGGAAATTTAGTTCTTAATTTCCTTATTCCCAACACTTTCGGTTGCTAAACCTGTCGAACCTGAGTCTCCAGCCTTTTTCCCTTTGTGGTCTTGAGTTTGGGGTCCGAGAATAAGTCCCGAGCTCCCCAGAACGAAGGTGGGGACCCGGGGCAGGAGGAAGCACGGGGCCGGTGACTGCGAGGCCTGGACAGGTGCTGCTCTGCCTTGCAGTGAGGGGGGGCGCCCAGAAGCACCCACAGGGGGTCCTCAGCAAGTGAGTCACTGCCCCGGGCGTGGGCGAACCTGCACGGGATGCCAGAACGCGCTGCACTGACCGTGCGCCCTCAGCTGGCAACAGGGAGGCGGGAGCAGCTGCATCCCCAGCCTTTGCTAAAGCAGGACGGACCCCTCCCCTCCAGGTCCCAGGCCCACACACACGGCCATGGACGTCCATCACGGGAAAACAGGTCAACCGTCCTCCTGGTGGGACCAGGGCTGGTTCTGGGGTGAGGCTGGGGCTTCCTGTGACCCCGGGCCCCTCATGGGGTCTGTGATCACAGCACACAGTGCTCCCCAAAGTGGGCTGGGGAAGCGCCCCACGGAGACCCTTTCTGTTGGTGACAGTGCGGACCCGGGAGCCTGGGGCTGGAGAGACGTGGAGGCAGGAACAGTGAAGCTGTGTCCCCCCCACCCCCAGGTGTCCCGAGGGGACAGAGGTCCTGCAGCAGTGCAACTCCATGGCGGACACGGTGTGCGGCCCACCCGGTCCAGGTGAGAGGGGGTCCTGTTGTTAAGGGGTCTGTCTGAGGAGAGGAGACCCTGTGACCCGGGGGAGCCGTCTGACAGGGGCAGTGCCGTTCCCGCTCCTTCCCATCAGCCCTGGGACCAGCAGCGCCTCCTCCCCCTCAGCCCCCAGCAACCCCGAGTTACTTTCTGGGACGGACCCCCTGTTCAGGACGGGTCACAGACACAGAATCCAGTGATATGTGGCCTGTGTGTCTGGCTTCTCTGGTTCAGGCTCGTGTCCCCAGCCCCTGGGTCTCAGTGGGACCTGCCAGGGCGTCACCTCTCTGTGAGGCCAAGGGACACTCAGACGTAGGTGCAGACAGACACGTGTGGTGGTGTTCACTCTCCTGCTCAGGGACTCGGGGACACTTTTAAACAAACAGACCCTGAGCCCCGACCACTCTATGGCAAGGACAGCTTTTCAGTCAGTGGTGTTGGGGACCCTGGACGACCCCAGGCCCGGGAGGAGTTGGACCCTTAGGTCCCAGCAGACACAGAAACTAACTCACAGCAACCCAAAGAGCCACCTGCAGGTTCTGAAAACGAAACACCCCCTGGAGGGGTCAGAGGGGACGTCTCACGATGTTGGGTGGAGTTTGGGGCCCACGTGACATGGGGTCACCTGGGTGGGTGTCTGTATCTGAGTGCCTCAGGGAGCCCCTGTCCCCCGGTGTATTCACAGTGCTACAAGGACAGGGGTCCTCCATCCTGTGGTGATGGGTTGCAGTGGGTGTGTCTGTGCGCACACGTGGGGGCTTTGTCTGTGTCTCTGGGCATCTCACTGAGGGGGTCCGTGTCTCCTCCTGGTGAGCAGCGCTGCCAAGGACTCGGGGTGCAGGTGCTCCAACTGAGGGCTTTCACGCGCTTCATGAGCGCACGTGGGGTCAATCTGGACTGGATCCCATGGCTGCTGGAAAGTATGTCAGCGTGTGCATTGACTGCCACGTTTCCTGTTTCTCCTGACGTCAGAGGGCAGATAGCGGTGGTTTTGTCGGGAGCTGTTCAATTTTCCTGGGGTTTCTCTGGGCATCATCATCATCATCGTTGCCAACGTCAAGAAGCTGAAAGAGGATTCCAGCCCGTGTGCAGCGGGCTCCCCAGCGGTGAGCTCCGCAGTGGTGACAGCCCGGGCTGGGAGCGGGTCCGGGCGCTGAGTGAGGACAGGGCCGGGCCTCTGCCGGGTCTTCCGGGTTCTCCCCGCTGGGGCCCCTCCCCCACCAGGACGGGGAACAGCCCGGCAGCCAGCACAGTGCTTGTCTGCTGATCCGCAGGCCCCTGCGCTCAGGGCCGATCCGCGCCCCGCCATCTGAAGGGTGGCGCGCTTTTTTCAGCATTTCCGTTTCCTGCCTGAGAGCCCACGTGCTCACCCGGAGGAGCTAGTAGTTCAGAAGAGACCCTGGAATTGCATCGTCCACTAAGGGCAGAGTTGTACGGCAGGCGCCCTCCTGCAGCCAGTCCCGCTGCCATTGGGCCCCCCGGGCTGCCGAGTAAGTGAAACTACCGCACCCGGCTCCGCCGCTGCTCCGGAGCGGGGCTCGCTCCGGTCTCTGCGCTCCCCTCTCCGGACTTTGCTGCTGCTCCCGGTCGGGGCGCAGGTGGGTGCGCGGCGCTGGGGGAGGGCAGACCCCGACAGCCAGCCTGGTGTCACCGGGGGCTGGACAACGTCGTCCTCAAAGTGCGAGCTCTGAGCGGGGCCGGCGGACGGGGAGACCATTGCGTTCTGTTCCGCTCCCCGCACCCGTGCAGTGGGGTCCGAGTACCCTCGGGTCTGAGCAGCTCAGGGTGGGAATTCTCCCAGCGCACGGGCCGCCCCGCTTTGCACTGCTGCCGAACCCCAGATTCTCTAGCAGAGAGGGGGGGCGGGGGTAGGGACAGAAGGCACAACTCATCCAAGTTCACTGGTGGCTGGGTTCATAACAGGCCAGGACAGAGGCTGGTCAGCGCCTTGGGGCTGGAGACCCCAGTCTCCAGGCAGCCAGTGCCCAGGCAGTCCCAGACCGCCTCCCCGTACACTGCCCAGCCAGGGTCCGGGTGACTGGGGCTGCCTCCGGTCCGTGGGGTGTGAGCCCTGGTGCAGGTCACCCTGGTGAGGGGGACCTGAGGTGGGCCCCACATTTTCTTGGGGGACTGGACACTGTCCACGTTCTGCCCGGGCCACGATGGAGCCTGGTGGGCGGAGTCCCTGACTGTGCAGACAGTGTGAGAAAGGGAACACTTCCTGTTTTTGAGCAGGTGGGGTGGGGGTGGGCAGTAGCGGTGGCTGCAACCCCAGGGTGTGGGGGCGGGGTTGCCGGTGGGAGGAGCGGTGGCTCCCAGCCCTGGGTTTGCTGGGGGAGCTGCAGGGGCGGAGCAGGGCCTGGAGACTGGGCATTGGTGCCTGGTTTCAGTAGTTGCCGAAACCAAAGCCACCCCTTCCGGGGATGGGCGGAGATTTTTCTCTTAAGAAGCCGGGTCTTTTATTTGCTAAAAATCAACCCCAGCGGGGCAAGGCAGACTCCCCTTTCTGGATGACCTGGGCTCCCTTTCGCCCTGACACGAGGCTGTGGAGCAGCCCCTGGGGGCAGGTAGGCACAGGCTCTGGGATGCACACGCAGCACCCCTCTTCCCAGAGCTTCGAAGTTTCAGGATCTAGGGAAGAGTCAAGGGTGAGTCAGGTCCCCAGTCCCTGGGACACTTGGAGCCAGGCTATTAGTCCAGAATGTTCCAAGGAGGCAGGAGCTCAGGGTTGGTGCTGTGCTGAGGGCCGGCCTTGTGCTGTGGCACCTCCTCAGGCAGAGGCCGCAGGGACCAGAGGAGGTCTGTGCCCTGGGCCCCACCATCACCTCTGTGTGCCCCCCTTCACAGGGTCCTACATCAGCAGAGACTGCAACTGGGACCTCCTCACGGAGTGCAGCCCGTGCGAGCCTGGCTCCTTCACCGCCCACCACAACCGGGAGACCCCTGCCTGCCGGGTGCCGGGAGGGTGAGTGGGCGCAGTGAGGCGTGGGGGTCCTTTGGTTTCTGCAGCCCGCCCTGCAGCGACCTGGCTCCTAGGAATCACCCCAAGGGCAGGTGTCACAGGCGAACAGGGTGACGGGGCAGCCTGGACGCGTGTCTGCCAGGATGACATGGAGTCTCTGGTGAAAGCGTCCCCCTGAGGTCCCGGGATTCAGAGCTGCTGTCCGAGAGAGGAACGCACATGGGTTGCCCCCCACCTCAGAGCCCCCTGCAGTCTGTGGAGGAGGCTCGGGTTCTGCCACCTTCCCACATCTGGGCTCACCACTGTGGAGGTGACCCTCTGCCCACAGTTCCCCTCACTGGGTGGGTGGCACTTAAATCTCAGCAGGGGCCCAGGCCAGTTAGAGAGGCCGCAGCCTCCCGCCAACACGTCTGCCTCAGTGACGAACAAGCATCAGGTGCAGTGTCTCCTGAGGGCCCAGGGCAGGAGGGACCTGAGGAAGCTTTTCCAGAATCTGAGACTCAGAGAGCTTGAGTGACTGGCCTATGGGCACACAGCTGGGGTCTCCGCCCACTTGTGGCAGGCAGCTCCGGGCAGGGGTTTTTTAAGGAGGGAGGAAAAGGAAAAAAGAACAGGAGAAACTCTCTCAGGAGAGTGCTGAGCGGTCTGCACTGAGGGGCCGTGTGCAAGCAACACAGTCTGTTCGGGCAGCTGGTTCCAGGTCAGTGAGCATCTGGGAGCTGAATGTCTGCAGGTCGCAGTCAGTCCTTTTTAAGTCCCTGTCTGGAATTCTCAGGCACATGGGCTGTGTCCCTGCCGTCACATCTAGGTCTGCAGGTCATCACGTACCCGAACCAACGCACACACACGTCCGTTGGAGCCGGGACCTGCCACACGGTCTGACCACAGAGGGGCCCCAGTCCGCGTGTCTGTTCTTTGGAGAAATGTCTGTTCAGGTGGTCGGCCCATCTGCAAAATCCGGTTGTTTGGGGGGATTTTTTTGGTGTTAAATGATCTGTGTTCTTTGTCCGTTTTGGATACTAACCCCTGGCTGATCGTATGGTTGGCCAAGGCCTTCTTCCGTCTCTGAGTTGTCTTCTCCCTGCGTTGCTGCTTCCGCTGCTGTGCGGACACTGCAGTTCCACGTGGCCCCGTCTGTTCGGTTTCCGTTTGCTGCCCCCCCCCCCCCCCGGTCGGTCACCCCAGAGAGACAGTGTGAGGGGCGGCGTCGGGGTTCGGGGTCCCATTGACGTTGTTCATCAGTTTGTGGTCCTTCCTGTACACGGTGTCAGGAGGTGACCCAGGCCCGGTCTCCTGCAGGTGTCTGTCCAGTTGTCCCAGCGTCTGTTGAAGAGACTGTCTTTTCCCCATTGTACGTTCCTGCCTCCTCTGTCGTGGGCGAGTGTCCGTGTGGGTGAGGCTTCCTGTCTGGCTGTCTGCTCTGTCCCATTGATGTGAGCGTCTCTTTTCTGCCAGCGCTGTGACATCGGGGGTGAGATACATTTAATTTTGTTCTGTGTTTAGATGTTTTTCTGGCCACGTGGTGTCTTTTGTGGTTCCCTATAAATTTCAGGATTCCTTGTTGTCCTTCCGAGGAGAAGGCCATCGGCGTTTCAACAAGGACAGCCTGAGGCTGCGCTTTGGTTCAGGCAGCGAGTATGGTGTGACCGTGTTGCTCCTGCCGACCCTGAGCTCAGTGTGTCCCCCGTCGAGTGTCCCCCCTTTGTCTCCTTTCTCGGTTCCTCCAGCCGTCAGGGCGCAGGCTGTCCGCTCTGTGGTTGACCTTGTTCCCGGGTGGTTTCTGCTTTCGGACACAACCGCAGGAGGGGCTGACCACACCTCCCTCTGGTTACCGGTCACCGCTGCACGGAAGTGCACCCGTGTCCACGTTGTGTCCTGTGACCTCACCGCCTTCATTTCCACGTTCTCATGGGATTTGGTGGGTCGTCAAACGGTCCTATGTACCGCGTCCTGCCGTCTGTGAGCGGTGCGAAGGCTCCTCCTCCCTCGGATTTGCTTGCTGTTTGTCTCTGTCTCGAGTGACCGCTGTTGCTCGGACTCCCAGTACTCTGGTGCGGGGAGGTGGTGAGAGTGGGCGTCTGTCTTCCTCCTGATCGGACAGGAGGAGCTTTCGGCTTCTCACCGTTGGGTGTTGTGTCACGGTGTGTCTAGGAATTATGGTTTTTTAAAGATTTATTTATTTTTAGAGACAAGGGAAGGGAGGGAGAAAGAGGGGGAGAGAAAGACATCCGTGTGTGGCTGCCTCTTATGTGCCTCCTACTGAGGACCTGGCCCACAACCCAGACATGTGCTGTGAGTAGGAATTGAACCAGTGACCTTTTGGTTTATAGGCCGGTGCTCAATCCACTGAGCCACACCAGCCGGGGCAGGAATTGTGTTTTTAATACCACGTTTTTATTCATAATTATAACAAAATTGGATACAATATATACATTGTGCTCTTGTAAATTTTACTAATGAACAGATTAAATATGAAATTTTCTGTTAATGCTAGTTTTTCTTTAAGAGTAACTCCTGCCAGTGTAAAACTTTTCCATGCCTGGCTGGTGCACCTCAGTGGTTTGAGCGCCGGCCATCAGGCCAAAGGGTGGCTGGAGGATTCCTGTCGGGGGCACATGCCTGGGTTGTGGTCCAGGCCCCCAGCGAGGGGCATGCAATAGGCAGCCACAGAGGGATGTTTCTCTCCCTGTCTTTATCGCTCCCTTCCACTCTGTAAAAGTAAATAAATAAAATCTTAAAAAAAATAACCTATGGAGGCATTTGGCATGAGGAGGGACTGCATCTAAAGAAAACATCTAAACGTGTAAAACCTCTAAAAACATCTAAAGAATCTAAACATCTAAAACATCTAAAAACATCTAAAGAAAAAACCACCAGCAGTTACCTTCCAGAGGGCAAAACCCTTGCAGTCCAGGCTCCCCCCGCAGGTGAGAGAGTTCCAAGAGCCCATCTGCATCACTGACCAGCGGGCGTCGTTGTGAGAGGCTGCGTTCGGTCAGCGAATTATTTGAAAACTTTTCCAGAACACTGGCCCATTTCCAGACGGGTGATTTACCAGCCCACCTGCCCACACCTGCAGAATGTTCAGCAGTTTATGACCAAAAACCCACGTGCCCACCCTCCTTATACCCCGATCTCACCCAGAGCGACTGTTTTTCTTTCCCGGGTGAAAAGAGTCCACAAACAGAAACATCCCGACGTGTAAGACGTGAAACAAAACGGCAGAAGCTCTAAGAGGCGTCAGAGCCACCGAGTCCAGAGAGTGTTCAGGGCGGTGGAGGGCCGTCCCCACAGGTGTCCCGCATCCAGGGGGGAGCATGTGAGGGTGACCGAAGGGAAAAGTGTGAGAATAAAAACACAATTTTTATAAATAAATTATCTTTTTATGTCGCCCTTTGTGTACATGTGGACAAACGAATCCACAGGTGTTCACATTCACGTGCAACACAGGATGTAATTACCATTCTAATTTATTTAAATTTCATTTCTTTATGCTTTATATTTTAACATGGTCTGTGATAGGAATGAAAAACAATAAATATCCTCCAAAATATGTGAAAATGTGTTCCTCACTCTGGAAACTTTTAGGCTTTAGAACTTTTAGATAATTTAAAGCACAGGGTGCAAAGGCCCTAAGCTTCTGCCCTGGATGACACCTGACCTCTTGGGAGGGGCTGAGCAGGAGGGAGGTGAGGGGGCAGGATGCGCTGGCTGCTGTGCGGAGCGCGGCCTGCAGGGGGCAGCAGCGGATGGAGACTCAGAGCAAAGGGGCCTGCCTTCCTCAGAGGGTAGTGTAGGGGGGCACGCACCTGGCTGGGGCAGGGAAGTGTGGGCAAGTGGGGGGCTTCTGAGCAGGTTCCCACAGGAGAGCCGTTGCTCCCTGCTGGCGAGGGATAAGGTACGTGCATTACCGCCCCACGTTTCATGGCTGATTTCCATGGAGGGATCCAAGGTGAAGACACCCCCAGGGCACATTTGCAGAGGAGGCTCTCGGGTCCCCAGTGATGGCGGTGGTGCCCGGGTCGGCCCTGGGCAGGCAGCCTCTCCACGTGGAACCCTCCTCCTCCTTCCAGGTGGTCCCTGCTGCCCAGCCCCTGCTGGCCTCTCTCTGTGCACAGCAGGTCAGGATGGGGAGGTGCCTGGTGCCCCAGCTGCCTGCCCTCCCTGTGTGCCTCGCCGTGGTCCAGCTGCTCAGCCCCTGTTCAGGTAGGACCGGCTGTGCGTCTGTGTGTCTGAATCCTTTACCTTCGTGTCTGTGTGTCTGAATCCTTTACCAGTCAGAACCTGGGACTCTGCCCACCCCTGCAAGGCCTGTCCACACCCCAACTGTGTGAGGACTGAGTTCCCGTCTAGGTGTGTGTCACCTCCCATTCCCTTCCTGGGTCACCCCCTGGCCCTCTGGGCCTGCTCACTCTGACGGACCCCCCCTTCTGATGACCAGCTGAGTTTGCTGTGGTCGGACCCCCCGAGCCCATCCTGGCCATGGTGGGTGAAGACACAGACCTGCCCTGTCACCTGTCCCCAAAGATGAGCGCTGAGAACATGGAGCTGATGTGGGAGCGACCCAGCCTCAGGCAGGTAGTGCACAGGTACGCACACTGGCAGGAGGACACGCCGGCAGAGGAGTACCGAGGGAGAACTTCGATTTCACGAGAGGACGTCACTGCGGGGAAGGCCGCTCTCCGGATTCGCAACGTCAGCGTCTCTGACAAGGGAACTTACCTGTGTTATTTCCAAGATGGAGACTTCTATGCAAAAGCCCAGGTGGAGCTGCAGGTGGCAGGTGAGCCTCAGGCTTGTTCCAGGCTCCTTTCCCTGGGTGGGGGTGGGGGCTGCAGACCTACCCCAGAGCATGTGGGCTGCTCACCAGCATCGGCCCCCGCCTCCATCTTAGCTCCTCTGAGGCCCATGACACACCCAGGGGTCCCCCAGGGTGACTTCCTCCTGCACCCAGTACAGAGTCCCCCACACCGCCCCCCAGTCTCAGAGGGGAGTGGAGGTTGGGACGGGAAGGCTGAGGACACCTCCTGCAGTGGGTGGCACATGGGTGTTTGGGTTCAGTGTGATCCAGACCGTGGTTGTGGGCCCCACAGGGGCCCCCTGTGGTGGGTGGAGTAGGCGACGTTCAGGAAAACCTGTGGGGCCCGCGTCCCCCACCAAACCCCCGGGAACACAGCTGCAGGTGAACAGGTTGCGTCCATCCTCGGTGCAGCGAGGGAGGATGCTCCCCTGGGGATGGGGACACCGGGATGACTCAGAGAGGGGGCGTCAGGGAGGACTTGGTGCAGTTTGGGGATGTGGAAGCAGCGCTGGGCTCTGGGTGGGACACAGTCAGGATGGTGAGGGTGTCACTGGTCACTGACAGCCGGCACAGGGAGGTGGGTCACTGCACACGGTTCCTGTTTCCTCTGTGCTGTCACCCCACCCTTGAGTGGCCTTGACGTGGCCCTGACCCACCCCAGTGAGGGAGCACCTTGTCTCAGTTGCTGCCCCATGAAAGTGCCCGTGTCTGTGTGTCAGGGCTACAGTTCAAGTGCCCCGGATACAGCCCTGCCCTGTGGCTTCCAGTGTGTGGGGGCTGTTGGAGGAGGGCCGGTGGGGCCCCCTGCCCTTGTCCCTGCACGGCCCCTCCTCAGCCTGCTGTCCCTTCCTGCAGACCCCACCTCCCCCGACGGAGCCCCCCCTGCAGGAATCTGTGTGTTCAGGTCCTCAGAGGGCTGCCTCCCCCTCGGTATATTCAGGGGCGTGGGCACAGATGGTAGTAACTCCCCGCTTCCTGGCCATGGATCCATTATCTTCCATGGGACAGGTCCCCCTCTGCACAGCCTCGCTGTGGACACTTCCGGGGGGGACCCTGCAGGGAGAGCCAGGCAGCCTGGCAGTGAGGGCGGCAGCAGCCTCCCGAGGGGCCGTGCATAGAGTCACTGCTCCAGCAGCTGCAGTGACTTGTATGCCAGGCCCCGGTGTGTCTCCTGCTGCTCACGGGAGGGCACGGCCCCCACAGGACAGGCTGCACAGACAGGGGCAGTGGGGTGTGACACAGGTAGACTAAGGGGCACCACCTCCATGCTTGCCCAGGGAGGGGGGAGGGGCTCTGCCAGGGACCAGCCTGTCTGGGGCAGCGGGGAGGGGAGGCTGCGGCAGTCTCTAAGGGGACTTGGGGGAAGCAGCCTCTGCTCTGGCCCAGAGCCCCCTGGATCCAGCACGAGGGTCCAGCCAGGGTCAGGCAGTGGCCCCTCGGGGATCAGTCTCTGCTGTACAGCACACGCTGGGAGCAGCTCCTGGTCAGTCCCTGCTGGGCTCATTAGTGTGGGTGCCCCTCCCTGCTGTGGAGACCCCAGCAGTACAGAGGGCTCCCCATGATTCAGCTCACTTCTCCTCCCCAGCACTGGGCTCTGATCCCCACATTGACATGAAGGGCTACGAGGCTGGAGGGATCCGTGTGAGCTGCACTTCTGCCGGCTGGTACCCGCAGCCCCAGATCCAGTGGAGAGACGCCAGGGGACAGAGATTGGTTGCTAAGATAGAATTTAAGCCTGCAGCCCCCCAGGGCCTTTATGCAGCCTCAGCCTCTGTGATCCTGGAAGACGGCTTTAGGGAGGGGGTCTCCTGTGTCATCACAAACCCCCTGCTGGGCCAGGAGAGGTCAGCCATGCTTTCCATCGCAGGTGAGTGGTCTGCTGCTGACCTGGGTCCCTGCAGGGCACATGGCAGGGACCTGGGCCCCCTTCCCCTGAAGTGGTTTATGTCACAGACACCTGCTAAGCACTTTTTGCCTGCCACCCACAGAGCCAAGCAGTGGGATGTGGGGACAGATGGGAAAGATCAGCAAACACACCAGGAGGCGGAAATACATACAACTGAAATCTCAGTGAAAGGGCTAATGTCCTTATAATATACAGGAAGACAGTGGACAAAAGAGCAAAAACGGGAATCATCAGTTCCCAGGAAGGAAAAACTCCTAGGAGGATGCTAAATCTGAGGGAACAGGGGAATACTTTCCACAAAGGAAATTGGCAGCAGCAGGACAAACGAGGTGGTGGGCGCCCTCTGGTGGCGGGCTGTGGGGAGCCGGTCCCTCAGACGTTTGTTGTCATAGGAGGACAGGAGACAGCATGCACACCAGCCGCATAGGGGCTGTTTTCTCTGTAAACAAGATGAAATAAAATATTTAGTTTTCAAAACTGAATGAAACCTGCGTGGCACTCCCCCTGCGTCAGGCACTGCATAAGCACTAACTTCATGGTCTCCCTGATCAGGATGCAGCAACAGACGGTTACGTCATTAGTTCAAGGTCACAGCGCTGGTCGGGCAGGAGACCCGGGATTGGAACCCAGGCCCCCAGCCCCAGAGTCCGTTCTTCGTCACCCGACTCCGCTGACTGGGGGGCAGATAGTCAGTGGGGAGGGGGGCAGGTGCAGAGGGGACGTCAGTGACACCGTGTGTGCGTCCTCATGCTCCATCTGATCCCATGGGGGCGGGGACATTTCAGGAAAACCGTCCTGACTGTGTGACAGTGAGAGTCTGGGCGCTCTGGGGACAGAGAGATCCCTTCAGGGGCTGCCGCTACCCCTTCACAGGTGCCTTCTTCAGGGACACACAGCCTCGGACTCTGTTGCTCTCCCTGACCCTGGTGGTTCTTGCGGTGTCCCTGTTGTGTGTGATCTGCTTGCTGTGGCAACGACGGTGGAAGAGGAGCCAGGTGCTGTTCCGGAGAGAGCACGAGCTGAGAGAGAAGCAGCGCGGGCAGAGCGGCAGCAAAGCACCCAAGGTGAGGCCCAGCTGCAGGTGGTCGCCCCCTCACTGCCCTGCCTACACCCACCACCCAGATCCTCCTCTGCTTCCCCTTGATGGGACTTCCTTTTTCTGTTTATTTCCAGAGACGCTGCAGGACCAGCTCGGTAAGCCCCCATGGGTGCAGGTCCCCAGGATGGCCAGCTTAGCCTTTCCGGCGGCGTCCGCTCCCCCCACTAGAGCCCGGAGCAGCCATGCTGGGGAAGACCCCACTCTGCTGGTCTAGACCAGAGGGTGCACAGGGGGGTGCAGGGGGCATGGGGCTTGTACGGCTTCCCGGGGCTGTGAAACGTCCTCCCCAACTCAGGGCTGAAATACAGAGAACTGACCCGCTCCCGGATGTGGAGTCCAGAAGTCTCATCCAGGTGTTAGGTAGCGGGTAGGGGAGCCGACTTGGTCCAAGGCCCTGGGGGCAGGTCCCACCCGCCCCTGCACTCAGCTCGTCTCGGGTGGTCAGCTCTCCTGGGTGCTCCTTGGTGTGAGCGCCCATCAGTCAGCACCGTCCTCTGTTCTCACCCGGCCTCTTCCCGTGGGTCTGTCTCCTGATGACCCTCAGTGGACACTGGACGTAGGGCCCACTCTCGTCCAGTGCGGCTCCCTCGTCTGCAAACACCTCGTGTCCAACCAGGCCACATTCCCAGGTCCCAGGGGTCTGGATGCAGACTTGTCTTGCTGGATTCAACTACAGCCCCCGCGTCTGGGATGCCCCTCACACTTGTGGGCCCAGCCTGCACCTGACCCCACAAAGTACTTTTCTCTGTTACTGCACGGCCCCAGCTGAGCTGTCAACCGAGGTGGCTTTTCTCCCAGAAGTGGTTGGGGAGGGCCGCGCTGCAGGACCCTGCCACCAAAAGTCATGGCTTTGTTCTTGTCACAGAGAAGCACCCAGCAGAGAGCCATTCTACTGCCCAGGGATGTGGCGCGCAGCCCTCTAGCCCCCAGCGCGGACAGCAGACCACTGCTGGAACAGAAGCGCACAGCGGTGGTGCCCTCTGAGGACCCTGAGGCCAGGGTCGAGCTGCAGGAGGTGGTGCACACAGTCGGAGTGGCCACCCCAGTGCAGGAGCTGCAGACCCAGGTGCCTCCAGGAACCCGGACCAGACTGGGGCGGCAGCCGCGCTCCACACGTCGGAGCAGGTGAGGGTCATCTGGGTGGGTGTGACGGCAGGGACACCTGCATGTGTGGCACACGTGCCGTGTGCGTGCAGGGCGTGCGCAGTGCTGCCCTGCGTCCCCTAACTTCCTGTCTCAGTTTCCCAGGTGACCGAGATGCAGCCCCACAGACCAGGCAGCTTAAAAGACAGAATGTCACTGTCTCCCTGTGCTGGGGGCGGATGTTCAAGTTCCCATGGCATTGTCCCCGTGTGCGAGTCCGTGTCCCTAAAAGAGAACACCAGTCTTGTTGTGTTAGGGCCTCATCTGGACAGGTCACACCTGCAGCGACCCAGTTGCCAGACAAGGCCGCACGCCTGGTTGCTGGGCTTAGGACGCCCACATCATTGAGGACACAGTGCAGCCCATGACAGCCCCACCACACCTGTTGTCCGAGGGAACAGTGGCTCCGTGGGGCCACCGAGACCCAGGGACCAAGCTCTCCCAGGTCCCAGCACTGGGAGGGCGCTGCCTGGAGGAGGCCCGGCTCACCGGCTCTGTGCCCTCAGCCTCCACCGCGCACCAGCCCCCGAGGTCTCCCAGCCCAGCGCCTCCTGTGTGTCACGTGTGTCATCGGGAGTGGGCAGGCCTGGTGGCCGTGGGCTCTGGAGGCAGGGCGCACACACGGCACCACGTGTCCCTGTGGGACGGACACAGGCGCCATGCCCAGCTGTGCCCAGAGGACATTCACTGTCCTCCCTCCGACGGGGGCTGTAACGAGGCCGTGACAGCTGAGTGGGACCTGACGGGATGACCAGATGTTCCCTACGTGACCCTCGGGAGAGGGACCCTTCGGGAAGGGGGACGGTGTGTGCAGGGTGTCAGAAGGGTGGGGAGCATGTCCAGCGTCCGGTGCAGGCTGGGGTCCCTCCAGGGCAGGGCAGCGGGAAGCCCAGTGTTGCCCTGGCCCAGCCCGTGTCCTGGGGAGTGTGACCCAGAGGGCGGCTGGGCTGTGAGCTCTGTGCCCCTTCTGAGAGGCCGGGCCCCGTCCCCAGACACTGACTGGACAGCGTGTGGAGGCCCCGCTGCCCCCACCAACCCCGCCCACCCGAGTTCGGGCGGCTGCTTCTGCAGATTCCACTAGGAAGCCGCCCCGGAGTCTCCTCCTGAAAGTTTTATTCCCTTCTCTCTGCAGGAATACGAACAAGTATGTTTTGAAGGATGGTGTCCTGAGGGTAAGTCCCCCAAAACCTTCCTTTGTAGTGACTGTCAAGGTGTGACGTCACGACCCAACGTCCTCCCTTCTGGGAAGCGGGACCCTGGGCCCACAGGCAGCTCAGGGACGTCCCGTGGGCATCAGACTCCCGCTCCGAACTCACAGCCCACATCCAGTGTCAGTTCTGGCCGTGAGGACACACCCAGCCGGCCCTGCGTTACTGCGCATCCACGGGTTTGAGCAGGAACGTGAGTGGCCGGTAGGAAGGCCTGGGTGACCCAGGCCTGGTGAGGCCCCGGGGGCTGCGGCACTGCTGTCAGTGGGACGGGGGTGAGGGTTTCCCGTAGCACCAGCAACAGGCCGAGTGCTGCTTGTACTCTCTCCTCTGACAGCTCAGGGAGACCACCCACGTGGCAGACCCAAAGGTCAGACAGTCGGGAGCCCAGCGAGGTTACAGACCTCGTCCCTGCTGCCCGCACAGCCGCTCTGGTCCCGCTGGACCGGAGGGGGCCACCTCAGTGGACCCATCACCCCGGGGCTTCCCACCCTCGGGCCCCGAAGGCCCTTCTGC
The DNA here is from genome assembly GCF_004126475.2 of Phyllostomus discolor. NCBI lineage: Eukaryota > Metazoa > Chordata > Mammalia > Chiroptera > Phyllostomidae > Phyllostomus > Phyllostomus discolor. Next base: position 169,810,649 of record NC_040908.2, read on the forward strand.
CAGGCTCACTGGCTCCGTGTGAATGAGCGTCAGGCCTGTCAGGAGCCTGGCCAGGTCGTGTCCTACCGCGCTCTCCTGTCCCCCTGCCTGGTCCCTTTTCTTTGAGGTCTGCCCGGGCCCCCAGGGCCTCCCTGCACCCTGGACCTGGTTGCCAGCTAGGACCCTCACAGCGCACAGCACACGCCACGCCTGCCTTCCAGGGACGAGGCCAAGTCTCCCTCCGTGATTTTCTCTTTTCAGCCACAAACAGGATCTACTCCGAATTCGGGCAGGAGGTTCCCGAATCTAGCTGGAGGATGTTCATGAGGTCTCGGGACTGGAGGAGAACGACGTTGTCATCTGTGAGCACGGGGACCTGGGGACCCTGTTGGAGCAGCCCCACAGGATATTCCTAGGCTGGCGGAGCGAGCTGGGGCACACCGCGTCCCCCTGCAGCCTCATGGCGATCCTCCATGAGATGCGGCTGCGGGAGCGCCTGGAGAATGTTACCAACGAGCTGGTGCGGAAGGTATCTTAGGTCGTGAGGACGCAGAGCCCCGAAGTGGGCTCAGCTCTTTCGGCAGCAACTGTGACTTAGCAGCATCCTGGGTGCTGGCCTTCCCCAGGTCCCTTCCCGTGGGTGCCTTCACAGATCCCAGATGGGAGGGAGCCCCTTCCGTGTCCAAGGAGCTTCTTCAGGAAACTTCCGATGGGGAGGACCATGCAGCCAGGGGCCCTCTGCCAGCACTGCAGAGGTCCAGGGTACTGCCTGTGGCCAGTGTGGCCAACACGCTGCTCCTCAGGGGACTCCTGGGGCCCTGAGCTGCTTGGAAAGGGACCCATGGGCTGTGCTCGGTGGGCCCACGAGCCGTGGCCTCCTCCAGAAACAGAGGCCAGGAGGGCTGGCTGGTCACGTGTGTGACCCCAGCAGTTCTGTTGTCGATCTCTCAGGTACTGTGATGTGCCTGGCTTCCACGTGGGAGTGCCATAGCTGGGTGACACTTATAAGTCAGTCCATGACAGACAAGCCAGCGGGCACTCAGCTGTCACTAGGTTAGCTGGGGTGGGGCATGGGGACAGTTACTGTCACATGCCAGCTATGGAGGCCTTTGTATACTTGTTTACACATTTAACTATAGGTGCTTTTACAGTTTTGTTTATGTGTTAAAATTTCTCTAACATACTGTGTATACATTTGTAAAATTTTTTTCACCCAGTAAAATTTATATTCTAAATGGTGTTGCCTCATTCCTGTTGGGTGGAGAATTTTGGGTGTGTTGTCCTGGGAAGGTGACGTGGTGCACAGAGAGTCAGGGGAGCCTTGGGTGTGGTTTGTGGGTGCAGGTCCCCGTGTCGGGGACCAGAGGCTGGAGTGGCCTCTTGTCCGAGTTGTGGTGTCCCCGGGACCTCTGTCCCTGGGAATGGCGGCACCGTCCGTCCAGCGCTCCCCCGAGAACGTGCCCACCCTGCACCCTCCTCACTCACCCCGAACAGCACCCGTCCTTGGAGGTGCTCACCCGAGGCCCTGCACTCCCGTGGGGCGCTGAACACCTTCAGCTCCCACGCAGTCCCTCAGCGAAGTCCACGGCACTCCAGCCAGCCCGTCCCGTCCAGACCCTTGGGCGTCATCCCCACAGGCATCTCCTCCCGAGTCCCCAGTACCACAGGATGGGACTGTCCCATGTCCCTCCCAGACCTGTGTGCCCAGCCCCCTAGGCCCCGCCTCCCTCCACGCTGCTGCCCGTCACTGACTCAGCTTCTGTCCAATCTGGCTCCCCTCCGGCCTCCCTGAGTCCAGTCTCCTCCACTAGCAGCTGGACTGGGGGTGGGAGCACAGATCTGGCCCCCACCCTCCCCGCCACCCACCCTTACCCCACCCTGGGGAGGGCCTGTGCCATTCCTGATTTGTTCAGGGGAACTGGCAGCCCCAGCCCGCACCTCAAGTCCCAAACTCTTGCTGGCGTTGCTGCGTGGGTCCCGTGGTCACGCTGAGTTTGTCAGCATCTTGCCTTCTCCTGGGGTCACTCGCAGAACAGTCCACTCTGTCTGGAACACAGGGCCCGTCTACCCCAGTCCCTTCCTCTAAGCCTGCTTGGAACTGGTCATTGGTCGGGACCAGGAAATTGTAGCCCCAGGGCGCCCTCTCTGACTCTGGCTGGGGCTCCTCCCTGCCCTGTGGGGGGCCTCATCGCGGGACTGCCCTTCTTAGGTCAGGTAGACTGAGGGGCAGTTTATAGGGAGGCTGTGGGGCAGTTTTAAGAGAAGCCGCGGGGCAGTTTTGAGAGATGTGGAGAGGTTGTTTTCAGGGAGGCTGATGGCCAGTTTTCCCGGAGGCTGAGGTGAAGTTTTCAGAGAGACTATGGTGCAGTTTCAGGGAGGCTGAAGTATATTTTTCATGGAGACTGAGGGGCAGTTTTCAGGGAGGCTGAGGTGTAGTTTCCTTGGAGACTGAGGGGTAGTTTCGAGGGAGGCTGAGGGGCAGTTGCTGGGAGTCAGAGGGGCAGTTTTCAGAGGGGTTGAGGGGCGGTTTTCAGGGAGTCAGAGGGGCAGTTTTCAGATTGGTTGAGGGGCAGTTTTAGAGAGACTCAGAGGCAGTTTTCAGGCAGGTTTAGGGCACTTTTCAGAGACACTCTGGGGCAGTTTTCAAGGAGGCTGTGGGGCAGTTTTCACAGAGGCTGAGGGGCAATTTTCACAGAGGCTTTGGGGCAGGTTTCACGGAGGCCAAGGGCTAGTATGTGAGAGGCTGAGGGGGCGGTTTTCAGGAGGCTGAGGGGCCTTTTTTTTTTTTTTTTTTTGGTTTTAAATGATCTGTGTCCTTTGTCCGTTTTGGATACTAACCCCTGGCTGATCGTATGGTTGGCCAAGGCCTTCTTCCGTCTCTGAGTTGTCTTCTCCCTGCGTTGCTGCTTCCGCTGCTGTGCGGCCATTGCAGTTCCACGTGGCCCCGTCTGTTCGGTTTCCGTTTGCTGCCCCCCCCCCCGCGGGCGGTCACCCCCAGAGAGACAGTGTGAGGGGTGGCGTCGGGGTTCGGGGCCTGTGTTTCCTCCAGCGCTCTGCTTTGGGGTCCCATTCACATTGTTCACCAGTTTACGATCCTTCCTGTACCCGGTGTCAGGAGGTGACCCAGGCCCGGTCTCCTGCACGTGTCTGTCCAGTTGTCCCAACTTCTTTTGAAGAGACTGTGTTTTTCCCATTGTATGTTCCTGCCTCCTCTGTGGGTGAATTGTCCGTGTAGGTGACACTTCGTGTCTGGCTGTCTGCTCTGTCCCAGTGATCTGCGCGTCTGTTTTGTGCCAGTGCTGTGACATCGGGGTGCAATGCATTTCATTTGGTTCTGTACTTAGATGGTTTTTTGGTCACGTGGTGTCCTTTGTGGTTCCCTATAAATTTCAGGATTCCTTGTTGTCCTTCTGAGAAGAAGGCCATCGGTGTTTTAACAAGGACAGCCTGAGTCTGGGCTTGGCTTTGGACAGCAGGGACAGTGTGACAACTTCTGGGAAGATGTGCAACCAGAGAGCGGACAGCCTGAGCCCTGACGGCTGTAGGAACCGAGAGAGGAGACGAAGAGGGGACACGCGATGGAGCACACAATGAACTCAGCGTCGGCAGGAGCAACACGGTCACACCGGCCTCACTGCCCAAAGCCAAGTGCAGACTCAGGCTGCCCTTATTAAAACTCTGATGGCCTTCTCCTCAGAAGGACAACAAGGAATCCTGAAATTTCTGCTTTCGGAAGCAATGGCAGGAGGGGCTGACGACACCTCCCTCTGGTTACCCCTCACTGCTGCACGGAGGTGCACCTGGTGTCCACGTTGTGTCCTGCGACCCCACTGCCTTCATTTCCATGTTCTCACACGATTTTGGTGGGTCCTCAAACGGCCCTACGTACTGCGTCTTGCCGTCTGCGAGCAGTGCGAAGGCTCCTTCTTCTTCGGATTTGCTGGTTTTTTTGTCTCTGTCTCGCATGACCACTCTTGCTCGGACTCCCAGTACTCTGGTGCGGGGAGGTGGTGAGAATGGGCGTCTGTCTTCCTCCTGATCGGAGAGAGGGAGCTTTCAGGTTCTCACCGTTGGGTGTTGTGTGTCTAGGAATTATGTTTCTTTAAATATTTATTGTATTTATTTTTAGACAGAGGGGAAGAGGGGGAGGAAGACAGAGAGAGAGCTCAACATGTGGTTCCCTCTCTCACGCCCACCCCCTACTGCCTTTAGGGCTTTCGGTTCCTAAACCTGTCGAACCTGGAGGAGTCTCTACCATTTTTCCCTTTGTGATCTGGAGTTTGGGGTCCAAGAATAAGCCCTGAGCTCCCCAGAAAGAAGGTGGGGACCCGGGGGTGGAGGAAGCACAAGGCCGGTGACTGAGAGTTTGGACGGGTGCCGCCCTGCCATGCAGTGCGGGCAGGCCAGGAGCACCCACACGGGGTCCTCAGCGAGTGAGTTGCTTCCCTGGGCGTGAGTGAACCTGCCCAGGACATCAGAGCGCGCTGCACTGACGGTGCGCCCTCAGCTGGCAACAGGGAGGAGGGAGCAGCTGCGTCCCCAGCCTTTGGTAAAGCAGGACAGACCCCTCCCCTCCAGCTCCCAGACCCACACACAGAGCCATGGACATCCATTGGGGGTAAACAGGTCAACTGTCCTCCTCGTGGGACCAGGGCTGGTTCTGGGGTAAGGCTGGGGCTTCCTGTGACCCCGGGCCCCTCGTGGGGTCTGTGATCACAGCACACAGTGCTCCCCAAACTGGGTCGGGGAAGCGCACCACGGAGACACCTTCTGTTGGTGACAGTGCGGACCCGGGAGCCTGGGGCTGGAGAGACGTGGAGGCAGGAACAGTGAAGCTGTGTCCCCCCCACCCCCAGGTGTCCCGAGGGGACAGTGGTCCTGCAGCTGTGCAACTCCACAGCGGACACGGTGTGCGGCCCGCCCTGTCCAGGTGAGAGGGGGTCCTGTTGTTAAGGGGTCTGTCTGAGGAGAGGAGACCCCGTGACCCGGGGGAGCCGTCTGACGGGGGCGGTGCCGTTCCTGCTCCTTCCCATCAGCCCTGGGACCAGCAGCTCGCCCCTCCCCCTCGGCCCCCAGCAACCCCGAGTTACTTTCTGGGACGGACCCCCTGGTCAGGACGGGTCACAGACACAGAATCCAATGACACGTGGTCTTGTGTGCCCGGCTTCTCTGGTTTTGGCTGTTGTCCCCAGACCCTGGATGACAGTGGGACCTGCCAGGGCGTCACCTCTCTGTGTGGCCGAGGGACACTCAGATGTAGGTGCAGACAGACACGTGTGGTGGTGTTCACGCTCCTGCTCAGGGACTCGGGGACATTTCTAAAGAAACTGTCCCTGACCCCGGACCGCTCTGTGACAAGGACAGCTTTTCAGTCAGTGGTGTTGGGGACCCTGGACGTCCCCAGGCCCGGGAGGACTTGTGCTGTCAGGTCACAGCAGACACAGAAACTAACTCACAACGACCCAAAGACCCACCTGCACGGTCTGAAGACGACAGAACCCCTGGAGGGTCAGAGGGGACGAATGGCCACGTTGGATGGTGTTTGGGTCCCTTGTGGTGACATGGGGTCACCTGGGGGTGTCTCTGTCTGAGTGCCTCAGGGAGCCCCCGTCCCCGGTGGGTCCACAGTCCTCCGATGGCAGGGGTCCCCCTTCCTGTGCTGACAGGTTCCAGTGGGTGTGTGTGCGTGTGTCTGTGTGCACAGGGGGCCACATGTTGGTCTGTCGGTGCATCTCACAGAGGGGGTCCGTGTCTCCCCCTCAGGAGCGGTGCTGCTGTGCACACGGGATGCAGGTGCCCCGACCGAGGGCTTTCACGTCCTTCACGAGCGCACGTGGGGTCGGTCTGTCTGGACTCGGTCCCGGGGCTTCTGGGAACCAGGTCTGCTTTGCCCTGACAGAGATGCTTTCTGTTTCTCCCGCTGTCAGAGGGCGGACGCCGGCCCTCGTGGGTCGGGGGCTTTCTCTGTTCCCTGTTTCCTTCGATCATCATCTCTCTCTCATCAAGAAACCAAAAGAGGGAGGATTCCGGCCCGTGTGCCGCGGGCCCACGAACGGGGCGCGCTCTGAATTGGAGCCGCTGGAGGAGAGGGAGTGACAGCCCGCGCTTGGGGGTGGGGTCTGCGCGCTGTGAGAGGACGGGGCGGGGCCTCTGCGGGTGTTTTCGGTTTCTGGTCCCTGGGGCTCCACGTCCATCCGGAGGCGCCCCGAAGGGAAGCAGCGTGGATACCCTCACGGTGCTTCTCCGCGAGCCCCAGGCCCCTGGGCTCAGGGCCGCCCTGCCCCTCGGCCGTCTGAACGGTGAGGCGTCTGCAGCGTTTGTGTGTTTTCTGGCTCCAGGGGACTCGCTGGGAGCCGGGGAAGAGAAGCTGAAGCTGAAGTGAGTCCGTGAAGGCGCCGTCCGCTAGGGGCGCGGTCGTGGGGGAGGCCCCCCCCGTTCGCGGGGTGTAGGGCCCGCGCCCGCCGCGGCGTGAGTGAAACTACCGCGCCGGCCCCGCCGCTGCTCCGGAGCGGGGCTCGCTCCGTCTCTGCGCTCCCCGCTCCCGACTTCGCCGCGCTCCTGGGCGGGGCGCTCGGGGAGGGCGGACCCCGTCAGCGGTTCTCGTGTCGCCCGGGGATGTACAACGAGGCGGGAGGCGGGCAGCGTGCGAGCTCTGAGCCGGGCCGGGGGCCGGGGCCCGGGGAGACCTGCCGCCTTCCCTTCCGCCCCCCGCCCCCGCGCACTGGGTCCGAGCGGCTCGTGTTGGGAATTGTCCCAGCTCAGGGGCGGCCCCGCTTCCCACTCCCGCGGGACCCCAGATTCTCCCCCGGAGAGGCCGGGCGTGGGGAACCCAAGGCCGTTTCCTCGTGCGCGGTTCGGAACACGCCGGTTCACGAACTGGCCCGTGGGGTGCGTGCCCTGGTGCAGGTCACGCCGGCGAGGGGGACCTGAGGTGGATCTTCGACTTTCTGGGAGGTCTGGACACTGTCCACGTTGTCCCCGGTCTTCCGAGGAGCCTGGCGGGCTCAGCCCTGACTGCGCAGAAAGTGGGGTGAAGCGCCACACTTCCCGGTTTTGAGCCGACGCTGTCGGGGCGGGTAGTAGCCCTGGCTGCAACCCCAGGGCGTGGGGGCGGGGCTGCGGGTGGGAGGAGCGGTGGCTCCCAGCCCAGGGCGTGACCAGGGAAGTGCAGGGGGAGGAGCAGGGACGAGCGCGTTGGGGGGCGGTTCCTGATGTTGCTGAAACCAAAACCGAAGTTGCCTTTTCCTGGAATGGGCGGGGATTTTCTTTTAATAAGCCTTTATTTGCCCTGGCTTGAGCGCGGGCTGCGAACCAGGTTTCGCAGGTTCGAGTCCCAGTCCAGCCACATGCCTAGGTTGCAGGCCATGGCCCCCAGCAACTGCACATTGATGTTTTTCTCTCTCTCCCTTCCTCCATTCCCTCTCCAAAAATAAATAAATAAAATCTTTTAAAAAAGGCCTTTATTTAATAAAAATTAACTCTCACGAGAAGGGGCAAACGCCTGTTTCGGGATGACTTGGGTTCGTGTGCGCCCTGAGGGTTGGTGCTGTGCTGGGGACAGGCGGTCAGGTGCTGTGGCACCTCCTCAAGCAGAGGCCGCAGGGACCAGGTCGGGGTCCCTTCACAGCCTCACCTCTGTGCGTCCCCCTCCACAGGGTCCTACGTCAGCAGAGACTGTGACCTGGACCTTGTCATCCAGTACAGCCCGTGCCAGCCTGGCTCCTTCACCACCCACCGACACCCGGAGACGGCGTGCCTGCCCTGAGCTGAATGCCGGGAGGGTGAGTGGGCGCAGTGAGCTTGGGGGCCCTTTGGTTCCCACAGCCCGTCCTGCAGCGACCTGGCTCCTAGGAATCACCCCAAGGGCAGGTGTCACAGGTGAACAGGACGTCGGGGTGAGCAGGACGCATGTCCACAAGGAGGACATGGAGTCTGTGGTGCAAGGGTCCCCCTGAGGCATCCGGGGATTCAGAGCCCCTGTCCAAGAGAGGAACGTACAGGGTTCACCCCGCACCTCTGCGTGTCCCACAGTCTGGGAGGAGGCTGGGGTCCTGCCACCTTCCCACCCCACGCTCCCGACACTGGGGCAGCGACCCAGCGCACCATCCCCTGCACTTGGAGGGGGGACTTAAATCCGAGCAGGGGTCAGGCCAGGTAGAAAGGCGGCAGCCTCCCCCCGATGTGTCTGCCTCACTGAGGAATAAACCGCAAGGCATGGAAAATAAATACATTTCAGGATTCCTTGTTGTCCTTCTGAGGAGAAGGCCATCGGCGTTTCAACAAGGACATCCCGAGTCTGCGCTTGGCTTCGGGCAGCGAGGTCGGGGTGACAGTGTTGCTCCTGCGGACCCTGAGTTCCATGTGTCCCCCGTCGGGTGTCCCTTCTTCGTTTCCTTTCTCAGTTCCTACAGCCGTCAGGGCGCAGGCTGTCCGCTCTCTGGTTGACCTTGTTCCCCGGGTGGTTTCTGCTTTCGGACGCAATCGCAGGAGGGGCTGAGGACACCTCCCTCTGGAAGTGCACCCGTGTCCACGTTCTGTCCTGCGACCTCACTGCCTTCATTTCCACGTTCTCACGGGATTTTGGTGGGTCCTCAAACGGTCCTACATACTGCGTCCTGCCGTCTGCAAGCAGTGCAAAGGCTCCTTCTCCCTCTCGGATTTGCTTGCTGTTTGTCTCTGTCTCGCGTGACCGCTGTTGCTCGGACTCCCAGTGCTCTGGTGCGGGGAGGTGGTGAGAGTGGGCGTCTGTCTTCCTCCTGATCAGAGAGAGGGAGCTTTCGGCTTCTCACTGTTGTGTGTTGTGTCACGGTGTGTCTAGGAAATACATTTGTTTTTTTAAGATTTATTTTATTTCTGTTTAGAGGGAGGGAAAGGGAGGGAGAAGGAAGGAGAGAAATACATCCGTGTGTGGTTGCGTGGTATGCACCTCCTACTGAGGACCTGGCCCATAACCCAAGATTGTGCCCTGAGTGGGAATCGAACCAGCAACCTTTTGGATCCCAACCCTGCACTCAGTACACTGACCCCCACAAGCTACGGAAGGAATTATGTTTTTCATAACACGTTTTTATTAAGAATTATAACAAAATTGGATGCAATTTATACACAGTGCTCTTGTAGATTTTACTATAATGAACAGCATTAAATGTGAATTTTTGTATTATTGCCAGTGTCTCTTTAAAAGCAATTCCTGCCAGTGTAATCTTTGGTGCTACGGATAAAACTTTTTCGGGCATTTAGTATACAAGGAGTGACCCAACCAGAAACAGGGAAAAAAATAAACAAACCAGCAGTTACCTTCTGGAGGGTGGGCCCTTTGCAGTCCAGGCTTCCCCACTAGGAGAGAAAGTTCTAGGAGCCCATCTGCATCCGTGACCAGCTGGTGGTCTTGTGAGAGGCTGTGTTGGGCTTTACTGAGTTTTTTTCTACTTCTCTCCCAGAGCACTGGCCCATTTCCCGACGGGTGACTTACCAGCCCACCTGCCCACCTGCGCTGAGTGTTCAGCAGTTTTTGACCAAATCCCACGTGCCCCACCCTCCCTATTCCCCCGATCTCACCCAGAGTGACTGTTTTTCTTTCTCGGGTGAAAAGAGTCCACAAAGGAAACATCCCGACATCTAAGACGTGAAACAAAACGGCAGAAGCTTTAAGAGGCGTCAGAGCCGCCGAGTCCAGAGAGTGTTCAGGTCGGTGGAGGGACGTCCCCACGGGTGTCCCCCATCCAGGGGGGAGCATGTGAGGGGGACCAAAGGCTAAAGGTGTGAGAATAAAAACTCAATTTTTATGAGTAAATTCTCTTTTTGGGTCCCCCCTTGAGTACATGTGGCCAAATGCATCCACAGGAGTTCACATTCACGTGAGACACAGGATGTAATTCCCATTCTAAGTTATTTAAATTTCATTCCTTTAGGATTTATTTTAAGTTGGTGTGTGATAGGAATAAAAAAACAGTAAATGCCCTTCAAAGTATTGTGGAAATGTGTCCCCCACTCTGGAAATTTTTAATCTTTAAATCATTGATGTATTTTATTAATTATTAATTAATTAATTTTAATTTTGTTCAAGTGCAGTTCTCTCCATTTTCCCTGAACCACTGCCCCTGCACCAAGCTATCCCCTAAAACAGTGTGATAATTTAAAGCACAGGGTGGAAAGGCCCTGGGCTTCTGCCCTGGGTGACAGGGGATCCCCTGGGAGGAGCTGAGCAGGAGGGAGGTGAGGGGCCAGGACCAGCTGGCTGCTGTGTGGACTGTGCCCTGCAGGGGGCAGCAGCGGGAAATGGGACCAGAGCAGAGGGGCCTGCCTTCCTCAGAGGGTGGTGGTGTGGGTGCCCACCTGGTAGGGGCAGGGAAGTGGGGGGCTTCTGAGCAGGTTGGCACAGGAGAGCCCGGTGCTCCCTGCTGGCGAGGGATAAGGTCCCTGCATTACCGCCCCACGTTTCATGGCTGATTTCCATGGTGGGATCCAAGGTGAAGAGACCCCCAGGGCACATTTGCAGAGGAGGCTCTCTGGTCCCCAGTGATGGCGGTGGTGCCCGGGTCGGCCCTGGGCAGGCAGCCTCTCCACGTGGAACCCTCCTCCTCCTTCCAGGGGGTCCCTGCTGCCCAGCCCCTGCTGGCCTCTCTCTGTGCACAGCAGGTCAGGATGGGGAGGTGCCTGGTGCCCCGACTGCCTGCCCTCCCTGTGTGCCTCGCCGTGGTCCAGCTGCTCAGCCCCTGCTCAGGTAGGACCGGCTGTGCATCTGTGTGTCTGAATCCTTTCCCTTTGGGCCCAGCCAGAACCCAGGACTCCACCCACCCCTGCAAGGCCCATCCACACCGCACCTGTGTGAGGACTGAGTTCCCATCTAGGTGTCTGTCGCCTCACCCTCACTGCTGGGACACCCCCTGGGTGTCTGGCCCTGCTCACTCTGATGGAACCCCCCCTTCTGATGAGCAGCTGAGTTTGCTGTGGTCGGACCCCCCGAGCCCATCCTGGCCATGGTGGGTGAAGACGCAGACCTGCCCTGTCACCTGTCCCCGGAGATGAGCGCTGAGGACATGGAGCTGATGTGGGAGCGACCCGGCCGCAGGCAGGTAGTGCACGGGTACGCACACGGGCAGGAGGACACGCCGGCAGAGGAGTTTCGAGGGAGAACTTCGATTTCACGAGAGGACGTCACTGCGGGGAAGGCCGCGCTCCGGATTCGCAATGTCAGCGTCTCTGACAACGGAACCTACCTGTGTTATTTCCAAGACGGAGACGTCTATGCAGAAGCCCAGGTGGAGCTGCAGGTGGCAGGTGAGGCTCAGGCTTGTTCCAGGCTCCTTTCCCTGGGCGGGGGCAGAGGCTGCAGACCTACCCCAGAGCACGTGGGCTGCTCACCAGCATCGGCCCTTTGCCACCTCCATCTCTGTTCCTCTGAGGCCTGTTACACACCCAGGGGTCCCCCAGGGTGACTTCCTCCTGCACCCAGTACAGAGTCCCCCACGCCACCCAACAGTCTCAGCGGGGAGTGGAGGTGGGGGACGGGAAGGCTGAGGACACCTCCCCGCAGTGGGTGGCACATGGGTGTTTGGGTTCAGCATATTCCAGACCAAGGCCATGGGTCCAGGGCTCTGACCTACAGGGACAACTCCTGTGGGGCCCAGGTCCTCTGCCACACCCCCGGGAAGACAGCTGCAGTTGTATAGGTTGTGTCGTCCTCGGTGCAGCGAGGAAGGACGCTCACCTGGGGACAGGGACACCAGGGTGACTCAGAGAGGGGGCGTCAGGGAGGACTCGGTGCGGTTCAGGGGGGTGTAGAAGCAGCGCTGGGCTCTGAGTGGGAGTCGGTCAGGATGGTGCAGGTGTCACTGGTCACTCACAGCCGGCACAGGGAGGTGGGTCACTGCACACAGTTCATGATTCCTCTGTGCTGCCACCCAACCCTTCAGTGGCCCTATCATGGCCCCAACCCACCCCAATGAGGAAGTGCCTTGTCTGAGGTGCTGCGCCATGAAGTGCTCATGTCTGGGGGTCAGGGCTATAGTTCGCGATCCCCGGACACAGCCCTGCCCTGTGGCTTCCAGTGCGTGGGGGCTTGTGGAGCAGGGACCGTGCAGCCCCCTAGCCTTGTCCCCGCACGGCCCCTCCTCAGCCTGCTGTCCCTTCCTGGAGACCTCGGCTCCCCCTACAGAGCCCTCCCTGCAGGACTCTGTGTGTTCAGGTCCTCAGAGGGCTGCCTCCCCCTCCGTGTGTTCAGGGGCGTGGGGACAGGTGGCAGTAGCTCCCCGCTTCCTGGCCCCGGGTCTGCTGTCTTCCGTGGGACAGGTCCCCCTCTGCACAGCCTCGCTGTGGACACTTCCGGGGGAGACCCTGCAGGGAGAGCCCAGCAGCCTGGCAGTGAGGGCAGCAGGAGCCTCCCGAGGGGCCGTGCATGTGAGTCACTGCTCGGGTGGCTGCAAGACACCATGTGTGTCTCTTTCTCACAGGAGGGCACCCTGCAACCCCCACGCAACAGGCAGAACAGACAGGGGCAGTGGGGTGGGACCCACTTAGGCCGAGGCGCACCACCTCCATGCTTGCCCTGGGAGGGGTGAGGGGCTCCTCCAGGGAGCAGCCTGTCTGGGGCAGGGGGAGGGGAGGCTGTGGCAGTCTCTAAGGGGACTTGGGGGAAGCAGCCTCTGCTCTGGCCCAGAGCCCCCTGCATCCAGCACGAGGGTCCAGCCAGGGTCAGGCAGTGGCCCCTCGGGGATCAGTCTCTGCTGCACAGCACACACTGGGAGCAGCTCCTGGTCAGTCCCTGCTGGGCTCATCAGTGTGGGCGCCCCTCCCTGGTGAGGGCACCCCACCAGTACAGAGGGCTCCCCGCGATTCAGCTCATTTCTCCTCCCCAGCGCTGGGTTCTGATCCCCACATTGACATGACGGGCTACGAGGCCGGAGGGATCCATCTGGAATGCACGTCTGCCGGCTGGTACCCGCAGCCCCAGATCCAGTGGAGAGACACCAGGGGACAGAGCTTGTCCTCGGAGGCAGCATCTGAGGCTGCAGACCCCCAGGGCCTTTATGCAGCCTCAGCCTCTGTGATCCTCGAAGACGGCTCTGGGGACGGGGTCTCCTGTGTCATCAGAAACCCCCTGCTGGGCCAGGAGAGGTCAGCCAGGCTTTCCGTCTCAGGTGGGTGCCCTGCCCCCTGCCTTGGGGGAAGAAGCAGTGGTCTTCTATTAACCTGGGTCCCTGCGGGGCACAGAGGGCACACACCAGGGACCTGGGGACCCTTCCACTGAAGCGGTTCATGTCACAAACACCTTCTGAGCTCTTCCTGCCTGCGTGCGACACACGGATCCAGGCAGTGGGACATGGGGACAGATGGGAAAGGTCAGCAAGCACACCAGGAGGGGGAAATAGGTACACCCCAAATCTCAGTGAAAGGGCTAATCTCCTTACAACATAAAGGAGCACAGTGGATAAAAGAGCAGAAACGGGAATCATCAGTTCCCAGGGAGGTAAAACTCACAGGAAGATGCCAAATGTGACAGAACAGGGCAAGACTTTCCACAAGGGAAATTGACAGCACCACGACAAACGATGGGTGGGCGCCCTCTGGTGGCGGGCTGTGGGGAGACAGTCCCTCAGACGTTTGTTGTCCCAGAAGAGACAGCTTGCACACCAGCTCATAGGAGCTGTTTTTGCTGCAGACAAGATAAAAATTAACTATATTTAGTTTTCAAAACTGAATGAAACCTGTGTGGCACTCACCCTGCGTCAGGCACTGCATAAGCATTAACTTAATGCTCTCACTGATGAGGACGCCAGGAACAGATCGTTGTGTCATTAGTTCAAGGTCACAGCGCTGGTGGGGCCGGAGACCCGGGACTGGAACCCAGGCCCCCAGCCCCAGAGTCTGTTCTTCGTCACCTGACTCCGCTGACTGGGGGGCAGGTATTCGGGGGTGTGCAGAGGGGACGTCAGTGACACTGTGTGTGCGTCCTCATGCTCCCTCTCATCCCATGGGGGCGGAGACGTTTCAGGAAACCGTCCTGACTGTGTGGCAGTGAGATTCTGGGCGCTCTGGGGACAGAGAGATCCCTTCAGGGGCTGACGCCACCCCTTCACAGGTGCCTTCTTTGGAAACACACTGCCTTGGAAGGTGGTGCTCACAGTGATGGTGCTGGTTCTTGGGGAGCTCCTGGTGGGCGTGGCGTGCTTGTTGCACCAACGGCGGAAGAGGATCCAGGCCCTGTCCCAGAAGAAGAGAGCAGAAGCTGAGAGAGATGTAGCACTGGCAAAGCTGCAGGTGGAGTGGCAGCTGCAGCGACTCATCAAAGGTGAGGCCCAGCTGCAGGTGGTCCCTACCTCCCTGCCCCGCCCACCACCCGGCTCCTCCTCTGCATATCCTTGATGGGACTTCCTTCTTCTCTTTATTTCCAGAGAGGCTGCAGGATGCGCTCCGTAAGTCCCCATCCCCGTCCCTGTGTGTCCTGGGGTCCCTGGTGACATTGTCACTGACTCCACACGTGGTTCCCTGCAGGGCAGAGAAAGCCCAGGTACCAAAAACCTTTGTACCGGGACCAGAATGAAGATGGGTATGATAGGTGAGTTCAGCCCCTTCCCTCACCCCTGACCGCCCAGGGGAGGAAATGAGGACACTAGTGGCACCAGGCAGTGGACTCTCTCAGTGGGGAAGGGGCTGCGGTTTCTCTCCAGTAGGGGACACGAGGCCCGGACACCCCCAGAATCCCTGGAAAAATATCCTCCTCTGGTGAGGGAGGCCCCGGGGGCTGCGGCGCTGCTGTCAGTGGGACGAGGGTGGGGTTTCCTGCAGCTGAGGTGACAGTCGGGTGCTGCTTGTACTCTCGTCCTCTGACAGCTCAGGGAGACCACCCATGTGGCAGATCCAAAGGTCAGACTTATTAAGTGGAGGAACCCAGCGAGGTTACAGACCTCGCCCCTGCTGCCCGCCCAGCCGCTCTGGTCCCGCTACACAGGAGGGGGCGGCTTTAACTCACCAGTCACCCTCGGGCCCTGGGTGCCCTTCTGCCAGGCTCACTGTCTCCACATGAATGATCCCCAGGCCTGTCGGGAGCCCGGCCACGTCAGATGCTACCTGCAACTCCTGTCCCGGTAGGATACTTCACTGAGATCGTCCTGGGTGCCCAGGGCCTCTCCCCACCGTGGGCCCAGGTTGCCAGCTGGAGCAGTCACAGCGCACAGCACACGCCACGCCTGCCTTCCAGGATCGAGGCCAGGGCTCCCTCCATGATTTACTGTTTTGAGCCACGAACAGGATGTACTTCAAATTCGGGCAGGGGGTTCCCGAAACTAGCTGGAGGAGGTTCATGAGGTTCTCGGGACTGGAGGAGAACGACCTTGTCATCTGTGAGCACAGGGACCCGGGGACCGTGGCGGAACAGCACCATAGGATGCTACTGCGCTGGCAGAGCGAGCTGCGTGGCTACTGAGAAGTGCAGTGGCTCAGACATCACTGTACGTGGGTGTTTGTCAGGCGCCTTGTTAAGTGGAGGAATCCGGTGCCCGCCCATTACCCACACTACAATGACACGAAGGGGGTTATAAACAACCCCCGTGGACACGAAGGTGAGGGGAGAGGGTGCAGGACCACAGAAGATGGAGAGTGAGCGACAGTGTGCTCGCTGCCGTGTAATTCCAATGAGCCTGCATGTCCGCTGGCCCCGGGGGCGCTGCAAGGAGGCGCTGCCTGCGACAAAGCCCCAGAGATGCCCGGGAAGGAGGGAAACGATCTGACTCTGCAACAGGGGTCCGTGCGGTTCGGAGAGCCCGGGTCTGTGCTGTTCCTGCAACAAGGAACTTAATCCAGGCTCACTCTCCTCCCCCGTTCCTCCTCCCCCAGAACAATAGGGGCTCGTTCTCTGAGGGGGTCCACTCAAGAAGGGTCTGCACTCAGGGTCACCAGGCACCAGTGGATCCGTGAGATTTGGTTTCATTAGTTTGTTTCCTGAAGTGCTGCCTCCAGGCCCACACAGCTGGCTCCCAGACCATGCGGTCAGCAGCAGGAACAGAGCACAGAGGGAAACGCAAAGCCCGATGGTTGTGCCCGGAACAGAGCGCGGGCCAAAGCCGTTCCCACGGGGTGGGGGGCCGTCGGCACCCTGATTTCTCGTGTCACAGGTCAGCTCCGCCGAGGCCGCCGACTCTATTCTCACTCCCTGGGCGGGAAACACTGGACCAACTCTGAGCCTGAAGCCCACGCTGGCTTCGTAGCAGAGGTGTGAGGGTTTCCTGCCACTGTCACAGAGGGGCATGGCTTCTGTTCATAAAGTCTGGTTTCGGGGGTCCCCAGGTCCTGAGTCCTCGGGTGTCATGAGGTTGAGTCCCATCCCTGTTTGTCGACGCGGTCAGGGGCCACAATGCCCGGCCCACGTTCTCCCAGCTGAGCTTCTGTGACGTACCTGGGGTCCGCACAGCCTTCCAACCCCCACCTGCATTTGGGGGCCCCTGTGGGCAGCGTGATGGTCAGAGCTCATGGGTTGCTTGGCGTCCCCATGGCAGATGCCCTCCGAACAAGAGTCAGCTCAGGTCACGTTCAGTCCCCAGCGGTCGCTCCCTAGAGTAGGACAGATCCTGGGGACACGCAGACCCCTCCGTCCCAGCACCGCGTGCCCCCCACAAAGCCAGTGGCATTGGCATTCCCGCCCCCCCTCGGGCCGTCTGTCCTCTGTCCGGGTTCCTGCGCCATGACGACACTCTCCTTTCAGAGGAAGCAGCTTCTTCACTCTGTTCTCGTCCTAAACACACGTCTGTCCTCCTGGGAACTCGGGACGTAGGATGGAGCGATTGTCCCCAGCGACTCGCTACCGCACCGTCCTGTGCCGGGGCGGGGGGCGCGGCCTCCCTGTCCCACTGGGCCCCCCTCCAGTGGGGGAGACCCGCCGCCATCCCGGTGTCTCCGTGTCCGACCCCCACGGCCGTCTTCCCCCACACCTGCACCAGCGTCCCTCGGACACGAGGGCCCCCAGGCGGTGTCATACTTCAGTGTTTCAAGGTAGCTGACGATCCCCCTGCCACGGCTCGCTCAGCCGGTGAAGCTGTTCTTCAAGGCGGTGGCTCCCGTCCGTCCTCAGATTCTAAAGTGGGGTCTGGGGTCTCTCAGTGGTTTCTTACTTACTTGTGACCTGCCGCTGCTCCCGCCTTTGCTCTTCCCCTCGGTCTTCCTGATGGCTTGTGCTTCCTCTTTTCCGTTCCTTTCTCCACCTGTCACAGTGAGTGTGGTTGGTCGGCAGTCCTGGTTGGGAAGGAGCGTCACTGGGTGAGTCTGCTGCCGGACTCTCCCAGGTGAACAGACATCTCTCTTCTCGGGGTTTCTCTGCCCCGTTCCCGTGAGTGAGGAGCACACCGAGTTTTCAGTCAGCTGAGAGAGAGGAGGACTTCTCCCAAGTCCCCTTCCAGAGACACAGCAGCCCCCCCGGGGGGCCGACCTGCTCCCCGCCGGCGGTTCCGCCCGGGTTTGATTTCCAGGTTCTGTACTGAGTCGGCGGCGGGCTGGGGTCCAGAGCACCTGGGGCTGACAGGGGCCCTTGGGGGCCCTCTGGGAACTCACCCGTCACTTGTTCTTTGCTTTCACCCAACTTCTCTGCGACCCCGCTGAAGGAAAAGGGTGAGACTTTAAATGCTGCATCACGAAGCCCCCGGCTGCCCTCCTCCAGTCCCCTCCAACACGGGAAGGAACCGGGTCGTTCCCAGCGGGACCTCCGCACACTGGGGCAGGTGTGCCCGCAGGTCAGAATTGTCCCGCAGCAGTGAGGGGCCGCCTCCCGCCGGCCAGCAGGCCGCACCAGCACGCCCACCAACAGCAGGGGCGGGCCCGGTGGGGGGCGGAGGGAGCCAACCCTGTGCCCTGCTGGTGGGGGCGCAGACGGGCACCGCCCCCGTGGGAACAGTGTGGGGGTCCTTGGGGAGCTGACGGGGGATGTGACTCTGACCCAGCGCCCCCCCTGCGGGGACCACACCCTAGGAACCTTGAAACCCCAATCCAAAAGTGCCCTGCTCCCCACGTTCACAGCAGCACAGTTTACAAGAGCCCAGTGCTGGGAGCAGTTCAAGTGCCCACCGGTGAGCACCCTGTCCCACCCCGTCCTGCCCTGGGCCTTGGGGGTCAGGGGGAAACACGTGGACGTCCGGGCCCCAGGGTCCCTCTTGTCCCCTCCTCTCCCGCTTCTCCCCTGTCTTTCCTGAGCCATGGGCGGGGGCCACGGCCTCCCTCTGCAGCGGGCTGTAGGGTCTGTGCCCGCTGCCCCACCCTCCCTCACTGCCACCCCGGGCTGCCCCAGCAGAGGCAGGCTGCCCACTCTGGCCCTGGGGACAGAGCACTGGGGATGGTGGTCCTGTTACAGAACAAACAAGGGGGTCTGGGACGATATACTATTATTGAAAGATGCCCCCATGTCGGTTATGTCCGCCGCCAGAGGAAAGACGTCTCTCAATGCCAGAGATTTGTGAAAAGGAAAGGAAATGTTCATTTAATGCTGTACAAACTTAAAGTAGTGACCTAATGTCTTCATCAAAAATCCTAAAGTTCCTTACAACACCCACAAACAGACACAGTCCTTTCTTCCTTCCCCCTTTGCCCAGTCCAGAGTACCGTATCTCAGGAAAGGAAATAGAAGTCCATGGCTCAGGCAGTCCTCTGGTTATTGAGACCTCGCTGGGTGCCTGGCACCCTCAGCTGAGTCGCCGGGATCTCTGCTAAAACCAAGTGGTGGTTCCCCCTTCTAAAGCTGAGGAGGTCCCCACTCTGGCAAAGGCACATGGTCCTCTCTCCCAGGGCGACAGGAGTCCCCCCCACTCAGCCAAAACCATGTGCTTCTCCCCCTGCACAATGGTTGCAGGGGGGGCAGGGGGCACCACTCAGCCAAAGCCGTGTGGCGGTTCTCTGCTAAAGCCGCATGGTGATTCTCTCTTGCAGGGCTGCGTGGTTCTCCCTCAATGGCTGCTGCATCTGGGTTTAAATCCCCGTGCCAGTCTTCTTTTGCAGCCCCATTTCCGACTCCTCCCACACTCGGCTTCACATGCCAGAACTCATACCCTTCCAGCTTTACAGGGCTGCCATCCTGAGTCTGGGCAGGTGTGGCCCCATGTCTCGGAGCCATTCATCTCCAAGCTCCCGCGCAAGTGCTGTAACTCGGGGGACCTGCCCTCCAGTTACCTCTTGGTGGGGAAGTTACTTCCATTCCCCTGGCTCACAGCTTGGCCACAGCTATTTAACATATCTAAGCGACCAGTCAAAAGCTGTAGATATGTTAAATGACCACACCAGAGGTCAGCTACAAAGCTGTTGCTATGTGAAAGAGCTCTCATTGGCCCTGCTCCACTTGTCCCTTCCCCCAACCCACACCTGGTGGGTCCGGGTGAAGACATCTTAAAATCTCCTGTACACCTTAAGTTCTGGATCCCATTTCAAATGCCTAGTTGGGGTCCCCCTCTTGGCTGCACCCTGTAACAGTCCCACAGGAACCACAGCAGGACATGGGCCAGGCAGCAGGGCAGGGAGGGGCAGTCGGTCGGGCCACCCAGGCCCTGTGGGTCCACGTCCTCAGCTGGCTTCGGGGACAGTGGATGGGACCCCTGTCTCCTGGGCCTGCTTCTTACTGTGTGAACACTGCCCCTCCGGGAGCTGGGGGTACTTTCCTCACATGTCTTTGGCAGGACTGCAAGTGACTCAGTGGGTCATGGGGCTGGAAGGGTGGTTGTGAACTTTGACCTAAGACTGAAATGCCCCGGATGCAAGGGTTAACCCTGTTCTGTCCCAGCTGCGCCCTCAGCAGAGAGCAAAACAGGAAACTGCCTTGGGGAGCCTGGATCCGCCTCTCAAGGTGCTTTCTGAGCTCGGCGGGGCTGGGGTGGGGGGTTGGTGGGCAGAGGGACCAGGAGCTGGCAATTCCTCCTAAAAAGACCACACTGTCAGGATGGGCAGGGTAGGACAAGTGGGAATCTAGTTACAATTAGCATTTTGGACTACAAATATGGCCACCATTTGGACTACAAGTAATATGGCAACTGAACTCTGACCCAGAAGAGGTGACTGACGTCAGACCAGGAGCCACCAATGCTAAGTTGCTTCTTTGTTCACCAAGACCCAATCCTTGGCTCCCCCGAGAATTCCAGTCATATAAAATTCCCAGCCTTTCCCTTCTCGCCCGCGGTCTTTTCTTAGCCCCTTCTCCGGATGGGGAAACGTCGCCCGGGAGCACAAACTTCCAAAATAAAGCTCATCTGCCTCTTTCCATGGCTAATTGGCTGTTTATTTCCTCGGCGGGGTCTAAGAGAACCTTACACACACCTCGGCTCCACATCAAATTCTAGCCGCGCTGCACCCCTCTTCTCCGTGGTCCCCGCATCGGTCACAAGAGACCCAAGGGACAGGCTGGACGGGCTTTCGGTTCCTTAAACCCTGTTGAAACGGGAAGAGTCTCTAGCGTTTTTCCCTTTGTGATCTGGAGTGTGAGGTCCGAGAATAAGCCCTGAGCTCCCCAGAAGGAAGGTGGGAACCTGGGGCTGGAGGAAGCCCAGGTTCGGTGACTGAGAGGCCTGGACAGGTGCCACCCTGCTGTGCAGTGCGGGGGGGGGGGGGGGGCTGGGAGCACCCACACAGGGTCCTCAGCGAGTGAGTCGCTCCTCCAGGCCTGAGCGAACCTGCCCAGGGCGTCAGACCGCGCTGCACTGAGGGTGCGCCCTCAGCTGGCAACAGGGAGGAGGGAGCAGCTGGGTCCCCAGCCTTTGTTGAAGCTGGACGGACCCCTCCCCTCCAGCTCCCAGGCCCACACACACGGCCATGGACGTCCATCGGGGGGAAACAGGTCAACCGTCCTCCTGGTGGGACCAGGTCTGGTTCTGGGGTGAGGCTGGGGCTTCCTGTGACCGTGGGCCCCTCGTGGGGTCTGTGATCACAGCACACAGTGCTCCCCAAAGTGGGCTGGGGGAGCACCCCACGGAGACACCTTCTGTTGGTGACAGTGCGGACCCGGGAGCCTGGGGCTGGAGAGACGTGGAAGCAGGAACAGTGAAGCTGTGTCCCCCCACCCCCAGGTGTCCCGAGGGGACAGTGGTCCTGCAGCAGTGCAACTCCACAGCGGACACGGTGTGGGGCCCACCCGGTCCAGGTGAGAGGCGGTCCTGTTGTTAAGGGGTCTGTCTGAGGAGAGGAGACCCCGTGACCCCGGGGGAGCCGTCTGACAGGGCCGGTGCCGTTCCCGCTCCTTCCCATCAGCCCTGGGACCAGCAGCGCGCCCCGCCCCCTCAGCCCCCAGCAACCCCGAGTTACTTTCTGGGACGGACCCCCTGTTCAGGTCGGGTCACAGACACAGAATCCAGTGACATGTGTCCTTGTGTGCCCGGCTTCTCTGTTTCAGGTCTGTGTCTCCCAGGCCCTGGGTCACAGTAGGACCTGCCAGGGGGTCACCTCTCTGTGTGGCCGAGGGACACTCAGACGTAGGTGCAGACAGACACGTGTGGTGGTGTTCACTCTCCTGCTCAGGGACTCGGGGACACTTTTAAACAAACAGACCCTGAACCCCATCTGTGACAAGGACATCTTTTGAGTAAGTGGTGTTGGGGACCCTGGACGTCCCCAGGCCCAGGAGGAGTTGTGCGGTCATGTCACAGCAGATGCAGAAACTAACTCACAATGAGCCAAGAGCCGCCTGCACGGTCTGAAGACGACAGATCCCCTGGTGGGGTCAGAGGGGACGTCTCATGATGTTGGGTGGTGTTTGGGGTGCATGTGACATGGGGTCACCTGGGGGGTGTCTCTGTCTCCGTGCCTCACTGAGTCCTGTTCCCCCGGTGTGTCCACAGTCCTACGATGGCAGAGGTCCTCCGTCCTGTGGTGACGAGTTCCAGTGGGTGGGTGTGCATGTGTCTGTGCGCACACACGGCTGCTCTGTCCGTCTGTGCATCTCACTGAGGGGGGTCCCTGTCTCCCCTTCGTGAGCAGTGTTGGCGTGGTTGCGGGGTGCAGGTGCCCCGACCGAGGGCTTTCTTGTCCTTCCTGAGCGCACGGGGGGGTCGGTCTGTCTGGACTTGGTCTGGTGTCTGCTGGAAACTCTGTCGGCGTGTGACTTCACTGACACGTTTCCTGTTTCTCCCGACGCCAGAGCGCAGACAGCGGTGGTTTGGTCGCGAGCTGTTTCACGTTCCCCGGTCTGTCTACCACCTGTGTCTTCTCAACAAGTCGAAAGATCCCAGCCCGTGTGTAGCGGGCCCCCGAGCGGTGCGAGCTACTAGTCGGAGCCCCTGGAGGAGAGTGAGTGACAGCCCGGGCTGGGGGCGGTCCGGGCGCCCCAGGGGGGGGGGGAGAGGGCCTCTGCCGGGTCTTCCGGGTTCTCCCCGCTGCGCCCCCTCCCCCACCCGGAGCCGCCCCGAAGGGGAACAGTCCAGAAGCCATCCGGTGCTTTTCCGCTGAGTCTCAGGCCCCTGCGCTCAGGGACGATCGGTCCCCGGGCCATCTAAAGAGTGGCGCGCTTTTTTTTTTTTAGCATCCGCTTCCTGTCTTGGCTGCACGTGACTCCGTGGGAAACCCGCGTGCCGGAACAGAAGTAATGTCCCAGTTGCGGCCCTAGGGGCGGAGTCGTACGGAAGGCGCTCTCGTGCAGCCAGTCCGCCCTACACGGGTCTGTGATTCCCGTTGCCGTTGATCCGACCTGGAGGACCCACGCGGGCAGCCGCGTAATTGAAACCAGGACACCCGGCTCCGCCGCTGCTCCCGAGCGGGGCTCGCTCCGATCTCCTCGCTCCCCTCTCCCGACTCGGCCGCCGCTCCTCGTCCGGGCGCAGGTGGGTGCGCGGCGCTCGGGGAGGGCAACCCCTACAGCCGGGCCGGTGTTGCCCCGGGTGGACAACTTCGCGGGCAAAGTGAGCGCTCTGAGCGGCGTCCGGCGGGGGTGGGGGAGGGGGAGACCCGCCGCGTTCTGTTCTGACCTCCGGACCCCAGATGCTCTATGGAAGAGCCCGGGTGGGGGTGGGGAACAGAACGCGGAGTTCAGCTCAGCTTTGCCAGTAGCCGGGTTCCTAACACGCCCCGTAATGGGACCGGTCCTCGGCCGGTGGTTGGGGACCCCTGGTCTCCGGGCAGCCAGTGCTCGGGCGGTCGCGGAGCGCCTTCCTCCAGCCCTGCTGAGCCGAGGGTCCCAGGTGCCCGGGGCGGGGGCTGCCTCTGCTCGGCTGGGTGCCGGCCCTGCTGCAGGTGATGGTGGCGCTGGGGAACCTCAGGGGGGTCCCCAGTTTTCTGAGGGGACTGGAGACTATCCACGTTCTGCTCGGGCCTCTGTGGAGCCTGTCTGCGGACTCCTTGCCTGCGGGTCTTTGGGGGTGTCTGTGGGGGAAGGGTGGTTGTGAGTCCAGGGCGTGGGGACGGGATTGCCTACGGAGGAGCCAGGCCGGAGCCCGGGGCGGGGCGTAGGGACGGAGTTGCAGGTGCTGCCACACCCAAACCCACCCCTTGGAGGGTGGCCGGAAAGTTTCTCTTAAGAAGCCGGGTGTTTTATTTGCTAAAAATCATCTCTGATGGGACGGGGCGGACGCCTGTTTCTGGACGACCAGTGTTGCCCCTGCGCCCGTGCCGGAAGCTGCAGAGAGGCCCTGGGGGGAGGAGTGGGCGTGGGCTCTGGGGTGCCCACTCAGCACCCCTCTTCCCAGAGCTGCAGCATCTTAAGAAGAGCTGAGGGTGAGTCAGGTCCCCAGTCCCTGGGACACATGGAGCCGGGATTCCGTGCAGAGGGTTCCAAGGAGACAGGAGCTGAGGGTTGGTGCTGTGCTGGGGACAGGCCCCCAGGTGCTGTGGCACCTCAGGCAGAGGCGGCAGGGATCAGGGGAGGTCTGTGCCCTGGGCCACATCATCACCTCTGTACCTTCCCCACAACCCCACAGGCCCCTAAGCCAGCAGCCTTCGGCATGGACCAACTCACGGAGTGCAGCCTGGGCAAACCTGGCTCCTTCACCATCCACTGCAACCCAGAGACGGCGTGCCTGCCATGTACCCAGTGCCAGGAGGGTGAGTAGGCGCAGTGAGGTGCGGGGGTCCTTTGGTTTCTGCAGCCTGCCCT
The DNA here is from genome assembly GCF_004126475.2 of Phyllostomus discolor. Taxonomy (NCBI): domain Eukaryota; kingdom Metazoa; phylum Chordata; class Mammalia; order Chiroptera; family Phyllostomidae; genus Phyllostomus; species Phyllostomus discolor. Next base: position 169,834,668 of record NC_040908.2, read on the forward strand.
GCATCTACCTTGCTGCTAGGAATCACCTGAAGGGCAGGTGTCACAGGTGAACAGGGTGACCGGGCTGCCAGGACACGTGTCTACGAGGATGACATGTGTCTGTGGTGAAGGGGTCCCCCTGAGGCCCCCCCGGATTCAGGGCAGCTGTCCGAGAGAGGAACGCACAGGGTTCACCCTGCATCTCTGTGTGCCCCACAGTCTGTGAAGGGGCCTGGGGTTCCGCCACCTTCCCACCCCGCACTGCCACCGGGGCAGCGACCCTCCGCCCACAGTCCCCTGCACTGGGGGGAGGGGGCTTAAATCTGAGCAGGGGGTCAGGCCAGTTAGAGAGGCGGCAGCCTCTCCCCTGACGTCTCTGCCTCAGTGAGGTATAAACCGAAAAGCATGTAAAATAAATATATTTTAGGGTTCCTCGTTCTTCTGAGGAGAAGGCCATCGGCGTTTCAACAAGGACAGCCTGAGTCTGGGCTTGGCTTCGGGCAGCGAGGACGGTGTGACAGAGTTGCTCCTGCCCACCCTGAGCTCAGTGTGTCCCCCATGGCGTGTCCCCTCTTCGTCTCCTTTCTCGGTTCCTCCAGCTGTCAGGGCGCAGGCTGTCCGCTCTCTGGTTGACCTTGTTCCCAGGTGTTTTCTGCTTTCGGACACAATCGCAGGAGGGGCTGACGACACCTCCCTCTGGTTACCTGTCACTGCTGCACAGAAGTGCACCCGGTGTCCATGTTGTGTCCTGCGACCTCACTGCCTTCATTTCCACATTCTCATAGGATCTTGTGGGTCCTCAAACGGTCCTACGTACCACGTCCTGCCGTCTGTGAGCGGTGCGAAGGCTCCTTCTCCCTCGGATTTGCTTGCTGTTTGACTCTTGTCTCCTGTGACCGCTGTTGCCCGGACTCCCAGTACTCTGGTGCGGGGAGGTAGTGAGGGTGGGCGTCTGTCTTCCTCCTGATCGGAGAGAGGGAGCTTTCGGCTTCTCACCGTTGGGTGTTGTGTCACGGTGTGTCTAGGAATTATGTTTTGTTTTTGTTATTTAAGATTTTATTTATTTATTAGAGAGGGGGAGGGAGGGAAAATGAGAGAGGGAGAACATCAATGTGTGATTGCCTCTCATGTGACCCCCACTGGGGACCTGGCCTGCAACCCAGGCTTGTGTCCTGACTGGGAATCGAACCGGTGATGCTTTGGTTCGCAGCCCGTGCTCAGTCCACTGAGCTACGCCAGCCAGAGCACATTTTTTATTTTTAAGACTTATTTTATTTCTGTTTGGAGAGGGGATGGGAGGGAGAAAGAGAAGGAGACTTGTGAAGGTGTGGTTGCCTCTTGCTCACCTCCTGCTGGGGACCTGGCCCACAACCCAGGCCTATGCCCTGAGTGGGAATTGAAGCAGCGACCCTTGGGTTCCCAGGCTGGCAGGCACTGAATCCACTGAGCCACGCCAGCCAGGGCAGGACTTATGTGTTTAATAACGTGTTTTTATTCATAATTATAACAAAATTGGAAAAAATTTATACATTGTGCTCTTGTAGATTTTACTAATGAACAGAATTAAATATGAACCTTTGAGTTAATGCCAGTTTTTCTTTTAGAGTAACTTGTCCCATTGTAATCTGTAGAGCTAAGGATATACTTTTTCAGCCCTGGCTGGTATGGCTCAGTGGTTCCAGTGCCGACCTGTGAACCAAACGGTGGCTGGTGGATTCCCAGTCTAGGGCACATGCCTGAGTTTCGGGCCAGGCCCCCAGTGAGGAACATGCAAGAGGCAGCCACAGGGGGTTGTTTCTCTCCCTCTCTTTTTCCCTCCCTTCCACTCTCTAAAAGTAAATAAATAAAATCATAAAAAACCCCAAACTTGTTCAGGGCATTTGGTATACAAGGAGGGAGGGATAAAACCACACAAATTACCTCCAGGAGGGCGGGTCCTTTGTAGTCCAGGCACCCCCACCAGGCGAGAGCTCCAGGAGCCCTCTGCATCCGTAACCAGCTGGTGTTGTGGTGAGAGGCTGCGTTGGGCTTCAGTGAATATTTTTGACGACTCTCCCAGAGCACTGGCCCATTTCCTGACGGGTGATTTACCAGCCCACCTGCCCACCTGCGCTGAGCGTTCAGCAGTTTATGACCAAAAACCCACGTGCCCACCCTCCCTACTCACCCGATCTCACCCAGACCGACTGTTTTTCTTTCCTGGGTGAAAAGGGTCCACAAACGGAAATGTCCCGACGTGTAAGACGTGAAACAAAACGGCAGAAGCTCTGAGAGGCGTCAGAGCCGCCAAGTCCAGAGAGCGTTCAGGGCGGTGGAGGGGCGTCCCCACGGGTGTCCCCCATCCAGGGGGGAGCATGTGAGGGTGACCGAAGGGTAAAGTGTGAGAATAAAAACAGAAGTTTTATAAATAAATTCTCTTTTTGGGTCGCCCCGTGAGTACATGTGGCCAAATGCATCCGCAGGTGTTCACATTCACATGAAACACAGGATGTAATTCCCATTCTAATTTATTTAAATTTCCTTTCTTTATTTTTATACTAATACATTAAAATGGTGTAGGATAGGAATGGGAAACAATAAATATCCTTCAAAATATGTGGAAATGTCTTCCCCATTCTGGGAACTTTAAGACTGTTAAACATTGAGATTATTTTATTTTATTTTATTTCACTTACTTACTTTACTTATTTATATTGTTGTTCAAGTACAGTTGTGTCCATTTTCCCTGACACTCCCCCCGAACCCAGCTATCCCCTAAAACAGATAATTTAATGCACAGGGCGCCATGGCCCTGGGCTTCTGCTCTGGATCACTAGGGACCTGTGGGAGGGGCTGAGCAGGAGGGAGGTGAGGGGTAGGACCCGCTGGCTGCTGTGCGGAGCACGGCCGGCAGGGGGCAACAACGGGATGGAGACTCAGAGCCCAGGGGCCTGCCTTCCTCAGAGGGTGGTCTGGGTTCCCACACCTGGCTGGGGCAGGGAAGTGGGGGGCTTCTGAGCAGGTTCCCACAGTAGAGCCCAGTGCTCCCTGCTGGCGAGGGGTAAGGTACCTGCATTACCGCCCCATGTTTCATGGCTGATTTCCATGGAGGGATCCAAGGAGAAGAGACCCCCAGGGCACATTTGCAGAGGAGGCTCTCGGGTCCCCAGTGATGGCGGTGGTGCCCGGGTCGGCCCTGGGCAGGCAGCCTCTCCACGTGGAACCCTCCTCCTCCTTCCAGGTGGTCCCTGCTGCCCAGCCCCTGCTGGCCTCTCTCTGTGCACAGCAGGTCAGGATGGGGAAGTGCCTGGTGCCCCGACTGCCTGCCCTCCCTGTGTGCCTCGCCGTGGTCCAGCTGCTCAGCCCCTGCTCAGGTAGGACCCGCTGTGCGTCTGTGTGTATGAGTCCTTTCCCGTCGGGCCCAGTCAGAACCCTGGACTCTGCCCACCCCTGCAAGGCCCGTCCACACCGTACCTGTGTGAGGACTGAGTTCCCGTCTAGGGGTCTGTCACCTCACCCTCCCTGCCTGGGACACCCCCTGGGTGTCTGGGCCTGCTCAGTCTGATGGAGCCCCCCTTCTGATGAGCAGCTGAGTTTGCTGTCATCGGACCCCCCGAGCCCATCCTGGCCATGGTGGGTGAAGACGCAGACCTGCCCTGTCACCTGTCCCCGAAGATGAGCGCTGAGACCCTGCAGCTGATGCGGGAGCGACCCAGCCGCAGGAAGGTAGTGCACGTGTACGCACACGGGCAGGAGGACACGCCGGCAGAGCAGTTTCGAGGGAGAACTTCGATTTCATGAGAGGACGTCACTGCGGGGAAGGCCGCTCTCCAGATTCGCAACGTCAGCGTCTCTGACAACGGAACCTACCAGTGTTATTTCCAAGACGGAGACTTCTATGCAAAAGCCCAGGTGGAGCTGCAGGTGGCAGGTGAGGCTCAGGCTTGTTCCAGGCTCCTTTCCCTGGGCGGGGGCAGAGGCTGCAGACCTACCCCAGAGCACGTGGGCTGCTCACCAGCATCCGTCCCCCTGCCTCCATCTCTGCGCCTCTGAGGCCTGTGACAGACCCAGGGGACCCCCGGGGTGACTTCCGCCTGCACCCAGTACAGAGTCCCCCACGCCGCCTACCAGTCTCAGATGGGAGAGGAGCTTGGGGACGGGAAAGAGGAGGACACCTCCCCGCAGTGGGTGGCACATGGGTGTTTGGGTTCAGTGTGATCCAGACCGTGGACATGAGTCCCCCAGGGGCCCACTGCACTGGGTCCAGGGTTCTGACCTACAGAGACAACTCCTGTGGGCCCCAGTTTCCCCACTGACCCCCGGGAACACAGCTCTGGTTGAACAGGTTGTGAGCGTCCTTGGTGCAGCGAGGGAGGACGCTCCCCTGGGGACGGGGACACCGGGGTGACTCAAGAGAGGGGGTGTCAGGGAGGACTCGGTGCGGTTCGGGGGGATGTGGAAGCAGCGCTGGGCTCTGGGCGGGACGCGGTCAGGATGGTGCGGGTGTCACTGGTCACTGACAGCCGGCACAGGGAGGTGGGTCACTGCACACGGTTCCTGTTTCCTCTGTGCTGTCACCACACCCTTGAGTGGCCTTGACGTGGCCCTGACCCACCCCAGTGACGAAACGCCTTGTCTGAGGTACTGCCCCATGAAAGCGCTCGTGTCCGGGCTTCAGGGCTACAGTTCCAGTTCCCCGGACACAACCCTGCCCTGTGGCTTCCAGTGCGTGGGGGCTGGTGGAGCAGGGACGGCGAGGCCCCCTGGCCTTGTCCCCACAGGGCTGCCTACTCAGCCTGTTGTGCCTTCCTGGAGACCTCGGCTCCCCCGACGGAGCCCCCCCTGCAGGACTCTGTGTGTTCAGGTCCTCAGACGGCTGCCTCCCCCTCCATGTGGTCAGGGGCGTGGGGACAGGTGGCAGTAACTCCCCTCTTCCTGGCCCCGGGTCTGCTGTCTTCCGTGGGAAAGTTTTCCCCTCTAGACAGCCTCGCTGTGGACACTCCCGGGGGGTACCCTGCAGGGAGAGCCGGGCAGCCTGGCAGTGAGGGCAGCAGCAGCCTCCCGAGGGGCCGTCATACAAGTCACTGCTCGGGTGGGTGGCTACAGGACACCATGTGTCTCCTCCTGCTCACGGGAAGGCACGGCCCCCACAGCATGGGCAGAATGGACAGGGGCAGTGGGGTGGGACCCACTTAGGCTAAGGGGCACCACCTCCATGCTTGTCCAGGGAGGGGGGAGGGGCTCTGCCAGGGACCAGCCTGCCTGGGGCACGGGGGAGGGGAGGCTGCGGCAGTCTCTAAGGGGACTTGGGGGAAGCAGCCTCTGCTCTGGCCCAGAGCCCCCTGGATCCAGCACGAGGGTGCAGCCAGGGTCAGGCAGTGGCCCCTCGGGGATCAGTCTCTGCTGCACAGCACACGCTGGGAGCAGCTCCTGGTGAGTTCCTGCTGGGCTCGTCAGTGTGGGTGCCCCTCCCTGGTGAGGAGACCCCACCAGTACAGAGGGCTCCCCGCGATTCAGCTCATTTCTCCTCCCCAGCGCTGGGTTCTGATCCCCACATTGACATGACGGGCTACGAGGCCGGAGGGATCCATCTGGAATGCACGTCTGCCGGCTGGTACCCGCAGCCCCAGATCCAGTGGAGAGACACCAGGGGACAGAGCTTGTCCTCGGAGGCAGCATCTGAGGCTGCAGACCCCCAGGGCCTTTATGCAGCCTCAGCCTCTGTGATCCTCGAAGACGGCTCTGGGGACGGGGTCTCCTGTGTCATCAGAAACCCCCTGCTGGGCCAGGAGAGGTCAGCCAGGCTTTCCGTCTCAGGTGGGTGCCCTGCCCCCTGCCTTGGGGGAAGAAGCAGTGGTCTTCTATTAACCTGGGTCCCTGCGGGGCACAGAGGGCACACACCAGGGACCTGGGGACCCTTCCCCTGACAAGGTTCATGTCACAAACACCTTCTGAGCTCTTCCTGCCTGCGTGCGACACACGGATCCAGGCAGTGGGACATGGGGACAGATGGGAAAGGTCAGCAAGCACACCAGGAGGGGGAAATAGGTACACCCCAAATCTCAGTGAAAGGGCTAATCTCCTTACAACATAAAGGAGCACAGTGGATAAAAGAGCAAAAACGGGAATCATCAGTTCCCAGGGAGGTAAAACTCACAGGAAGATGCCAAATCTGACAGAACAGGGCAAGACTTTCCACAAGGGAAATTGACAGCACCACGACAAACGACGGGTGGGCGCCCTCTGGTGGCGGGCTGTGGGGAGACAGTCCCTCAGACGTTTGTTGTCCCAGAAGAGACAGCTTGCACACCAGCTCATAGGAGCTGTTTTTGCTGCAGACAAGATAAAAATTAACTATATTTAGTTTTCAAAACTGAATGAAACCTGTGTGGCACTCACCCTGCGTCAGGCACTGCATAAGCATTAACTTAATGCTCTCACTGATGAGGACGCCAGGAACAGACGGTTATGTCATTAGTTCAAGGTCACAGCGCTGGTGGGGCAGGAGACCCGGGACTGGAACCCAGGCCCCCAGCCCCAGAGTCTGTTCTTCGTCACCTGACTCCGCTGACTGGGGGGCAGGTAGTTGGGGGGGTGCAGAGGGGACGTCAGTGACACTGTGTGTGCGTCCTCATGCTCCCTCTCATCCCATGGGGGCGGAGACGTTTCAGGAAACCGTCCTGACTGTGTGGCAGTGAGATTCTGGGCGCTCTGGGGACAGAGAGATCCCTTCAGGGGCTGACGCCACCCCTTCGCAGGTGCCTTCTTTGGAAACACACTGCCTTGGAAGGTGGTGCTCACAGTGATGGTGCTGGTTCTTGGGGAGCTCCTGGTGGGTGTGGCGTGCTTGTTGCACCAACGGCGGAAGAGGATCCAGGCCCTGTTCCAGGAGAAGGAGAGAGCAGAAGCTGGGAGAGAAGCAGCACGAGCTGAGAGAGATGCAGCACGAGCTGAGAGAGATGCAGCACGAGCTGACAGAAGAGCAGCACGAGCTGAGAGAGAAGCGGCGCGGGCAGAGCTGCAGCTGCAGCAAAAAGCCCAAGGTGAGGCCCAGCTGCAGGTGGTCCCTACCTCCCTGCCCCGCCCACCACCCGCCTCATCCTCTGCATATCCTTGATGGGACTTCCTTCTTCTCTTTATTTTCAGAGATGCTGAAGAATGGGCTCCGTAAGTCCCCATCCCCGTCCCTGTGTGTCCTGGGGTCCCTGGTGACATTGTCACTGACTCCATACGTGGTTCCCTGCAGGGCAGAGAAAGCCCAGGTACGAAGCACGTTTGTACTGGGATTGAATGAAGATGGGTATGATAGGTGAGTTCAGCCCCTTCCCTCACCCCTGACCGCCCAGGGGAGGAAATGAGGACACTAGTGGCACCAGGCAGCGGTCTCTCTCAGTGGGGAAGGGGCTGCGGTTTCTCTCCACTAGGGGACACGAGGCCCGGACACCCCCAGAATCCCTGGAAAAATATCCTCCTCTGGTGAGGGAGGCCCCGGGGGCTGCAGCGCTGCTGTCAGTGGGACGAGGGTGGGGTTTCCTGTAGCTCAGGTGAGGGGTGGGTGCTGCTCATACTCTTGTCCTCTGACAGGCCAGCAGCAGTATCATCACACATATGACAGATCCAAAGGTCGGACAGTCGGGGGCCCAGCGAGGTTACAGACCTCGCCCCTGCTGCCCGCACAGCCCTTCTGGTCCCGCTGGACAGGAGGGGGCCGCCTCAGTGGACAGGTCACGCTCGGGCCCCGCAGGCCCCTCTGCCAGGCTCGCTGGCTCCGTGTGAATGAGCGTCAGGCCTTCAGGAGCCCGGCCAGGTCACGTCCTACCGCGCTCTCCTGTCCCCCTGCCTGGGCCCTTCTGCGAGGGGAGCCTGGGCGCCCAGGGCCTCCCCCGCCGCGGCCCAGGTTCCCGGCTGGAACACTCAGTGCACAGCACACGCCACGCCCGCCTTCCAAGGACGAGCCCTCCTCTGCCTCCGTGATTCACTTTTTTGAGCCACGAATAGGATCTACTTTGAATTTGGGCGGGAAGTTCCCAAAATTAGCTGGAGGATGAGGTTCAAGGGACTGGAAGACAACGACATTCTCATGTGTGAGCACCGGAGCCCGGGGACCCTGGCGGAGCAGCACCGCAGGAGGCGGCGGCCCCCTGCGGGCTCGTGGCGGCCCTCCGTGAGATGCGGCTGCGGGAGCGTCTGGACAATGTCACCACCGAGCTGGTGCGGAAGGTATCTTAGGTCGTGAGGACGCAGAGCCCCGAACTAGAGTCAGCTCTTTCAGCAACAGCTGTGACTTAGTGGCATCCTGGGTCCTGGCCTTCCCCAGGTCCCTTCCCGTGGGCGCCTTCACAGATCCCAGATGGGACGGAGCCCCTTCCGTGTCCAGGGAGCTTCTTCGGGATGCTTCTGATGGGGAGGACCGTGCGGCCAGGGGGCTCTCTGCCAGCGTTGCGGAGGTCCAGGGTATTGCTTATGGCCAGTGTGGCCAACACGCTGCCCCTCAGGGGACTCCAGGGGCCCTGAGCTGCTTGGAAAGGGACCCACGGGCTGTGCTCGGTGGGCCCACGAGCCGGGGCCGCCTCCAGAAATGGAGGCCAGGATGGATGGCTGGTCCCGTGTGTGACCCCAGCAGGTCACTTGATCTTCCAGGCACTGCGATGTCCCCCAGCTTCCACTTGGGAGTGCCATACGAGGGTGACACTTAAATCAGTCTGTGACAGACAAACCAGCGACCACTCCCAGCTGCCACTAGGTTAGCTGGGGTGGGGCATGGGGACAGTTACTGCCACATGCCAGCTGTACAGGCCCTTGTACAGTTCTTTACATGTTTAAGCATACGTGCTTTTACTACTTTATTCAGGTGGTAAAATTCCTCTTACATAGTGTTTTCACATGTGTGTAGAAATTTTTTTACCAGTAAAATTTATATTCTGAATCATGTTTCTGTCATTCCTGTTGCGGGGACAACTTCGGGTGTGCTGTCCTTGGAAGGTGACATCGTGCACAGAGAGTCACGGGAACGTTGGGTGTGGTTTGTGGGTGCAGGGCCCCGAATCGGGAACCAAGGCCCAGAGTGGCCTCTTGTCTGGGTTGTGGAGTCCCCGGGGCCTCTGTCCCTGGGAATGACAGCACCGTCCGTCCAGTGCTCCCCTGAGAACGCGCCCGCCCTGCCCCCTCCTCACTTACCCCAAACAGCGCCCGTCCTTGGAGGTGCTCACCCGGGGCCCTGCACTCCCGTGGGGCGCCGAGCACCTTCAGCTCCCACGCAGTCCCTCAGCGAAGTCCACGCCACTCCAGCCAGCCTGTCCCGTCCAGACCCTTGGGCGTCATCCCCACAGGCATCTACTCCCGAGTCCCCCCCACCCCAGGTTGTGAGGGTCCCCTGTCCCTCTCAGACCTGTGTGCCCAGCCCCCCAGGCCCCACCTCCCTCCACACTGTTGCCCGTCACTGGCGCAGCTTCTGTCCACTCTGGCTCCCCTCCGGCCTCCCCGAGTCCAGTCTCCTCCACTAGCAGCTGGACTGGGGGTGGGAGCACAGATCTGGCCTCCACCCTCCCCGCCACCCACCCTTACCCCACCCTGGGGAGGGTCCTGCCATTCCTGATTCCTTTAGGAGAACTGCCAGCCCCAGCCCGCACCTCAAGTCCCAAACTCTTGCTGGCGTTGCTGCGTGGGTCCCGTGGTCACGTTGAGTCTGTCAGCATCTTGCCTTCTCCTGGGGTCACTCCCAGGACAGTCCACTCAGCCTGGAATGCACGCCCCCGTCCACCCCAGTCCCTTCCTCTAAGCCTCCTTGGAACTGGTCTTCTGTCAGAGCCAGCCCATTGCAGCCCCAGGGGCAGATCTCTGACCATCTGGCTGGGGATTGTCCCCACATCACTGGGGTCATGCTGACTTCAACACCCATGCACGAGATGACCTGTCCCTGAGGCCTGCGTCTCCACAGAGGGACTTCGACCTCTGCCCCTCGCCCTGTGCGGGGCCACATCGAGGGACTGTCCTTCCCAGCACCCTGCGTGATCCCAGGGACAAGGCTCCAGTGCGCCGGCCATGTCCACCTACATACCACAACTCCCAGCATGCGGGGGGACGCTGGTGTTGAAGCCTGAGGCGGTTGGTTGCGTACCAAGTGGACCTGTTCCCGTTGGCAGACCAGGGGCAGGGCCGGGCAGGGCAGGACTTGCAGTCCCACCAAGCGAAGCTTGCCAGATTCTGGGAATGAGTCCCTGTGGTTTGGGATCCAGGAGTACTAGGGTAGCGGGTTGCTCCCAGGAGCAGGGTGACTGCTCACAGTGGGGTGTTCGAGGGGTGACCCTAGCCAGAGGGGCTGGCCCCCGGGTCAGACAGGGGTCACCACATTCCTGTTGGGCCTGAGTCCTCCTGGGTCTTGGTGGGCCGGCTTCCAGGCCCAGTGTGGCTGGAGACTCAGGGTAGACGCCTGCCTAGAAGGCGGAGGGGAGACCTGTCCCCAGCAGACTGGGCCTGAGCTCGGGACACCCTTTTGGGATTGAGGCCCTGTCCCTCAAGACCATCGCCTGCCCAGCCTCAGTGGCCCCTTGGGCTGTGCCAGGGTCCTCTTGCGCCTCTACCCATGATGGTGCCATGTGGCCCCATCTGGGCCTCGCCCTGCTGCCCCAGCTGGACCTCGGGGACAGGCTGACCCTGAGGAGTGTCTGGGTTTCCGCCTGGCCGGGTGTCATCCGGGGGTGGGTGGAGGGAGCCCAAGCCTTGGACTTAGGAAAATGGGGCCGCGGAAGCCGGGGGGACGGGGCTCACATGAAAGGACTGGGATTTTATGACGGCGTTCTTTGCGGCGGGCAAACCACGCATTTTGGCGTCAGGACCCCTTTATTCGGTGAGCAGCCCTGGCGGCCCTGCCCACCAAGTCCCTAGCATCTCTGGGGTGGACGGGGGTATCCACAGGCTGGTTCCCCGGGACCCTCGGATTCCTGACAGTCTGGGGCAACCTTCCCTCAGGACACACGCTGCACGTGGGTGTGTCCCCTGGCTGGGGGAAGTGAGAGGCCAGCTCCTCTGAGACAGACCCAGCACCCCAAGTTCAGGCTGTGGAAGGCCCTTGGCCCCTGTGGTTCCCCTGCTCCCAAGGGCGTGCTGGGCCTCCAGGTGGGGGCTTGGAGTTGCGGGAGGCCCCCAGGTGACAGGCTGCTGAGCCACACCAGCACCCTCCGTTAGGGCACCCAGCACACCATGGACACGGGTGCCTGGATGCCAGCACCGTCCGCACCCACAGCCGGGGTTCACAGCTGGATTGGGGAACAGGCAGGCTGGGCTGGGTCCCAGCGGCAGGGGGTGGAAAGGCCTCAGCGATGGTGGGCCCGGGACAGGCTGTCCGGGTGGAAAAGGGCAGCTGGGTTCCTGTGTCTCTCCAGTGAAGCGGGTTCCTGGTTCCTGTTTCACCGTGAACCACGTTGCTGGGGTGTTTCGTTCCCTTTCGTGGCTTCAGAACTCAAGCTTTTCCGAGCCTCGGTGAGAGGCGCCCTGTTTTACACCATGAGGCCTGGGGCGGGACCCAGGAGTTCTGGATGACTGACAGGCTTTCCTGGCTGAACCGTTGACCTTGGGGCATCTCCCAGACACTGTCCTTTCCCAGGACACAGCCCGCAGGTGCCCGGGCAGAGGGCGGTGGCCCTGTGTGCCTGCAGAACCAGCTGAGTGGTGACCCTTATGACTTTACAGACACGGACGCCACCTCCGGCTGCTCAGTGGCGTCGGCCCCCCTGTCCAGAGTGTGTAGAGCGCAGCATGAAGAGACTCGGGGCAACCTAGGAGGCAGTAGCTGTAGTTAACAACGTGCTGTTGTGCACGTAAAATGTCGCTAGGGGCCCTGGCTGGTGTGGCTCAGTGGACTGAGCGCCGGCCTGGGAACCCAAGGGTCGCTGGTTCGATTCCCAGTCAGGGCACATGCGAGGTCCCCAGTAGGGGGCGTGCACGAGGTGACCTCACATTGCTGTTTCTCTGCCTCTCTCCCTCTCTGAAAAAAATTTTTTAAAAAAAATGTTAAGTATATTTCATGTAAAGCGTTCTTACTTTGAAAAAGAGGAAAGGAAAAGGTAATGTTCAGATGTCACAATTATGTTCATGACCCCCTGTGGCGGTAGTACCTTGGGTGAAGACACGTGTGCAAACCCATCACATCGTATACATGAAACACGTGAAGTTCCGTCGTGTGCCAGGGCCCCTTGGGTAGACTGCCCCGCAGACGTGCTTTGGGGCCGCAACATCTCTAAACACCAGCAGCGGGGTTACTGCCCGGGATGTCTGGGAAGGCCCCCCCCACCCCCAAAGTCTCTCACTCCTGTTTGTTTGTGGGAACAGACCGGGAGCGAGTTCACGTTGGCCGGAGGGAGCCATTCTCCTCGGGCTCTCCTCCCAGCCTTCCCTGGGGAGGATGGATGGCCCAGGTCCGTGCAGGTCCAGAGTGTGGACTGACACCCGCCCTCCACACCAGCCGCCGTGTTTAAGGGTCATGTCGTGTCCTCGGAGCACAGAGGCACGAGGACGTCCTCACATGAACCTTCGTGATCGTGAGAAACGAGAACAACCCAAATGTCCGGAAAATTGTAGTGAATAGATGAATGATTGCTCGTCCAATTATGAAATTCCGTGGGGCTACTGAGAAGTGCATTAGCCAAAAATATGAAAATACATGAACAAAGTTGCCAGGTACCGTGTTAAGGGAAAGAATCTGGCCCTGGCTGGTGGCTCAGTGGGTTGGGCACGGGTTCCGTTCCTGGTCAGGGCATGAGCCTGGGTTGCGGGCCAGGTTCCCAAGTGCGGGACACGCAAGAGGCAACCACACATTGATGTTTCTCTCCTTCGTTCCCCTGTGTCTGAAAATAACATCTTTTTTTAAAAAAGTATCTGGTGCATGCTAGTTGTTCGTACTAAAACGACAAGAAAGGGGTTTTTATTTTATTTTACTTTGTTTTTATATTATTTGGAAATAGATTTACTCATTGATTGACAAGAAAGGGATTTTTAAATAACCCCCTGTGGACACGAAGGTAAGGGGAGAGGGTGCAGGACCGTAGAAGATGGAGAGTGAGTGACAGTGTGCTCGCTGCCGTGTAATTCCAATGAGCCTGCATTTCCGCCGGCCCCAGGGGTCCTGTAAGGAGGCGCTGCCTGCGACGAAGACCCAGAGATGCCCGGGAAGGAGGGACACGATCTGACTCTGCAACAGGGGTCCGTGCGGTTCGGAGAGCCCAGGTCTGTGCTGTTCCTGCAACAAGGAACTTAATCCAGGCTCCCCCTCCCCCAGAACACGAGGGGCTCGCTCTCTGAGGGGTCCACTCAAGAAGGCTCTGCACTCGGGGTCACCGGGCACCGGTGGACTATGTGAGATTTGGTTTCATTAGTTTGTTTCCTGAAGTGCTGCCTCCAGGCCCACACAGCTGGCTCCCAGACCGTGCGGTCAGCAGCAGGAACAGAGCACAGAGGGGAACGCAAAGCCCGATGGTTGCGCCCGGAATGCAGTGTGGGCGAAAGCCGTTCCCACGGGGTGGGGGGCCGTCGGCACCCTGATTTCTCGTGTCACAGGTCAGCTCCACCAAGGCCGCCGACTCTATTTTCACTGCCTGGGCGGGAAACACTGGACCAACTCCGAGCCTGAAGCCCACGCTGGCTTCGTAGCAGAGGTGTGAGGGTTTCCTGTCACTGTCACAGAGGGGCATGGCTTCTGTTCATAAAGTCTGCTTTCAGGGGTCCCCAGGTCCTGAGTCCTCGGGTGTCATGAGGTTGAGTCCCATCCCTGTTTGTCAACGCGGTCAGGGGCCATGATGCCCGGCCCACGTTCTCCCAGCTGAGCTTCTGTGACGTCCCCTGGGTCCGCACAGCCTTCAAACCCCCACCTGCAATTGGGGGCCCCCAGCGGGCGGCCTGAGGGTCAGAGCTCATGGGTCTGTCTGGCGTCCCCATGGCAGCGCCTTCTGAACAAGAGTCAGCTCAGGTTGCCGCGGTCCAGCCACAGCTAGGTCCAGGGTTTCCTGAAAGGTGGGGAAGGCGTCGGCGATGGGAGACAGACGGCAACACGCCTCAGAGGACAGTGATGCTCTGTTCCGCTTATTGCAGGTACAAGCAGGTGTTTATACTTTCATTTTTAGCAGTGATTGACATTTGCGATTAGGTAAAGCAGAAAAAATTAATACAAAAATAACCAGGAAAAATACAAAAATTCCCATAGATTCAATTATATTAAACAAAGATTATTTTAACCAGGAGAGCCATAAATCAGACAATTAGAAAAGCTGTACGTACAGAGTTTGAATGTCTTATTGTTTATTAAAATTCTCAGAATTTGTCATGGGGCAAAAGGATACGCTAAATTGAACAGAGGTTATAGGAAATTGATGATAAGGCCTTTGTGATGTCTAACTTACCTATTTACCTTTTCTGTCTAAAATATTTCTCTATGTACCATGGACTCTATCTCCCTGGTAACTGTTTCTACGTGCTTAATTTATAATAGTTAACCAGCTTTTCTTATTTCTTTTTTTTTTTAAAGATTTTATTTATTTATTTTTAGAGAGGGAAGGGAGGGAGGGAGAGAGAGGGAGAGACAGAGAGAGAGAGAGACAGAGACATCAATGTGCGGTTGCTGGGGGTTATGGCCTACAACCCAGGAATGTACCCTGGCTGGGAATCGAACCTGGGACACTTTGATTCCCAGCCCGCGCTCAATCCACTGAGCTACGCCAGCCAGGGCTCAGCTTTTCTTATTTCTTTGCCTATCTAATTCTACTTGATATATATTCCTATTCAAAGTAAAGGTGGGGCTGTTACTCCAACAACTTTTAGACATTCAAGGGCTATCTCATTAGAGGGGATTTTATTCTTTGGTCAAGAAATTATTTTATACAACTTCATTGGAATTATGCAAATCAATAAACCTGAGATACAGATATCTAACAATCCCACCACCTTTTAATCTCCAAAACAAACAGGTAAGGAGAGATAAACAGGAAATTCAGCTACAATAAACTCTTTTTATTTCTTAATTAATAAACACCAGGGAGGTCTGCTTCGAGCTAGGCTTTCCACGAAATTTAGACTATTATAAGGCACTTGGACTCCATCCTTATTGACCATTCTAATGCCACCCTCATTATATGCTCCTGTATAAGGCAATGGGAGATCTGGAACCCTCTGGAGACTATTAGCTCCTTTTGGGGGATACCATAATTTGCCAATAATCTAATATGTTACCCAGGGGTATCCCTGGGCTGTGGGTAAGGGCCTATATAGTTTTTTCTTGTTTTCTCAAAAGACTCTTTGTATCTATGGGTAAGGAACAGGCGTGGGAAAGTCCACCAATAATTCAACCTATTGTAACTGATTTATGAATTCTTTTATGGGAACAATCGGGGATAATTTCTTACTCAGGTTTATAAACACTTTATTTAAACAATCTGGGCATGATTCAATAGTCTAGGGAGAACTAGTTGTCCCTTCAGAATTTCCCTCAAAATCAGTCATTGACTCTTTTCGAGCCTCTTTCTTCTCATGGTCTGTTCTTATGGGAATCAGGGTACAAAGTAAGACCCTGATTGATATTAGCAAGGAAATTATTAAAAGCAGCCCCTAGAAAAATTACCGCCCACCTTTGTATGCCACGCTCTCTTCCAGGAAGATGGATTCCTTGAATGCCCTCTTTCCACGTTCAGACCTTGTCAACAAACACGGTTGGAAGAGGGCGTGGCATCAGGTCACCTTCAGTCCCCAGCGGTCGCTCCCTAGAGTAGGACAGATCCTGGGGACACACAGACCCCTCCGTCCCAGCACCGCGTGCCCCCCGCAAAGCCCGTGGTTTTGGCATCCCCCCCCCTCGGGCCATCTGTCCTCTGTCCGGGTTCCTGCGCCATGACGACACTCTCCTCTCAGACGAAGCAGCTTCTGCAGTCCGTTCTCCTTGGTAACTCGGGACGTACGATGGAGCGGTTGTCCCCACCGACTCGCTACCGCACCGTCCTCTGCCTGAGGGGGGGCTGAGGCCTCCTCATCCCACTGGGCCCCCCTCCAGTGGGGAGACCCGCCACCATCCCAGTGTCTCCGAGTCCCACCGCCACCGCTGTCTTCCCCCACACCTGCACCAGTGTCCCTCGGATGCAGGGCCCCCAGGCGGTGTCATACTTCAGTGTTTCAAGGTAGCTGACGATCCCCCTGCCTCGGCTCGCTCAGACGGTGAAGCTGTTCTTCAAGGTGGTGGTTCCCTTCCGTCTGGGAAGGTGGTCTGGGGTCCAGAGCACCCGGGGCTGACAGGTGCCCACGGGGGCCCTCTGGGAACTCACCCGTCACTTGTTTTGTGCTTTCACCAAACTTCTCTGCAACCGCACTGAAGGAAAAGGGTGAGACTTTAAATGCTGCATCACGAAGCCCCTGGCTCCCCTCCTCCAGTCCCCTCCAACACGGGAAGGAACCGGGTCGTTCCCAGCGGGACCTCTGCACACTCGGGCAGGTGTGCCCGGAGGTCAGAGTTGTCCCGCAGGTCAGAGTTGTCCCGCAGCAGCGAGGGGCCGCCTCCCACCGGCCAGCAGGCCCCACCAGCACGCCCACCGACAGCAGGGGCGGGCACGGTGGGGGGCGGGGGGAGCCAACCCTGTGCCCTGCTGGCGGGGGTCGCAGATGGGTGCTGCCCCCGTCGGAACAGTGTGGGGGTCCTCGGGGAGCTGACGGGGGATCTGCCTCTGGCCCAGTGACCCCTGCGGGGATCACACCCTAGGAACCCTGAAACCTCAATCCAAAAGCGCCCTGCCCCCCACGTTTACAGGAGCCCAGTGCTGGGAGCAGCCCAAGTGCCCATCATTGAGCACCCTGTCCCACCCTGTCCTGCCCTGGGCCTTGGGGGTCAGGGGGAAACACGTGGACGTCCGGGCCCCAGGGTCCCTCCTGTGCCCTCCTCCCTCCCGCTTCTCCCCTGTCTTTCCTGAGCTGTGGGCGGGGGCCTCGGCCTCCCTCTGCAGCGGGCTGTGGGGTCTGTGCCTGCTGCCCCACCCTCCCTCACTGGCACCCGGGCTGTCTCAGCAGAGGCAGGCCGCCCACTCTGGCCCTGGGGACGGAGCACTGGGGACGGTGGTCCTAGAGGAACCGAAGCAGGACATGGGCCGGGCAGCAGGGCAGGGAGGGGTAGTTGGTGGGGGCCACCCAGGCCCTGTGGGTCCACGTCCTCAGCTGGCTCCCGGGACAGCGGATGGGCCCCCTGCCTCCTGGGCCAGCTTCTCACTGTGTGAACACCGCCCCTCCCGGGCGCTGGGGGGACTTTCCTCACATTTCTTTGGTGGGACTCCAGGTGACTCAGTGGGTCCCAGGGGTGGAGGGGGTGGTTGGGAACTGTGACCTAAGACTAAAATGCCCTGGATGGCAAAGGTTAACGCTGCTCTGTCCCAGCTGCGCCCTCAGCAGAGAGCAAAACAGGAAACAGCCTTGGGTAGGGGGAGCCTGGCTCCGCTTCTCTAGGTGCTTTCTGGGGTGGGGGTGGGGGAAATGGCTGGGGCAGAAATGGGTGGGCAGAGGGACTAGGAGCGGCAGTTCCTCCTAAAGAGACCACACCTCGGCTCCACAGCCCCTTCTAGCCACGCGGTACCCCTCTTCTCCATGGCCCCGCACCAGTCACAGGACAGCAAAGGGACAGCTGGACGGGCTTTCGGTTGCTAAACCTGTCGAACCTGGAGGAGTCTCCAGCCTTTTTCCCTTTGAGATCTGGAGTTTGGGGTCCGAGAATAAGCCCCGAGCTCCCCAGAAGGAAGGTGGGGACCCGGGGGTGGAGGAAGCTCGGGGACGGTGACTGAGATGCCTGGACAGGTGCCGCCCTGCCTTGCAGTGCAGGGGGGGCGCCCAGAAGCACCCACACGGGGTCCTCAGGGAGTGAGTTGCTCCCTGGGGTGTGGGCGAACCTGCCCAGGACGTCAGAAGGCGCTGCACTGACGGTGCGCTCTCAGCTGGCAACAGGGAGGAGGGAGGAGCTGCGTCCCCAGCCTTTGTTAAAGCAGGACGGACCCCTCCCCTCCAGCTCCCAGGCCCACACACACTCGGCCATGGACGTCCATGGGGGGAAACAGGTCAACTGTCCTCCTCGTGGGACCAGGGCTGGTTCTGGGGTGAGGCTGGGGCTTCCTGTGACCCCAGGCCCCTCGTGCGGTCTGTGATCACAGCACACACTGCTCCCCAAAGTGGGCTGGGGAAGCGCCCCACAGAGATACCTTCTGTTGGTGACAGTGCGGACCCGGGAGGCTGGGGCTGGAGAGACGTGGAAGCAGGAACAGTGAAGCTGTGTCCCCCCACCCCCAGGTGTCCCGAGGGGACAGTGGTCCTGCAGCAGTGCAACTCCACGGCAGACACGGTGTGCGGCCCGCCCGGTCCAGGTGAGAGGGGGTCCTGTTGTTAAGGGGTCTGTCTGAGGAGAGGAGACCCCGTGACCCGGGGGAGCCGTCTGACGGGGGCAGTGCTGTTCCCGCTCCTTCCCACCAGCCCTGGGACCAGCAGCGCCCCCTCCCCCTCGGCCCCCAGCAACCCTGAATTACTTTCTGGGACGGACCCTCTGTTCAGGACGGGTCAAAGACACAGAATCCAATGAAACGTCACCTTGTGTGCTGGGCTTCTCTGGTTCTGGCTGGTGTCCCCAGCCCCTGGGTCACGGTGGGACCTGCCAGGGCGTCACCTCTCTGTGTGGCCGAGGGACACTCAGACGTAGGTGCAGACAGACACGAGTGGTGGTGTCCACTCTCCTGCTCAGGGACATTTCTAAACAAACTGTTCCTGGGCCCGGACCGCTCTGTGACAAGGACAGCTTTTCAGTCAGTGGTGTTGGGGACCCTGGACGTCCCCAGGCCCAGGAGGACTTGGGCTGTAGGTCACTGCAGACACAGACACTAACTCACAACGACCCAAAGACCCACCCACACGGTCTGAAGATGACAGAATCCCTGGAGGGGTCAGAGGGGACGACTGGCCACGTGGGATGGTGTTTGGGTCCCTTGTGGTGACATGGGGTCACCTGGGGGGTGTCTCTGTCTGAGTGCTTCAGGGAGGCCCCGTCCCTGGTGGGTCCACAGTCCTCCGATGGCAGGGGTCCTCCTTCCTGTGCTGACGGGTTCTAGTGCGTGCATGTGCGTGTGTCTGTGCGCACAGGGGGCCGCATGTTGGTCTGGCGGTGCATCTCACGGAGGGGGTCCGTGTCTCCCCCTCATGAGCGGTGCTGCTGTGCACACGGGGTGCAGGTGCCCCGACCGAGGGCTTTCACGTCCTTCCCGAGCGCACGTGGGGTCGGTCTGTCTGGACTCGGTCCCCCCGCTGCTGGGAACCAGGTCGGCTTTGACCTGACAGAGACGCTTTCTGTTTCTCCCGCTGTCAGAGGGCAGACGCCGGCCCTGGCGGGTCGGGGGTTTCTCTGTTCCCTGTTTCCTTCGATCATCATCTCTCTCTCATCAGAAAGCCAAAAGAGGGAGGATTCCAGCCCATGTGCCCCGGGCACCCCAGCGGGCGCGCTCCGAGTTGGAGCGGGTGGAGCAGAGAGAGTGACGGCGCGGGCAGGGGGCGGGGTCTGCGCGCTGAGGGAGGACGGGGCGGGGCCTTGTGGAGTCTTCTGGGTTCTGGGCGAAGAGGCCCCTCCCCCACCCGGAAGGGGAACCTTCGGGAACCGTACCGGTTGCTTCTCCGCGAGCCCCAGGCCCCTGGGCTCAGGGCCGACCTGCCCCTCGGCCGTCTGAAGGGTGAGGCGTCTGCAGCATCTGTGTTTTCTGGCTCCAGGGGACTCGCTGGGAGCCGGGGAAGAGAAGCTGAAGCTGAAGTGAGTCCGTGAAGGCGCCGTCCGCTAGGGGCGCGGTCGTAGGGGGAGGGCCCTGGTGCGGCCAGTCCGCGCCGACCCGTGTGCCGGCCCCGCCGCCCTGCGCCGGGTGTAGGGCCCGCGCCCGCCGCGGCGGGAGTGAAACTACCGCGCCGGCCCCGCCGCTGCTCCGGAGCGGGGCTCCCTCCCCCCTCCCCCCTCCCCCCTGCCTCCCCCTCCCTCCCCCGGACTTTGCCTTGCTCCTGGGCGGGGCGCTCGGGGAGGGCGGACCCCGTCAGCGGGTCTGTGTCGCCCCGGGGACGTACAACGAGGCGGGAGGCGGGCAGCGTGCGAGCTCTGAGCCGGGCCGTGGGCCGGGACCCGGGTGGGGGACCGGGAGACCTGCCGCCTTCCCTTCCGCCCCCCGCCCCCGCGCACTGGGTCCGAGCGGCTCCGGGTGGGAATTGTCCCAGCTCAGGGGCGGCCCCGATTCCCACTCCCGCGGGACCCCAGATTCTCTGCGGGAGAGGCCGGGGTGGGGGGGGAAACAAGGCCGAGTTTCCTCGTGCGGGGTTCGGAACACGCCGGTTCAGGAACTGGCCCGTGGGGTGCGTGCCCTGGTGCAGGTCACGCCGGCGAGGGGGACCTGAACTGGATCTACGACTTTCCGGGAGGTCTGGACACTGTCCAAGTTCTCTCCGGGCCTCCGAGGAGCCTGGCGGGCTCAGCCCTGACTGTGCAGAAAGTGGGGTGAAGCCGACACTTGTGGCTTTTCAGCCGACGCTGTGCGGGCGGGTAGTAGCCCTGACTGCAACCCCAGGGCGTGGGGGCGGGGCTGCGGGTGGGAGGAGCAGTGGCTCCCTCCCGCCCTTGGCCTGACCCTGAAAGCGTAGGGGGAGGAGCACGGACCTGCGTGTTGGGGGGCGGTTCCTGGTGTTGCTGAAACCAAAACCGAAGTCGCCTTTTCCTGGAATGGGCGGGGATTTTCTTTTAAGAAGCCTTTATTTGCCCTGGCTGGCATTATTCAGTGGATGGAGCGCAGGCTGCGAACCAGCTATCGCAGGTTCGATTCCCAGTCACAGCACATGCCTAGGTTGCAGGCCACGGCCCCCAGCAACTGCACATTGATGTTTCTCTCTCTCTCTCCGCCCCCCTTCCCTCTATAAAAATAAATAAATAAAAGCTAAAAAAAAAAGGCTTTATTTAATACAAATAAACTCTCGAGGCACCGGGCGAACGCCTGTTTGTGGATGACTTAGGCTCGTCTGCGCCCTGGCCCGCAAGCTGCGGAGGGGCCATGGGGGGAGAGGTGGGCGCAGGCTCTGGGGTGCACACTCAGCACCCCTCTTCCCAGAGCTGAAGCAGGTGGGGAAGAGTCGAGGGTGAGTCGGGTCCCCAGCCCCTGGGACACATGGAGCTGGGTTATCAGTCCAGAAGGTTCCATTCAGGCAGGAGCTGATGGTTGGCGCTGTGCTGGGGACAGGCGGCCAGGTGCTGTGGCACCTCTTCAAGCAGAGGCCGCAGGGACCAGGTCGGGGTCCCTTCACAGCCTCACCTCTGTGTGTCCCCCTCCACAGGGTCCTACGTCAGCAGAGACTGTGACCTGGACCTTGTCACCCAGTACAGCCCGTGCCAGCCTGGCTCCTTCACCACCCACCGACACCCAGAGACGGCGTGCCTGCCCTGTGCCGAGTGCCGGGAGGGTGAGCGGGCGCACTGAGCTTGGGGGCCCTTTGGTTCCCACAGCCCGCCCTGCAGGACCTGGCTCCTAGGAATCACCCCAAGGGCAGGTGTCACAGGTGAACAGGACGTCGGGGTGAGCAGGACGTGTGTCTGCAAGGATGACATGGAGTCTGTGGTGCAAGGGTCCCCCGGAGGCCCCCCAGGGATTCAGAGCTGCTGTCCGAGAGAGGAACATACAGGGTTCACCCCGCACCTCGGGGTGGCCTGCAGTCTGTGGAGGAGGCTGGGGTTCTGCCACCTTCCCACCCCGAGTTCCCGCCACTGGGGCAGCGACCCAGCCCACAGTCCCGAGCACTTGGAGGCGGGACTTAAATCCGAGCAGGGGTCAGGCCAGGTAGAAAGGCGGCAGCCTCCCCCCTGACGTGTCTGCCTCACTGAGGAATAACACGCAAGGCATGGAAAATAAATATAGTTCAGCATTCCTTGTCCTTCTGACAGGAAGGCCATCGGCGTTTCAACAAGGGCAGCCTGAGTCTGCGCTTGGCTTCGGGCAGCGAGGTCAGGGTGACAGACTTGATCCTGCTGACCCTGAGCTCAGTGTGTCCCCCGTCGAGTGCCCCCTCTTCGTCTCCTTTCTCGGTTCCTCCAGCCGTCAGGGCGCAGGCTGTCCGCTGTCAGGTTGACCTTGTTCCCGGGTGGTTTCTGCTTTCGGATGCAGTCGCAGGAGGGGCTGACGACACCTCCCTCTGGTTACCTGTCACTGCTGCACGGAAGTGCACCCGGCGTCCACGTTGTGTCCTGCGACCTCACTGCCTTCATTTCCATGTTCTCACGGGATTTTGGTGGGTCCTCAAACGGTCCTACATACTGCGTCCTGCCGTCTGCAAGCAGTGCAAAGGCTCCTTCTCCCTCTGATATGCTGGCTGTTTGTCTCTGTCTCGCGTGACCGCTGTTGCTCGGACTCCCAGTACTCTGGTGCGGGGAGGTGGTGAGGGTGGGCGTCTGTCTTCCTCCTGATCGGAGAGAGGGAGCTTTCGGCTTCTCACTGTTGTGTGTTGTGTCACGATGTGTCTAGGAAATACATTTGTTTTTTTAAGATTTATTTTATTTCTTTTTAGAGAGAGGGAAAGGGAGGGAGAAGGAGGGAGAGAAAGACGTCCCTGTGTGGCTGCGTGGTATGCGCCTCCTACTGAGGACCTGGCCCATAACCCAAGATTGTGCCCTGAGTGGGAATCGAACCAGCGACCTTTTGGATCCCAACCCTGCACTCAGTACACTGACCCCCACAAGCTACGGAAGGAATTATGTTTTTCATAACACGTTTTTATTCAGAATTATAACAAAATTGGATGCAATTTATACACAGTGCTCTTGCAGATTGTACTATAATGAACAGCATTAAATGTGAATTTTTGTATTATTGCCAGTGTCTCTTTAAAAGCAATTCCTGCCAGTGTAATCTTTGGTGCTACGGATAAAACTTTTTCAGGGCATTTAGTATACAAGGAGTGACCCAACCAGAAACAGGAAAAAAAATAAACAAACCAGCAGTTACCTTCAGGAGGGTGGGCCCCTTGCAGTCCAGGCTTCCCCACTAGGAGAGAAAGTTCTAGGAGCTCATCTG
This sequence comes from Phyllostomus discolor, assembly GCF_004126475.2. Classification (NCBI taxonomy): domain Eukaryota; kingdom Metazoa; phylum Chordata; class Mammalia; order Chiroptera; family Phyllostomidae; genus Phyllostomus; species Phyllostomus discolor. The sequence goes on from NC_040908.2 coordinate 169,857,701, forward strand.
CATCCGTGACCAGCTGGTGGTCTTGTGAGAGGCTGCGTTGGGCTTTACTGAATTTTTTTTTACTTCTCTCCCAGAGCACTGACCCATTTCCCGACGGGTGACTGACCAGCCCACCTGCCCACCTGCCGTGAGTGTTCAGCAGTTTTTGACCAAATCCACGTGCCCCACCCTTCCTACTCACCCGATCTCACCCAGAGCGACTGTTTTTCTTTCCCGCATGAAAAAGTCCACAAACAGAAACGTCCCGACGTGTAAGACGTGAAACAAAATGGCAGAAGCTCTAAGAGGCATCAGAGCCACCGAGTCCAGAGAGTGTTCAGGGTGGTGGAGGGCCGTCCCCACGGGTGTCCCCCCTCCAGGGGGGAGCGTGTGAGGGTGACCGAAGGGAAAAGTGTGAGAATAAAAACAGTTTTGATAAATAGATTCTCTTTCTGGGTGGCCCCTTGAGTACATGTGACCAAATGCATCCACAGGAGCTCACATTCACGTGAAACACAGCATGTAATTCCCATTTTAATTTATTTAAATTTCATTCTTTTATGCTTTATATTTTACATGGACTGTGATGGGAATGAAAAGCAATAAATATTCTCCCAAATATGTGGAAATGTGTTCCCCACTCTGGAAAGTTTTAAAGTTTAAATCATAGAGATATTTTTATTATTTTTATTTATATTTTATTTATTTATTTTTATTTTAAGTACGGTAGTCTTTATTTCCCCTGAATCACTGCCCCCCCAACCCAGCCATCCCCTAAAACAGTCAGATAATTTAAAGCACAGGGTGCAAAGTTCCTGGGCTCCTGCCCTGGCTGACAGGGGACCCGGTGGGAGGGGCTCAGCAGGAGGGAGGTGAGGGGACAGGACGTGCTGGCTGGGGCAGGGAAGTGTGGGCCAGTGGGGGGCTTCTGAGCAGGTTCCCACAGGAGAGCCCGGTGCTCCCTGCTGGCGAGGGATAAGGTCCCTGCATTACCGCCCCACGTTTCATGGCTGATTTCCATGGAGGGATCCAAGGAGAAGAGACCCCCAGGGCACATTTGCAGAGGAGGCTCTCGGGTCCCCAGTGATGGCGGTGGTGCCCGGGTCGGCCCTGGGCAGGCAGCCCCTCCACATGGAATCCTCCTCCTCCTTCCAGGTGGTCCCTGCTGCCCAGTCCCTGCTGGCCTCGCTCTGTGCACAGCAGGTCAGGATGGGGAGGTGCCTGGTGCCCCGTCTGCCTGCCCTCCCTGTGTGCCTCGCCGTGGTCCAGCTGCTCAGCCCCTGCTCAGGTAGGACCTGCTCTGCGTCTGTGTGTCTGCATCCTTCCCCTTTGGGCCCAGTCAGAACGCAGGACTCCACCCACCCCTGCAAGGCCCGTCCACACCGCACCTGTGTGGGAGGACTGAGTTCCCATCTAGGTGTCTGTCACCTCACCCTCCCTGCCTAGGACACCCCTTGGCCTGCTCACTCTGATGGAGCCCCTCTTCTTCTGCTGACCAGCTGAGTTTGCTGTGGTCGGACCCCCCGAGCCCATCCTGGCCATGGTGGGTGAAGACACAGACCTGCCCTGTCACCTGTCTCCAGAGATGAGCGCTGAGACCCTGCAGCTGATGTGGGAGCGACCCGGCCGCAGGCAGGTAGTGCACGTGTACGCACACGGGCAGGAGGACACGCCAGCAGAGGAGTTTCGAGGGAGAACTTCGATTTCACGAGAGGACGTCACTGCAGGGAAGGCCGCTCTCCGGATTCGCAATGTCAGGGTCTCAGACAACGGAACCTACCAGTGTTATTTCCAAGACGGAGATTTCTATGCAAAAGCCCAGGTGGAGCTGCAGGTGGCAGGTGAGGCTCAGGCTTGTTCCAGGCTCCTTTCCCTGGGCGGGGGCAGAGGCTGCAGACCTACCCCAGAGCACGTGGGCTGCTCACCAGCATCTGTCCCCCACCTCCATCTCTGCGCCTCTGAGGCCTGTGACACCCCCAGGGGTCCCCCAGGGTGACTTCCTCTTGCACCCAGTACAGAGTCCCCCACGCCGCCCACCAGTCTCAGAGGAGAGTGGAGGTAGGGGACGGGAAGGCTGAGGACACCTCCCCGCAGTGGGTGGCACGTGGGTGTTTGAATTCAGTGTGTTCCACACTGTGGCCATGGTCCCCCAGGTGCCCACTGTGGTGGGTCCAGGAGGCTGAGCTGCAGGGACAACACCTGTGGGGCCCATGTCCCCCACCATACCCCTGGGAACACAGCTGCAGTTGAACAGGTTGTGACGTCCTCAGTTCAGCAGGGAGGACACTCCCCTGGGGACGGGGACACCGGGGTGTCTCAGAGAGGGGGCGTCAGGGAGGACTTAGTGAAGTTCGGGGGGATGTGGATGCAGCGCTGGGCTCTGGGTGGGACGCGGTCAGGATGGTGCGTGTGTCACTGGTCACTCACAGCCGGCACAGGAAGGTGGGTCACTGCACACAGTTCCTATTCCCTCTGTGCTGTCACCACACCTTTGAGTGGCCTTGACATGGCCCTGACCCACCCCAGTGAGGGAGCACCTTGTCTGAGGTGCTGCCCCACGAAAGTGCTCGTTTTTGGACGTCAGAGCTGCAGTTCAAGTTCCCCGGACACAGCCCTTCCCTGTGGCTTCCAGTGTGTGGGGGCTGGTGGAGCAGGGACGGTGCGCCCCCCTGGCCTTTTCCCTGCACGGCCGCCTCCTCAGCCTGCTGTCCCTTCCTGTAGACCTCGGGTCCCCGGACTGAGCCCTCCCTGCAGGACTCTGAGTGTCCAGGTCCTCAGAGGGCTTTCTCCCCCTCCGTGTGGTCAGGGGTGTCGGACAAGTGGCAGTAACTTCCTGCTTCCTGGCCCCGTGTCCACGGTCTTCCGTGGGAACATTTTCCCCTCTGCACAGCCTCGCTGTGGACACTTCCACGGGGAGACCCTGTAGGGAGAGCCAAGCAGCCTGGCAGTGAGGGCAGCAGCAGCCTCCCGAGGGGCCGTGCATAGAGTCACCACCGCTCAGGCGGCCGCAGAACAGCACGTGTCTCCTCCTCATGGGAGGGCACAGCCCCCACAGGACAGGCAGCACGGACAGGGCCAGTGGGGTGTGGCCCACTTAGGCTAAGGGGCACCACCTACATGGAGAGGTGAGGGGCTCTGCCAGGGACCAGACTGTCTGGGGCGGGGGGAGGGGAGGCTGCGGCAGTCTCTAAGGGGACTTGGGGGAAGCAGCCTCTGCTCTGGCCCAGAGCCCCCTGGATCCAGCACGAGGGTGCAGCCAGGGTCAGGCAGTGGCCGCCTCGGGCATCAGTCTCTGCTGCACAGCACACGCTGGGAGCAGCTCCTGGTGAGTCCCTGCTGGGCTCGTCCGTGTGGGTGCCCCTCCCTGGTGAGGAGACCCCCACCAGTACAGAGGGCTCCCCACGATTCAGCTCACTTCTCCTCCCCAGCGCTGGGCTCTGATCCCCACATTGAAATGAAGGGCTACGAGGCTGGAGGGATCCGTGTGACCTGCACGTCTGCCGGCTGGTACCCGCAGCCCCAGGTCCAGTGGAGAGACGCCAGGGGACAGAGCTTGTCCTCCAAGGCAGCATCTGCGGCTGCAGACCCCCAGGGCCTTTATGCAGCCTCAGCCTCTGTGATCCTGGAAGACGGCTCTGGGGAGGGGGTCTCCTGTGTCATCAGAAATCCCCTGCTGGGCCAGGAGAGGTCACCCAGGCTTTCCATCCCAGGTGCGTGCCCTGCCCCCTGCCCTGGGCTCCAGGGTGGTGAGCTGGGGGAAGGCGCAGTGATCTGCTGCTGACCTGGGTGTCTGGGGGACATGAGGGCACAGAGCAGGGGCCTGGGGCTCCTTCCCCTGAAGTGGTTTATGTCACAGACACCTTCCGCGCTCTTCCTGCCTGCCACACACGGTGCCAGGCAGTGGGACATGGGGACAGATGGGAAAGTTCAGCAAACACACCAGGAGGGAGAAATAGGTACACCCCAAATCTCAGTGAAAGCGCTAATGTCCTTACAACATAAAGGAACACGGTGGACAAAAGAGCAAAAAGGGGAATCATCAGTTCCCAGGAAGGTAAAACTCACAGGAGGATGACAACTCTGATGGAACGGGGAACTATTTGCACCTGTGAATTTGGCAGCAGCAGGACAAACGGGGTGGTGGGCGCCCTCTGGTGGCGGGCTGTGGGGAGACAGCCCCGTAGCCGTCTGTGCTCCCGGTGTTGGATGGTGTTGGTGTGGGTCGGCACCCGTGCTGTGGGGGCGCAGGGTCGTCTGCACCCGAACTGCTCACTGGCTGATGCAAAACCCACTTCTGGGGACCATCCCACGGGGCAGCCTGCGGCGGTGGGATGTGACACCTGTGACCGGGTATTTTCAAACTAGTGATCCCCGGGACAAAGGGCAGAGCCTGGGGTGCCCACCAGAGGGGACCCAGTGTGCAGTGGGCGCTGCCCTGCAGGAGAGACACGGGCCTGCTCGCTGTGCTGGAGTAGGCAGGTCGCCGAGACACAGGACGGGACAGACACCGTCCACAGGAGCCGCATAGGGGCCTGATTTCACTGTAAACAAGATGAAATTAAGTATATTTAGTTTTCAAAACTTCATGAAACCTGCGTGGCACTCACCCTGCGTCAGGCACTGCATAAGCACTAGCTTCATGCTCTCCCTGATCAGGACGCAGCAACAGACGGTTACGTCATTAGTTCAAGGTCACAGCACTGGTCGGGCAGGAGACCCGGGACTGGAACCCAGGCCCCCAGTCCCAGAGTCTATTCTTCGACACCAGACTCCGCTGACTGGGGGGCCGATAGTCAGTGGGGGGCGGGTGCAGAGGGGCCGTCAGTGACACTGTGTGTGCGTCCTCATGCTCCCTCTCATCCCATGGGGGCGGAGACGTTTCAGGAAACCGTCCTGACTGTGTGACAGTGAGAGTCTGGGCGCTCTGGGGACAGAGAGATCCCTTCAGGGGCTGCCGCTACCCCTTCGCAGGTGCCTTCTTCAGGGACACACAGCCTCGGACTCTGTTGCTCTCCCTCACCCTGCTGTGTCTTGCGGTGCTCCTGTTGTGTGTGATCTGCTTGCTGTGGCGACGACGGTGGAAGAGGAGCCAGGCCCTGCTCCAGGAGGAGAGGAGAGCACGAGCTGAGGAAGCAGCAGCGCGGGCAGAGCTGCAGCGGGAGCGAAGCGCCCAAGGTGAGGCCCAGCTGCAGGTGGTCGCCACCTCCCTGCCCCGCCCACGCCCACCACCCAGATCCTCCTCTGCGTCCCCTGGACGGGACTTTCTTTTTCTGTTTATGTCCAGAGACGCAGCAGGACGAGCTCAGTACGTCCCCATCCCCGTCCCTGCACGTCCTGGCGTCCCTGGGGACATGCGTCCCTGACTGTTCATGTTGTTCCCTGCAGGGTGGACGAACAGCTGGGACCGACCAGGTGAGTGACCCGGACCTGCATGTCAGCCTCTCTGCTCGGGTAGTTCAGGCCCCTCCCTCACCCCTGGTCACCCAGGGGAAGGACGGGCACACTGGTGGGGGCCGAGGCAGTGGTCTCTCTCAGTGGGGATGGGGCTGTGGTGTCTCCATCGGGGGGCGCTGGAGCCGGGGCACCCCGGGAGCCCCTGGAAAGGAGAGGGGGTGGGGAGAGGAGTCAGTATGTGAGTCCTTCCCTTCCTGGTTGCTCCCCCAAATCTGAAGCCAGGAAGAAAAGCATGAGAGAGAAGTGCCTCTTAAAAGGAGAAGGGGCCAGTGACAGTTGTCCCCAATTTATCATCACTAGTCAAAAAATAGTACCTGATATTTCTCATCACATGGCCCATTGTTCCCAGATGTGGGCAGGAGTGACACAGATGGGGTAGGAAGGATTCTAGCACAGGGACACCCAGGTCCGTGGGGGTCACCCCTTATCCGAGGGGGATGAGGTACAGCCCATCCCCCGTGGAAGCCTGACCCCGGATCATTCCAAACCCCGAATTCACGAGCTTTTCCCTTTTCACGTAAAGGAAGGCTTCTCGTGGGCACGCCCGCGCTGCCAGCGTCCCAAGTCTTGCGCGTTGGGGCCCTTATTAAGTAAAGGAAGGGTGACTGGGACCCCCGCGCTGGGATACTGCCACCGTCCATGTGTCACAGACATGTTCCTCAGTGACTAGGGGTGGGGCGGTCCGCACGGTGGACAGGCTGGACTGAGCAGGGAGTGGGGAGGGGCAGGTGGGAGGAAGACGCCAGCTGACCGCAGGGCGCTGCTCAGAGTCCTGGGCAGTTAAACTCGTGAACTGGGTGTGTCTGGAGTTTCCCATGTAACACTGTCCCGGCGTCGTTGTCAGAAGGGAACTGAAACTTTGCAAAGAAGAACCGCGGATGAGCTGTGGCTGCTGCACAGACAGGTGCAGGACAGCTGTGCGGCGACACTGGGATGGCCCGTGCAGCGCGCCTGGGGGCCCTGAGCTGCAGCGGGTGGACAGGGGAGCGGGGTGCCAAGAAGGGAACGGGGAGATTAGAGTGGGTCACGGGGGAGAGAAAGGAACCCTCTCCGATGTGGCAGTCCAGGTGACTCTGCCCGTCTCTGTTGCAGGTGGGGAGCGGCCTCAGGCCTGTGCAGGTGAGTGAGTCTGGGGCTCTGGTGCCCGGGCTCCTGTGTGGTTAGTGCTTCACCCCTTGTCCTGCTGGGCGACCAGGAATCCCACCCGGCTCACAGGCTGCTTTGCTGTGGCTGAACCACCGCCGCCTGTCTGGTCACTCAGAGGGGACCTTCCAGACACAGCGTCCCCTCACCCTGCTGACACACATGCCCACACCCGGCACAGCCCGGTCACGGCCCCGCGGCCCCGGCGTGCTGGGGGGAAGCCCAGCACCGGGAGAGGGTTGAGCCTGGTGTGCAGAGCTGCCGATGAGGAACTCGGACACAGGAGGACACGGAGAAGAGAGAAGAGGCTCTGGGGGGACAGTGGGGGGGGAGGGCAGAAAGAATGACCTTCCCTTGTTTGTGTCCCCTTCCTTCCAGAGTGGAAGATGGCCCTCTTCTATCCTGGTGAGTGGATCCCTCTGTGTCCCCAGGGCAACCCCCAAGGGCGCCTGTTCCTTCTTGATTTGGACAGTTTTGGGGGTGGGGAGTGACCTGAGCTCTCAAAGGTGTGCCCACCTGCACCGAGTCCAGGGAGCAGGGACAGCGGCCGTCCTGGGGTCCACAGGTCTCTGTGGGAGGCAGAGGCAGGAGGATGGGGCTGGAGGAGGGGGCTACAGGGAGAGCGAGGGTGGGCCCTAGGACCCAGCTGTGGGCTCCCGCCTCCTCAGTCCACATCACCCCGGGGCTGAGAAGGGACCAGCGGCCACTTTCTACCGCACCCTGTGACCTGGGAGCACAGAGCAGACCCAGCCCTCCCCCTTCACCCCTCCAGGTCCTAGCGAAGCAGGAGTGTTGCGTGAAAGAAGCAGATGGAGGTCACTGGAGTCTCTGATGCAGTAGAATCCACGTCCAGCAAAGGGACACCCACTGCTGATCGCCCCTGAGGTCCCCGAGGTTCCTGTCACCCCTGCATCCTGGGGAAAGGCCGCTCTTCCTCATCATGGCCACTGTGGCTGTTCCCGGTGTGCCCCCGGTACCCATCCCGCCGGGGGGTGTCAGTAACGGTCACCCTTCAGTGGAGCTACTTCTGCATTCAAGGCCGCATGGCTTACCCCCCGGGTCTCCGTTTGCCTCCCTGCGGCGTTCTCACGGAGCCCTCGCCGTGCTGGTGTTGCTTTGCCGTGTGATGACCCACTGCTCGCTTCCTGACCTGACACAGCGCACGACTGTCACCTGCATCTCTGTGGGTGGGAGCCCGTGTGGCTCTGGCAGAGCCACAGCCAGGGTCTCGCTGGCCGGGTCCTCTCTGCAGGACCCAGGGACGGGTGTGCGTTGCTAACTCTGACGGCTGCCAGAGCTGCGCTCCCTGCGATGGCGGGACCCAGGGCCCCTCTTTGTGCTGTCGGGAGAGCTGAGACCACGCCAGGCTGGGAAGGTGAGTGGTCGTTCAGAAGGGACACGTGTGAGGGCACAAGTCAGGTGAAGGGAAGGACCTGGGGACAGTCCCAGACACAGAGTCACTGCCGGAGGGGCCGTGGCCCGGGAGCTAACGGCAGCGTCGATGGTGTCAGGGGGAACCCGGGGCTCCGAGGAAGCGTTCAGGCACGTGCAGGGAGGGCTCGGGAATGTGCTTCAGAAACATGATTCTACCCAATAGCCTGGTTAGGATCCGGGGGGCACAGGAAGGGAGCATCCTGTGGGCATAGGGGTGCAGGACCCCACCAGGCCCTCACCCGGCTGCCCAGTGGGAGGACAGAGCCAGTGCCGTTAGCTGCCACGGGGCCTCCGGCCGGGCAGGCCGTGGCCTTGTGACCCTGGTTGCCAGTCTGGTCTTCTGAGGCCTCCAGGGACTACACTAAGGACGTGCGGGAAATGTTGGGAAGTGGGTCTGGGCAGATCATTCCAGAAGAGGCGCACGCAATGGCCAAATTGACGTCTGCGGGGTCTGGGAAGGGAGCATGGAGTGGGCGTGGGGGTGCTGGACCCCACCGGGCCATCTCGTGGCAGACAAGGAACCCTGGGCTCCCTGCCAGGCCTGGGGACACTGGAGAGCCACCCCCCAGCCCCGAGGGACAGAGAGGGCTTTGCCTCTCACTCGGGGTGCTCACGACTGTCACCCCAGTGTCTGACTGAGTCACCAGGCTGCCATGACAGTGGCTGTAGCTGTCACCCTGCCCCCTCCCAGCTCTGCCCTGTCCCCCCCATCTCTTCCCTCCCTAAGCCCAGCAACTTGAAGGAGATTCCTTGGCTTAGGAAAGTGGGTGTTCATGCACCACAGCCCGCCACCTGCCCCGAGGCACACACCAGGCCTGCCTCCGTGGCCCACTCTGTGGAACGTGCGTGTCAGTCTGCGGGGACAGGTCTGAGCCAGGGGAGGGAGGGGGCGGCCCAGACTCAGTGGGGGTCTACTGGCAGCACCCAGGCCACAGGGACCTTCACCTCGATCGGGACTGTGGTGCCACGTCTCTGTGATTTCTCCATGTCTGCCCCCCAGGCAGGTGGTCCTGCCTCTTCCCCACCCCACCCCGCCCCCGCTGGTTGACGACTCCTTGGAACTATGGAGCTGGCTGCTTCCCTGCCCGGCTCCCTGCCCGACCCCCTGCTCTCTTCAGTGGCCTCTGCCAGCTTGAGCAGCCCAAAAGTGACAATGTCCCGGCCCTGTTTGCACTGGGCAACCAGCTGTGGGTCCCTCCTCTCCCAGGCTGTGGGCCGTGGTGGGCGTCCTTGGAGGAGATTTTGGAAATTAAGGGGGTAGAGCTCCCCCGTGCAATGCCAGGGCTGTGCCAGGTCACCCTCTGGAAGGAGAGGTCCCTTCCCCTGGAGGATCCTGGGAGAACCGTCTCCTCGCTGAGCCCTCCCTGGCCCCAACACACCCCATCGTTCCTCCCCAGAGGCTACAAGACCTTGTGCGCTGAGCTGAGAGGGAGGGACAGCGGTGGGGCTCCGGGTGGTCCTGGGGCTGAGGTCGCAGCCCTGAGACAGCTGGGTGTGTGTCTGGGGTCCGGCGGCTGGAGGCGCTGTGCCGGGCCCAGGGGGCCCAGGGGAGGGGCGGGGCAGGAGCACCTTCCCCGCCTGCTCTGCTAAGGCTCCCGGCGGCGGCTGGCGCTGGGAGCTGCTGGCGCTGGGAGCTGCCCGGGGCAGTTCTGGGTGCGGGAACCGCCGGCGGCAGACGCGGCAGCACCCAGCAGCCGGAATCCCGGGGTAGCGTTTTTGAACGTGGTACAATTTGGATCAAGATTCTCAGCGGCCTTCTGTGTTAGGTGGACGAGTACTGGGACTCTGAGATTTTTAGTAAATGTGAATGTTTGCTTGGATGTGGTAACTGCATGCACCTATGAACATGCAGTTTGCAGGGAAATCAGCCTTGACATTGAGCTTTTCAACAATGTCTTTTTTAGTAATTCAATGATGTAAATTTAATATTCAATTTGAAGATTTAACCTCACGAGTCTTCTGATTCTGTGACTTGCTCTTGAAATGAAAATTCTCTAGCCCTGGCTGGTGTGGCTCAGTGGGTTGAACACCAGCCTAAGAATCAAAAGCTCACCCGTTCGATCCCCAGTCAGGGCACATGCCTGGGTTGTGGGCCAGGTCCCCAGTTGGGGGCGCACGAGAGGCAGCCACACATTGATGTTTCTCTCTTTCCCCCTCCCTTCCCCTCTCTCTAAAAATAAATATATAAAATCTTTAAAAAGAGAAAATTCGTTGAAGCTCTAGAAAGACAATGTCTTTATTTCTCTTTAAGATTTTATTCACTGCCACAACGACCCTCAGCCCACAGTCCCCATCACTGGGTGGGGGCAGTAGGGGGGCTTAAATCTCAGCAAGGGCCCAGGACAGTTAGAAAGGCCGCAGCCTCCCCGCCAACACGTCTGCCTCAGTGACGAACAAGCAGCAGGTGCAGCATCTCCTGAGGGCCCAGGGCCCGAGGGACCTGAGGAGGCTTTTCCAGAATCTGAGGCTCAGAGAGGTTGAGTGACCCGCCTACCGGCACACAGCTGGGGGCTCCTCCCACGGGTGGCGGAAGCTCTCCTATGTTCCTCCCCCCGGGCTCGCCTCCCTTCCCCCAGGTCCCCTCCCTCCAGGCTCCCTCCCCGCTGGCCTACTCTCCTTCCTGATGATGCCGGAGGGGCCGTTTGCAAGAATAATGCACAAAACTTCCTCGCTCTCAGGGCCGCCCCACTGCCTCTCTCAGGTGAAAACGCTGTGGCTGGGCACTGCGTGCCGCCCCTCCGAGGGAGCCGAGCGCAACGCCCCTCCGCGGGCCCCGACGCAGAGCCGGGATCCGGGTCGGGGCCTGCGGACTGTGTGGGCGCCAGGGGCGTGGCTATGCGCTGGAGGGCGGAGGCGGGCAGTGTCGCGAGTAAGTGAGCCAATCCCAAAGGCGGTAGGGGACTAGGTTCCCGCCCACGCATCAGTCCGGCCAATGGAACCAAACTCAGACATGAGCAGAGCTGAGGGAACCACCCTCCGCTGCACCCGGCACAGGACGGGTGGGCAGTCCGGGAACCTCTCCTGTTCTGTTCCAGCTGACGGGGACCGGCCCCACCGACAGCTGCGGGCCCCAGGAGTACTGGTCCCCAGGCCACTGCTGCCTGCTCTGCCCTGCGGGTGAGTCCGGGAGGGGTCTGCCTGGAGGGACCGCAGAGTCCACGTGTGTCGGGCCGTGGGGAGGGGCCCTCTCCTGACAGTGAAGGGGGGAGGCGGGTTAGCAGCACCCATGAGGTGGGATGTGGCCCCAGGGGACACCTTCTAGAAGGAAGCCCCGTCTGCCCTCAGCCAGGGTGGCAGGAACCTGCTGGCCCAGTGAGGTGCTCCTGGGTCCTGAAGGGCACACCCCTGTGGGTGGGAACTGGGCGGAGCTCCTCCCAGAGGCTGAGCCTGGGCCCTGGCTGGGAGGTGGAGCGCTGGGACCTGCTCCTGCTGACAGGAAGTGCATCCTCAGGGTCCTCAGGGTCTGCCAGTTGGGGGTGGGGTCCCTGTGCAGCCCACAGCACAGCTGCCAGAGGGGCGGGTGCAGAGCAGGGACAGGAGGCCGAGGTGGGATCCCGGGAGGTCTGTGCTTCCTCATGTCCAAGAAGGAGTGACGTCCAGAGGTCACTTTGATCTGAAACTGCAGATGGAAGCGTTTCTCTGTTCCTACTGGTGAGGCCGCCCCCAGGATGTCCCCACTGTGCGGGGACGCCCCTGGAGCCTGGAGGGGTCTGACCGCAGCGCCCACCTCCTGCACAGGGGAGCATGTCCGTGAACCCTGTAGCCGCCCCCACGCCCGCAGACAGTGCGACAAGTGTGACCCAGGAACGGTCATGGAGTTCCCCAATGGCCTGGTCCCTTCTGCGAGGGCAGCCTGAGCGCCCAGGGCCTCCTGCAGACTCTGGACCTGGTTGCCAGCTGGGACCCTCACAGAGCACAGCACACGCCATGCCTGCCTTCCGGGGACGAGGCCAAGTCTCCCTCCGTGATTTTCTCTTTTCAGCCATGAACAGGATCTACTTTGTATTCGGGCAGGAGGTTCCCGAATCTAGCTGGAGGAGGTTCATGAGGTTCTCGGGACTGGAGGAGAACGACCTTGTCATCTGTGAGCACGGAGAACCCGGGGACCCTGCGGAACAGCACCATAGGATGCTTGCTGCGCTGGCAGAGCGAGCTGGGGCGCGCCACGTCCCCCTGCGGGCTCGTGGCGGCCCTCCGTGAGATGCGGCTGCGGGAGCGTCTGGACAATGTCACCAACGAGCTGGTCGCAGAAGGTATGTATCTTAGGTTGTGAGGACGCAGAGCCCCGAACTGGAGTCAGCTCTTTCGGCAACGGCTGTGACTTAGCGGCATCCTGGGTGCTGGCCTTCCCCAGGTCCCTTCCCATGGGCGCCTTCACAGATCCCAGGTGGGACGGAGCCCCTTCCGTGTCCAAGTAGCTTCTTCGGGATGCTTCCGATGGGGAGGTCCATGTGGCCAGGGGGCTCTCAGTCAGCGCCACGGAGGTCCAGGGTACTGCCTGTGGCCAGTGTGGCCAACACGCTGCCCCGCAGGGGACTCTGGGGGCCCTGAGCTGCTTGGAAAGGGACCCACTGGGTGTGCTCGGTGGGCCCACGAGCCGGGGCCTCCTCCAGAAACAGGCCAGGAGGGCTGGATGGTCCCGTGTGTGACCCCAGCTGCTCTCTTGTCAATCTCTCAGGCACTGCGATGTCCCCGGCTTCCACTTGGGAGTGCCATAGCTGGGTGACACTTATAAGTCAGTCCATGACAGACAAGCCAGCAGGCACTCAGCTGTCACTAGGTTAGCTGGGGTAGGGCATGGGGACAGTTACTGTCACATGCCAGCTATGGAGGCCTTTGTACACTTGTTTACACATTTAACCATAGGTGCTTTTACACTTTTATTTATGTGTTAAAATTTCTCTAACATAGTGTGTATACATTTGTAAAATTTTTCTCACCCAGTAAAATTTATATTCGATATGGTGTTGCCTCATTCCTGTTGGGTGGAGAATTTTGGGTGTGTTGTCCTGGGAAGCTGACGTGGTGCACAGAGAGTCAGGGGAGCCGAGGGTGTGGTTTGTGGGTGCAGGGCCCTGAATCAGGGACCAGAGGCTGGAGTGGCCTCTTGTCCGGGTTGTGGTGCCCCCGGGCCTCTGTCCCTGGGAATGGCAGCACCGTCTGTCCAGCGCTCCCCTGAGAACGCACCTGCCCTGCCCCCTCCTCGCTCACCCCGAACAGCACCCGTCCTTGGAGGTGCTCACCCGGGGCCCCGCACTCCCGTGGGGCGCCGAGCACCTTCAGCTCCCACGCAGTCCCTCAGCGAAGTCCACGCCACTCCAGCCAGCCTGTCCCGTCCAGACCCTTGGTCGTCATCCCCACAGGCATCTCTCCCTCTGTCCCTCCCTACCACAGGGTGTGAGGGTCCCCTGTCCCTCCCAGACCTGTGTGCCAGCCCCCTAGGCCCCGCCTCCCTCCATGCTGCTGCCCGTCACTGACTCAGCTTCCGTCCACTCTGGCTCCGCACCAGCCTCCCGGAGTCCAGTCTCCTCCACTAGCAGCTGGACTGGGGGTGGGAGCACAGATCTGGCCACCACCCTCCCCGCCACCCACCCTTACCCCACCCTGGGGAGGGTCCTGCCATTCCTGATTTGTTCAGGGGAACTGGCAGCCCCAGCCCACACCTCAAGTCCCAAACTCTGGCTGACGTTGCTGCGTGGGTCCCGTGGTCACGCTGAGTTTGTCAGCATCTTGCCTTCTCCTGGGGTCACTCGCAGCACAGTCCTCTCTGCCTGGAACACACGGCCCGTCCACCCCAGTCTCTGCCTCTAAGGCTGCTTGGCACTGGTCATTGGTCGGGACCAGCAAATTGCAGCCCCAGGGCGTCCTCTCTGACTCTTCGGCTGGGCTCCTCCCGGCCCTGTGCGGGGCCTCATCACGGGACTGCCCTTCTTCGGAGCACCAAACGAGGTCCTGGAGACGTTAGTCCTGTGCGCCGCTCGCTGCCAAGTAAAGACTCCAACTCCCAGCTCCCCGCGGGCGGGGCGGCGGTTGCCTAGCGACCACGCGCACTGGTACGCTTTGCAGGCGCGGCGCGGGGCGGGGCGAGGTGGGGCGGGACTTCCGGGCCGGTGGTTGCATCAGATTCTGGGTAGGAGACGCCGAGGTCTGGGGACTGGGATTCGTAGGATGGCGGGTTCCTCGGAGGAGCAGGGTGAGTGCACGCGACCGGGCGCTCGCGGGGTGATCCCGGCCGGAGGGGCTGGTCCCCGGGTCAGATAGGGGTGACGCCGGACCTGATGGGTCCGAGTCCCCGCTTTTGAGGGAGGTTCTTCCCTGCCCGGCGGGGCCCAAGACTCCCGGGCGACTCCAGCGGGCTGGGCGGAGAGGAGAGCGCGGGACCCCATCGGGCTGGGCCTGAGCTCCCGACACCCTACAGACCCCAGCCCCCAGCCCCGCGGGGCCACCCCTTGCCCGGTGTCAGCCCTCCCTTGGGCTGTGCCATGTCCTCTTGCGACCCACACCTGCACCTGAGATGGCCCTGCGTGTCCCCAGCCGGGCATCGCCTTGCTGCCCGGGCTGGACTTCGGGGACAGGCCGACCCCGAGGAGTGTTTGGGTTGCCGCGGGGCCGGGTGTCTTCCGGGAGTGGGCGGAGGGCGCCCCAGATTGGCACTTAGGAAAATGGGGCCGCGGAAGCCGGGGGACGCGGCTCACATGAAAGGACCGGGAGTTTATGACGGCGTTCTTCGCGGCGGGCAAACCGCGCATTTGGGCGTCAGGACCCCTTTATTGGCCGGGAGGGTTGGGTGAGCAGCCCTGGCGGCCCTGCCCACCGAGTCCCTGGCGTCCCTGGGGTAGACGGGGGTCTTCTCATGCTGGTTCCCCGGGACCCGCGGATTCTGACAGTCTGGGGCAAACTTCCCTCAGGACAAACACTGCACGTGGGTGTGTCCCCTGGCTGGGGGAGATGAGAGGCCAGCCCTTCTGAGACAGCCGGCAGCCCCAAGCACCTCTGTTCAGGCTGTGTAAGGCCCTTGGCCCCTGTGGGCCCCTGCTCCTGAGGGTGTCCTGGGCCTCCAGGTGGGGCCCGGTGACCAGGGAGGCACCCAGGTGACAGGCTGCTGAGCCACTCCAGCACCCACCATCAGAGCACCCGGCATGCCACAGACAAGGGTGCCTGGATGCCAGCGCTGTTCCCACCCACAGCCGGGGTTCACAGCCGATTGGGGTGCAGGCAGGCTGGGCTGGGTCCCAGCAGCAGGACGACAGAAATGCCTTAAGGGGGCACGGGCCCGGGACAGGCCATCCGGGTGGAAAAGGGCAGCTGGGTTCCTGTGGTCTCTCCAGTTAAGCGGGTTCTTGGTTCGTGTTTCACTGTGACCCACGTTGCTGTGGTGTTTCGTTCCTTTTTGTGGCTTCAGAACTCCAGCTTTCCCGAGTCTTGGTGAGAAGCTCCCGGTTTTGCACTGAGGCCTGGGGCGGGACCTGCCACCAGGGAGGTCCGGATGAGTGACAGGCTTCCCTGACCCGACCCTTCACCTTGGGGCTTCTCCTGGCCCCATGCGGGTTCCCAGGACACAGCCATAGACTCCGCCCTTCTGCCACCCACACTTCCGGTCCCCCTGTGTCCCCGTGTGGATGATGGGAGCTCCAGGGAGGTGGGACAGGCTGCACAGAGCCACCGGGGTTCTGGAGCGTCTTGGCCCCCAGTCTGCGAAGGCTGCTGGTTCCCAAAGTGACCGTCCCCGCAGACTTCCCCAGAGGCCCCCACCTAGAATAGTAGTCCCGTCTCGGGTCACTTTCCCTAAGGGGACTCAGAGTGTGTGGTCCCCAGTGGTGACATCGCATGCATAACCTCCCTGTTAGCTTGAAGGCGAGAGCAGCTCTCCAAGGGGGCGGGCCTCCTCTCTGAGGGCGTGGGGACAGGAGTGCCTCTCCAAGACCATGCCCTGCAGCCCATGGGCCCTTTGGCAGCCGCTGCTTAGGTCAGACTCACAGCTCCATTTCTGGCACAGTTTCCCTCCGAGGGTCGTCACAGTAACCCGGCAGCACGAGTGTGTGGCAGGTCCTGGACACTTGTGACACCTGTTATGGCCTGTGACCCTCCTAGCGGCCCTCTGTGGGGGGTGCGGCCCTTACCCTCCTGGATAGACGCCTGCGGGTCAGAGAAGCTCCGTGACTTGGCCGAGGCCACAGCCGGTCACAGGGCCCAGCCTTCCAGCCTGGGCCGGTCGCCCGCAGCAGGGAGCCCAGCCACGACCCGGCTCCGTTTGGTGGCTGTCTGCAGAGTGACAGCAAGGGCCCCTTCCAGAGTGGGAGGCGGCCGGGGGTAAGTGGACAGGGTGGCCGCATTTCCCAAAGAAAGAGGAAGAGCACGTGTTTGTAGCCTCAAGTCAAAGGTCACCTGGGCGCCTCCATCTGGTCACTCACTTCCGAGCGCGGGTGCTGCTGGGTGGGCCAGGTCCGGCCAGGTGGTTCAGGGAACAGGCCCCTTCCCCCTGGGCTGCACAGTCTGCCAGGGCCGCCCCGGGGTCCTGGCCTGCCAGGCGTCCGGGGCAGGATGCGGTGCTGGGGCCTCTCGGGAGCTCTGCGGTTGGCGGGCCTGCTGACCAACCCGCTCCCCAGCCAGGGGCCAGAGAGCGAGGACCTGGTCTGGGACTCTCCCTGCCCCCCCCCCCCCCGGCCCACCCCCAGCACTCTGCACTCCTGGAGTCGGGGGGTGGCAGGGAGGGGCAGGGCCGGTGAGCCCAGAGAAGAGGTGTGGGTCTGGGCAGAGAGCACTGCGTCGCTTTCCAGAAAGTTCCTGAGCCCAGAGGGTGCAGGAGTGGCTGCAGATGGGTCTGGGCGCTGGGTCTGCAGGGCCTTGAGCCCATTTGTGGGATTTCGGGCTTGCCTTGACCATTGGAAGGAAGAGTCATGTGCCTCTCCCGGACGTGGAGGGTGGGCGGGAGGAGAGGTGTCTGAGGCAGGGAGAACACGGAGGACCCGCGGTGGCAGTGGCTGGAGCCAGAGCCAGCACCGGGCAGGCTGGGAGAACCATGGTTGGTGCCGGGTTCGAGAAGGGGGGCAAGAAATGGAGGTACCCGGCTTCAGCCCCAGGGGGGACAACAGCCACCCAGTCCCTGTGACTGGTGCCCAGCTTCGGACCGAGACGCAATGCCTGGGGACACCCTGGGGATAAGTGACAAATAGACTTCGGGCTGGTGCTCAGCAGGGGGGTTGGGGCTATAGGGGGCGCTGGGAGGAGGGGGCCTGTCGGGGAGGCCCTCGGTCCTGGAGGGGCGGCATCGCCCAGCGGGTGGAGAGCTGGGTCCTTGCTCCCTCTGGGATACTCTGTGGAAGCACCTGTCCCAGCACCCTTGGGAGAGCCTGCCACCTGGGCACATGGGGCCCCGGCACAGGGAGCCCCCATGGGGGCTGAGGGCCCCCAGCAGGGGCAGCAGCAGAAGACAGCGGGGGCCAGGGCAGGTGGTGGAGGGTGGGAGGTGGGTCAGGGGGGCATGGCTGGTGCTGCCGGGCGCCTCCCAGCACCTCCCAGGCGCCTCCCAGGCGCCTCCCAGTTGCCTCCCAGGGCTCCGCTGCTGCTGGGGCTCCAGGACCCCCTAAGTGGGGCTGCGGGGAGACCGGAGGACTGTGCGCCAGGTGGTGGGGGTGGAAGGGGGAAGTGCACAGGGTTCAGTGCTGGGCCAGGGGGTGGGGGTGGTTCAGGGAGCCTGTCCTGGGCTCAGGGCCGGGTTCGGGTGAGTTTGGTTGGGCACCTCTGCTGAGGGATGCCCTGGTCCGAGGGACGCCCTGGTCCCCGCGACCGAGTGCATCCCGTCCGTGCTCCGTGCAGGCCTCAGCTCTCTGGGCAGGCGGTGCGACTGCGCGTAGGGTGTTCCCGCCATCAGGAGGTGGCCGTCCGTGACGTGTTTCCGGACAGAAGTGCCAGTGGGCCGGCCACCTGGATGTCCCTTCCAGTGGCCTGGCGGGAGTTTGCGTGGGGGCCACTGCAGCCGAGTCCTGGCTGGGGGCCTCTTGTGTGACCTCGGCCCGGCGGGCGGGTGGCTGGGCCGCAGCCTGACCCAAACCCGCCTGCCTGGAGAGCCGACCTGTTTCGATCCGGTTCCTCAAGACGCGCCAGGTGCAGCCACTGCAGTTCCCCTGGTGCCGCCTGCCTCCCAGCCCGAGCCTGTCTCTCGGCTCCCCGTGGCCCCCACCCCCAGCCTGGCCCCCCTCCCAGGGGCTGGCCCAGGCTGCCCCAGACAGCGGGGACCTGGGCGGTACTCCCCGGGTGACCCTCCGGCCGAATGCAGTGTCTCGGATGAGACAGAGTCGGGGTAACAGCGCTGTCAGGTGGTGGCCCCGAGCCTGGCGGCCCCGACACTTGTGAGTGTCCTTGCACTGACGCTCCCCGCTTTAGCAGGCGTGGGTCATCGGGAGCCCGCCCCCCACCCCCCATGCGTGGGGGGGCTGGCCTCAGGGGGTGTCCCCCAGCAGCTTCTCCCCACGATTTCCTTAGTGCCGGGACACCTCTGGTGCTTTGAGTGTTTGGCCACACACTTCGTGGAAACCCGGTTGTTCCGGTAGTTCCTTTATCTCTGACGGAACCGTGGGAAAGGGGCCGGGCTGGGTCGCTCCCCCTGTAACAGGGTGCACCCAAGAGGGGTTTCCTAAATAGGGATTTGGAATGGGGCCTAGAACTCAAGGTGTCCAGGAAATATTAGGATGTCCTCACCACCCCCCACAGGTGTGGGTTGGGGGAAGGGACACAGGGAGCAGGGCCCTTGAGAGCTGTTTTGCATAGCAACAGCTTTGCAGCTGTCCTCTGTACCCTTGGGAGGGTCAGCCACTCTGGTGTGGTCATTTAACATATCTATAACCTTTAATGGTTGCACAGATATGTTAAAAGCTGTGGCCTTGCTCTGAGCCAGGGGGATGGAAGTAACTTCCCCACCAAGATGTAACTGGGGGCAGGTGCTCCAAGTTACAGCGACTTCGTGGCAGCTTGGAGAAGACTGGCTCCACCCCGTGGGGCCACGCCTGCCCAGACCCACGATGGCAGCCCAGTAAAGCTGGAAGGATATGGGAGTGCCGGCAGGTGTAGCCGATTGTGGGAGGAGTCGGAAATGGGGCTGCAGAGGAAGACTGGTGCAGGGATTTAAACCCAGAGCGGCAGCCATTGTGCCGGGAGAACCACGTGGCTGTGGCAATAGAAGGGAGAACCTCGTGGCTTTGCCAGAGTGGGGACCCCCGCAGCTTTAGAAGGGGGAACCGCCACCCGGCTTTAGCAGAGATCCCGGCGACTCAGCTGATGGTGCCGGGAACCGAGGGAGGCCTGCCAGCTGAGACACATTACTGGGAAGAACCGGGGGCTGCCTGAGCCAGGGACTTATATTTCTTTCCCTGAGATATGGTCCCCCAGACTGGGCAAAGGGGGAAGGAAGGACTGTGTGTGTTTGTGGGTGTGTTTAAGGAACTTTGGGATTTTGATGAAGACATTGGGGCACTACTTTAAGTCTGTACAGCATTAAATAAACATTTCCTTTCCTTGTCACGAATCTCTGGCATTGAGAGACGTCTTTCCTCTAGGGCGGCGGACATCACGGACCTGAGGGGTTCCTTTCAGGTGATAGTATATTGCCTTCGGCCCCCCCTTGGCTCCCTGTGTTCTGTAACACCCCAGCTGGCCTGGCGGCCCGGGGGCAGGTCCGACAGGCTCCCACCCTCGGCCACAGGGCCTGCTCGCCCGGTCCCGAGCCGCCCACTCCGAGGTGCGCCGCGCGGGCGTGCTCGGGGTGCGGACGGGTTCTCCGGACTGGCTGTTGCATCGGAGAAGAGCTGAGCGCCGCCCGACCTGTGCGGAGGGGGCGGGCGGTGGAGACGGGCAGGAGCGGGGGTCCCAGAGGGCTGGCGAGTGTCCCTGCGCTGCGGCCCTCCGGTCGGCACGGCTGGTCCCCGAAGGTGGGAGTCTGCCCTCCCAGAGACGGCACGGCCCGTCTTCCCTCAGGTGCCGCTCCGGAGCGGTGGCTTTGGGTCCCCGGGAGACACGCGGGGTGGAAGAGACATGTGTCCCCAGCTGTCAGGCGTCCTCAGCGGTGGCTCTAAAAAGGGGGCGGTGCAGCTTTCTCAGGCCGGCGTTCAGCGGCTGTGCTGCTCCCTGAAGCCAGCCCGTGTTGTGGCCGTCACCTCCCGGGCGGGGCTCTAGTCGGGCCCCGGGACCCAGTTCTCCGGCGCCCGGTCACCCCCCAACCCCCCTGTGCCTGCCTGGAAGCCAGCCCTTGGCGCCCCGCAGCTGGCCAAGGTGTGCGCTGCAGAGAAGGGGCTGGCGTTGCCGTTAACGGAGATGGGAGCCACGTGACATTAACCCGACCTGTCCGAGTGGGAGACCCTGCGGCATTCACAATACCGTGCGACCACCACCTCTGCCTAAAACACTTTCAGCCCCGACGTCCAGCCAAGACGGAAGCGCAGGCAGACACGCTGTGCCCCCTCGCACAACCAAAAGGAGGGCAACAACAAATTTAAAAACAAAAACCAACCAGAACTGCCAGAGAACGGAACTGTATGGAAGTCGGACAACCAAGGAGTTAGAGAAGAAACACTCACCCAGACCAGCAGGAGGGGCGGAGACCGGCAGTCAGGCGGAGAGGACTCTCCCCAAGGCGGCGGCTGGCAGACCCAAAGAGGCAGCGGGCTGCGGACCAGGCGGTCCCACATCCGTGTGCAGATAAACTGGGAGGGACACCTGGGGAACGAGACAGACCCACAACCCAGGGTCCCAGCCTGGGGAAATAAAGCCTCAAGACCTCTGACTGTAAAAACCTGTGGGGGTTGTGGCAGCGGGAGAAACTCCCAGCCTCACAGGAGAGGACATTGGAGAGACCCACAGGGTCCCAGAATGTACACAAACCCACCCACCGGGGAGTCAGCACCAGAAGGGCCCAGTTTGCTTGTGGGCAGCGGGGGAAGCAACTGGAAACTGCTGAGAGCTGAAGAAGCGACACTCTTCTGGCTCGGACCCCTCCCCCACAGAGGGCACCACAACGCAAGGCTGAGAGTTGCCCCGCCCTGGGGAACACCTAAGGCTCCGCCCCTCACTACGGAACAGGCCCGCCTAGACAATAAAAACATGGCCTGAATGAAAGAACAGATCAAATTCCAGAAAAAGGACTAAGTGAGGGAGAGATAGCCAACCTATCAGATGCAGAGTTGAAAACACTGATAATCAGGATGCTCACAGAATTGGTTGAGCATGGTCGCAACATAGAGGAAAAGGTAAAATAAAGGAAAGTGTACAGGGAACCAACAGTGATGGGAAGGAAACCAGGACTTAAATCAGTGATTTGGAGCAGAAGGAAGAAATAAACATTCGACCAGAACAGAATGAAGAAACAAGAATTTCTTCAAAACAGTGAGGAGAGGCTTAGGAACCTCGGGGACAACTTGAAACGTTCCAACATCCGAATCACAGGGGTGCCAGAAGGAGAAGAGGAATAGCAAGGAGTTGAAAACTTATTTGAACAAATAATGAAGGAGAACTTTTTCAATCTGGCAAAGGAAATAGACTTCCAGGAAGTCCAGGAAGCTCAGAGAGTCCCTAAGAAGTTGGACCCAAGGAAGCACACACCGAGGCACATCATAAGTACATCACCCAAATTAAAGAGAAGGAGAGAATCTTAAAAGCAGCAAGAGAAAAGGAAAGAGTTACCTACAGAGGAGTTCCCATTAGTCTATCAGCTGATTTCTCAAAAGAAACCTGAAAGGAGGTTGGAAAGGAGTATTTGAAGTCATGAAAGGCAATGACCTACATCCAAGATGACTCTACCCAGCAAAGCTGTCATTTAGAATGGGAGGGCAGATAGAGTGCTTCCCAGATGAGGTCAAGTTGAAGGAGTTCATCATCACCAAGTCCTTGTTGTATGAAATGTTAAAGGGACTTCTCTAAGGAAAAGAAGAAGGTAAAAAATAGGAACAGTAAAATGACAACAAACTCCCAACTATTAAAAACTGAACCTACAAACAAAAACAAACGAAGCAAACAACTGGAACAGGAGCAGAACCACAGAAACGGAGATCCCCTGGAGGGTTGTCAGCAGGGAGTGCGAGGGGAGTGGGAGGGGCAAAGGTGCAGGGAATGAGAAGCACAGACGGTCGGCAGAAGATAGAGGAGGTGAGAACAGTGTGGGAAACGGAGAAGCCAGAGAACTTGTACGTACGACCCAGGGACATGAACTAAGGGGTGGGGGGGGGGGATAAATGCTGGTGGGAGGGGGTGGAGCGCAGAGGGGGAGAAAGGGGAGAAAAAACGGGACAGCTGTCACAGCATGATCAGTAAAATATACTTAAGAAAAATAAGTGACGACAGTCAAAGCAGCAACAACCAGAAACATTTGGACACCCCATCAGCAGCCACCCCACCCCCAGGCACCCGGCGGTCGGCGGGTCTGCAGGCTCTGGTCGGCTCAGCTCTGGGAAGGGGTGTCCGCTTTCTGCCAGGCGGGCCGCCCTGTGCCTCTGTCCCCGGGGCTCCGCACTACAGGGCCACCCAGCATCAGCAACTCGAGGCCAGGGTGCCCGCCCTGAAGCAGCCCCCGAGCGCATGGCCACCTGCAGGGCCTCTCCCCGTCCCTGTAGATGAGGGTGTGTTTGGGTGGCTCTCGTCCCCTCCTGCGGACGCACGTCTCTGCCACGTGGCCCCCGTGGCTCAGGCACGCGGCAGCCGTCCCGGGCGCCCCGCAGCGGAGGCAGGGCCCAGCGGGCTCCAAGCAAGTGAGTAGCAGGGCGTGGGTCCAGGCCGGGAGCACCTCCTGGACCACCTCCAAGGTCAGGGCCTGGCACTCAGCAGTAGTTGGCCATGGAGACCCGGAGGAGCCCACGGGGCTGGCTCCGGTCACTGGGTGCGAGCAGGTGGCCTGGCGGCTGGCCGGTGTGCCCTGAGTGGAGCTTGGGATGGAGCGTGCCGGGTGGGCGCGGAGACCTGAGCTCGGGCCTCGGGTCCAGGCGGGCGTTTTCAGCTCCTGCCTTGCCCGCCCGGCCCCGGCTGGTTTCTTCCTCTTCGTCCTTCCCTGTGGTGCAGGGCGGCTGCCCTCCTGGTTCAGAAGGGTCAGGTCCGAAAGCAGGAGTGAGTGACATTGAACATGTTGAAAATCAGAAATAAGTCCTTTGTTGGCTTGGAGGTGAAAGCAGCCCCAGGTGCTCCCACGGCAGCGTGGCCTCGGTTATTTTGGGGGCGCCCGTCCCCCCGGTTCACAGGAGGGGTGGGCCTGGGCCGCCTGCTGCCTCTGCTGGCCCCTTGGGGGCTTCCCCGGACTCCTTTGAGGGTGCTGAGCTGTCCGAGCTCCTGCACCTTGGCCCACTCCCCCTGCAACAGACAGGGTGCGGCACTGTGGGGGAGGGGCTCTGCGTAACCCCCTGCAAGCCCCCCTCCCCAACACCCAGTGGGAGCGATGCCCTGCAGGCCTCTCCTTCCTGTGCGCCCAGCACGGTGACCCAGGCGGCATCCGCCGTCTGCGACACGTTTCTCCAGGGGCCCAGTCAGGGCGTCCTGGGCCCCAGCGCCCGAGGTGCGGCCTGGGCCGGTGCCCCGAGTGAACTGGTGAGAACACAGCTCAGGCAGTGACGCCATCCAGGCTGAGACGCAGGCAGGGCCCTGCGTCCTCCGGGGCTGGGACAGGGGGGCGCTAGGGGCCACTGGCACCCTGCCGCGAGCAAGCCTGCGCTAGGCTGGGTCGGACTCGGGAGGAAGCGCCCTGGGAGCCCTGGTTGCAGTTTCCTGCTCCCCCATTTCCACGTCCTGTCCCTGATGCCAGCCCGGGCCCCGGGGATGGATTGGAAACCTACGAGCCAGCTGGGTCTGGGCCCTAGCTGCCCACCATCCGTCTGCCTGTGGCCTCCAGCAGGTCCCAGAACCCTCGGAGTCCCCGGTGCTGCCACGGTCAAGCGGCTGCCCGTCTCTGAGGGCCGTGGCACCCGTCCTGGGCAGGAGCCTTCCGGCCCCTCGCGCCCCCGCGCCCCACCCGCCTCCCCTCAGCCCCTGCTCCTGCCGGGCAGGCCTCCGGCACCCGGCGTCGTCGCTCATCACCCCCTCCCTGTAATGGAGCCCCCGGGCAAAGTCCCCGTGCCTCTCCCGTGTCCTCTGCCCCTGGCCACAGCCCGTGGGCCCTTGGGACACAGAAATGAGACCCTGGCGCTGCCTCAGTCCCTTCCTGGAGCGTGGGCACAGCAAGAGTCGGGGCAGCAGAAGGGACTCGGTCCACACGGGCAGGGCGGGGGGCTCTGTGAGGGTGGGGTGCCGGCTCCTAAGTGATGGCCCCTTAGTGCTCGGCTCGGGGCCATCAGGGCCGGCCCCACGGGGAAGGACGGGGATGGAGGTGTCTGTGAGCTGGGCCCGGGGCAGGGGCTGTGCGAGCCGGGCCTCCTTGGGCCTGTGGGTGGCAGTGCGGCACGGCAGCCCCGTGGGGCGCTCGAGGCAGCCAGGTGTGACCCGGTGTCCCGCTGGCTGGCTGGGGTCCCTGGGCTGTGCCCGCAGCTGCGTCCTGTTGCCCGCTGTCACGAGTCTTCTCGGGCGAGCCCCCAGTCCCGGGACCCCCCAGCCCTTCCTGCCTAGCAGGGCCTTCACCGGCCATGATGCCCTGTCCGCGTGGAGAGCCCCGAGGGCCCCCGGTCCTCACGGATGCACCACTCACTGCCGTCCTCCCGGGACTGCCGGGGCGGAGGAGCTCGAGCGCCACGCAGCCGCCGTGCACCCGCGCGGGGCCCGGCCCGTTCTCGGTGACCGCGGAGGCGCCCTCCCGAGCGACCGTGGTGAGCGTTCGAGGCTCCAGCGGGCGTGGGGCCCTCTGTGCCCTGGAGCCTGTGGCACCCGCCAGCTCACTGCCACCCCCCAGGGCAGGGAGCTCCTGCTCAGCGCTGTCTGTCTGTCTGTCTGTCTGTCTCCGCGGCCGCTCGCTCCCCTCCCCCCTGTGCACACACACGCGCACACACATGCACTCCTGCCTTCCTTCTCTCCCTCTCCTGGCCCTCCTCTGGCCGTCCATGTGGCTGATGTGACCATGGGCAGGTGCTGCGCCCGCACTGACTTCCCTGGGCTCCCGGGGGAAGCCGCCCGTGGGGGCCCGTCGGCCACCTCACGTCCATTCCAGGGAGGCCTGCGCTGCGTCGCCGTCGGCAGGCCGGTGGCCTGAGAGAGTCCTTTGCCAAGACGGGCAGAGGCAGGCGGGGGTGGGGAGAGGGCGGTCGGGTGACTGGTCGGGAAGGTCGGGCGTAGGTAGAGAACTGAGGGGCAGCTGGGGGTGGTTGGCCGTCACCGGACGCCCCCGGGCTGTAATTACTTTTGAGGTAAGTCCTGGCCCCAGGCCGGGCATTCGAGGCTCTCAGGGCGCAGATGCGTGGAGAGCGGGTCCCCGTGTTCCCGGCGGGAAGCACGGGCCTGGGCACCGAGCAGAGGGGCCGCCTAAGACTCCAGGCGGCGGCGGGCACACGGCCGGCCCGGGAGGCCGGGAAGGAGGGGATGGTGGTGGGCAGTGGGGGCCGTGCCGGGCGCGACTCCGTGAGGCACGCTCGGGGGCGGCCCTGGCCTGTCCCCCTGGCGGCCAGGAGCCCCAGGAGCTGGAAGCCACAAGCGTCCCGTCACAGTCCTGTCGGCCTTGGGGCTGACACCGGGGTCGAGGGGGGCTGCTGCTCCCTGGCGCACGTCCCACAGGGACGAGGGCTGGCAGCCAACCTCACGGATGTCCCGTGGCCACAGGCCAGCAGCTGGCCCGTCCTGGCCCGGCTCCCACCGCCGGCGCCGGCCCCACAAGCGTCCGGGGCGGCTGTCCCCCGGGGCGGGGCGGGCACCTGCGGGACACGCTGCGCTGCGCTCTGACGTGCGGCCCGAGCGTTTGCAGGGCCCGCACCGGTTCCCGGAGCCGTGTCGGGTGCCGACACGTGTGAGCAGGAGGACACGTGTGTGGAGGGCAGTGGGATGGCCGGGTGTCCCGGCCCCGGTGGGTGTCGGGGTGGCGGGGGGTTCCCCGCGGCCCAGACGGTGAGCGAGGCTGAACGGAGAAGTGGCGGTCGGGCAGGCGTGGGGGTGCCGGCGAGCTCGTTCTCGGGGGTCCTGTTCAGCCCCCCGTCTCCGTGTGAGAACGAGGCCTCTGGCCGCCCAGTGACCCGGCTGCTGTCTCTGCCCTGCAGGTAGAGGCCGGCGGGTGCAGCCCGCGTGGTCCCCTCCGGCCGGGTCGGAGCCCTGCAAGCTGCGCCTGTACAACAGCCTCACCCGGAACAAGGTCAGAAGGGGCCCTGGGGTGGGCCGGGGTGGGGCCGGGCCGGCTCTGCAGGAGCCCCGGGGCCCTGCCGCAGCGCTGAGCTGCCGCTGTCGGTTCTGGCGGGCGCCGGGGTTCCGAGAATGCAGGTGTGGCCCCCGAGCTGCCCCCGTGAGCTCTGTGTGGGTGGCCCGGGCTGAGCCGTGTCTGAAGCCCTGCCTGCCTGCCTGCCGGCCCGTCGGTGTGGGGTCCCCGAGTGGCTCTTGGGCCCGGCCCAGGCACAAGCATTCACGGTAGCTCAGAGCCGGGCCAAGTGTCGGCCCGCTTCCGACGAGGGCCCCCGGTGGCAGCAGACATCCCGGTGGCTGCCTGGCCGGACACGCAGAGCGAGGCGAGAGGTGCTGTCGGGAGACCAGAGGGGGTTTGCTCGGCTTGGCCAGTGGTGCAGGCTGGCGGGGTCTCCGTTGGCGAGCACGCTTAGCAGACAGGGGCTCCCTGGTGATCCCCGTGGGTGACGGCGGCCCGGAGCTGGTCTGCGACTGCGGGACCATTCGGCAGGCGGGGGGTGGAGCGGCCGGCACAGGCTTGATTCGGGTGGTCCAGCCTGTCAGCCGGCTCCTCCAGGCCTGCGGACCCTGGGCAGTGCTCGACACCGGCATCTGCGCTGTGACAGGAGACTAGCCCCCCCCCGGCCCCCCCCAATTGTTTCTGGGGCAGACCCTGGTCCATCAGAGCCTCGGCACATGCCGGGCACGCAGCGGGCACCCCGTACTCGCCAGCCGCCGTGGGTGCGGCAGCGGCCTTTCAGAAAACGGGCGAGCGCTCATTTGCTCCTCCGCCTGCCTCCGGGGTGGTGGGGGGGGAGCCCAGGCACCCAGGGCTCCTCGGTTTCTGGGAAGGTGCCTTCGGGAGCCCAGCGAACTCCCCCCTCCCCCCAGGCTTTGTCACTTTTTCAGACAACATGGTGCCCGTTGAATTTGGCGTAAAGCAAACAAATGGTGGCGTGCCGGGCATGGCTTGCTCGGGGGTCCTGCACGCCTTGGCATTTCTCGTGACTGTCGCCTCGTCTCTCACAAAGGAGGTGTTTGTCCCCCAAAACGGGAGGAGAGTGACGTGGTACTGCTGCGGGCCCACCGTGTACGACGCCTCTCACATGGGGCACGCCAGGTAGGGCGCCGGGCGGGGCCCCCGGTCTGCTGCTGGCCCCTGGCCCCTGGCGTGTGAAAGGAGAATCCGCCCGGAACTTCCTCCTCCCGTCAGCACCGCGGTCCCAGAAGCGTCAGGCAGCCCCAGTCCCACGGAGAAACACGCGCCTCGGCCCGTTGCCCACGGCCTGAGCGTTCCCCGGGCAGGGCTGCCGTGCGTGTGCTTGAGGCTCTCCGAAGCCCATGCCTCCGCGGGGGGCCGGGCACCCCATGTCCCAGACGCCCGGGCTCGAGGCCAGGTGGCCCACGGCAGCCTCGGGGTGTGGCCCGTGGGGGCGGCGGGCCGCGGGGCTGACGGGGGACCGTCTCCCGGCCGCCGAGACCGTGTGCGCCGTGCGGGAGGAAAGGCCTGCCCTTCCCTCCTCTCCCCTCCAGGTCCTACATCTCCTTCGACATCCTGCGGCGAGTGCTGAGGGACTACTTCGGCTTCGACGTCTTCTACTGCGTGAACATCACGGACATCGACGACAAGGTGGGGGCTTCCGAGACGGCGCCTGGGAGAAGCGACTCCGGGCCCGGCTGGCGTGGCTCAGTGGGCTGAGCGCCGGCCTGGGAACCCAGGGGTCGCCGGGTGGATTCCCGGTCAGGGCACAGGCCTGGGTTTGGGGCCAGGTCCCCAGTAGGGGGCGTGTGAGAGGCGACCACACATTGCTGTTTCTGTCCTTCTATTTCTCCCTCCCTTCCCCTCCAGTAAACAAAAATCTTTAAAAAACAAAAGGAAACAGTTGACCTTGGGATTGGTAAACGAACTTCGGGAGGCCTGGCCGGCTCAGGCCTCACCCTCAGGACGGGAATCCGACCCCTTGATGGGCCGGAGTCCCAGCTCCTGTGGACAACGGCCTCTTGTATTCAGACATGTGGGTGCTGGTGGAAAGCGGCGTGCCCAGCTGCCCGCTGACCACGTGATCACGGAGGGCCTAGCGTGTGGCGCCTTGGGGGGCGCCGGGGTCTGCTGCTTTTTTCAGCAGCGAAGAGGCGACGTAGCCCCAGGCTGGGCTCAGTGGTTGGAAGGTGGCGGGTGTGTGGGGGTTCCTGGCGGCATGCCCTGGGGCGCAGTGGTCCCCACGCAGTGAGCTCCTGTTGCGAAGCAATGCATGGGGCTCAGTGAGCCCTAACCCTCACCCTAACCCCTAACCCTAACCCTGCTCTCCCGCCAGATCATCAAGAGGGCCCGGCAGAACCACCTGTTTGAACAGTATCTGGAGGAACAGCCGCCCGCGGCCCGCCTCCTGGAGGACGTGCGCACTGCCCTGCAGGTGGGTCTGCCCCGCGCCTGGTCTGGGCCTGTAGCCGTCCTTGAGCCCCTGGCCTGGAGCAGGGCCTTCCGTGCACATGGTGCGGGGGCCAGGCCCGCGGGGTCGGCAGGCTCAGCCGCCAGGACAGATGCGTGCGGATGGGGGCGGTGCGGGTGGCCGTTGGTCCACAGGTGAGAGATGTCAGGATGCACCGGCGTGCCACCGGCCCACACCTCCTTGTAAACGGCTTCTGCCGTGTCTGCCGGACCCTCCCTGCCTGGTCACAGCCCATCAGCTGCCCTGGCCGCCATGCAGGGGCCGGCCAGGCTCCCCGGCTGTGCTGCTCGGGCTCCGCAGGGCTGCTGGGCAAGACAGGCTGCTCCCTCTGACGTCCAGTTTGGAGCAAGGGGTGCTACACGCTGGTGCGTTGCCTGGGGGGTTGGCGAAGGTGGTTTTGTCCTGAGAGTCACTGTCATTGCCGACCGCAGTCATAATTGCTGGTGCGCTCGTGCCGCCTGTTCTGGAAGAGGAAATGGAGTGAGAGTAGAGCTTAGTTGTCCTTCGGGCCGGCGAGGGGAAGGCCCCCTCCGCTGTGGGCACCTTCGTGATGAGGTGGCCGGTGGGACCTCCTGTGTCTCTAGGTGATGCCTGTGTCACGCCCAGCACGGCCCTAGGCGACGTGCTTTCACGCCATATTCCACGTCAGGCGCACCGTCGTGGGGTGCAGCTAGGCCCAAGGCCTGCGGGGCGTGGCGGCCCCTGGACTGCCTGGGCCTGGGCCTGGGCCTCGGGCTCCCCGCTCCTGCCCTGCCTGCACCGGGGGAAGCTGGGATGACGCTCTTGGGGACACAGACAGCGGGGCAGACTGGTCCTCCTGGGCCGAGTGCCCTCGTGGACAGGTTGGGGGGCCGGGGCTCACAGGCCTGCCCGCCCCTCTCGGTTGCAGCCGTTCTCAGCGAAACTCAGCGAGACCACAGACCCCGACAAGAGGCAGATGCTGGAGCGCAGCCTGCAGGCCGTGCGGCTCGCAGTGGAGCCACTGGAGAGAGCGCTGCAGGCCGGCCTCGCTGCGGGGGACGTGGACAGCCGTGCGCAGGTGAGCAGGGGCCCGGCCAGGCCTCGGCCCCGCAGGGCTCGCTGCTGGGGTCTGATCCCCTGTCCCAGCTCCATCTGCCCGCCCACCACCCCCGCCCCATCCTCCTGCCCCACTTCCTGCAGTGAGACCTGCTACGCCCCCCTTCCAGCCCTCCCCTCGGACAAGCAGGAGGCCCTTCTGGGACGTGTGGGGTGCAGCCCTCCCTCTAGATTACCCCAGAAGTGTCCGCTGGGCTCCCCAGCTGCTCTTAAGGGCAGCGCCTGGAGAAAGAGGCATGAGGGACTGGAGTGGCCAAGACCCGTGGGGCCCCCCGGCACCCCAGGCCAATGCTTACGCCTCTGGAGAGGCCCCCCTGCGGCTGGAGTGGGGGCATGGCCACCCGGCGGCCCTGGGCCTCTTTCCCGGCTCTCCCATGCCACACAGGGCTGCAGCCGTCCCCTGTCACCCCGCCCACCTGTCACCCTGCAGTTGGCTATCAGAGCCACCTGACTGCCCTTCTTTACACCAGCGCCCCCTGCTGGCCACCCTCGTCAAACCCCATGAACCTGGGACACCCACAGAGAGAGCCCACCCAGCGGGTCTGCCCCCTGGTGTCTGCACACGGCAGGTGGCTCGGGTGTGCTCCTCCTGACCCCCAGGAGAGGGTCGGGCGCCCCGGGTCTCGGAGGAGCACTTTTCCCTCCGGTGAGCCCTGAGGTGCGGCCGCTGGGGGCAGGCCGCCCTCACGGCTATGGACAGCAAGGCCCGCTCTTCATGGCGTGTCAGCCAGGCGGCGTGCAGGCCAGGCGGCGTGCCGGCGAGGGGTTCCCCGTGCTGCCTCTCTCTGTCTGCCCTGGGCCTCACGGGGCAGGTCGGGGAGTGTCCTCCGTGCCCAGAAGGGGCTGCGGGGAGGAGGTGTCATTTCTGTCTCAGACGTTCGGTGGGCGTCACCCGTGCGCCTGGGCCCGGTGCTCTCTCGTTCGGGAGGTCATTAGTTACTGATTCCGTCTCCTTGACAGACTTCTTCCGACTGTGGTATCTTGTGTGAGTTTTGGCGGCTCACTTCATTCCAAAACTCAGTGCGTAAACGTAGCTTGTGGAATGCTGGGCACACAGCTGCTTCGTGACGTCCCTTCATTACCCGGTTAGTGTCGCCGAGTCCTGCGGTGGCGCCCCCTCTCTTGCTTCCGGTGCCACTGCAGCGTCTGTGTCCTCACTCGGGCAGAGCCGGCCGGAAGCCCAATTATTTCACTGCCTTCAAAGAACCAGCTTTTGCTTCTGTTGATTTTCTCTGTTGGTTTCTTGTTTTCTGCTTCAAACTTCATTATTTTCTTCTGCCTGCTTTGGATTTAGTTTCTTCTTTTACTCATTTCCTAAGGTGGAAGCTTAAGGGGATGGATTTTACATATTCTGCTAATACATCCGTCCATGTTACAGATGTAAATGTTGGAAAATATTTTAGAATTTTCCTTCGGCCACGCAGCCCAGTGCCACGTCCAGGAGTGCGGGTCAGTGTCATGACTCGGGGACTCCCAGCCTCGTCTCTGCGTCGTCTCCGGGCTGGTCCCCCCTGGCCTGACGGCGGACCCTGAGACTGCCGTCCTTTGGTTTGTTCGGCCTTGGGGCCCACGTCCAGCCGGTCCTGCCGAGTGTCCCTGCCAGCTGGGGGCCCGGCCTGCTGCCCGCTGTCGGGTCAAGTCCGCAGGCATGCGGTGTAGCCAGCGGGCAAGCGTCGGCCGGAGCACGGGCTTGGGATCCAGCATGCGATGTGTCATCACCCGGGCACTTGGGACCGTGCTCTGAAGGAGCCACTTCTGTCGTCCGACTTCACCTCTGGGCCTCGGTCCTGCGATCTGAGCTTCCATTTTCCCCTCCTAGTCTCTCTCGTCGGTCGGTCACCTTCTCGGCTCTGCCGGGCGGGACATTCCTAGTTCTGGTCTCCTCCCGCGTGCCTCCCACTCGGGACTGCGTCCCCTTTCCCCGGGCCGCGGAGGACCTGAGAGCCCTTGAACTTGACTGAGGCCCCTGGTTCCCACGCCGTGTTTTCAGGGCGGTGTGTTCAGCTGTCGCTGTCCCAGCCCGTGGGGTCACTCTCCCCGTTCAGACACACGTGTTTTCCCCTCGGCCCCTCCTCCCCGGGAGGGCGGGCTCCGGCGACCCCAGCCTGGTGGCGGGTGTTGGCGGGCCTGGGGCTCCCCGTTTCCAGCAGCCGCCCTGCACTCCCGCCGCAGGGCTTCTGGCCACACGTGGGTGTCGCCACACTGGAAACGGACCAGATTCCAGTGTCGCCCAGACTGTCCGGGATCCGAGAGTCAGTCTCCTGGAGAGCGCGCTGGGGGCGGGGCACCTGCAGACCTGCTGTGTGCAGACCCGTCCAGGAGACGCCTGCGGCCGCGGGGCTGACCTCGGGGCTGACCTCGGGCAGGCCTTGGCGGTGCTGGTGGAGCTCGGTCCTGGTGTAGCTAGGAGCGGGCTCGTTTCCCCTTCGGAGTGGGCTTCGCTGGTCTCAGGGCTGAGATCCACAGCTGCTTCCTCGGCCCCGTGGGGCTGGTGCCCCACTGGCACCCCCCACCCCCCCGCACCGCCGCTGGGGGAGGCTCCTGCCCTTCCAGTCGCCTTTCTCTCCGAGGTGAAAGAGTCTACTCTCTCGGCTTCTTGTAAAACGTTCTCGTTTTCTGCTGTTGCGTCAAGACTTTGTAAGGGTTTGTTTTTCCCCCCACTTGTCCTCTGGGGTCTTTTTTGTGCTGTGCATCTGTGGAGTGTTGCCTCAGTTCTGGAAAATTCTGGAGACGTTGTCGAGGGCCACCGCTCTGTCCCCCTCTCCTGCCCACCAGGATCCCACTGGCCATAAACTGCAGCTCTGCTCGCTCTCCTGCGTCTCTCACCTGTCCCCAGGTGTCCCTCCCCGCCCTGCTTCATTCTGGGCGACTTCTTCAGGCCGTCCTCCTGTTCCAGCCCCCTAACCCACCTTGCGCGAGTTCTGTTCCACGGGCTGACGTGTCTCCGTTCTGGATGCCGGCTTCCTCCGGTCCTTCTCCGTCAGGCCTCGGCCCCTGTCGCTTGGTACCCAGGGCCCGGCCGGTGCCCGTCCGAGGCCGTCTCTGCAGGCCCCGCTCTCGGGTGCTTTTTGCGCAGGGCCTACGCCAGGGGCTGGGGCTCACCCTGGCTCACAGCCTGTGCTGACCCTGAGGCTGGAGATGTGGCTGCAGATGCGGCTGCCTGTGTGGGGATGACATCTCTCCCTGGGGCCAGGGGTGTGGCCCCATGGGCGTTCTCCCCCCCACCCCACATGGGCTGGGTTCCTCACTCACCTTCCGGCCGCAGGCCCAACAGCCTGGGCCTCCCAGGGGCCCTGCGTCTTCAGCTTGCCCACCGGGGCGCCAGCCTGGGGG
This sequence comes from Phyllostomus discolor, assembly GCF_004126475.2. Taxonomy (NCBI): domain Eukaryota; kingdom Metazoa; phylum Chordata; class Mammalia; order Chiroptera; family Phyllostomidae; genus Phyllostomus; species Phyllostomus discolor. The sequence goes on from NC_040908.2 coordinate 169,890,826, forward strand.
GAGGGGCGGGGGGTGTGTCCCGGCACCATTTCCGTGACACCCACAAGCCCAGCGTGCCCTGGCCGACCCTGCCGTCAGCGTCCTGGTGTGCGGACACCGCCTCTCCCCCATCCCCTTGGTTCCTGCATCCCACCCCTATGTGACCGGCCCGTCCCCACGTCCCTGGGACGGCTCCAGTTCACCTGCACAGACTGGACTCTTCAAGGCAGATGGCAGGTTCCCCAGCCGGCAGGGCTCAGGCCGCAGCCCTGACACCCTGTCACAGACGGACACGTCTCCTGTCCGACGTGCATGCGTGCCGGGCCCACGTGCGCTCCCGCCCTGGACCGTGACTGCCCAGCACACGCACCCCCCCCGCCCCCGGTCCCCTCACAGTGGTGGGAGCTCCGGCACATGGGGCGCCTCTGAGCCCCTCACTCTCAGGACCCATGTTGTCTGGGTGCCGAGCCGTCGGTGGGCATCTCGGGCTCCGGGAGGTGCGGCCGCTCAGGTCAGGGCTGTGCTCGGCACCCCTTCCGTGGGCGCGGGCCGGCTAGCCGGAGGCGGCCCCGCCATCCTGGTGCGCTCGGGCGGACGGTCTCCCCTCCCCTGCAGGTGCTGCTGCAGGAAGCCAGGGACGTGCTGTCCGACTGGCTGGACTCCACGCGTGGCAGTGAGGTGACGGACAACTCCATCTTCTCCGAGCTGCCCAAGTTCTGGGAAGGGGAGTTCCACAGGGACATGCAAGCCCTGAACGTGAGTGTCGGGGGGCTGCCTGCCGCCGGGGCCGGGGGAGGGGCGTGCTCGGGACGGAGAGGCACCAGGCGTCTCTGCCTCCGCAGGTGCTCCCTCCCGACGCCCTGACCCGGGTCAGCGAGTACGTGCCGGAGATCGTGAGCTTCGTCCAGAGGATCGTGGACAACGGCTATGGGTGAGCCCGCCGCCCCGCTCAGCTGCTGGCGCTCCCCAGAGGGCTTCCCGGGCAGCAGCCTGGCTCGGGGGCCTGGGGCCGCCGTCACAGAGGCAGGCCCCGGACACCTCTGTGTCAGCAGGCCGGCCCCTCGGGCTGTGAGGGAGGCCTGTCACAGGCACCCACCCCGGCCTGCGAGTGGCTGCCCGTCGCCGCGTCCCCATGTGGCTCTGTGCAATGTGGGCCCGGCATCTCCCCTTTGGCCCGGTCTCCTCCTGTCAGGACGCACCGGTCTTACTGGGTCGGGGTCCGGCCTAGCCGCCGTGTCTCCCCTCGATGGCCTCTTCAGAGTCAAACACAGCCCTGTGGGCGTGGGCCCGGGGTAGCGGGGGGTCTCCGGGACAGAGGACGCCGCCTCCTCTGCCCACGCCACACGGTCACCGCAGGGCAGCCCGAGACGTGTGCACATGGAGTGGTGTGCGTGCGCCAGGCCCAGGCGGGAGGACAGGTCATCGCGGGCTCCTGGGGTGTGGACAGAGAGGCCAGGGTTTGTCTCTCCAGGACGTGGTTGTCCCCCAGGCAGGGCCGGGGCGGGAGCCGCGAGCTCCCAGGACACGAGGCAGGGGGTCTGTGCAGAGGGGCACGCCGCCGCCGCCGCCTCTGCCGTGTGGCGTGTCCTGGTCCTGTCGGGCTCAGCCCACACGGCACCACCGTGGGTTTGGTGATCCATCGCAGGTGCACAGAGGGCGGGGCCGGGAGCAGGGGGTGGGGCGGGCTTTCAGGGCGCCCTCCTGCACAGCTCCGGGGCTGACTCTGGGCCGGCGCACTCACCCCAATTTCCACTTCGCTTTCCAGCTACGTTTCAAACGGGTCTGTCTACTTTGATACGGCGAAGTTCGCTTCCAGTGAGGGACACTCGTACGGGAAGCTGGTGCCCGAGGCCGTGGGGGACCAGAAGGCCCTGCACGAGGGGGAAGGTGAGTGGGGGGCAGGTGAGGGAGATGGGGGCGTGTGGGCCAGGCCAGCACTGAGATTCCTGGGACCACGCTTTTTCACCTAAAGGAGACTTCGGGAGTTTTCTACATTGAGCCTGTGAAATGCATTATTTTCAAATAAGCAAACAAACAGACACAGCAGACTCTTGAACGACGCAGGTGTGAACTGCACGGGCCTGTCGCGCTCAGGCTGTTTGCAGTAAATACCATGAAAGTGTTTTTCTTATAATTTTTTTAAAAGACTTGATTTGTTTATTTCGAGACAGGGAAGGGAGGGAGAAAGAGAGGGAGAGAAACATCGATGTGTGGTTGCCTCTCATGTATCCCCTGTGGGGACCTGGCCCACAGCCCAGGCCTGTGCCCTGCCTGGGAATCGAACCTCAGACCCTCAGATGGGGTGGGAGCGCCGTGGCCGCATGTCGGGGAACCTGGTGGTTAAGATGGGCGGGCTGTCAGCTGAGTGAGGAGGTGCAGGCCTCCCCCAAGGGTTGGCGGGGGCTCCCTCGGCACCTGAGCACCTTTCGTTGGGGGAAGTGAAAATCCAGGGCCCTGTTGACGGAGGCGAGGACGTGGGGTCGCAGGCTCGTCACTTACAGGTTCGCAAGGAGGTACAGTGAGCGCGGAGGCGCCAGCTGTCCCGGCCCTGTCAGGAGCGAGCAGAGCCAGGAACGGGGCGCGGCACCTGCTCCTGCTCCTGCTGAGGTGGCTGGGGGTGGGGGGCATCTCCGGTTCTCTGGGCTCCGCTCTGAGTGGCAGCCTCAGCGGGTGTCCTGTCCTGGGAAGAGTGAGGTGGGAACTGGAGGCCGAGATCCAAGGGCAGGTCCTGCTCCACAGGCCCGGCCCCCGGGGCCAGCCGGTTGTCACGTGGACAATGCCCAGGCGGCAGCTCGATGCAGCGGTCCCCTGGCCCGGCTGGTGGCACGCACGCCATGGCAGCCCCTGCCCCTCCTGCTCCAAATGTTTTAAACACAGACGTGGGCTTTCCTGCGCCAGGTCGAGTCACGCTTGTCTTTCTCGGTGTGTTCTCCTTCTCCGTCCCCGAGTGGTCTGGGACAACCACGGAGGCGGCGGTCCTGTGGGCCGGGGGCAGCGGCGGCTCCCTCCCGGCCAGCGCACACGGTGCTTTTCCCGCCCGAGTTTCAGGAAGGGGCTCGGCCTTGGAAACACCTTTCGATCAAGAACGTCACCTCTAGGGCTCTGTGGTAAAGCAATACGGGGCCGGAAACGAAACATTTGGAGATCGAGTTGGTTTATCAGCGTTAACGTGACACCAACAGCCTCACATTAGACTCGTCGGAGGGAGGAGGCGCATTCACGATGCTCAGACCCCTGTCCCCGGGGGCCTGTCCAGGACACGGAACCAGATGGCAGGGCCCCGTCCCTGGCGCCCAGAGGCAGACGCACCCACACCTGTAACGGGGCCGACACCCTTCAGGACAGGGACATGTGGCGGGGCCGGGGTTGGGACACACGGCAGCGGCCGTGGTCTACTGCCAGAGCATCACCCCCCCAGGACCTCGGACTGCCTCTGCTTGCAGGGCCGCACACGGGACCGTGCAGTCTGACCTGTGGGGAACTGTCGGCGCTGCCGGTCGCACGGGCCTGATGGGCCTGGGCCTTGCGGGGACCTGGCGCTGAATGGGCAGGAGGAGGGCCCTGGCCCTGCCTCATCGATGGGTGTGCACGCCACCCGCCCTCCTATGGCCCGCCGGGCGCCCGGGAAAAGCGGGCTAACACTCGGCCATCATCGGGCTCCCTGACGGCCAGGTCAGCCTTGCGTGCGGAGGATAGAAGACGGCGGCCTGATGTCCACTGCGGGCATCAGGGCCAGCGAGCGCCAGACCCCCAGGGAGGCCGTAGGCACGGTGGGCGCCTGAGCAGGCCTCCTGCAGAGAGGAAGGCCCCCGTGCACCTGCCTGCGCCGTCTCAGCCAGCCAATCCAAACACGAACTTGTTTCACGGTGAAACAGGAAAAGGCCCCTGCAAACCCGTGTGAAGAAGCATCTCCCGAGCAACTGCAGGAAGAGGCCCTGTGGATGGGCTGCCGGGGGCCGTGTCTCGGGACTGGGGTTCGGGATGAAGACCAGAAAGGGCGGGAAACCCGCGCGGCAGGCACTCCGTCCAAAGGCTGGGAGCGGAGCAGCAGCCCCGGGAAAGGGAGGGAGGGCACGGCGGAGAAGTGAGAGGGAAGCAGCCGGGTCTTCAGAGACACTCAGAGGGAGGGACCAGCAGTGAGAGCGATGAGCGGAGGGGAAGGTTCCGGATGCACGAGGACAGAGCGGAGCAGACCGGACCTGGGGGGCTGGAGCAGCGTCAGAGGGAGGGGCACTGAGCCTGAGCTGCCTTCGAGGCTGAGCCGCAGGAGCAAGCGGGCAGAGCTGAGGGAGGCGGCCGGCCCCGAAGGTCACGTGCACGGCGACCTTCCTGCAGCAGCCGCGCCGTGAGCCCCGCCGTCAGACCCTCCAGGGCCGTCCTCTCTAAACAGCACGGCGCTGCGTCCTGTCTGCTCGCAGGCTGACTCTGGAACCGGCTGGCGTTCCAGGGACGAGCGGGGGAGTTCGGCAGCAGACAGGGGCGACAGGGACGCACCCCCGTTAGGGACACGTATTTCCACTTCCACCCACTGGTGACACTCGGCCACGTGACTCCCCGGGACAAGGAGGTGTCCTCTTCCGTCTGCACGTCGGGACTCCAGCGACAGGCCCTCCCTGCACCGCAGGGTCGCACAGCGGCTGCCTCCGGCAGGGAGGCCGAAGTGACACCAGAGGAGAAGGAAAGGGGCCGTGTGACTCGAGCAAGTGACCCTGTCACCACCACACAGTGACAACTGGTCAGGCGGGGGGGGGGGGGGGTTGTGTGTGCACAGCGAGGCCCCCCTCTCTCCGCCGCAGACACTTCCACAGTGGATTTTAAAAGTCAGGCACGTTCGTGAGTGGCTGCGTTCGCTGCGATGAAAAATCAAAGACCCAAGTGTCGGTCGCCAGTCAGAGGGCGGCTGAGAGAATGTCACGAGGCCACCGCCGACATTCTCAAGTGGTCCCCGCTGGGACGCCGGGACCCGAGGAAGTGGGTAGGAGCTGGGCGGCGCACGTCCCATGTGCCGGCCGCCTCTGCGTCCTGCTCGTTCGGGTTTCAGAGAAGCACAGGGCTGCCCGGCGTCACACCGGAGCAAGGGGAGTGCCCGACCCTGTGCGTACGACCCTGCTGTGTCTCCAGCCCCTTCCCCATGTCTGCCGAGCGCTCTGCGTTTGGAGGGTCTTCTGACCACGAACTGGGAGAAACGCCCGCGGTGCCCGGCACCTGCCTGCCTGATGGTCAGGAAGGGGCGTTTATGAGCTCGCGCCGCACGGGCAGCTGGCACCAGGAACCTCTTTCCTGTTCCGGAGTCTCCCACAAGGGACGGCAGCGCCCAGGAAGGGGCCTGGCCAGACCCCGTCCAACTCAGTGTGGGCAGAGCCCCCTTACCCAGCTCTTCCCTGTGACCACGGGACTCTGTGAGCAGGTGGTGCCGCCAGTCGGGTTTTCGTTCCCACGCTCAGGAGTGTCGTATGGGCCTGACACGTGGCCTGCACGTCCCCAGTGCTGACTGTGCTCTCTTCTGGGCGACCGGCTCGTCTGCCCTCCGGGGCCTGGGGCCTCCTCCCCGTCGCCTGTCACCTCCGTCTGTGAACACAGGAGGGTCACTGAGTGTCCCGACGGGCCACCCCCAGGCCTGAGAAGCCGCACACGGAGGCTTCATGGCCCTGAGTGCCGCCCTGGCCCACAGGTGAGCTGGCAGGCTGTCGTAAGACACGAGACCCCTGCCCAGCCAGGGCCCCGAGGCGTGCCCGAGGGCTGCCACTGTGACGTCACCTCCCCTGAGACCAAAGCCCGTCACTGACCGTAGGCTGTGGGGGCAGCGGACGAGCGTCCGAGGAAAGGCAGGCGTGGAAGGGGCCGGGCCCTCAGCGATGGGCCCGTGAGCGGGTCAGCAGCTTCCCGAGCATGCGGACAGGCCACACCCCTTCGGGGCAGAGGGACACAGCGGCATATTCAACCACGGTCGCACACGGACGGCAGTCGGGGGGACTGGCCGATGCGCTCCGCCAGTCGGAGCGTCGTCCCGTGCACCACACGGTCATGGGTTCGATCCCCGGTCAGGGGGCGGATGGGACGCAGCCGGTCGGTGTTTCTCCATCTCTGTCCCCTCCTTAAAACTCGACGAAAGAAGTGCTCTAGGGCGGGGATGAAAACTCCTTCTTCAAGCTGGCCCTGAAGTGAGGCGGTCGCGCCCACGAGGCCACGCTGAGTGACCCCTCCCCTCGCGTCGTCCGCAGGCGACCTGAGTGTCTCGGCAGACCGCCTGAGTGAGAAGCGGTCCCCCAACGACTTCGCCCTGTGGAAGGCCTCCAAGCCGGGGGAGCCCTCCTGGCCCTGCCCGTGGGGCAAGGTGAGCACCGAGGGGGCGCGGGCAGGGTCCTTCGCTAGTGCTGCGCACAGCTGCCCGGCTCCAGGTCCCGGTGCCACGGGGCTGCGTGGGCCTGGGGGCAGCTCGCTTCCCCTCGGGCCCTCTGCCCGTCTTGCAGCAGGGGGTGCGGGGTGCGGGACCACCTCGGAGGCCCCTGCACCCCGGCGGGCTTTAACTCTGAGCTCTACAGAGTCCTGGGGCCAAGCCCCCCATGACGTGCCCTGTGACAGGGTCCCCATGGCCCACAGCCTCGGGCGGGGGCATCGGGAAGTGACACGGACTCAGCACGAAGCCGTGGGGAGCTACATGGGCGGGTCCCCTTCGTGGCCCCCCTCGTTTCCAGGTGGAATTGAACAGCTGCCCCGGGAAAGCGCAGGGGCTTGGAGGTTCCAAATGCCGGGGGAGTGGAGGGAGGGTAGGCCGGCTGGTCACTGGGCTGCTTCGTCCCTAGGGCCGCCCGGGGTGGCACATCGAATGTTCTGCCATGGCGGGCACCCTCCTGGGCGCCTCGATGGACATCCACGGAGGGGGCTTTGACCTCCGGTTCCCCCACCACGACAACGAGCTGGCGCAGTCGGAGGTAGGCGAGCTCCTGGGGGCGGGGGCGGGCCTGGCGGCCATGCCCAGGCAGGGCAGTGTCAGCAAGGCCTGTCAGCAGGGGTGGGGGTTGGCTGTCTGCACACAGCCTGGCTCCCCCTCAGGGATCCGTCAGCGAGAAAGCCAAACCCTGATTGTCCAGGCCTGCTTCCCGCATTAACATTTCCTTCGGGGACAGACGGGCCAGGTGGGAGCCAGGGTTACCTCCCGGGGGGCTGGCCCACCCAGAAGAGGCAGCACCGCTCCCGCCTGCACGGTGGGGGCGGGGAGGCCCCGGCCCGGGGCCGCGGGCTCAGCACCCATGCCGTGCGGCCGCCCCCCTGCCCCAGGCCTACTTTGAGAACGACTGCTGGGTGCGGTACTTCCTGCACACGGGCCACCTGACGATCGCGGGCTGCAAGATGTCCAAGTCACTCAAGAACTTCGTCACCATCAAGGACGCCCTGAAGAAGCACTCAGGTGCGCACCGGCCGCTCCCGGCGGGCGGGTGCTGCTCTCCGGGACACGCGGGGCCGGCCGTGGGGGCTCTCGGGGAGTAAGGGCCCGGCTGCTCCCCCCACAGCGAGGCAGCTGCGCCTGGCCTTCCTCATGCACGCGTGGAAGGACACCCTGGACTACTCGGCCAACACCATGGAGTCCGCCCTGCAGTACGAGAGGTTCCTGAACGTGAGTGCCCCGGGCTGGTGAGCTGCCCTCGGACCGGAACGGGGCACGGGTGGAGGCCTGCACGTGGGGAAAGCCGGTGCCGGCCGCTGTCCTCCAGCCGCTTACGCATCCCAGCTAGAACGAAGGGGCCACATCCCCTCTCGGCTGGGCGGGCGGTGCGTGTGGGCCCAGCCCGGGCCCGAGGGAGAGCCCATCAATACAGCTGCGCTTCGTCGGCGAGTCCGGGGTGGGCGAGCTGTCCGCGTGCCGCTCAGCAGAGTTCTCTGACCTCAGGAGTTCTTCTTAAACGTGAAAGACATTCTCCGAGCCCCCGTCGACATCACCGGCCAGTTCGAAAAGTGGGGGGAGGAGGAGGCAGAGCTGAACGAGAGGTGAGGGGGAGCCTCCCCGGGGGTCGCAGCCGCGCCCTGACCCCTGCCGCCCGGCCAGCGGGCATGCTACAGCTGTGGTGCTGAGGTGTGTCCCCCCCCCCCCCCCACGCAGCTTTCTCAGCAGGAAGGCGGCGGTGCATGAGGCCCTCTGTGACAACGTGGACACGCGCACCTCGCTGGAGGAGATGCGGGCTCTGGTCAGCCAGTGCAACCTGTACGTGGCTGCCCGCAAGGCCGCGAGGAGGCGGCCCAATCGGGCTCTGCTGGAGAACGTCGCGCTGTACCTCACGCACATGCTGAAGGTGCGTGCACTCGGGGGCGGCACAGTGCTGGGCGGGGCGAGCTCTGGCCCTGGTGCCAGCAGAGGCGTGCTGCGGTCCCGGCTCTGAGCGGCCACACCTCCGTGCCTTAGTTTCTCCCGTCAGGTTTGGAAAGCAGAGCAAGCAGCTCTGACCCGGGGCCCACCTGGCGCGACCCCGTGCACCTGCATGCCGGCCAGGTCTGGGGTCCCTGCCACAGGCTGACCTCAGGGCGACCTGCCACCTGGCCCTCCCATGTGCAGCAGCCCGCGGTGCAGACCGGCCAGCGGGCGCCGGCTCTGGGGACCGCCCCCCCCACACTTGTTTCTCCCCCCAGGTCTTCGGGGCCATAGAGGAGGAGAGCGCCCTGGGCTTCCCTGTCGGGGGGCCTGGCAGCAGCCTGAACGTGAGTGCACCCACTGGGCCTGAGTCCCTGCCGCCCTCGGGTCGCCCGCCCCCGGGAAACAGTGCCCCCTGCAGGGGACACCCTCCTGCCTTCCACACCTGCTCCCCCCGTTCCTGGTTCCCGTGCTGGGCCACACCAGCACGGTGCACGTGTGCTGAGCGGCGTGTGGGGGCCGGCCTTCCTACCGGATCGCCTGTCGGGGCCGGCGCCACTGCGCCGTCCGTCGGAGCTCGGTCCCAGGAGGCCAGGCCAGAGGGCGCAGCCCAGGCCTCGCTCAGGCCGCAGCCCGTGGTGGCGTGGACCCTCTGGAGAGAACACGCCTGTGGTCGCTGTGGCCGGTGGGGGTGCAGACCCACACGGCTCCCACTGTGGGACAGCTGTCACGTGACCAGGGCACCTTTGGATTGTCTGGGGCGCACTTGTACCCAGCCCTAGTCGGGGACACCCTGTCAGTGAGGGATCAGGACCGTCACGGTGACCTGAGTACTGGAGTGGGACAGCTGCCGCCCAGACGCCCCCAGGAGTCGGATGCCACGCGAAGGGCAGGGCGGCAGGAAGGCCCGCGGTGGGGCTCACAGACGCCCCCAGACGGCGTGTTGTCAGGAGCGCTGGCCGCCCCGGGCCCCATGCCTGCGTCGCTGCAGCTTCTATCGGCCCGGGAGCTCCTCTCCGCGGGCTCTCCTGGGCTGGGCCCGTGGGAACCCCGTCGTGCTGCTCAGGGAGAGAAGCCGCACGGCCGCTCTGTCCTCTCGTGCCGGCGACTCGGGGTGTTTACTTCCTTCAAGAGACAGCCCTCTCGGGTTACAGGCAGCCACCTCTGAACTTGATGAAAATGATTTTCCTGTTTGCTGCCCCGGGAGTGGGGTGCAGCCTGCAGCCGGCTGTGGTCTCGGGTCCCCCTGAACTCTGTGGGCCACAGGAGCGCACTAGGTGAGCCTGCTGGGCCCAAGGGCACCGCGCAGTCCCCGCCATCTGAAGCTCAAGGGTTCGCTTCCAGACCCAAGTGTCTCAGGAGCAGGGAGGCAGCTCCCGAGTCGTGAAGCAGCCCAGCACTGAGCGGTCAGCTGGACCGCTGGCCAAGGCTGCAGCCGTGAGAGCCGCCGTCCCTCCCTATAGCGGGGCTCCCACCCCTGTCTCCCTGCGTGGGTGCAGGGAAAGGGCCACGCCCCTCTCCATGTGCAGGGTCGGCCCGGGGAGGTGTGGCCTCCTGAAGGCTCCTCAGCCTCACCGGCATTTGCATTTAACTGTTGTTTTGGCTACAAAGCTGGCAGGTAACGGGAGAGACTAGGGAGACCTGGCCCAGAGGCTGGATGGAGAACGTGGCAGGTGTGACAAGATTTTCCGGAAGCTGTTACTTCCGCGGCTTGGATTCCGCCTTCCCCCGGCGGTGCTGTCCCAGCGGGCTCCGTGTTCCATGGCCGTCCCGTGTCTGCCGAGGGCCCGTGGCCCAGCAGGGAGTGTGTGTGTGTGCGGTTGGCAGGCGAGGACACGGTTGTGGGGGCCAGCCGGTGTCCGGCCTGTCAGGAACTGCCCGCCCAGGAAGGCGCGTGGGACCTGCGAGGTGGCCTTTTCACACGCGCCTCGGCCCCCGTGCCCGCTGGCGACCGGCTGCGCCGTGCCTGTGCCGGGCTTGGGTGTGGTACTTTCCGAGGGGCCCCTCTCAGGCAGGATACTCTCTCTCCGCAGCTCGAGAGCACGGTGCTGCCGTACCTGCAGGCGCTGTCGGACTTCAGGGAGGGCGTGCGCAGGATCGCCCGGGACAGGAAAGGTGAGCTCAGCGGCCCGCGGGCCCGCGCCTCCTTGCCGGCTTCCGGCCCTGGGGAGCGCTCACACCGTCGGCACCGTTGGCTCTCAGGCCGGTCCTTCTCTCCTGTGGGGCGTCCTGGGCGCCTCTGGGACCCAGGTTGTGCGGGCCTGGTCCGGCTGCTGTCCCCAGGCGGCCTCAGCAAGCCCTCTGGGTCCTCGCAGCCCCCCCCCCCCCCCCCCCAGCCGGCAGTGTGCAAGGCCTGGCTGAAGCAGAGCCGCTGGAAGTCACTGAGGTGGGGCATGAGACCCCTGCCCCCAAGCCTCTGGCCCGTCCGTAACCCCCGCTGGACCAGGGTCTCTTGGTGAGAGATGCTGGCACCTTGGGGGTCACCACAGCCCCCAGAGCTGTGTCTGTCCCCAGAGAGCCACCTCCTTCACTCCAGCCCGTTCTGGCTGTCGCCAGCCAGTGCCTGCTGGGAGCTATGGCACTCCTGGGCCTGGTGGCCCAGAGCAGTGTGGAGGGGAGAGGCTTTCTAGGACGTTTGGGTGGCCTCAGGCCACAGGCCCACAGCCAGTGTGCCCTGGGGGGTCTGGGTCCCAGAGGGGACCGTGGTGCGCACCGAGCCTCCCTCCCACGCAGTGGGATCAAGTTTCCATGGGCACGACTTGTGCGTGCCCCCCTTCCCCACCCCCACACACTGTTCCCCGCCGGGGAGTCCCGGGGCCAGTCGTGCACCCTCCAAGCGAGTCCTGAGGCAGGGCCGTCCTGGGAACGAGACCCAGGCTGGGGTGGCAGCGGGTCGAGCGGCTGGGCTCCCTCCGGGGTTCCTGGGACTCGGGGGTCTGGGGACACGCGCGTCCCGTGGGTCCCGGCCGCCCCTGAGCCTCTCTCTCTCTGCGCCCAGTGCCTGAGGTCCTGCAGCTCAGCGACGCCCTGCGGGACGACGTGCTGCCCGAGCTCGGAGTGCGGCTGGAGGACCACGAAGGTGCGTCTGCGCCGCGGTTCCCGGCGGCTCGAGGGGAGGAGCGTTCGCCGCCAGGGGCAGCGAGGCAGGAGGGGTGCTAGCAGCAGGAGGGGGTCCCGGCGTGGGGTCCCAGGCCGCCGCGTTCCTTCCGTGTTGAGGAATCCGGGAGAGTCCCGGAGCGGGGCCCCAGCTCTCTGGGAGGGCGCCCCCAACCTTCACCTCCCCAGGGTCCTCGCCAGCGCCCCCTGCTGGCAGGCGTCACGGCGTCCCCTCCTGCAGCCCGATGGCCGTTGCTCTTGCTGGGCCACCGGCCACCTTTCCTTAGGGCCCGTCGCTTAGGAGACAGCCTGTGGCACACGACGGCCAGCGAGGGTCACAGCTTGTGTTTTGGGTTGGAAAGGAGATGGTCGGGTTTTAAAGATTCAGGTGACGCGTCTCACTGGATGGTTTGCGGGTTGTCTGTCAGGAGCAGCAAGAAAGGGGGCCCGTGGGCAGGGCAGCCGGGGTGGAGGGCGTGCTGAGCCAGGCGCACCTGGGGGGCCGGCAGAGGGGCAGGGTGGACGGACGGCAGCCCCGGGCCACAGCCTCCCTCATGGACACTTGCTGTTCCAGGCCTGCCGACCGTGGTGAAGCTGGTGGACAGGGAGACCCTGCTGCGGGAGAGAGAGGAGAAGAGAAGGGTGAGCACGGCCGCCTGGCCCGCGGGGCACCTCCGGGGTCTGTGGGCTTTGCCTTGTGAAGGCTTGGCTTTGGGGCTTTTTGGTTGGTTTTCTTTTGCTGTGTTTCAATATGACACGTGAGAATACATTTATTGATTTTGAGGAGGGAGGAGAGAAACATCCGTGTGAGAGAGAGACATCAGTCCGTTGCCTCTTGCACGCACACCCCCCTCCCCCACCCCTGGTCGAACCCGTGACCCAGGCATGCGCCCTGACCGGGAATTGAATCCCTGACCTTGTGCTGCATGGGACATCGCTCACCCAGCTGAGCCACCCGGCCAGGGCAAGAGTCGGTTTGGCACTTGTATAAAAATCCCGGGATTTGTAAATGTCAGAAGGAAGAAATAACAAGATAGGTAACTAATTGGCAATTTGATAACAAGAAAAAAGCTTATTTGTCTTCTAAGGAACGACCGCTTTCTGTGACCTAACTCCCAGGCTCTGAGGGAAGATTAGCCACTTGGAGCCGACGGTGGAGCCGACAGGCTCGGTCACTTCCTGCTTCTGCCCGAAGTGGTGGCTCCCGTGTCACTGGGGTGGGGCCCGCCCTCCCCAAGCGAGCACCTGGGCAGCGCGGTGCCTTCCCTGGCAGGGCCAGGCCGGCAGCCCCAGGCCACCATGGGTCAGGACAGCCCCTGCCCTCCCGAGCCCTTGGTGTCCCGCAGAGGGGAGACGGGGACACGCAGCCGGACATGTCAGGACTGCTGGGCGCAGATGGTGGGAACAGAGGCCCCTGGCCCCCCACCCCGCAGGAAGTGGGGGGCGGGCACCATGGGAGGGGGCGCCGTGAAGAGCGAGTGTGGAGACCAGGGAGGGCCCCCGGGGCGTCCAGAAAGCGGAGCTGGGGGGCTGGTCAGGCAGGCCCGGGCCGGAGAGGAACTGGGCGGGAGGCGGCGGAGCGAGGGGCTGGGGCACCAGGGGCGTTCTGGACGGAGTGCGGCCTGGGAGCCTCCTGCACAGCCCCTGCGCTGGGAAGGTCGAGCAGCTGGGGTCTGCCCACGTGACCGCCCCCATTATTACAGAACAAACAAGGAGGGCCTGGGATGATATACTATTATTGAAAAAAAAGCCCCCAGGTCCGTCATGTCCGCCGCCAGAGGAAAGACATCTCTCAATGCCAGAGATTTGTGGAAAGGAAAGGGAATGTTTATTTAGTGCTATACAAACTTAAAGTAGTGACCTAATGTCTTTATCAAAAATCCCAAAGTCTCTTAAAAACCCACAGACACAGTCCTTCCTTCCTTCCCTCCCCCTTTGCCCAGTCCACAGTACCGTATCTCAGGAAAGGAAATAGAAGTCCATGGCTCAGGCAGTCCTCTGGTTCTTCCCAGTTAGTACTCCATCTCGACTGGGAGACCTCCCTGGGTTCCCGGCACCCTCAGCTGAGTCGCCGGGATCTCTGCTAAAACCAGGTGGTGGTTCCCCCTTCTAAAGCTGCGGGGGTCTCCACTCTGGCAAAGGCACGTGGCCCTCTCTCCCAGGGCCATGGGAGTCCCCATTCTGCCAAAGCTGTGTGGTTCTTTCTCCTCAGTAGCTGTGACCCTCTCTGCACTTCCACAGCTGCATGGTTCTCCCCCTCAATGGCTACCACCTCTCAGTTTAAATCCCCGTGCCAGTCTTCCTCTGCGGCCCCATTTCCGACTCCTCCCACACTCGGCCTCACATGCCAGAACTCATACCCTTCCAGCTTTACTGAGCTGCCATGGTGAGTCTGGGCAGGTGTGGCCCCATGTCCTGGAGCCAGTCTTCTCCAAGCTCCCATGCAGGCGCTGTAACTTGAGAGACCAGCCCCCCAATTACATCTGGGTGGGGAAGTTACTTCCATTCCCCTGGCTCTGAGCATGGCCACAGCTATTTAACAGATTTAAGTGACCAGCCAAAGGCTATAGATATGTTATATGACCACGCCAGAGGTCAGCTGCAAGGCTGTTGCTATGAGAAACAGCTTTCAAAGGCCCTGCTCCATTTGTCCCTTCCCCCAACCCATACCTGGGGCGGGGGGGAGCATGAAGACATCCTAAAATCTTCTAGACACCTTGAGTTCTGGACCCCATTTCAAATGCCTATTTGGGGCCCCCCCTCTTGGCTGCACCCTGTAACACCATTTCTGTCACGTTCAGTCACCCCAGTTTTGTGTTGGGGTCGTGTCTGTCCCTGGGCAGCGCAGCATGAGGCCCGCTGGGACCCTGCCGTGGAGGGGCCGTGGGGCCGAGGGCGGTGCCTCAGGAGAAGCACGCACACAGCCCCCTCACTGGCCCTGCCCACCCTGCCCCAGCCTGTCCCTGCAGGCCCTCACAGGCCCGAGGCCTGGGGGCAGGGGGCGTCCCCTTGGCGGCTGAGCCTTCCTGCCAGTAGCTCAACAACCCGAGGAAGTCCCCAGGGTGTGGCCCCCCTGCCGGGTGACGCAGCTGCAGGCAGTGGGAGCACCCGAAGCCCTAGGGTCCCCAGGCCTCTCTGGCACCTCGTCTCACACCCCGGACACCCCCCAGCAGATGAACAAACACACCCTGTTCGGGGGGAGGGGAGCCCCCCAGCTTTCCAGCTGCAGCCGTCCTGCCAGTCGGCTTCCCACCCAGCAGGCCCATCTCCACCCACAGCCACAGCCCCTGTGGGCTCTCTCAGGACTGCCCCTGGTCCCGAGCCCACCTGTGCCCGGACTCCCGGGTCCAGCTGCCCACCCGAGAGCCCCGCTGGGCCAGGAAGCGCCTGAAGCCCCAGGTGTCCAACAGGGAGCGTGTGGTCTTGACTCCCCAAACCAGTCTCTGCTTCCTGTTGGTGGCCGCCTGCCTGTCCACGCAGCGGTGTAGGACGGACGCCCCGAGGCAACCTTGGAACCCCCCACCCCCACTACCCCGACGGGCACCCAGCCCTGCCGGCTCCTGGCCCACACCCAAGCCCGAGGCTCCCGGTCCCGCCCCTCCTTCCAGGACCCGCCACCCTCACCCCGGGATGTTGCCTGGCCTGCCGGCTGGGAAGTAGTGCACCTCCAGCCGCTCCTGCAGCGCCCGCCCCCTTCCCCACCGCCCTTCACCTGGGAATTAACCCAGGCTGCGTCCCTGGCCCCAGAGACACTCTGGTCCTGTCCATCTGCCCCAGGCCCCCAACAGCGCACCCCCCACCCCTGGCCAGCTCCCCTTCCGGTTGTGCGCTGGCCTCCCAGCGTGCGCCCTTGCTGCAGAGCAGGGGCCCAAGGCGCTGCTGGAGCCCGACCTCACGTGGTGGCTCACCCCCATACACCGGGCGGGCCGGGCCTCACCCCAGGGCACGGCAGGGTCCTTGTTTGTCCCGCCTCCCACCCAGAGGGGTGCCTGGGGCGGACCCAGTCAGGGGGTTGCGCTCTGTCCCCTAGGTCGAGGAGGAAAGGAGGAAGAAGAAAGAGGAGGCCGCCAGGAAAAAGCAAGAACAAGAGGTAACGCTTGGGGGTGGGGGGGTTCGGCCCCGTGGCCTCTGCTCTCTGTGTCTCCGTCCCCCGAAGCGTCCCCCCCCCCCCAGGCCCTCCTCACACGCACCACACACCCCAGGGGACAGCAGCCCCGCCAAGGGAGCTGCCCTGTGCCGGGCGTGACCCCCCGGGTGACACCTGTAGACCCCACTGTCCCCACAGCAAAGCACCTGCTCAGGGTCAGTTGTCCACTCGCTCCGTCTGCCCACCGGGCCGCCTCTGAGTCCTGAGTCCAGGGGCCGGGCCGGGCTGGGAGGGGGTGTGTGGTCCGGAGGGCCGCGTGGGCCCTGTGGTGCTGACCGCGTGTCTCTGCTCCAGGCGGCCAAGCTGGCCAAGATGAGGATCCCGCCCAGTGAGCTGTTCTTGTCGGAACGGGACAAATACTCCAAGTTTGACGAAAACGTAAGAACCCGCTTTCTTTTCAGAGCTGTGTGAGACCCACCAAATGGGGTGACGGCACCTGTCATCTCGGGGAGCAGATTTTCTGTCTGGGGAGCGGCTGGAAGGGAGGCGGCATCCGCGGGCGCCGGTTTTAGGCCCGGCGCCTGCAGCCACCCCCCTCCGCAGCGGCCCCGAGCGGGACCGCCCAAGAGAGAATCTGCGGGTCTTCCCTCCCGGGCTGGTCAGCCCTGCCCGCTGCCCAGGCTCTTCATTCGGCCATTCGTTTTGTCTGACACCCTCAGGCCCCTTACGGGCCTGGGCGCCCTCGCTCCACGCTGCTGGCCGGCCACGTCGGAACTGCTGCTGGGGGCACGGCCCCACCCCAGGCGGGAGGCCGCCCCAGCCTGGTGGTCTCGGCGGCGGGGACGGGCGTGTTGCGCCCAGGAGCCCGGGCTCAGAGGGGTCCGCGCACTCGGTGACACCTGTGCTCTCGCCGCCGCAGGGCCTGCCCACACACGACACGGACGGCAAGGAGCTGAGCAAAGGACAAGCCAAGAAGCTGAGGAAGCTCCTGGAGGCCCAGGAGAAGCTGCACGCGGAGTACCTGCAGATGGTCCAGAACGGGGGCGGCCCGTGACCAGGCCAGGGGCCGGGCGTGGGGCCCGGGCCTCAGCCTCACGCCCCCGCACCAGCAGGGGCAGCGCCCCGCCCCGAGCGTGTTCACGATGGGCCCTGGGCCCTGGCGTCTGTTCACCCGGCCGGGCCGCCACCGGCCCAGGGACCGCAGTAATAAAGTCTGCCCCACCGCCTGGCCTCGGCCGCCGCTCTCTGTCCTTGCCGCACGCGCAGCACTAGGGCCAGCAGCCACACGCTCAGCAGGTCGCCGCCGAGCTGCCTCAGCCGGCCGAGGAACCCCGCGCCCCGCCCTCCCACGCCGGGCAGGTTGCTGTCAGCTGGTGGCCGTGTGGGCCCCTGGGGCGGCCTGGAGCGGGAAAAGGAGGCTCAGGCCACTGGACCCACGGACGCCCCATACCAGGCCTGCTCGGGCAGCCTCCTGTCATGAGGAGTAAACACGCTGCCACCTGCCACCGCCCCCCGCGGCCGGCTCAGCAGGTGGGCTCTGGCCTCTGCCCAGCACACCGGTCACAGCGGCAGCGGGTCCGGGGTCCAGAAGGGGGCGGTCTGCACACAGCAGGGCAGCCGGGGTCCCCAGGCCCTCACCAGCTGCCCGCAGGCTCTTGCTCACCAGGGCTGAGAGCGACCCCTGGGCGGTAGCAGGTTTAGCCGTCCTGACCCCCACCCACGAGGGAGCCCCCCGTCGGCTCCCCGGGGACAGAAGGCCATGTTGTCTGGGTGGGGGGACCATCCGGGTCGCGGCCGTGGGTGCGACAACAGCCCTGTGGGTGAGCGTGGCAGGGCCCCGTGCCCTCTGCTACTGCAGCCCCGCCGGCAGGGCGCTCTCCGGGAGACGCAGCTGCGCAGTGTGACATGACGTGTCTGTCCCCAGCACTCGATGCCGCTCGGGAGCACCCGCAGTCACGGGGGGCACGGTGGCTGGGAGGCAGGGGGACGGGCTCAGTGTGAGCCAGTAAGAAAAACAGGCCCCCAAACGGTGACACAAGCTCGTTCCAGCCACCCCCTGCGACATGACAAGCCACCAGAACCATCGTGGCTGGAACAACACGGTCACGTTCAGGCCGACTGACCTCGCCGGTCAGCCGCTCCCACCCAGATGGCCCGCACACGGCGCCCGGCCCTGGGGCTGCCTGGGGGTGGCCTGCAGCTCCAGAGGTGTCTGTCCCTAGAGAGACGCTGCACGCCCCATGGGGGGGTCCGGGCCCAGAAGTCTCACAGTGTCCCACTTCCAGGGTCTTCCAGAGGCCATGCTCAAGGGGACGCTGTGGCGTCCCCTCAGGGGAGGGGAGTGACGAGGACCCCGACACACCACTGCCACCGTTTCGGAAGTGCCGTCTGCCGCAGAGCCGCACAGTCGCTGGGAGAGGGCTCCCTGCAGGAGCTCGCTGCTGTGCTGCGCATCCTCAGTGGGGCCTGTTCCGAGTGTAAAATCGGGGACCTTGAGGAGAACTGCCGTGCCATCACGTGAGAACTGGGGAAGCCACGTGCACTGGCACTCGGTGTTTGAATGATAGGCATTTCCTGGCTGTGGAGACCACGAGTCCCTGCACAGCCGTGTCCCACCCCGCTCTTCCGAGAGCTGGCCCGGTGCAGGCCCGCAGAAGAAGTACAGGGCCCCGGACCATCGGGTGCCTGACCGAAAGGGAAGCTTTCGGACCATCGGGGTTGGGACACAAGGACAGGGACCAACGAGTGACAACCGCCGGCTGGGGCGGACGGCGCTGGGCCCCGGGGAAGCGCCGACCTCGCAGGCGTGTGCCGTGTGGTTGCTTTTTGACAGCGTTCTCAGGATCCCCACAAGCGGGGCTGGGCACATTAGTGGCCGCCAGGATGCCCGGGGCGGGGGGGGGACACCCCCCAGCAGGCAGGGCGGAAGTTTCCCTCACTGTATGATGTTGGGTCACCTGTGAAAGGTGTTCCCGTGTGCGAGAAGCCTCTTCCCAGACAGGAGCCAGGTGTGTCCCCCTGCTTCTCCCGAAAACAAACCTTGGTGTCTCCGCTGTGAACATACCAGGTTCATTACCGAAAAATCAAACTGCGCAGAAAACTCCTGGGACAGGGACAGAGTGTGCCTGCAAGGCCATCTGAGAGCCTGTCACAGTTTGGGGACGCCTCCGGACCCCTCCCTTCCGAGGGTGCGAGGTTCGCACATCCACCCGGGTTGTGCGTCCCTGCGAGGAACACTGGAGACGTTCCGCGGACCAGCCCGCTGCTGGCCTGCTCCGTCCCGCGCATCGCCACGTGCCCATATTGTGAGCGCCTCGTAATCTGGGTGCCACCGCCCAGTGGAGGGACGTTGGGGGGCCCCTTCCCTTCTGCCAGCTCCGGGGGCCGCTCAGCAAGCTGCTGCCCTGCAGGCCAGTTGGCTGGGTCCGGCTGTTTCTCAGCTGTGGGGCTCGGGAAGTGACCATCCTGGGTTTCCATTTCCTCCTCTGGGAGTGGGGACGATGAGGCCCACCCAGGACACTGGTGGGCTGGGGCGAGGCCGTCATTCACTGACGCCGAGATGAGCCACAGTCCCCTTGGGGTGGGGAGGAGCCCTCGCCCATCCTCCTGAGCTCGGTCTAGGGGCGGCCGCCGAGGGAGGCCGGACAAGGAGCAGTGAGCAGGGGCAGGGCAGCCAGGTGCCCCAGCTGGCAGGGGAGGCCACAGGGAGCACGCACACAGGGACTGTGGCCCGTGGGCAGGAGCTCAGAGCTGGACAGAGGCAGTGAGGACTCTGGGAAGATGAAACTCATGTGGCCAGAGGCCTTGGGCTGCCCCCACCCCCCGGGAGGGGGTGGGGCTCTGTTCCAAGCATTTCTCAGCCCTGGTCACCCTTAGCATCACCATCTGCGGGCTTGTCGTCAAACTGATCTGCCCCGCCTGCCTCTTCCGATCTCGAGGGTGGGCAGTAGGGGGCTATGAAAGGGTGTGGGGCAGCAGGGTGGCTCGGTCAGAGCTGGCCTGCATGCTGGTGGGCAGCGTGGAGGATGGGGGTGGCAGGGACGCCCCCCCGGCAGGAGGATGGGCTGTGACCTCAAACCACGGAAACAAGGGCCTTGGCTGGTGAAGGGCAGGAGCTCCCAGCTGAGCAGGACCCAGCCCAGCAGAGACCTGTCTGCTGCCGGGACGACTGGAAAGGGCTGCGGTCACGGAGGGACTGGGCGACCCCGAGGAAGACGAGGCCCTGGCCTCAGCAGAGCTCCGTGTGTGTGGAAGGACCTGGGGCAGAGGCGAGGGCGCCGTTCGGAGTGGAAGTGTGCTGAGGGTGGGGCGGGAGCCTGCTCCTGCCTTCCGGGTGTCCTGCAAAATGGGGACCAGCTTCGCCGCCTGGGGCTCTGGAGCAGCCTCTCGGCGGGTCCCCGAAGCCTGTGGTCCAGGGTGGGGTGGCGCCTTCACGCACAACGTCCCGCACACTGGGAGCGGGGTGAAGACTGTCCCCTGCAACGTGACTTACCTGGAAGCAGGGTCCCCGCAGCCGTGGTCAGGTTGAAAAGGGGTCATGCTGGAGGGGGCTGGGCCCCAAGTCCCACAACTGGGGTCTTTGTAAGGAGACACATGCCCACAGAGGCAGAGGCCGGAGGGGTGCCCTGAGCCCCGGAAGCTGGACGGGGGAGGCCCGACCCCCCTCTGGAGCCTCCAGAGGGAGCGAGGCCCTGGGACACCCGGATCCAGATTGGGGAGAACACCCCTCTGTGGATGGAGCCGCCCCGCTACTGGGGTGCAGGGTGGCCGCCCCGGGGGACCCACGGAGACAGCAATTCTTGTGTTTTGCTCTCTTTAACAGAAACACATATCCGAAGGCTTAAATCTCCATTTAAATACACCCATTCCAGGCTGTGACACAGGTCAAAAGCAGTCACAATGAGCACGGGTGGGTGAGGACTGCAGCCTCAGTCCCTGAGACAGGAGCGGGCCGCTCCGTGCACAGCCGGCCGTGTGGGGCCCTTGCTCCCATCCCTGCCAGGGACCCCCAGACCCCGTGCCCAGGATCTGAGGGAGGGTCAGGCCCAGGTAGACCGCTTGGCATGGCAACGTTGGTGTCGCTGTGCCTGGCACCCCCCCCCCCCTTCACTTGCAGAGAGGGCGCCCAGGACAGCCTGCCCCGGCATCGCCTGCCATTGTCCTGCTCCCCCGAATCCCTGCCCTGCAAACGCATCCCGGGCCCCTTCCCCGGGCTTACCTCCCTCGGGGCAGGGCCCCCCAGAGCTCTCCTCGGGGACACGGGCCGCTCTGTGAGTCCCAGACACACTGCCGCTCGCCTCCCAGCCTCCGCCGGGCTCTCTGCCCCAGATGGTGTGCCCACCCCGACCCTCCCTGCTGACCCACTCCCACTGGGCCCTGGGTGCCAGCCTGCCCGGCCCTCTTCCTTCCAACAATGGTGGGCATGGGTAGGACACAGGGCGGGGAGGGACAGACAACACAGCCGTGTGAACATGCCTGCGCTCCGGAAAGCCTGCACGGGGCACCCCAAGGGAGTGAAGCGGGGCAGGTGGGGGGCGCGGTGAGGGAGTGTTCAGGGAAGGCCTCTCAGAGGAGGCGACCATCCGGCTGGGCTGCAATGACAGGCAGGAGCCACTAAGGGAAAACATGGGTGAGGACTTGGATCTCACCCACAATCCCCCGAAAGGGGTCTCCTGCCAAACCCATCAGATCCCCAGAGGGGCAGGCCAGAGGGTGTGGGCTCCACCTTCCCAGGCCTGGCCTCTCTCTAGCAGTTAGCCCTCTGGCCCAGTGCCGCCCTGGGCTCAGCGTATAGGCCCCGTGGTGGCTGCTACCAGTCATCTGGAGTGCCAGGGTCAGTGGGGACCAGGTGTCACCTAGGTGGGGTGGGATGCAGGCTCAGCGGCACATGGGACAGACTTCTGGGGATTGGGGGACAGGCACTAAAGGACAGGCCTGGGCTTCAGCTCCACGACCCCCTTCCCGACCTGTGTCCTCAGGCACTTAGTCCCCTCCCCTCACTGTGCTGGCGGGGAGGTCACAACAGCTGGCACCTGCACCAAGCCGGCTGCTGGCCCGGGGCTGTTCCGACTCTCCCCTAGCCGCACTAAGCAGGCCCCCAAGTGCCCCCGGGTTACAGGTGGGGAGATGGAGGCACAGGCTCTTGGCCACAGCCATGCTGCTAGCGTTGGGAGAGCAGGGGTCTGGGCCCCGGGGGCCGGCCCAGGGCTACCTGCATCCTCACGCTGTTCACCGCTGTGTGGCCTGCTGGCCAGGACACCTGACCGCCTCACCGTGCCCAACGGTGGCCCCCAGGGATGGGTGCGGCCCTCACCCCCAGCACCTGTGTGCTGGGCGTGGGGGAACAGGGTCCTTGCAGGCGTTAAAACGAGGCCATTATTGTGTGTGCCAATGCAGTAACTGGGGTCTCCTCAAGACACAGGGGGACAGACACGAGGCCATGTGAAGACTGTGGTCTTCACACTGGGGAGATGTGGCTGCCAGCACGCCTGGGGCCCCAGAAGCTGCAAGAGGCTGGAAGGACCCTCCCCTGGGGCCTTCGGCGGAAGGCCAGCCCTGCAACCCCTCAGGTCTCTGTCCTCGCCTCTGGGCTGGCAAGAAGCCGCGTCTCCTGTGCTTTCTAAGGCCCCCGCTTTGTGGCGCTTTGCTGTGGGAGTTGAGACAGCGTTCTCAACACTGACACAGACAGACCTCGTGTGGACATGGCCACCCACCTCCCTGCCAACTCCCTGGGAAGGTGGGCGGCCACAGGACCCAGGGAAAGCCCCACTGCCACAGCCAGTCCACTACCCTCACTGGATCCCCCAGAGACCGGGCCCAGCTTTCTGCCCACCCCAGGGGGCCTCCCAAGTGCCACTAGTGGGGGGTGGGCAGCTCCCACAGGGGCTCCACCAGCTCCATGCCAACTGCACCAATTCCCAATGTCTGAGCAGGGCCGGATTCCTCCCGGGATTTGAGCCTTTATTAAATAGGAGAGACCTCCCAACTTGAAAATACTTACTTTCCCCCCAGCTCTGCCCCACCCGGCCTGATAGCAAAGTCGGGTCATTACAGAAAAATCCTAAGATCCAAGTAAGGTAAGTAGGAGTCACAGCTGCACCCGCAGCAAGGCTCAGAGGTGTGGGTCATGCCCTGGGGCCCCCTGGCCACCTGACCTTGTGTCTTTGAGCCCATCGACCAGGGGCCTCCACACGCCCACCCCCTAAACACCACAGGCCACAGGACACCACAGCACAGGAAGGAACACTTTTTTGTTTTAAAGATTTTTAATTTATTCACTTAGAGAGAGTGGAAGGGAGGGAGAAAGGGCGAGAAACATCAATGTGTGGTTGCCTCTCATATGGCCCCCCACTGAGGAGTTGGCCTGCAAACCAGGCATGTGCCCTGACTAGCAATCCAACCGGCGACCCTCTGGTTTGCAGCCCGCGCTCAATCCACTGAGCTACACAGGCCAAGGCCGAAGGCACACTTTTGCGAGAAATTAGAAACTGTTTCAAAGGCAACCCCACGCAAAGGAAAGTTTCTGAGCATGAATAAAAAAGAAAGGCCCCAATTTCAGGGAGAGCGTGGAAACGAGCGCTCAGAAGCCGAAGCCTGGGCATGCGGTTTTCCAACCCAAATGTCACCCCACTCCGGATGTCCTTAGCTCAGCGCTCTTCTACACACCGTGAGGTCGCCCGGACCCCGGCGGCACCTGCGCCCGCCCGCATCGGGGCTCCCTGGCCCGCAGGGGTCCACCCGAGCCGGCGCCAGGCGCGAGCGCTGAGAAGCGCGGGGCTGGCGCTGCCCGGTGGGACACCCTGCGTGCGTGGGTGCGAGGACCCCCACGGGCACAGTCCTGGAGACAGGAAGAGCCCGCTGAGCTAGCGCGGCGCGTTACTGGGGTGAAGGTGAAGCGGAAGGGTGGGAAGGGCGCGGGGGCCCCACGCGGGACCGGAGAGAGGGCGCTCGGGTGGGTTGCCCTCCACGTGGACTCCACGCGCCCCCGCCCCTCAATGAGGCGGAAGGACAGTGGGCGGGTGGGCGGGCGGCCGAGCGCGCGCCTCCGCCGGCGTCGCTCACCAAATTTGCATTCGGCTCCGGGGTCGGAGCGCGGCGAGCCTCTGATTGGTCCTCGCCCGCGGCGCCGGAGCGTAGTGGACTTGCGCGGAGGCAGCCCAATCGCAGCCCGCCTTTCTCGAGGAGGGCGGAGACAGAGGGCTCGGCCAATGGGAAACAGCGTTGTTGGCGGCCACGGCGGCGCAGTCCCAGGAGCGAGCGAAGCCTCTGCCGCCGCTACTGCCGCAGGAGGCGTGAGGTGCGGACGCGGGATCTCAGCCGGGTGACGGCGCCCTGGGGTGGCCGGCGGGACCGGGGGTCGGGGGCCGGGGGACACCCCCGGAGGCCGCGGCGGCAAGGGCGGAGCCGGGGACGGCGGCGGCGGCGGGCCCGCGGCGAGGCCGGGCGGGCGGCGGCGGGCTCGCGGCGAGGCCCGGCGGGCGGCGGGTGTCCCTCCCCGCTCCGCCCGCCCCCGGCGCGGCCCTGAAGGTCAGGAGCAGCTTTGTTCGCGCGCGGCGTCCCCGGGAAGGTTAAGGTCGCTGGCCGAGCCCCTCCCGTGCCGCCCGAGCGAGCCGGGGCCGGCGGGCTGGCCTCCGCTCGCGGGGGAGCGCGGAGCCGCCTGCGGGCCTTTGTTGTCGGCGCTGGCGCCGTCCCGGAGGTGGAGGCGGGAGCGGGGCGCGACCTCGGCGGCTCGGCTCCGGACGTGCGTCGGGCGGGGGTTGGTCTGTTTACGAGGAGACGGCGCGCGCGTGCCTCCTGGCTGCGGCGGGGGGCCGGGGAGGGAGGACCCCGCAGGGCGGGCTCGGGGCCCCGGCCGGCCGGCCGGCCGGGCTGCTGCGCCGCCGCCTCCAGCCCCTCGGAGACAGAAGTAGCGCCTTCCCCGGAGGCGGAGTGAGGCGCCCGAGCGCGTTCCGGGAAGGAAAGTTTCCTGCGTGTCTTCCGGTTCGGAAGGTGGCGGCGGCAGCCCCCGGGGGCCGTCCGGACCGCGTGGCTCCCGTGCGGGTCCCCCCGGCCCGGTCTCCGGACCGCCGGCTGCGCCGTCCTGCGCGGCCCCGGTGAAACCGGGCTAGTGGAGGGTGTCTCGTGCAGGTGCTTCGAGCGCGTGCTCGGCCCGGCCGGGCAGACGCCTGTCCCCCGGAGCCACTGCCTCCCTGCGGCCGTAACCGTGCACACCTGGGGCGGCGCCTGTCCCCGCGCGCCAGCCTTTCCGAGGCGCCCGGCGGGTGCTGCCGCGCCCCCGCCCGGGAGGGCGGCTTGTCCGGGAGGCGGGGCCGGGGGGGGGTGCCCGCCGGCAGCCGAACTCGGCCTCACCGCCGCCTCCTTAGAGGGGATGAAAGTTTTCCGGTCGAGTTGTGCCCGCTCGTGAACGCGCCGGAGCCGGTGCGCGAGCGCCCGAGTGGGTTGGTCGTGTCCAGCTCGTCCTCCCGTGGGTCCGCTAACCGTGCCCGCGTGGATTCTGGAAATGGATCCGCGCCGGCTGGCGGGGCCGGGGCATCCTCCGGAGGTTCAGCTGGAGGCGCGTGGGGGTCCCCTTTGCAGCGCAGGCCGGGCCGGAGAAGGAAGCCCCCAAAACGAGTCTTCTCCGCTCGTGAGCTGATCTGCAGGTTTGGGGACAAGGACAGTTGTCCTACTGGGAGACTTGAAAACATCAGTGAAGATAAGAGCTTGCTGGTTAATACACCTACGATTCCAAAGCCCAGTTTGTTCGAGAGCGAGAGGGACAGAAGGGCCTCGTTCTGTAGACAAAGTGGTGCAGGAATTGTGACCTTCCCGAGGTTCCTTGGGGACGTTTTCACTGGAGTTTTAAGGTCTGTTTTCAAGCTATGAGGACGATCATTGTTCTCAGAATAGCTAGTTATAATACGGGGTAGTGGTCATTTCAGCGCCGCAGCACGGGCCTGGACGCCCGGCACCGCTCGCGGGTTCGCGGCGCCTGGCCCGAGTGTCAGTCGGTGGCCTGCGCCGCTGCGTCCTAACATCCGACCACTTCTCTGACTTTTGCGTTGTTTTCAGAACAAGTGCAGAATAGTGGTTGGAGAAATTACAGGAGTTATTTTCAGTAACTGATTATCGTTGTTGGTTTGACAGCCTCAGTAAACAGAATCCTAAAGTTACTTTTAGGGTTGTTTGGCCTCTAAAAATGTACAGGTATTGCAGTGTGGGAGTTGGCCGTTTAGATCATTAGGCTCTTCTGTGGAATTCTGAGTTCAGGGATTTTGTCTGTAGGGGCAGGTCACGATTTTCCAGAGATGAAGCGGTTTGAGTTGGGTTGTGAGACCCTCAGCTGCGCGAAATCGGCGGAATCCGGCTGCACGTGGAGCCGACGCGCGGGCGCCCGCTGCTGGCCGGCGCGGGAAGTGCGGCGGCGGCGGCGAGAGGTGTTTGTAGGCATCCGGTGCAAAAGGCTGACCTTCCCTCGCACGACGACGTTAGAAGCTGTGAGCTCCTGGGGGGCCTTCGCGCACTTTGGCCTCCCTGCACTGCGGCTGTGAGACGTTCCACGAGCCCACCCACAGTAACTGGGGAGACCCTTCCGGGTGGGCAGTGGAAACTTTGTGTCGGATTGTTACACGTTTGTAAGAAGTAGTTGGTGGTGGCGTAGATTTTTAAATTGTTATCTGACAGCCACTGGTCTCCTGCCCTGCCCTCTTGAGAGAAAGCAGGGCCACTGTTCTGTTTGCCATTGAACTTTAAGTTTCACGAGCACTCAGTAACTGGAGAGGCGGTGCGTTTTTGCAGTGAGAAAACTACGAAAGGTCCCTTTGTGATCTTTACCTCTTGGTCCTGACCGTGTGTGGCCTTCCATTTCTTCTTACAAGTGTGCTCTGTCAGCTACTGTAGCTGAAGTGTGCCTCCCTTCCGTGCATTTTATTACTATGATCCCCCCAAAAGCTTGAAAAGGCCAGAAACAAGATGAGGCTTTTTTCATCGTTTTATGGTAGGAGTGCCGTCTCTACGCTTTAAGCCGTTATGTGGACAGGTTGTAAGAATGCAGTGTATTCTGATTTAAAGCATTCCTTGTTTCCCTGGTTACAGCGAAGTAGGCACCCCCGAGCACATCCGGGTGCTCGTTCTGGGCGCTGAGCTGTCACGCCACGAGACAGAAGACCCCCCCTCCCCCCCCCCACACACACAGCGAGAGACGGACGGGCTGGGTGGTGTAGGTGCTTCTGAGAGGAAACGTAGAGAGAGGTCCTAAGGGTTGGGGGTGCAGTTTTAAATAGGGCGGGGAGGGAAAAGCCGTGTAGACGGGGCGGCAGGGTCTTGAACTCCAGCCTGTAGTAAGAAAAACTTGAAACGTTGCCTTCTCAGTTGAGTCTAGTGAGTTGCAGGGAGCAGAGGAGGAAGTTGGAGCCATAGCCAATGAAGACTTGCTGTGCCTTCAGTAAAAAGAGTGTTTTGGTTAAGGGGAGGAAGTAGGTTCTTGAATTCTTCCTAAAAACAGGGCTTGGCCTCGAGCAGGTTTCTGAAAAGGCTGCCCGCCCTTGTCTGGTGGCAGCTCCGCGTCTCGTAAGCAGGGTGGCTTCCTCTGTGTCTTAAAACTGTGTGGGAGGAGCCTGGCCGCACTCAGGTAGCACAGGGGCTGTCGTTCGGCTCCCGGGAGTGGGCCAGCAGGTGAGTGAGGCAGCGAGCCACCGCCTGGCCACCGTGGCCTGCCCAGGCCCGTGCTGGGCACGGGGATCGCTGTGCTGGGCACGAGCACAGGTCCCTGCCCTGGTGGGGCTTGCACTTCAGGGGGTAAGACAGGCGTAACCGATCATCCTTTCTTTTCTTAACCCGTGGGTCACAAAAGCGGTGGTTCCACACAGACAAAACTGGTGCACGCTCATACCTGACACGTGGCTGCATTAACTGACTAGTTGCCAGTCTTAGTTCCTCTGTAAACGTGCATGCGATTGTTTTTATTTATAATTTTTTAAGTTTACTTATTTATTTATTTTGAGAGAGAGAAGGGAGGGAAAGAAACATCAGTGTGTGGTTGCCTCTTACTCCCTACTGGGGACCCGGCCCACAACCCAGGCCTGTGCCCTGCCTGGGAATCAAACTGTTGACCTTTTGGTTCACGGGCTGGTGCTCAATCCACTGAGCCACACCAGCCAGGGCTAAATTAAAATTTTTGATAAATGCCTAGAGAAGGAGGCGGGCATGTATTAGATTACGTCATTACGTGTGATTGAAACCAGTGTGAACATGATTCCAAGACTGTGTCAGTCCAGAACCTGGGCCTCTCTGGTTGGTTGGTGGGAGGTTACAGGGGCAAGTGGAGGGAGTGTTTTGTTCGGCAGGGATGTTTACCCCCGCTCTGGGAACTTGTCTGGGTGATTTGGGTTTTTGCACTTGCTTTCACTTCCCTTCCGGCACACTGATTTCCACCCGGTTGTCTCCTAACGCCAGGGAACGGGGTGCTGGACCAGGTGAAGGGTCTGCTGACGAGAGCAGCACGGACGAGGTGGGGCTGTCCCAGGGCTGCGTGGACCGGCCAGGTTTTCTGGGTGGAGGCATGGGATGCCCTCCGGGGGGATCCTGGCTCCTTCCTAGAGCAGGGGGCTCCCCTGTCCCTTCCGGCTGGTCCTTAGGTGACCTGGGCAGTGCCGCTGGAGGCTTGAGCCTGGCCCCGGGGCCGACGAGACTGTGCAGGTTGCCAGGGTCAGAGTGCGCGTCCTTCTCTCTGAACCCAGAGATGCTGCCGCAGGGTTTCTGGGGCCCCGCCCTGATTCGTAAGAGTCACAGACTCGGGCAGGATTCTACATTCTCGAGGAAGCACTGATTCCATCTAAGTTCATCACTCACTCGTCTCCTGGCATTGAGGACTTTTGACTTGAGACACGATAAAGGCATAAACTTTAGGTTATATTCCCAGCTCACGGCTTCTTTCAAAGGTGGCCCACTTTGAAGTGATACGATTACTCTAAGCTGTAGACTAGATGTTTTCAGTTTGAAATGAAGAATTTAACATTACGTTGGATAATTTGCTTCAAAAATTAAAAAATCTTCCTTGTGAAAAGAGGTGTATTGCTGGGGTAAAAGTAAGCTGACTGTGGGTAGGACCGGGAGTTATCTGGCATGACAGAAAGCGGAGCCTGTGCAGACGTGCACGCGCGCGTGCCGGCACACACTGAGCTGCGGGCTCACGGAGGGCCTGCTGCTGCCTCCTTTGGAAATTTCAGAATACTCTTTTACCTAGTATCTCTTTCATATTCTGACTAGGTTGCCTTTTCCACCTCCCACCCCACCCCTGTGCTGCGGGAACCTGACCAAGAGAACCGCGTCTCGTTTGTGATGCCCCCTGCGTTGTCTTTCCGTCGGTGCAGGGAGCAGTGTGTGAGCCGGTGGGCGGTTTCATGTGGAGCGATGGCCGTGACGCTCTGTGAGCACGTTGCAGTTAAGAGCGTAGAGAGAGACCCGGATGGGCCGTGGACTGGGCACAGCACTTCATGCGTGTGGTTCCGTCTTTAGTTCATGGGCATTGACCCGAGACCACACACCTCAGAGATCGCGGGGACAGGACTGAAACCCAGGTCACAAGCAGGCCGTTTATCGTGGGCCTGCTCTGCCCCAGACAGTGAGTGCTGGGCTTGCTGCCGTTTCCCCATTCCTTACACTCGGTCTCTTGTTTTTCCTCTGTCCTTGATTTAGCTTATTTATTTGTTTATATATTTATTGAGAATGTTGTGTCTGGTTTAATTTAACTTTTGCCATAATGTCACCAACAATGGGATTGAGAAATAGCCCGTGCCTTCACACAGATGGACATTGATCAGTGGACCGCGGCGGTCCGCTGGGCTGGAGCGGTGTCAGCCCAAGGGAAGGCAAGCAGACCTCTCTGGCCTGTGCCAGACGCTGTTTCGGGCCCCGGACCACCTGCGGTCCAGGCTGGGAGGGGCGTTTGCATGCTGCTTCTCAGCAGTGGGTGTCTGGGGATGCTGCTGACCTGCAGGGTCCTGGTCTGACCCTGACGGAGATCGGAGATGTCAGCTGTTGTCCCCGGTCCTGAGTGGGGCAGGTGGAAGTGGCTGCAGGGGGTGAAGTGGGTGGTGGCGGCAGGGGTAGGTCAGGAGGGTCTGGGTGTGAAATGTGCGGATTTTAGTCTAAAGTGGAGCGAGGCGTGAAATGGAGGATCTCACACATGCCCACTCGGAAAGATGACAGACTGGGGACTGGTGTCGTGTGAGTGCCTGGTTTACGGGAGATGGAGACATTCCCTGACCCATGAGCACCGCCCGGGACCTCTCCCCACCTATGAGCCCGCGGACTTGCCGCAGGCCCCTGCATGGGTGTTCCCCCTTTGCCCTCTGCCCATAAAAGCAGCGGTCATGCCCTGGCAGGTGTGGCTCAGTGGATTGAGCATCGTATCGGCCTGCAAACCAGAGGGTTGCCAGTTCAATTCCCAGTCAGGGTACATGCTTGGGTTGCAAGCCAGGTCCCAGGGGGAGGGGGGGCGGCATGTGAGAGGCAACCACACATTGATGTTTCTCTCTCTGTTTTCCCCTCCCTTTCCCTGTCTAAAAATAAAGAAATAAAACATAAAATCTTACCCCCAAAAAGCAGTGGTCCTGACCCAATTGCCTGTCCCAAACTGCGGCTCCCCTGCTGTTCCCAAGTGCACTCTGTCTCTGGGAGCACGAGCTCACCTCCGTTCACCCCCGTTACTTTAGGTCGGCAGAAACCCACGTTTGCGTCTTACTAGCCAGGTGGTCTCGGCTCCAGCGGCTCCTCGTCCCAGCCTCCGTGTCCTCCCCTGTGCTCTGGGGGCCCTCCCTCCATGGGCGAGCCGCCAAGAGCGTCCCGTGTAGGCAGGCGCTGTCACGGAGGCCCCTTGCGGGCACAGGAGGCGGTGGGATTGGGTGTGGCTCGGTGGTTGTTGGGTGGGTGGTGAACTCCAGAGTCTGTCCAATAAGCCGGCGCTGACGGTGCCCCATGAGAGCAGCGCCTTCTCCCAGCAGTCAGTGTGGGGGGCTGGGGAGGGGCTTCGGGTGGGGTGCGAGACAGCGGGCCCCCACCTTTGTGGCACCAGGGCTGGTTTCTGGGAAGACAAGTTTTCCATGGATGGCAGGCAGGGATACAGGAGGCAGTAATTTGAGGGAAGCTTCTTTGCTGCTGCTGACCTATGTGGCCAGGTTGCTAACAGGCCACAGATTGGTACTGGTCCACAGCGGGGGGCTTGGGGACCCCTGGGCTAGACTGTGGAGAGCTTTAACTAGGTGGCCGGGTCGTAGCTGGGGCTGGTGTGTAAGCACCCATACCTCCGACCCAGCAGTCCTGCTGCTGTCGTAAATAAGAGTGACATGGGGTGACGTAGACATCGTCAGAGGGGGAACCCTCGGTGTTTAATAGCTAGTCAGTGGGAAGTATGTTCACTCCACGCACATCAGATTGCCTTACACTACTGCGCATTTATGTGGAAGAGCAGACAGTATGCTTGGGAACCCTGTGACTGCAGGTCTGTGTGTGTCCTTGCCGCCTGCGGAGCAGCGTGAGCTGGGAGTAAGCGTGGGGAGGCGGGGCCGGAAGGTGTGGGGACTGGGGTTCCTGGGGGGGTGCCTGGAGTGGGGGAGGCTCAGGGACCCTGGAAAGCCCGTTGGGGCGCTGCTCTAACTTGGCCAGCCCAGCTGTTACAGTATTTGTTGCATTTGTTGCTTATTTTTGTTTGAATGGCTTTCATCTCCTCCCTTAACTCATTTAGTTTGAAATGAGATAGTGTAACAACTAATGTAGTATTTTGAACTTTAAAAATAATTCACATGTATTATTTTGAAACAAAATTACCAATGGAAAATGTGGTTGAGTTGCAGATCGTTTCCAGTTGAAGCTGTTTTTATGAAACATGAAGGGTTTTTGTTTTACCTGAAAGCGATGTGATTGAGGGGTTGGGTGGCGCTTGAGTGGCCACAAACGAGACTGAGCGGGGACCAGCCTGGAGCCAGCCCGGAGCGGACCTTCAGAGAGACCCGAGGGGCATTCGCTGTGTCCGAGATGAGGAACCTCTGTTAGGAAGGTTGCGTTGTGTTTTTCGTGTAAGGGCTCTCTGCATTTAGGTGGGGCTTTGGCATTTCATTGTCAAGTGCTCTTTAAAAAGTGCTCGTCCCAGAACCTCGAGCCGATGTCCACAGGTGCAAGTCCCCTGAGCTGGAGGTGGACTGCCAGCCTGGCGAGGGGGTCACGCGGGGTGTGCTGCGCGTCCTCACACCGGCACCGCGCCTGCCGTGGCGGACAAGAGTGTGCAGAGGGAGCCTGCGGCGGCGCGCCCACCAGGGAGCGCTCTGAACTTCTCTGAAGTAATCGGTCTTGCGTACATACACCTCCCTGTTACTGAAACTTAGAGATGAGGCAGATCAGAATTGGTGGTTTTTATTCTGAAGTCTTGTCATTTTAGTACCAACAAGAGAACTTTTTTATGAGTAAAGTGTACTCACACTGCAGTGCGTAGGTCCTGAGTGTGTAATTTGATGAGTTCTGACTAGTGTGCGCGTCCAGGTAAGCGACTTCGCAGTCTCCGACATTCCCGTCACCCCAGAAAGTCCCCTGCCCCTCCCAGTAAGTGGGTCGCTTCTGTGTGGGGAACGCTGATAAAAGAATGCATTTGCCAATTTATTTTTGTTTGTAAGTGTTCAGTAATGTTAATTGTTACAACTCTTCTTTAATTTCTAGGAGACAAAAACATTCAGATGGCAGATAACAGGTAAGCCAAATGGACTTTGTTTATTGGAGTTTCAGTGTTAGTTGACGAGCAACAGGTAAGCTTCACTTCACAAACGTCTCAGATGCTCTAGCCAGGGGCGCTCTCCCCTCCCCCTCCCCCTGTGTCCTTGAGCCCCTTAAAGAGCTGCTGCCACAGGGACGCGCCTCAGACTCGGAGGCTGAAACCCTGGTGGGAAGTGGTCCTCTGGCTCCCCTGGCTGGAGCACCGCCGGGTGAACCCTGCGACCCACCCGACCCACCTCACGTCCTGGCCCCTGTGGCCCAGGGCGAGGTCTGTCCTGTGGCTCGTGCCGAGGGTCCCACTGGGGTGTGGCGTGCGGCGCTGCGTTTCTGCGGTGCGCTGTGGGCGCGGGCGGTGTGTCCGGGCCTCTCTAGGAGCAGAGCCTGCTCGTGAGGTGGTTGCTCGCAGAGCCGTGTGGCTGGCTCACGGGGCTGCTGTGGGCACTGCCCCCACCGAGGGAGGTTGGCTCAGCTGTGGTCAGCAGCCCTCCGCACCGTCAGTCCCCTCGTGTTGGTGGGGTGGTGGGTTTGGTTTGAGAGCTGGGAGCGTATTTTTTTTTAGGGTTACAGGCAGAAATTTTTTTTTTGAAAAATTTTAGTTTTTTTAGAGAGAGAGGAAGGGAAGGAGAACAAGAGAAGAAACATCAGTGTGAGAGGGAAACATAGTCTTGGTAGCTCTCATGTGCCCCCAGTGGGGACCTGGTCCTCCACCCAGGCATGTGCCCTGACCGGGAATTGAACCAGTGACCCTTTGGTTCGCAGGCCAGCACTCAATCCACTGAGCCACACCAGCCAGAGGGCTCCAGGTTGGAAGTTAAAACAGTGAAGAGTGGCGTGGGGGTGGGGGTATGGTGGGGTTGTTAAGTGGTCGAGTGTTTTAATTAATAACAAAGTCTCCCACACGTAACCTGTGGAGTCAGCATTGAGACACCTCCTAAGGGGTGAAATAAGAATGCTCTGAGCTGTTTCTCCTTGGAGCTTTCTTTACAGTAATACTTTTGTTTCACATTGTTTCAGCTTCTCAGATGGAGTTCCGTCAGAGTCCTTGGAGGCTGGGAGAGATGCAAGGGCCACAGGTCGGTTCCCTGCACCAGGGGAGTTAATGGTTGGGGCGTTTGTGTGCAGAGCGGGGCCTCCTGCCCTGGAACCATATATTACATTGCCGAAGCATTGAAAGATTTTAGGAAGAGTTAGACTAATTAAAATGAAAATGAGTAATTTTTTTAAGTTTTATTTATGTTTGGCGAGGGGAAGGAAGGCAGAAAGAGAGAGTGGGAGAAACGTCAATGTGTGGTTGCCTCTTGCACGCACCCCACTGGGGACCCGGCCTGCAACCCAGGCATGTGCCCTGACTGGAAATTGAACCAGTGACCCTTTGGTTCACAGGCCGGTGCTCAGTCCACTGAGCCACACCAGCCAGGGATGAAATTTTTTCATTATAGGAAACGCAGACTCTGGTCACTTGGTGTCCGTGTGGACTGACCAGTGACCAGTGTTTTCATTGGTGCCTTCTCTTCCCTGACTGCTGAGCCACGTCCCAGTAGCATCCTTTGCCCCTCGACTCACGGGTGTGCCTTCTCCCCTCTGTTTTCAAGTCTGTTTGTGCTTTTCTTCCTCTGGACGCTTTGAAAGCAAGTTGTATCTATACCGACTGAAAGAGCCCCTGGAACAGCTCAGGGTGAATTTCCGAGACTGAGGTGAACCCTCCTGACCGCCGCCAGGAAGCCTGACCTGAGTGGGGTCGTGCGTGCAGCCCTGTTCACGTTGCCCCTTTTCTCAGCAGGTCTGCACTGCGCCCCGCACCCAAAGCCAGGACCAGTGGCGGTCGTGCATTGCACGTGATTCTGTCTGTCTCCTGTGTGGGACCACCCCCACTCCCCCGCCCTCTTACCCTTCGAGCAGCAGGCCTTGCGGGCGGCTGTCGTGTGCAATGTCCACAGAGAGGGTGGGTCTGGTGGTTTCCTTGTTAGGTTCAGGGCACACACTTCGCAGGCCCTGGGCTTGATGCCTCGGTTAGGACCGTGTCTGCCAGACTTCTCCATCCTGAGGCTCCTTTCATTAAATAACCGGGACTCTCCTGTCCTCCATCGGACTCGCACTCAGTGGTTCAGCGCCCCTGACGATCCTTGCCGAGCCAGTGATGACCCTGGTGGGTGCCGAGGGGGCCGTTCTAAACCTGACAACCCTGCCACGTGCGGCCACTGTTAAGACCTCCCCCTTTCAGTGTTGCTGCAGAGGCACGGGTTACTTATTTATGGGTGGCCATCGCTGCTCGCTCTGGTGTGCACGTGGTCCCGCCTGACCTGCGGGGGCCCTGCGGGCTGGCCTCTGCGTCCTTCTGCCACGTCCCGTCAGCTCTCCATGCCTTTCTGAGTTGCTCTGTGGCACAAGCGACGCTCCAATGTCTTCTCCCGAACTTCCCTCGCTCCGTACCTGGGCGCTCTAAGTTATCGAAGGGGCCCTGTGTCAGTGGAGAGAGTTAAAAACCAAAACATGGGTGCTGGGCGTCATTGTTCTCGGCCTTGCAGTAGCCAGAGCTAGAGGGGATGAGTGTGGGCGCGTGTAGGGCCAGTTTCGTGTGTACCGCTTATGTGCATTCAACACGGTGCCTCGGGGTGGTGTTCGCCCCTGGTTAAAAAGAGCGCTTGCCAGTGCCAGGTCCGGGCTGCCTTTGCGTCTGGGTCTCTGGGGGACCGGGGGAGGGGACTGGCCCTGCAGACAGTGAGTGCTGTGGGCCGGGCACTGCCAGCTCAGCTCCATGGTGAGCGTGCGGTGGTGGGACACACGCTTTCTGCTGGTGCCTTGAGTGTGGCCTGTACAGGCAACATGGCAGAGGAGACAGGCGACTTCTGCGAGGGGCTGGTCAGGACACGTCCTGTGCAGCCTGTGCAGGAGGTGGGTTCGGGCAGGAGGATGTTTCGGGTGGAGGTGCACCAAGGGCACTTGGAAGTCTGGCCGCCAGGGAACTGGTGAGATCTGGGCTTTCCTGGCTGCGTGTTGGGGCCCAAGTGGGCACCTGCTCCGAGAGACCATCATCAGTCTGTTCACTCCGTGCTCGCCTTTGGGGCCCCACCATGGGACTGGGGGCGGGGGCAAGGTGATAGGAAGCGATGGTGTCCTCGGCTGGAGATGGGGGCCTAACCTGACAAGGTGAGACCCGGAAATCTTGGTACCTTTCAGTGGGTTCTAACTACCCACGCAGGTGATTAACAGGGAATATCCCAGGCCTGTAAAATACATTTTAAGTATTTTTCAAAACACGTCTTTACAAGCCACTTGACTGTACTTAGAAATTAAAGTAGGTGAGCGTGGTAGAGTCGTCGTGAGTTGGTGGCCCCAGCCCTCGGCTGCTCTGGGCCGGGCGCATCTGACGGCGGCCTGCCTTTTTCTTAAACCCTGAACAGAGACACTCACGGACCAGGTGATGCAGAACCCTCAGGTCCTGGCAGCCTTGCAGGAGCGGCTCGACAGTGTCTCCCACACTCCTTCCAGCTACATCGAGACGTAAGTGCCGAGGGGGAGACGCGGTGCCACTCTCAGGAGCAGAGAAGAAGAAACGACAACTTCTGTTCCTTAGACTGGAAACTGTGTGTTTCATTCAGCAGCGCTGCCTGCTGAGCAGGGCCCTGGGTTCCGGGTGAGCTTACTTGGGTTTGGAGTCTGGGAGGGACCCAGACCCATGGGGAAAGGCAGCTGGTGGGGGTCCCTGGCAGGTGAGCACACAGCGCCATCTGGTGGCCGTGCGAGAGGACCCAGCCCAGCCTGTGAGTCGGGTGGCACAGGGAAGAGGTGGTGAGGTGGTCGGGAAGGGGAGCCAGGGGAGGGTGATGCGCTTTCTCTTCCGGGTGGATCCGGCCAGCTGGGAGCCGCCCCTCCCCCCCCCCCCCCCCCCGCCTGTTTCCTCTTGGGGCCTGCAGCACACGCGCTGGGGCCTTCACGGGGGGCCTGCATCCCTCGAGTGCTGCCCAGCCAGCAGGCTCCCGGGAGGCCCTTCTGAGGCCTGGCCATCCCCCTCCTGTAAGGAGGGGCTGCTGCTGGGGCTCTCCCGGCAGTTGGTGAGGTGCGGCTCAGTCTCTGAACATCCCCGCTCTGTGGTCCCCTGCGTGGGGCTCTGTGTTCCCAGGCTGTCACAGCAGGGGGTGGGGGATCCTTGGGATCTGCTTGGCCTGGATGGGGGGCTCTCCTGGGGGCGACTTGGGAGGTGTCGGCAGTGGCCCCAGTGGCGGCGGTTCCCGGGTCTCTGCTTTAGAAGCTGGGCGGCGGGCCGGGGTCTGTGGGGTGGGCGCTGTCACTGCCGCTGACCCGGGATGGTCGGGGCACGGCCACCTCTAGTTTGCTCAGAGCCCTCTGTTACTCGTACGGCACCAGGAAGACTCGAAAGCATTTTTAGGAAGTTCCCAAGCGTGTGACTGGTGCAGAGACGCAGCGCAGGTGCCAGCCTGCCCTGTTCTGTTGCGTTCTCACTCTGCTGCGTGCATGTTCCCGTGCCCTGCCCGAGTCCCAGGGGGGGTGGTTGTTGGGTCTGTGAACAGCAGTCACCCTGAGGTGGCCGTGGGTGTGACAGACCCAGCACAGGGGCTGTGCGGACACTGGCAAGCTCCACCCCGAGGACTCAGTCCAGGTGGTGGGGGGCTCAGAGGGCGGGGCCAGGCTGCTGGTGGGGTGGGGTGGGGTGGGGTGCGGTGGGCCGGTTGTGGTCTGGTCTGTGGCGGGGCCCAAGGATCTGCTCTGCCTTCCAGATTGTGAGAAAGGGCTGAAAGTATTTTTTTCCTTCCGATTTACAAAGGTGACGCTCACAGACTGCAGTGTTTTTAGGGCCTAGAAGAGTGTGGGCAGGCAGGGAGGCCCCCAGTTGCCTGGCGGCAGAGGAGAGCAACCCATTCCTCGGGCTCCCTTGGGGTGTCTGCCAGAGCCCCCCGGGGCACAGGGCACTCCGGGGCAGGTCCTGTGGACTTTAGGGCACACGGAGCCGGGCCGTCCCCTGAGGATAGGCATGTCCTCCCTGGGGGCACCCCTGGGCCCAAGGGCCGTCTTCCCCTTCTCACTGCTCCTAAGGGAGCGGCCCGGGCTGCCCTGTGCTCCGCCTCACCGGCTGCTTTTTTACTTGCTCACCTGGTAAGGGAAGACGGGAGTTCTAGCTACGTTCTTTCGGACGTTTTATGAGATAAACTTTTCTTCTATGTTTATTTTTATTTTGAAGATTATCCCCTTGGCTTCCTCCCCCCACCTTTTTTCTCCTAATAGAGTGTGTGTCCATTTCTTAATGATTAGCTCTTTTTCATAGTAAGGGTGTTTATTCTACGTTAACCTTAATTTATTTTAATGAAACGTAGCTTTTTCCTAACTCCCCCTTTAGTTTACCTAAAGCGGTAAAAAGAAGAATCAACGCACTGAAGCAGCTTCAGGTGAAGTGCGCTCACATAGAGGCCAAGTTCTACGAAGAGGTCCATGACCTGGAGCGGAAGTACGCGGCGCTGTACCAGCCTCTCTTCGACAAGGTGGGCCGCGCGTCCGTGACCCTGGGGGGTCGCACCTCCCCAGCCTCCCTTGCGGTGACGCGTCCAGGTTTACACAGTAAGTCGGCGAAGGTCCCTCCTTAAGCCCTTCTTGACTTGGAGTCTTAGAGTAAGTTGTAGGGGCCTCAGTGTTCACAGTCCTTCCGTAGACGCTCACAGACCCGTGGCCTTGACTCGTGCCTTTCCGAATGCCGTGACTCTGAGAAAGCCTCGCTCTCGCCTAGAGAAGGGAGTTCGTCACCGGCAACGTCGAGCCCACAGACTCGGAAGCGGAGTGGCACAGCGAGAACGAGGAGGAGGACAAGTTGGCTGTAAGTCGATGTGCTGTGTTTTTGGCGAGTGTGCCGTGTGTTCTGGTCCAGCGCTGGTGGAGGTAAGAGACGCCTCCCAGTGACCCATGCGGCTTTGCAAAGAGAAGGGCCGATAGCACCAGGCGCTGCCCCCCGGGTCGGGTGTGGAGATTTCTCTGTGAGCAGCCGCTGGGCCCGGCACTTCCCTGCACACGTCGGGCGATGCAGTGAGCCCCACACCCCCGCCCCCGCTTGGCCCTCCGAGGCACCTCTGCAGAGTGCAGTGAGGCGTGGGGTCGTGTCACGTGAGCGGAGACGAGTGACACGTTGGTGGGAGTGAGTCTCAGTCACATGTCCGGTTGGTGGCCAGCAGCCAGCGGGGCTGTGGGGAGGGGGTACATGGAAACACCCCGCCAGGGTGCCTTTCACCGTTTGAGATGAATGAGTTAGGGGTCCTTTTGGTGACGTGCCCTGTCCGTCACCTGCTCGTCGCCTTTTCTGGTGAGGGGTCCCATTCCAGTGCCACAGAATGTCTCAGCTCGCTAGCAAGCTCACTCTGTTGGCCTGAGTTTGTTTTGGGGAGATGATGAGCTTCTGTTCTGAGAAACTTAAGTTTTAGGGGTTTTCTTGAAGTCGATGTTACTTGCGGTGGCCACGTGTTTTTGATCTAGAAAAGACGTAGAGCCTGGGCTAGCTGAGGCCGTGGCCGCGGGTCAGTGTGGCTGTGAACCAGACCCTCCTGCTCAAGCACACGCTGCCTCTGCTGGGTCACATGCCCCATGGGGCTGGCCTCCTCGCAAGGTCCCCTGTGACAGGGCACGCCCGAGCTCCCCCATGGCCCCGTGCAGTGCTGGCCCTGCCTCCTTCCCTGCTGCCCTGGGGTCTCGACGTTGCCTCGAGGCCTTTCCGGTCCCCACCCTCGTGTTCACGTGGTGCCTCTGTCTGGCAGGATGATCAGAGTTGCCGTCCTGTAGTCGGATAGTTGTCCGGGTGCGGCGGCCCCGGGAGCTGTGCGGAGCTGGGTGACGTCCCCAGACGGACGCCTCGTGGAGCCCGCTCCGCACAGCCTTTGCTCAGACCGCCGCTCGGCCTTCCCGCCAGTTTCAGTTACATCCCGAGATTGCATCTGGAGGGGGTGCCTTGAGTGCTTTGTCCCCGGAAACACTTGAAATCGTGGCCTGCTCAGTGGCCCTGGAGATGCAGATGCCAAGGTCTTGGGCTTGTGGCAGCGGTCTGCGTGGAACTCTGAAATGGGTGCCCACGTCAAGCCACCCCACTGCCACCGTGTTGCTTTGTGGTGAGCATTCTGTCCTGCGTCTCTATGATTTTCAGGGAGACATGAAGAACAAAGTAGTCATAGCCGACAAAGAGGCCGCAGCAGCGGAGGAGCCCAGCCCCAAAGGCATCCCGGAGTTCTGGTTCACCATCTTCAGAAACGTGGACATGCTGAGCGAGCTGGTCCAGGTGAGCACACCGCCCTGGGCGGCAGGGCGTGCTCTCACGGCCACCGCGGCCTGCTCACGGGCGCTGGGCGGCATCCCCTGCCGGGGGAGAGGCTCTCTCTGTGATCCCCACTCAGGAGCGGTCTCGATCTCCTTCCAAACTGGGGCCTCGTCTGAAACACGTGGCTCGGAAGAGCCGGGGTTCTGGTGTGCCCCGAGGGGTGGGGAGTCCCCACGCAGCAGAGCAGAAGGACAGACCCACAGGAAACGTTGTCCTGGACCTCAGTAGGAGTGCCCTTCCCAGGGACACGCAGGTTCTGAGTCTGTGGGCCTGGGTGGGGCCCAAGGGCTGTGTTCCTGACGTGCCTGGGTGGTGCCTGTGCTGCTGTTCGGGGCCCCCGGTGCACGGTGGTGGGCTTCCAGTGATGGGGCTGATGGGTGCCAGCAGGTGACTTGCTGGGGTGACCAGCCCTTGTTGCTGGTTAGTAACCCAGGGGTGGCCATGGCGCTTCGCCCCCACATCCCCTTGGTTTTGAGGGCAGCGGCACCCTTGGGCGCCCTCCAGCGAGGTGTCACTCATGCTCCCCACACCTCTGCGTTGGTGGCGTGCTTCGGTGTTTAAGCCGAGGAGTCCTGTTGTCTGTCCCAAAGCTGCAAGCAGACATGCTGGCCTTTCTAGCTGCTCATCCGTGGGGGAGGGGTGGTGTGAGATGTCGTTGGCACGGTGACCTGACGGCAGGGGCAGGGGGTGGTCGGAGGTTCCGTCTGGTCGATGGTGAAGTCCCGAAGACCAGCCGGCCCCGAGTCCGCTGTTCTCGGTGGGGTGGCCGGACTGGGTGGCTGCGGGGAGAGTGTGGAGAATCGGGAGAGCGGCTTCAGCGCTCTCCTCGGTGCCCGGGGGCAGCGCCGCGCTCCAGCCACACCAAATTCTCGTCCTCGAGGGATGGGCAGGACACGGAGCTTGCTTCACGGATTTGGAGAGATACCAGTGGGCACTGCTGGGGCGCGGGGGCACGTTTGAAGACCTGGTGCCGTGGAGCTGGGGGCACACCAGGACGACACTCACCTGAGTATTCAGGACGAGGCGCAGGCGCTGTCAGTGACACGGGGTCTCAGGGCCTCGACCCTCAGACCGAGGTCACTTTTCTAGAGACCTGCTGTGCATTTGTGCCGTTGGCTGTTTTCTCTGTTATTCTTGACATTGGGAACTTGGTAGCCGTCAGACTCAATTTTTAGAGCTTAGTGGAACCTCAGGAAGCCTTTCTGTTCAGCCCCCAGACGGCGGTGGTAAAGGAGTAACTGTTCTCCAGGTGTTCCCTCTGGGGGGTGGTGTCTGGGTTCCGAGTCTTGCCTCTCTCCGCCTCTTGGACCTTCTGGGGTGACAGCGTTGGTGAGCGTCTGAAAGGCCCGGGGCTGTGGTTGGGCACTCTGGCGCCTGCCAGGTGGTCTCAGTCACGCCTGGCGAGTACTCTGGACTGGCAGTGGGTGTGTGGTGGGCTTTGCGTGTTTATTGCCACAGGCCAGTGTGGGGGCAGTGGCTCCCAGCGTCATTACTGATCTAAGCCTGCCTTGTGGTTCTGTCTCTTTGGAGACGCTTAGGACCGCCGGCCTCTGGCCAGCTCCAGTGGCTGCCAGCAATGTGGTGCCCTCTGCTGTCCCCTCCAACAGTCGCCGGGGAATGGGTAGGTGACTTCCTGGAAGTCAGCACTTGACTAGGACAGGGCTCCACTGGGGCCTACTGTCCAGCACCCAGGAGTGATACACCAGTGACTCAACAGGGACACGTGTGTCGTTTCCAAAAGCTCACTGGAGGTTCCTTTTCTCTCTGTGTTTAGGAGTACGATGAGCCGATCTTGAAGCACCTGCAGGATATTCAAGTGAAGTTTTCAGAGCCTGGACAGCCTATGGTGAGTGCTGACCTTTGAGCCTCTGGCTGGTGTCAGGAGGCGTCGGGACACTGAGCGTCAAGGGCCTGGGACCAGAGCAAGACATCAGACCCGCTGCTCACGTGCCGGTGACTGGAGCCAGGGCTCCCTGAGAGGACAGCCTAGCAGGTGCCCTCGGCCACTCGCCGCCTGGCGGCAGGTGCGGGAGCAGGACATGGGGTTGGACTCTGGGTCCACGTGGTGTCCCCGGTGGCATGCTGTGGTTTCTTGGCTGGTGTGTCCTGTACCATCCTCTTCCTTAGTGTCCTCTACATCTTCAAGGATGTGGTACGTAAGGTCTGTTTAAAAAGACAGTGGGTACGAGCTGTGCTTGACCGGCGACCCAAGGCACTGATGGGGCGGCCTGCTGCGTGTCTGTCCGGAAGAGTGCCTGCAGGTGCAGGAGACCCAAAGGTGCTCCCCTGCTCTTTGGTTGGTGACAGAACCCGTTTCCCTGAACACCTGCGGCCGTGGGTCATGTTGGGGTGGTACATGCCTCCTGGCTGAGCTGGGTGTCACCAGAGCACTGTTCGTGACCCGTCAGCCTGCTGTGGCTGACGGGTTCCATTCCAGTGCCAGAGCAATTCCAGTGACACATGACTGGGCGCCTGGCCGATGGCTCTCAGTTTCAGATCTTGGAGACAAGCACCGGGGGCTGTGTGTGAGGGGTCTCGGTGGGCACCTGGCCTGGCTCTTCTGCCCCGCCCTGTTGCAGAGCCCCGGCCCCAGGTAGCAGGTGAGGGCCAGTGTGAGTGGGATTTCTCTCCCTGGTCCTACAGGTGCCACTAACTGCTGGTGGGGCAGGGGGACACAGCATGTGCATCCTGCTCCTCTTCCTGTCCGCTGCACTGTGGGAGGTGACTGCCACCACCGTCCCTCTGCAGGTGGGGCACGGGCACGACCAGAGCAGTGCCCGTGCCCAGGCGGTGGGGGCCCCTCCTCCCATTGTAGCACCCTGGTATCCCCACGTCCCCTCTTGTCCCCTCTTCCCAGCAAGTGGAGGCCTTGCCATCATTGCGTGCCCCCGTCCAGGTCGCCTGTGGCCCCGGGGCCTCATCTGCTGAGATGGATGGGCGAATCCTTTTCCCTGAGTGTGAACACACGTTTAAGAGTCCGTGAATTTTCCCCTCACGCTGCACTCTCACTGGTCATCCATCTAGACTCAGTTTGCTGGCGTTCTGGGTCCGTGTCCCTCCTTCTTCCTCCGCTTTCTCCGGGCACTGTCTGAGGTTCCCCGGGCCCGCCTGCTTCCCGCCTGCCCGTCCTCCGGGGCTCCCGGGAGGCTGGGCTCCTCCTCTGTGGCAAGAGAACCTCGGAAACTCGCAGCGGCCTCCAGCTTCCAGCCATAGCCATCACAGGTGTCCACTGCCCTCGCCCTTGCACAACCATCGTGAAACACCAGCATCGCCGAGGCTGCCAAGGGAAAACACAGCCGCCCAGCTCCAGAGGGAGGCGGGGCCTGGGCACTGGCCCCGCCCACACCCGCTCCCTCTCTCGGGAGGGCCAGCGCCCCCACACCCCAGCGGGCGGGATGCAGCGCGGATGCTGTCACGCTGTGTCTCTGCCACACAGGCTCTGCTGGGCAGGACACAGTTGTTGGCGGGTCTGTGGGCTCCAAAGTGGTTTCTCTGACGTTCCCCTCACACGCCACCACCTGCGCCCCATTCTGAGGCGCTGTGTTGCGATCGGCACCCTTGAACGCAAGTCTGTGTTTAAAGCTCTGACGGTTCCTCTTCGTGAGCTGACCGGGTCAGTGGAGCTGAACGTTTGTGAGGCCCAGTGCGTGCGCTCCTCCCGGAGAAAGTATTTCTCCACACTTCACTTTTGTAATAATTTTTATTACAAAATAACGAAGGGGGTCTCTGTTTGAAATGATTCAAGCTTAGAGCAGAGCACAGAGAATGGGGTCCGTCGTCCACCTTGACCACAGGAGCCGTGGGGCGGAGACCCGTCCTCGTGTCCCCGTGGTCAGTGTTGGCAAAGACAGTGGCTTTCTGGGCGGAGAGGAGACCCACTGTCACAAGTCGTCCTTACTGGGGTGGGGGGCGCGGGCGAGGTAGCTGCATCTTGGGGCCCTTTGTTGTTGGTCCATCGGATGCTTGACTTCACCCCGGTGTGTTTGGGTTCCTCTTCATAAAGAGACCCAGGGGAAGGAAGGAGTCGGGAATAGGAAGGAAGTTCATGTGGGGTGGAGCAGGGGCGGGGCACGGGGGGAGGGAGAAAGGGACCACCTCTCCCTGTGCAGAAGGGGTCTGCGGAGGTGGTGCCCGGCCCGCACCGAGGTTCACGGCCACACCTCCCGGCCAGACCCTGCTGCCCTTTGTCCTGGGAGCCTGCAGAACAGTCAGTCCCTCGGGCTCTGGTCACCTGGGTCTGTGCTCCCCAGCCCGGGTGGCCTTTCTCCCCTTCCCCGCCCTTCGGAGGGCCCTGCTTCCACCCCCCATCCTGTGCCCAGTGCTGCTCCCGTAGGTCCTCTCCAGGTCGGCGGGGGGCTGGTTCTTTGCACGTCACAGGTGAGGGAGCATGGCGGCACTGGGCGACTCCCCAGGTGGCACAGCGCTGCCGGTGGGGGTGGGGCAGGTGGGAACCCAGGCTGTCTGAGCCCAGGGTCGGCCCTCGCACACTCGCTGTAGTTGACGAGCCGGGACTGTCTTGGGGCCTTCGTGACC
This sequence comes from Phyllostomus discolor, assembly GCF_004126475.2. Classification (NCBI taxonomy): domain Eukaryota; kingdom Metazoa; phylum Chordata; class Mammalia; order Chiroptera; family Phyllostomidae; genus Phyllostomus; species Phyllostomus discolor. Next base: position 169,934,911 of record NC_040908.2, read on the forward strand.
TCGGGGTGAGCTGGCTCTGGGTGTGTAGGTGTGTGCGTGTGTGGGTGTGCCCGTGCTTCCGTTCCTCCAGTGGGGGATTCTTCAGACAGGCAGTGGGGCACGGAGTGGTGTCCTTCCTTTCACTGTTCACTCACGCACTCATTTAGGTAACCGCCAAGTTGTCTTTCAAAAAGCCACTTACAGTGTGAGCACCCCCGGTTTCCCAAACACTTGTCACCACTGCATTCTGTGGTTTGTGCGTTTTGTCCAAAAAGGGGGCATCTCGTTTCTTTTGGGAGTCACGGGTGTGAGCATCCCACCTGCCGGCCTTTGGGTTTTATTCGAGATGGGCACTCGCAGCATCTCTGTGCGTTTTCCCTGTGAGGCTCTCCGGTCCCTGTCTCTTCGGGTTGTGGAGGGCTTTGCGGCGGAAGGAGGGGCTTCTCATCGCTGTGGGCGGTGCTTGCTCCCCCCCCCCCCCCCCACAAGGCAGAGAAAGCTGTGTCTGTCCACCAGAGAGAGGAGAGGGGGGCGGGCTGTCGGGCCCCATGTCTCCTTCGGACCCTCCACCCCACCTGGGGGGGACACACACGACCCCACCTGCCTCTGCGGACCAAAGGCAACAGGACCCACCCCCAGCCAGTCCTTTGCGCTTTAACTTTGTGACCGTGTTTTTGCCAAAAAGAAGTTTTTGTGACGTAGCCACGTTGTTGTCCTTTTAAGCGTGACCTCTGCCTGTGGTGTCCTGTCTCGGGAGGGCTGGGTTCCAGGTGGTTCTGTGGGGCTGGTAAGAGCCGTCACGGCGCGTCTGTCGGCTTGGGTGGTGCTGACGCGGAGCTCTGTCTGCAGTCCTTCGTGTTGGAGTTCCACTTCGGGCCCAACGACTACTTCAGCAACGCGGTCCTGACGAAGACCTACAAGATGAAGTCGGAGCCGGACAAGGCGGACCCCTTCTCCTTCGAAGGGCCGGAGATTGTCGACTGCGACGGGTGAGGAGTGCCATTTTGACTTCTTTTTCTGGAGCAAAGCTAGGAGATGGTGTTAGAGCTTTGCAAGTACGACGGACATTAGGGATGAAGCAGGGAGTTGTTAGTCTGCCTGAAAGCCCAGTAGGCAAAGATTTACATCCAGTTGTCTTCCTGTTTGGGGTGTGGCAGCTGGTGCCGGGAGATGTCGCCTGGTGACGAGGGAAGGGTGTGGGGCGGGGGGCGGGGTTCTCTGGTCACTGTCACTGAAGCTGTGCCCCTTCCCCCAGCACAGGGCCGCCGCTGGTGGGCCAGGCACTGCGTTGGCAGGGTGTGGGCCAGCTGCTCACTTGACTGGCTGGCAGGCAGTTTGAATGCCCTTCCACTCACGGTCAGGCACCTTGGCCATGTCAGTCTGAGGTCACCAAGGAGTGAATGTACTTTGGGTTGGGTTCATTCCTCTTGGTTAGCTTGAGGTGGTTTGGGAAATTGTCCCTTTTGAATTGGAACAGTCATTTGTACCCACTGGAACCACCACGTGCTTGGCCCCACGAAGCTCCCCGTGAGGTCAGTCCCAGCCTGTACTGCACTTGGTCACGCTCGCACGGCTAGCCTGGCGTCGACAGGGCCGGCGCCCAAGGCCGGCCGCCATGGTGGGAGGAGGAGGCCTGGCTTTCCGTTCGGGTGCTGCCAGGCGTCGTGCTGGTCCGAGGCGATGCGAAGAGTTACAGCGTGCTGTGCTCGGCCCCCGAGGACTGCTCAGCACCCCTGGACCCTGTGTGTTCTGCGCTGGCTGTCTGTATGGGGGGGGGTCACTTCCTTTCCCCAACTCATCCCATTCGCTGGGTTGCCTGCATGCGTGCTGACGTCAGGTGGTCTCCGGGGGCAGCGGGGACAGGCTCTGAGGCGCCTCGCTGGGGCTTGTGACAGGACTTCAGAGTCTGCACAGGAAGTCGTGGGGGGTGAGGCCGCTGCCGCTCCGGAGGCCCGTGCGTGGGACCGCGCTCCGCTCGGAGTGGTGGCGGCCGGCGCCGCTCTGCCGCTGGCCTTCAGGGGCGCCTCGCGGGCCCGGAGTGCTCGGCTGGCAGGCGGGTTTCTTCTCACGTCCAGGTTGGGCGTGGAGCCGCCACGCTTGCTGTGCGTGTCAGTAATGGTTCTTCCTCTTGGGCGGGCCGTGACGGCTGTCGTGTCCCGGTAGGTGCACCATCGACTGGAAGAAGGGAAAGAACGTCACGGTCAAAACGATCAAGAAAAAGCAGAAGCACAAGGGCCGCGGCACCGTCCGAACCATCACCAAGCAGGTCCCCAACGACTCCTTTTTCAACTTCTTCAGCCCGCTCAAAGGTGAGTGGGGGTGCGGGCCGACACAGACGGGCGTCCCCACTTCCAGAGTCCGTGCGCCACCCCTCGCGTTCACAAAAGACCCACCTTAGTGCCTGCTTTCACTGACCGAGAAAAACCCAAAGAGGGTTTTGCCCGTAGGAAAAAAGGCGAAAAGTGACGGTCGGGTTCAGCGTTTGTTTGGAGTCGTGGCGGCGGCGGCGGCGCCCACCCCAAGCAGCGCGAGCAGCGCCGCCAAGCACCTTGCCCGGGACCGCGCCCGGCGCTCGGCACCCAGCCCGCAGCTCTGACGGCCCGGCCCGTCTGGGCCTCGTCCGCACGGAGCTCGCGCACCTGGTGGCGGGATGTGCCCTGGGCTGGGGGGACAGCCCCAGAGCTGGGAGCTGGGAGGGCGCCGCGCTCCACTGACGGCGGGACACGGTTCCGGTCGTGGTGCTCAAAGGGCAGGCGAAGTGCGTGCGTCGAACTCACCTGCATCCACCACCCGTCCCGTTTACGGGCAGAGAGGCGGCACCTCGAAAGCTGCCAAAGTTGGTCCTGCCGGTGGCAGAGCAGCGTCTCCGTTGGCGCCCGGCAGCGGGTACGGCGGGAGGTGTCGCTCGAGTGCGCAGAGAGGGGCGTGCCTGTGTCAGACCGTCCCTGCCCTCGCTGCGCGCCACTGTCCTTCTGGGCCGCGCGCTGCTTCCCGTGGCGTCTGGGCTGGTTTTCGGGCCTGGGTGCCCTCTAGGTGCTCAGGAAGTGAGCGGGGACTGCGGAGGCGCCCGTGGAAACGCTCTGCTGTCACACAGCGGGGGGCAGGGTGTGCTGTGCTTGTGTGGGAGAACTGGAGAGCCTCGGGGTCCCTGTGTGCACGGGGCCGGGGCGGGGGGTGCAGGAGGGCTGCGGCGGGGTTTTTGAAGCTGGAGGGGAAGCAGAGGTGGCCCCGGGCTCCGTTCTGAGCAGGCGCAGGGTGCCTGCCCAGGCCTCCCCGGAACCCCCTGAGCCACAGACCCCGCCCCACAGGTGCCTGTCCCTGGGCTCGCTCTGGTCACACTGTGCAGCTTGGGATAGTCTGCCCGCCCTGCTCGCTCTCCTGCACGGCTCGGGAACTTGCACATGGTGGTGAGCAAGGAACGGCTTTCCCCTTCGAGAGGCTGGGGGCAGAGGCGTAGCTCGGAAGCTCCTGTTCTGTTGTGGCGTCCCCCTGGGAGAGCGAGGGGGCGGGGCAGCGGGCTGTGTTAGAGTGGGTGCGCAGCGCGAGCACGGGCGGCAAGCACGGGCTGCGCGGTCCGTGAGCAGAGCCCCAGTCAGAGGGGAAGAACCGCCAGCCCTGCCACAGCCGGACAGAGGGAGCTTGGAGCACATGCAGGCTTCGTCCCAGGCCTTGGGGGGGGGGGGGGCGCCCTCGGTCTGAGCCCAGGGCTCCGCCGCCCCACCCGGCTCCGCCACCCCACCCGGCTCCACCGCACCCTGCAGCCCGGCCTCCGGTCCAGGTGGCTGTTCTCCGCGGCCTGTCTGTGAGCCTAGAGGACGAAAGCGCGTGCTGGTTTGGGGCAAGAAGAGTCATGAACTCTGTCCGTTTCCTTTTCCTTCTGGAGCCTCGGTGGCCTTTGGGAGGGTGTCTGTGAATTCGTGATGCAGGGACACTCTGATTTGTTGGAAGTGTCCTCAGAACGGGACGTTAAGTCCTTGGTGGAACTCGATGGACCCAGGCGGGGACTGCTGTTCATCCTCAGTGTTTCGGAGCGAGTGGGACGCCCCGTTGTGGCCACTGCGCGGCGCCGACTGCGGGCTCTGGTGGGCCGCATGCCCAGGGGGGCGGGCTTTGTGGCACGTGAGTTCCAGCTCGGTAGAGCTTTGTTATTTATTGTTGCCCGTCACTCCAGAACATGCTGATGGACTTGAGAGGGAGGGGGCAGGGGCAGGGGACAGCAAGAAACACCCGGTGAGACACAGACAGGACCGGCTCCTCCTGTCCTCACTGGGGGCTGAGCCCATAGCTCTCCGGCCGAGCCTCCTGACCTGCCAGCTGCTTCTAAAGAACCGCGTGGAGTCAGCGTCGCGTGGGAAGTTCTGTGAAAGTGAACAGAGGGCGACAGCGGGGGGAGGTGACGCGGCTGGAGAGGCCCGTCACGGCTGACGAAACGAGTTGCGACGTGAAGGAGACATGAGGTGGCTCGTGCAGCTGCTGCTTTGTCCTTACACCCGCAGGAAAGGTCCTGAAGTCCCGAGAGAAGGTCTCTGTGCTCACTGGGGCCAGGGCTCCCAAACCTGAGTCTTGGAGAGCCTGTGGGGTGCTTACGTACCAAGGCTTGGAGTCCCCTGCCTCGTGCTTCCGCCCCCAGCGCTCGGGTCCCCGCACGGGGCAGCCCTGGGCCTCGACCCAGCATTTGCGAGATCAGGGCTTTGCTGTCGCTGGGCTTCACCGAGCGTGGGCTCACTTAGGTCCTGGCGTCGGCCATCACGCTCAGTTCACCGTGGCTGTGTCACGTGTTGTCGCGTTCAGTGCAGAGCTGAGGTGGGGGCACTTGCCCACAGGCATAGTTCGCATCTTAGAGGGGTCTCAGCACTCCCTTCTCTCTTTCCTCCTTTCCGGACAGGGACATGGTCCTGACCTCTCCGGGGCCTCAGGGCTCAAAGGTTGCCCCCTCGCGTACTGGGTTGTCGAGTGTGGTTTTGCAAGATCCGAGTTAGAGCTTCCCTTGGGGCACTGGTGCACTCCGCGGCCACAGCCTGGGCCCCTCGACGTCCCTTCCCCCCGCTCCTGTGGGCACCGGTGTCCCTGCTGCTCTGGGCGCCCCAGGCCGGGTGCAGGTGCTGTGGGTGCCCACCAGGGGGCACCCAGTTGGGGCCATTTCCAGGGACAGCCTAGCACCCTGGGCTGTTAACGTTCCGTCTGTCAGATCAGCTTCCTGCGTGGGTTGGATGTCTCTGCTTGTTAGTGTAACACGGACACGTTTTGTCTTTTTTTCCAGCCTCTGGGGATGGAGAATCACTGGTAAGATTTGTGTTGTTATCAAAAGCCTCTTATGTTGCTGTTAAGTCTGTATTTCCTGAGTAGTTACCTGCTTTTTTTTTCACCTGTTCCTGTCTCCTAAAGCCTTGGGGTGCGTGTGTGGTCACTGCCCTCCCCACCACCTCACTGGTGTCCCTTTAAGTCTGCTTGACCTTGTGACCGCTGTCACCTGGCACTGCTGGGCTCGGGGGCCTCCGTCAGGCTCCCAGCAGTGAGGGCTGGATGTTGGGGGGAGCGTGATGTCGGCCCCACGGACAGGCTCACGTGGGGGCCTCCCTCTCAGGATGAAGATTCTGAGTTCACGCTGGCCTCGGACTTCGAGATCGGACACTTCTTCCGTGAGCGGATAGTCCCGCGGGCCGTGCTGTACTTCACGGGGGAGGCCATCGAGGACGACGACAACGTACGTGCTTGGGAAGGCGCCGGCCCCGCGCCGCGGCGCTGTTTCTGGCGTCGGGGGGTGGAGGGAGAGGGCCAGGGCGGCACGGCAGCAGGTGTCCCGAGCGGTTCCTGTGTAAGGTGAGCCCACTGGCCCACCTCGGTGCTCCCTTAAGACCCCCAGGGTTTGCCTCATCCTGCTTGAGGCCCTCACACTTCGGGTGGCTGCTCAGCGGCAGGGACCCCACTCACGGAGGTCCAGCCGCAGCAAGCCGTCCGCAGCAGTGGAGTTGGTTCGTGTCGGCCTTTGGCACAGTGGCCCCAAAGGGGTGTGGGTCCGTGCCCCGCAGAGGGACTGCGGGAGGAGATGAGGGCCCCCCCCCCCCCGCTCTTGCCGCTGTCGCCTGAGGTGGGTTCCTTTGGCACCAAGGGCTGGCGGTCCTGGTTTATGGGGATGAGCGAAGTTTTGTTTCATAGCACGTCACTGGAGGGGCGTTTCATGTGGTGTTTGCTCCCTGCTTTCAGAGCTCTGAGGTCTCCTGGATGCTTCTGGGTTTCCCTACTCGCAGGGTCTGCCGGGCATCAGGCAGCAGGAGGGCTTGGCCTGCCCCCTATTGGTCACTGTGCAGGCCTCCTCCCCCACTTCCCTGTGCTCAGTGCCCCAGCGGGCTGGGGGGCACCGGGGCTCACCCGGTGCTGGGTCGCTGCGGAGCCCCAGGGGCTGCTGAGCCTCGAGCTTCAGGAAGTGCTGGCGACACGGTGGAGTGGACAGAGGAGCTCTGGCTTTGTCTGCCACGCTCCCCGGGCGTCCTGCTCGTCCTGAGGGCTGCGCACTGCTCCTGGGAGGAGGTGCAGTGACACGGTGTGCCCAGAACCTCAGAACCTCCCTGACACCCGTTGAGCTGCTGCTGGGCTGACCTGACACGCGGTGAGGGCCCTGCGGCGTCAGGACACTGAAAGGTCTCACCCCGTCGGGCTGCGTCCCGCCGTGGGTGCTGCTCGGGGCTGGAGAGCGTGCGGGCGGGGCCCGGTGTTGGAGATGAGTCGCACCGGCACCCAGCACTGGCCCGAGTCCCATTTGGGTGGGCTCCGAAGACAGGCGTGTAGCCAGCGGTGTTCAAGTTTCTCTTGTTGGTGTGGCTTTTGCCTTAGTCTGACGTTTGGAGCGTGACCGAGAGCCCCCAGTGATGTCTCTAGACGGGGGAGGCCTCCATCAAGGCCAGCCAGCTGCGGTGCTGGGTGCCGCCCACGCACGCTGCAGCTCTGGCACAGAGACGAGACACCCAGCTTGCGTTGTGTGTCTGAGGAGGGTTTCCCTTGCCCGAGGTGTGAAGTGACACGTCAGTTACCGGTTTGCTGAGGTCAGCCGGCATCCTAGTTGGACCCCGGGCACGCCCAGGCTGACAGTCTCCTTTCTTCACCCATCCTTAGTCAGTCCTTGTGTTGACTGGTTTCCAGGGACCTGCTTCCTGTCAACGCGGCAGGCTCACCGGCTGGCGTGTCCGCCGTGCTGGCCCCACCTGGCTCGAGGTGTCCCCGTGCCCGGACTTGCCCCGCAGCGGCCGGCCCTGAGAACTGGGCCTGGAGCCCCGCGGCCCTCCGCTCAGTCGGGGCTGGGCTTCCTGCTTTCTTAGTCCTGGCCGATGGGGGGCCGGACAGGAGCTGCCCCTGGGTGGGGTTGCTGCCATGCTTTCGAAACCCAGTAACATGTTTCTTTTTCAGTTTGAAGAAGGCGAAGAAGGAGAAGAGGAGGTAAGACCAGCTCATGTGCAGCAGCCTCGGGGCCCCACGGTCGCGCTCGGCCTTCCCTGCCGGCGCGGACGGAGCGTGTGAGACCCCGAGACCAGGTCACGGTGTTTGTGTGACGCTGCCTTGGAGCCGTGGGCCCTGCTGAAAGCTGTGGGAAGAGGGCAAATGCCGCAGCAGCGTCCTGCTTTGACCCTGCATTCAGCTGGCGAAAAGGACCTTAAATATTAACCATTTAAGGAAAGAATCGTTTAACCCGCAGAGTCCACTTGTCATCAGTGTGTTGGTTTCAGGGGTGTCTGTGAGTCAGAGGGACCCATGAAAGACTAAGTGTCCAAAGAGGTGACTCAGTCCGTTGTGAATGACGATGATTGATTCCTTCCAAGTCGCAGCGTCACTCTAACTCGTAGCCCGTGGATCCGTAAGAACTGAGGTCCTGTTCGCTCCTCTCGTTGCAGGAACTAGAAGGAGATGAGGAGGGAGAAGACGAGGATGATGCCGAGGTGAACCCCAAGGTGAGTGGTTCCGGGGCCGCCCAGACCGCAGGTGTGAGGGCTGCGCACGTGTCCCCCTAGTCAGGAAGCGCGGTTTCTCGGAGGGCCCCTGGGCTCAGGCGCCTGGGGCGGCCGCCAGTGCGGGGCTTCCCAGCCCTTCGTCAGGCGCGCTCGTGGGCAGGGCCTCGTCCCAGGACCTGTACTTCCCTGCTCTGTCCTCCTCTGGAGGTGGTCAGTTAACCGACACGCATGCACTGTTGTGTGGGGGTTTTGTGTGTGTGGGTTTTTTTAAGGATGCAAAGAAGTGGGGGGGGCTGTTCCTGTTTTTGAACTGGAGAGACCCCGAAGGAATCGTAACTATATTTATCATCTCACTTGGGCTGAGAACACTCACAGTTTACCTCTAGGTGTCTCATAGCTTAGACTGGGCGCTTTAAGGGAAACCTTGACAAAAACAGGTGGGTAGCCCCATTAACCTCACCCGTGAGCCCGAGCTTTACTCCCGGTGTCCGGCAAGCTGAAGCTCGGGCCCCTCGGGTGTGCCGGCGGAAGGCTCGGCGCTCGCCTGCCCCCGGGCGGCGCTCCCGGGCTGTCGGAACACGCACGTCGCCTGGCGTTGCAGAGCGTGCGTGTCTGGTTAACTGGACGTCGTCTCTGCGTTCCCCTGTCTTTGCACAGAGCGGGCAGTGCCCTGGGCTGTCCGTGCAGCTGGTGCTGGGGTCTGTCTGCCCCCCCCCCCCCCCCCCCCCCCGTGTGTGTCTGCCCGCATGCTCACGCAGGAGTTCCTGCTGCGGGGGTGGGGGCGGCACTCGTTCAACGTGCTCGGGGGACACGCGCCCTCGTGAGTCGGCCCGTCGCTCCCAGGGCGACTGTCGGAAGCCCACCTGCGCTCGCCTGTGAGCGGTGGCTGGTGAGGGGCCACAGGGTGACGCAGACCTGCGGCCCGGCCCGAGTGGGTCACACTTGGGGGTGAGAGAAAGGTCAGGGGGTCCGCTAGTTAACAGCACTGGGTGGTGGTGACACCTCGCCCCGCGGAGCCCGAGTCCCAGGCGAGTGAGTGTACCCGCCTTTTCCCTGCCGTCGGGCCGCCGCGGCGTCCGTGGTTGGCTGCTGGGCTGAGGGTGGTGCGCTCTGCGTGCCTGGGGCCCGGCACTGTCTGCCCCGGCTGCGGCTCGGTGGCGGCGGGCACCTCGCTCCTGTGCCTGCTTCCTCCGGGTGCCTGTCCTCTTTCCGCACGTCTGCTTTCTGGGGGAGCGTTCTCCCCGGGTGGTGGTCCCAAACAGCCCTCAGGGGGCAGGGGACTGTGGGCCCCACCCTTCGCGAGGCCTCCCGGTGGCTCTGTGGGGAGCCCGTGGGAAAGGAGCAGGAGTGGGCCAGGTGGTGCTGCAAAGTGCTGGGGCCGTAGCCGCCTGCGGTCGGGGCCGAGGGTCCTGGCCTCTGTGGCACCTCCGGCCATCGATGTGCACTCGGTAGAGGGGCCTGGGGGGGTTCTGCCCTGCAGAGGAGAAGGGGAACGTCGGGGGTGGGGGCACGGCCTGGCGTGCTCAGGCCCCGGTGCTTAGAGCACACGGCACTGCCCTGTGGCGGCCGGAGAGAGGGCGGGGCTGCTGCTCCCCGCGTGGTCGCGTGCCCCTCGTTTTCTTCCCTGCTGACCGCTCCTTTCCGTTTTCTCCCCATTTAGGTGTAATTTTTATCTGTTAATCATTCATGCGTTTCTAGGTAAGGTGGAATTCCATTCATTCCTTACTTCCAAATGTGAATCCATGCTTGATACTGGTGCCTTGTCGTGACTGTGGGTGCAGGGGACGCTGCCCTGCGGGCGCACACATGCGGGGGGTGTCGTGTGGGCTTCTGAAGCCGACCACGGGAGCCGCCGTGGCTCCTGCTGGCAGAGCCCAGTGGTCTTCGTCGACCACGCAGCTAGGGGTCACTGGTGTGGCGTTTTTCTTGATGACGGGACTGCCCTCCAGGAAGAGGACACAAAGAGAAGGGGTTCTGAGAGGTGGGAGGCAGCAGCCGGTGGGGGGGGGGGGGCGGGGCACGAGCCAGTGGACAGCGGTCCTGGAGGCAGAGGTTCTGGGCTTCCTGCTGCCCGTGCCCCTCTGTACTGGCCCCTGTGCCCCTGCCACCCCCGGGGTGCAGTAGGAGATGGCAGGAAGAGATGGGACTTTTCTGGACGTGCTGGTCAGTTGCTCAGTCTTGTAGGGTGTAGGCGTCACGCAGACCAGTGGGCAGCAAAGGGGAAACTGGACTCAGCCAGAGCTTCTCACCTGCACGGCTGCCGGCCCAGGCAGAGCGAGCATTCGTGCGTGCCAACGGGCTGGCTGCGGTTCCGCTTCCCTAAGGGCAGCGCCAGCCGTGGGTCCTGGGGGCCGCCGGGCCCCCTGTGGTGTGGGGCAGTCAACGTTTGCTCCTGGGACGGGGGCTTGCTCCTGGGAGCGGGGCGTAGTGGTGGGGCTGGGGAACAGATGCGGAGAGACCAGCACAGGCGGGGTGTCTGGGAAGTCACAGGACTCCCCTCGTCGGCCAGAAGGCAGCCAGTGCCCGAAGCTGTGCCTGTGGCAGCCGGGACTCCGTGTGTCTCCACTCCAGGCTCGGAAGGAGCCTGGTGCTGGCGCTCGCTCAGACTGGCACCTGTGCGGGTCTGTCTGCACTGTTCTCCCGTCCCCCTCGCACGGGCGCGGGTCTGGGCTGAAGGCACATCGCAGGCGGAGTGCCCTTGGACGCTTTAAGGCCCGGGGCTAGTCCTTTATTTGTGTTCTTAAATGGCTGTCCCCGAAGCCCACGCCACACCTGCCAGTGACTCGGGAGCATCGAGAACTGTCCAGCCAGCCTCGGGACGGGGCTGAGCGTGTGCTCAGGCCGGGCTGCTGGGCCCAGGGCGGGCAGGGTTTTGGCTCTCGGTTCGTGCCTTTGGAACGCCAGCCCCTTCCCTGATGGTCGCTGCTGAGGGGCCGAGCTGCCGGTGGACTTTGTGATGACGTGAGACGGGGTTTGTCTTACTCAGCACTGGCCCTCCGGAGTCTCGTGGCAGACGGGGAGGCAACGCATGCCTGCTGGTCACAGCCACGTGCGACAGGACTCGGCACTGGGTTACAGATGAGACACGGTCGTTCCCATACAGGTGTCGAATGGAAAGTCCCTCCCGTCCTGGGCTCCGTCCCACAGCGGCCCGCTGTTGGCCCTGGCCAGTGCTGGCAGAGCCCCAGGGCCAGCTCTGCAGGTGCCAGCTGGTCCTGTGTCCTGTCCGTCACCCTGGGCTCCAGGACTGTTCCGTCCCTGCGTGCCCTTTGCACGTGTGGCTTCGTCTCTCAGATGGGCTTTCCCGAAGAGGGAGCTGCAGCCCCAGCTGGCACCAGGCGGGCAGGTGTCGCTTGTGTTATCCCACCCGTGTTTCTCTGCAGCCCCGCAGTGCGGGTCCTCAGACCCCACGGGCGCGCCAGGGTGCGCGCTGAGCCATGTGTGCGCTCAGCTCAGATGAGAGCGGGGGGCTTGCCGTGGGGGCGCCCACACAGCCTGCACTGGTCACTGGGTGCCAGTGGTGGGAACACATGGGAGGTCACACTGGAGTGGTTCTGGGGTCAGGGGCCCCCTGGTCCCTTTTCTGGGAGGATAGGGTTTCCACTTGGGCACTCAGGGTGTGGGGCTTGTCTCTGGAGGTCCTGATGCCGAGACGTGGGGGCACCGCCTGGTGGCAGGGCGAGCAGGCCCAGGGGAAGGGGCCCTCTTGTGGGTGGGGGGGCTGAACAGGAGCCCTTCGGGGTCAAATGTTGGTCCTCTCCCAGGGGTGGGGGTGGAACGTGGAGGGCGTGCTGATGACTCACAGGCGGCGGGGCGGGTCCCCCAGAGCCCGGGCTGCCCCTCAGCCTTGGAACCTGGTGTCCTGTGACTCGGTTGATCCTGCCGCCCGAGGAGGCGCTCGGGGCCCGAGGCCGGAGACCCTCCTGTGGCACCGCCCTGCTCGAAGGCGCTTGTGCGCGTGTCTGTAAGCAGAAGTGGCAGGCCACCAGGTTGCCGCTCCTGGGAAATCAGCTTCTGTTCTGTTACCGTCTTAAGAGTGGACTCGTAGTGACATTGTTCCGGTTAGAGCGAACTACCTGGGCATGGCGTCCGGGGTTGCCCGGTGGGTGGGGGTGCGTGGCGGGCGGGGCGGTCCTCTGAAGTCTGGTCTCTGTCTCGGCAGAAGGAGCCCGGCCAGCCCTCCGAGTGCAAGCAGCAGTGAGGCCCGTCCCGGCGGCGCCCGCACCGGACCTGTCTCCTCGTGCATGGTGTTCACGCTCCCCTCCCTTCGTCCTTACGGTTTTGCTTAACCTGTGCAGTGGCAGCTTAAACGCATTTCAGAAGTAGGAGGTTTAATGCCCGCACCCCCCTCGGCCTTGGGTGCAGCTCGTAGACTTTCCCAGGCCCGGCTTGGGGGCCCGTAGACCACAGGGGTGGGGGTAGGAGGTCGCCTGAGCCCAGGGCAGATGCCTGGGGAGCCTCTGCTCCTGCCTCGTTTGAGGACGCCACACGCTTCGTCCCCAGCCACCTGTCTCCTGTGTCTGACGCTTCGGGGGAGCCGGAGAGTGGGGCCCGTTCTCCTCGGCGTGTTCGTTCTGCGGTTCTTGTTTTTCTCGGGGTGGGGGTGGGGCCGGGGCCGGGGCCGGGCCGGGCGCCCTCGGCACTGAGGCAGGGCCTGTGTGGTCGTCCTTGTATTTATTTGTCGTCCTGTGCCGTGAGGACTCGGGACGCCGGCGGCCCCCGTCCTGGAGTGTCTGAAGCCACACCTGTGACTGGAGCCCTGGCGACCTGACTGGCAGGAGCGGTGGCGGCTCCCCGGGAGCGGGCCGGGCGGAAGAACGCACCTCGCCGCCTCCTGCCGCCCACTGCCCTGGGGGGCCGTCTCCCCGCCCCTGCTGTGGGGACCCTTGGCCCGGTGGGGTCGGGGGCGGGGCCAGCCATCCTGTGTAAGTGTCTGTCTCAGCAGCTCCCGGCTGTCGGCCACGCCCACCTTGTCTTAAAAGCCCTGGGCTCAGCGAGACCTGTCCTTGGCTGGCGTGTGGGGTTTCTGAGTGTGTGACCGCGGTCCCTGGCAGCCAGGATGCCGGGTCCACACTGTGACCAGGCCTGCAGAGTGCTCAGCCTTACTCAAGATACATTTGTAACTGAAGACTCCGTTTTCAATTTGTACAGAATAGTTAGAGTATTCTATTAAAGTTGTGGAACACGGACCCAGTGCCCGCGCAGTCTCTGGGGCGGGGGGTCCTGGGCTGGGGGGGGGCGGGCAGACACAGATGTGGTTCCTCCGCTCCTGGGCTGCTGCTGTGGAGCCCGAGGTGTGGGCACATTCGGGACTTCTCTTTTTGGGGTTTTCTGTCTTCTTTCCCAGGCTGTGTTTAATTTACCGGGTGGGTGTCCAGGCCCATGTCACTTTCGGGTGGGTTTGAGGCCCTGGGCAAACCCGCTGCTCCCTCGGGCCCCGGGATGGCTCCCTTGCTCTGGGTCTGCGGGGCCGCTGTGGGGTGGGCATGTGACGGCACCGGGAGGGCGGCTGGGAGCCCCGAGAGGCTGCGCTCTGCCTGGCCCCGCTGTGGCCAGCCCTGGCCTGTCACAAGCTTGTCCTCTCCTGGCCCATGTCTGCTCCTCTTGGGCGGTCACGGGGAAGGGAGGGTGGCCTTCCAGTGGCCGGGGACCTCAGGGACACTGCGGAGCCTCCAGAGGTGGGTTTGGGCCGGGAAGTCATGGAACTCCCAGCCACGAGGCAGCGGAAAGGGTGGTGTTAGCTGTAGCTCCAGGTGGACACCAGCTCTGGCCAGCTCTGCCTGGGGGCTGCAGCCACCACAGGACCCCACCCCACCCGTCTGGCAGCTGCTTCATCGGTCCCCACTGACCTCTCGGCCCAGGCGCCGCGATGCTTTTCCCAGGGCCCAGGAAGGGGTCCAGGGCCACTTCCCACTCCCTTGGCCTCTGCTGCCCTCGCCCTCCCTCAGTTCTCAGGGCCACTCTCCAGACCCCCTGTTCTATTGGAGGTGGTTCTGTTGTGCCTGTCCCTCAGGCCTGGGTCTTGCCTGTCACCTAAGACCGGCCTTGGGCCCAGCTGCCCTTTCTGAGCTCCCTCCCAACCACACCGACTCGTGAGGGGCCCCCGCTCTGCCCCAGGCCTGCAGGACGTGGGGGCAGGTCTCCCCAGGTGGCTCGGTGCTTCCGCCAGGTGCCAGGAGTTAGGGCTGGGGCAGCTAGCAGGGCTGTGCACCTGACAACAGAGTGGTCCCAGCAGCAGGAACCCCACCCAAGAGGGAGGGCAGGTGGGTGACGGGTCTCTGTGACCTTCAGAATCTGCACAGCACCAGCCGGGGTGGGTGCCGCCTGGGAGAAGGAAGTGGTTACACAGGTGTGTCCGCTGGGATCGCCTCAGGTGGGTACACGTGGCTCATGGGTGTGAATTACACCTCAGTGGAGCTGATTTTTCAGAAGCCCCAAATTGGGGTGGTTCGGTTAAAACTCTGGGGTTCCCCTTAAGTCAGGAGTCGTGGCCACCCACAGCCTGGCAAGGAGCCTCTGTCCACACCTGCCGTGGGCAGACAGCTCAGCAGGTGGCTCCTCCGCCCCAGTGGCCAGTCTGCCGTGCTGGCTCTCGGGCCCGGTGCCCACCCCCTCCAGCTGCCCGGCAGTCTCACTGAGCCCATCCATCCCCGGGGGCAGGTTGGGGAGGAGGGGGAGCCCTTCGCTTCAGCCAGGCCCGCTTTGGTGGTGGTGCTGACTCTGGTCCAGCCCTGGTGGGCCCCGCCCCCTCACTGCAGGGCGGTCTGCAGAGGAAGCCCGAGGGGGGGTGGGCAGCAGGAGAGTGCCCCCTCACCAGGCCGTTTTCTGCAGTGCCGCCCCAGCGCGGCCGCCCTCGGCTCCCCGCCAGCTGGCCCACCCAGCCTCTCCGCCTGGCCGCACCTGGACTTTGGTCCCAATCGAAACGACTTCCCAGCTTCCTTCCTCTGGAAGCAGACTCGTCTTCCCTGCCTCAACCTCAGGGAGCCTAGTTGGGGGTGGGGGCGCTCAGACCCCAGACCCCAGGGACGCTGGCAGACGGCAGAGCCCGACAGCACGGGCTCCAGGACTCCTCAGGCTGGTCCTGGCTGAGCCTTCGGGTCCTCGGAATTGGGTGCGGTTCTCGGGCACCCCGTCTGCCTGGCACGCTCCGAGGGAAGCCTGGCTTCCGCCGGCCTCTGACCTGGGAGCGCCCTTTCAGCCTCGCCGCCGAGAGGGCAGAGCTCCACCTGCCTCGGATGTCACCAGTCACCGGCCCAGCCCGGTGGTGCTGACTCAGTGTGCCGTGGGCGGTGGCCGGATGTTACTTTCCATGACAACCGGAGGCCTGGCCTGCAGCCAGCTGTGTCAGGCCCGGCCTCGTGGGGACTAGGCCTGGGAGAAGCGGGCCAGGGAGCCCGGTGGCACCCCCACAGCCTTCCCTCCCAGCAAGTGCTGGGCCAGAGCTGCCACCCCTTCGGAGTCCCCAGGGACAGGCTGGCTGCCTTCACCCGCCCTGCCTGGAGCCTGCCAACTGGGACAGACCTCTGGGCTACGGGAGACAGTGGCAGGGTAGCCTGGGGTCTTCCCCCAGCCTTAGGCCACTGTGAGGGGTGGGGGTGGGGGGCCTGGGCCAGCAGCTGGAAGATTCCAGCAGGGTTCCTCGAGCTACCCTCCTCAGGGTCAGGACCCCAGACCTGGGAGCAAGTGGGGTCCAGGCCCTTTGTCCCCTTTGACCTGAAGAAGCCCTGCCCTCCTGGGCCCCTCTCCGAGCTCTGCAGGTGGGAGGAGAGGGGGACTCGGAGGTGTACCCCCAGGGCAGGGCTGGGGGAGCTCTGAAAAGGGGGGAAATGCGACAGCCGCCCAGGTCCTGGCTGGGGGCAGAGGGCCTTGCTGAGGGTCCCAGACCAGGCCCAGGGGCTCTCCTGGCGCATTCACAGAGGGCCGGGGGCACCGTCAGACTGCGGCGTGGGACACCTATGGGCCTGCCGGCCTCCGGAAGCCAGCAAGCTTGTGGTCATTGGTCACCGTATCCCCAAGACACTCTGGCAGGTGGCCACAGTGCCCAGGCAGGGGGATCAGTGGGTGAGCGGGACCGGGGATGGCCAGGTGGTGGCAGCAGGCCGGGAGGGGCGTTGCTGAGGCCTCTGGTCTTCTGAGTAGGAGCCCTGCGGGGGCACTGGGCAGGAGCCAACTGGCCATGAGGCCACTCCCTCCGTCCCCCACCAGCCCACTCCCAGTGAGGACTCCAGGACTGGGGGACCCAGCCTCCGGCTGTGTCTCTGGGCTGGGCGGCACCTCCCCCGGAGGTGCACCTCCTCCGAGGAGGTCCTCAGAGCATGCCAGACGTCCCTCGTCCGTGCCCGGGAAGGCGGCACCGTGCAGAGCTCCTGCTCACCCGGAAAACCCAGCTCCCGGAGTCCCTGGTGGCCTCCGGGGCTGAGAAACCAGGTGTCGGCGGGGCTGTGCCCCCTCCACTCAGGACGGTCCGCCTGCCCCTTCCAGCTCCTCAGGGCTCCAGGCGCTGGGCTGGGCCGTGTCACTGCAGCCTCTGCATCCCATGGCCCCTGCTTGGTGTCTTTCTCCCAGACACGTGCCGGCGTCCGGGACCCCTACCATGGTCACATCGGCCTCCGTGTCGTTCCTTCATTCGTCCACTCGTTCCTCCAGTCTTCCAGAGAGGCCCCCTGTCCCCACCTGCTGGGCCCTGTCCGTCCGCTCAGTTCCGGGGACACCTGGTTCCAGTCCCCCTACTACAGACCCCCCCTCCCCAGCCTTCTGGTTTTGCCCACGAGCACAGGGCCTCCACCGACTTCAGCTGCTCCGCCCAGAGAGGTGGGTGTTTGGGGCAGCGAGTTAGATACTTTGGAGTTCCACTTCCGTCCAAAGCACCTCCTGAGCAGGGCCCCGAGGACCCAGACTCTAATGGATGCGCCCCAGGGGCCGGGAGTGCCTTGTGAGCAGGGCTCCGAGGGGTGGGTGGGCCTGCCGGGGAGCCGGGGCGAGTGAGCCCATGCCCAGTGGCACCACTTTCTCATCAGACCCCCAGGGCTGTGTCCCAGAAGGACCCTCAGAGGGGCCCGTGGGGTGGGGAGCACCGTGGCGGGGATGCAGGAGCGGCTGCCCAGGCGGGGGAAGAACCAGGCACCTCAGCCCGGCCCCGGGGCCTAGCAGATTCCCACCAACCCTCTCCCTGGGGTCCCTGCCCCCTCCCACCCCACAACGACCTGTCCTCCCAGCTCCTGCTGATGCCACCTGTCAGGGCACCACCCCCAGGGCACTGTCCCTTTCCGCCTCCCCAGAGAGGCCAGGCCAAGGGTCAGAGAGCAGCGCTGGGCAGGGCACGGGGAGCGCCCGGCCTGGACTCACCTTCCGGTCCTGGCCGCCACCTCCAACCACTTCGGGCCCCGCCTCTGCTTGCCGCTGCCGACCTTTCCCCCAGTCCCCTTTCCCTGGGCTTCCGGATGTGCACCTGTGGGGTGGGTGGGCCAGTCTCACGGTGCGGGGTGGGGGGGCCTAGCATGCTAACCCCTGCTGACCCTCAGGGCCCCTCACCCTGTCTCCTTGGGATGCCCTCCCCATGGATCCCCCTAAGCTGTCTCCTTGGTCCCACAGCCCCAGCACCCCCCACACACACCATGTACCCACTGGGACCCTCTCTCCTGGGAGTTATAGCACCAGCCAGTCCTGCAGGTGCACAGTAGGACAGCAGGTGCCTAAGCAGTGTCTGCTGGGAGCTCCGGGTCCACTGCCTGACCCCTGAGTGGGGGGAGGCAGGTAGTGGACCCCTGGGGGTGGGCTCACGGTGGCTCCCCAGGGGCAGTGGCAGGCAGCACCCCTTTATCTCCTCCGGGTGTCCCCCTGCCCAGAGTACCCAATGTCACTGCCCCGCAGCCCACGACAACCCAGGCCAGCGCAGGCCCCTCAGTGGCCAAGTGCCAGGGGTGGGGTGTCAGCAGCCTTACCCAGCCTGTGGCTGGTACCCTCCCCTGTTCTATCAGGTTGTCTTGAGGGGGGGATCTGTGTTCCCTCCCCCAAAACTTGCTCCCCTCTCCCCTCTCTCTCGGCAGAACATTGACCCCCTGGCCCCCATGCTTGCCCTGCCCCTCCCCCATACACACACAGGTCAGAGTCCTGGGCACCATTGGTGCCCACTCAGATGTCCACTGTCCTGCTCTCCCTGCCCCCAACCAGTCCTCTGGCCGCACAGCCGGGGTGCGGGGGGGTGGACCACCGGCCGCTGCCTGCTGGATGCAGCTTGCATGGACCTGTCCCTGGTCCCCTTTCTGAGCCAAGCGAGCCCCCTTATTTCTCACAGTGACCCCACAGGGCCCGGGGTCTGGCCCACCCTCCCAGAGGTCAGGGGACTGACCTGGGGCCACACGGCGAAGGCAGGTGGGGAGGGCCCGTCCCAGCACCGGCCTCACCGGCCTGTACCCTGGAAGTGTGGCACTTGGTTTGACACTTTGCTGTCACCGTTTTGAAGTTTTTAATGCTGGCAGAAGCAGGAGGCCTGCGTTTTTGCCGCACAGGGACCCTCGTGCGGGGACCCTGCAACATGGAGGCGGGCCGGTCCCCCAGGCCCCCACTCTCCGTGCTGCTCGGGTAGGTCACAGCTGTGGGGGGTGTGGCCTAGGCGGGCCCCGGAGCGGCTGTGCACCCCAAAAATCCCCGGGGCCGCCTCCACCCCCACCCCTGGGAACCAGGAGGAGTCAGCGAGCAGTTCCTGCTCCTGTTAAACCCTTTAAAGGAAGAGGGTAAATAAAAAAACGGCTGTGCCCGGCTGGCAGGCGATGACTCAGCCGCCCCCGCTGGCCCGAGGGGCCTGGGCCCGCCTCCCCCTCCCGCTGTCGCTGCGGAGGGAGCCCTCATGGGCGGTCAGGACACCGAGTCGGACAGAGGCTCCTCGGGAAGGAAACCGGGGTGGCCTCCACACCTCACGTTTGATGAGCACCACGTGGAGCTGTTCTAGCACTTTCCAGGTGTTTCCAGTCTAAGAAAGTGTCCCTGTCTACACCCCCGCAGACCAGAAAAGTGGGGGTCAGAACACTCACTCCGGGTGGGCCAGGCCTGCGGGGCTGGGGTGGGGGGGGAACGGGGTGGGGGTGCAAGGCTTGTTGTAGGAACACCGGAAGAAGGGCTCCTCAGGGAGGGCCCCAGGGTGTGGGAGGACCCGGGGTGGGGGGCCACGGCCCTCTTCTGCCCCAAGAGTGCTGGCCGGGCCGACCTCGGAGTCAGGGCACCCGTGGGGGGGTGGGGGTCTGGGCACCACCAGTTCCCGGCCCTGGGCCAGCCCCGGCTGCCGGCGCTTCCCGGGGCTCCCGGGCGGTGAGTCACCCTGGGCAGGGCCGGACGTTCCTCCTCGGGATCGGTCAGGGGCGGGTTGGGGGCCGCGTGTCATCCTGTGGGTCTGGGGCCCCGGGGTGCCAGAGCACAGGAGGGTCGTTTGGTGAGTTGCCGACACGAAGGAGGGGGTGCCTGCGGGTGGGGATGCGGTGGGGTGACGGGGCTGCGGGGGCGGGGACGGGTGGGCGCGGGGGAACCGAGCGCCGAGGCGGATCCGGGGCGTGATCTTGAGGGGGCGCGCCCGGGCGGGGCGGGGCGGGGCGGGGCCGGGCGCGCGGGGCGGGGTCGCTATAAAGCCAGCTCCCGACCAGCTGCGACGCATTGCTCTCCTCGCCCCCGTCCGAGCGCTCCTTCTCCCCGCTCCGCCGACATGAAGACCCCGGGCGAGGTGCTGCGCGAGGGCGAGTTGGAGAAGCGCAGCGACAGCCTCTTCCAGCTGTGGAAGAAGAAGCGCGGCGTGCTCACCCCGGACTGCCTGAGCCTCTTCCCCGCCGGCCCCGGCGCGCGCCCCAAGGAGCTGCGCTTCCACTCCATCCTCAAGGTGGACTGCGTGGAGCGGACGGGCAAGTACGTCTACTTCACCATCGTCACCACCGACCGCAAGGAGATCGACTTCCGCTGCCCGGGCGAGAGCTGCTGGAACGCGGCCATCACGCTGGCGCTCATCGACTTCCAGAACCGCCGCGCCCTGCAGGACGTCCGCAGCCGCCGGGAGCTCGCCGCGCCCGCCGCCACCCCGGAGCCCCGGACAGCCTGTGCGCCCTGAGCCCGCCTCGGTGAGTGCCGCCCGCGTGCGCCCCCTGCCATCCCCGGTCTGCAGACCGAGGTGGGGAGGGAGGTCCCGCCTCTCCAGGGCAGGGGGGACACTTTGGAAAGGGGATCGGCTGCCACGCAGTCCCGGCGTCGGGGGAGCACGCGTCAAGAGCCGTCGCTGGCACCTGCCGTGTCTGGGTCCCCAGAGGAAGCGTAGTGGGGACCCCAGCCCGCCCCGCCCCGGCACAGCTCCCTGACCCCTCCTCTGCCCACAGGAGCCCCACACTGGACGAGTCGGGCCGGCTGCGCCGCTGGCAGGAGCCCAGGAGGTGCGGGGGATGGCCAGAACCCCCACCCCCTCCGCGGACCGCCTCGAGGAATGAGGCTGGGGCTGCGTCCCAGCCCCGAAGGGGACCTTCCCTTGTGGAGCCGCTGAGCCCTGCCCGCTGCGCGGGCGAGTTAAATTATTGCATTATCTATGTATTTATTTTGATGGTTATTTTTCGTCAAACTGTATGTCTTAATATTTTGTTTTTGCACCTGCCATTCCGAATAAACTACTGGACCTGTTTTTTCTACCCGCCCGCGTGGTGTGGTGATATTGGAGAATGGCGGGGTCGAGGGCCGAGGGCCTGCGTGCACTGGGGCACAGGGTCAGTCTGAAGGGCAGGGGAGTGCCGGGATGAGTGGGTGGCTGGCTGGCACCCTCCCTACCAAGCAGCCCCTCCCTAGGCAGGAAGTACTTGGGCACTGGGCCTGGCTAACTTCCGCCCCGGCGTGAGTGGGGTGGTGCCCGGGGCTGCTGGCCGTGCTTGCTCAGGGTGGGAGGTCATTCATTCACAAAGGGTCCCCTGGAGGTCAGCGCGCACCTCCCCTCCTGCTGCCCCCTCCCACCCACATGCCACTGCCCTCTGGCGCCTGCGCCCACCTGACCCCAGTCCAGGCTGGGCTGCATCCGGCCTGGGGGATCCTGCTCCCAGGCCCCGCTGGCCGAGCCCCAGACTGTGACACTGGGGTGGGGAGGCCCGAGGTGTCTGACAAGGTGGCACTTCCTGCCCCGCTGCCCGGGGTGGGGTGGACAGAGACAGTGTGTGACCGGGGCTGCCCCGCAGGGCGGGCTCCGGGAGGGCCCCTCCACCCGGAAGCTGTGTGGGCGAGGAGCAGGCCGAGGGGGACTGTCGAACAGGGGGCAGGGGCCCGGCTGGGAGGGGAAGCGGCGGCGAGGGGGGTGAAGGGCCAAAACCGGGCCCCAGAGCTGGCCGCTCGCCCTGCCCTGGGGAGGGGCAGCCGCCACAGGCCTCCGAGCTGGGCTCCGGGGTCAGACGCGCCCGTGACCGTCCCTTCACTGGGGGGCCGGGGGCCGGGGGTCCAGAGAAGGAGCCGCCCCGTGCCGGGCACTGTCTCCGGGAGAGCCAGTCAGAAAGCCCCTGTGCCCCTGGGGAGGGACCCCCGGCCCCAGGGCAGACCCCACGCTGCCCCACCTGGGAGACCTCTCCCGCTCACTGGACGGATGACCAGGGCCGGGGGTGAGAGTCCTGCCCCCGGGGTCCAGCAGGAGGGGCACGCTGACCCTCGCCCGCAGGCCCCTCCTCTGAGCTCGGTTTCCTGCCAGGCTCGCCTGGGGCGGGGGGGTGGGGGGGGGCCTTTGCCATCTTGGGGGCACTGCAGGCCTGTGAAGGCGGTTCTTTCCACACTGGCTGTCGGTCACAGCGGCCACCGGCCCCCGTGCCCAGTGCCCCTTCTCCAGAGAGCCAGGTAGGGAGGGGCGTTGGGGGGCGGACAGTGTGCCCTAGTTCTCCGGCCTGGCCGTCTGGGTCCACCCGCTGGGCACAGATGAGGGGGAGAAACAGCCACGGCCCTGGCTGGGTGGCTCAGTGGGTCAGAACATTGACCCCACACACCAAGGTTTGGGGTTCAACCCCCAGGCAGGGCGCGTACCCACAAATGCA
This sequence comes from Phyllostomus discolor, assembly GCF_004126475.2. Taxonomy (NCBI): domain Eukaryota; kingdom Metazoa; phylum Chordata; class Mammalia; order Chiroptera; family Phyllostomidae; genus Phyllostomus; species Phyllostomus discolor. Next base: position 169,956,854 of record NC_040908.2, read on the forward strand.
TCAGGAAGTGGAAGGACAAAACCAATGCCTCTCTCTCATCGAATCAATTAAAAAATTAAAAAACATTTCCTTTCGTGAACAGGAACAACTTCTGAGGGCCTGTGGGCAGTGGGCTCCGCCGGAGGCCCCAGGGCGGCGCCCAAACAGGACCGTGGGGGGCGGCAGAGGGGTCCTGTCTCCGGGGGGCCTGAGCGGAGCAGCCTGGGAGGCAGCATGGGGGACCTCCCACCGGCGTGCTGACGGCCTGCAGGGGCAGGGCCCACTTCTCGCTAGGACGAACTGGGGTGACTCTGCCCTCCCCAGAGCCCTGGGGCCCAGCGGCAGCCCCTTCCTCCAGGAAGCCCTCCCGCATCCCAGGCTCCATCTCCGGCCGAGAGGCCTCCTGCCCAGCCAGCTGCAGGCTGGCCTGGACGGCCCCCCTGTAGAAATGAGACCGGAAGAGGTCCTGGGAATTTATTGCCAGTCCGTGCCCAGGGGCCAAGGTCACCGGACTTTGTCCGTCTTGTGGGGCAGAGGCTGCCGCCAGAGGACCAGGAGGACGAGGAAGTTGACGGCAAACTGCACGTGGCCAAAGACGGAGACGCCGAAGCTGCGGTACAAGAGGCCGCCCACGGTGGGCCCCAGGGTGCGGGTCAGCGGCTGCACGGTGGCACAGAGGCCCAGCATGGTCCCTGTGGAGCAGAGGGGGGGGGGGGGGGTGAGTCAGGCCTGGGTGGGTCCCTCAGCGTCATCCCCCCAGCTGCCCACTTCCAGGATGTGGCAGAGACCTCCCCTGTCCCCCCGGCCCCTCCCCCAGGGCCTGCGGGACTGCTCCCCGGGGACCACTCAGCCATGAAGGGGCCCCACTGGACCCTTGCACCCCGCCCCAGGAGGTTCCCTGGCACAGGAGGGCCGGGACTGGGCACTGTCACAGGCCTGGCCACTAGGGAGCTGGCGGACAGACACTGGGGAGGTGGGCCTGGCGGCTGAAGGTGACCCACCGGGTGAGGGCTGGGGTGCAAAGTAGGCCGTGATGTCCCCAGTGTCCCCCCACAGCCCGCCCGACCTCCCAGGAACAGGAGGGGATGCACCTCTCAGGGCTGGGAAGGCCTTCGGGGTCTTAACAGGGGCCCCCTGCCTGTGGCCCCACGCCCCAGGTCCAGCTGCCTGCACACCCAGCTCCCTGACCCCTGTCTCCACGCCACTCAGCCTGCTGTGCCTGGTGCTGGCTGCCAGCCCTAGTCCAGCAGGGTGGGAGCCCAGGCCTCCGGAGCTGGACAGCCCGGCTGGGTGAGGTGGCAGCCGCCTGGTGAGGCCCCGCCCCAGCTCAGGGCCCTGGGGGAAACAGAGGAGCAGCCTCTCCCATCGCCCACGGATACCGGGGAGCAATTTACCGCCCCCTCTTTTGTCGAGGTTCCCAGGCCGGCGCTGGGAACCAGCCCCCGGCTCCTTCCGGGCCGAAGGCGGGGCCCCGGAACCAGGAGGCCAGGCCCTGCCCTCCTGCTCTGGGCCTGTTCCTCCAGGCCTCTCCAAAGTGCTGGCCCACCCCCTCCCGGAAGCCTTCCGGGCCCAGCCTGGCCTCCCAGGGCCCCAGAACCACAGTCTGAGAGGCTGCCCCGAGAAGAGGCCCGGTGTCCCTCCGCCACCTGACCTCCATTAGCCCCTGCCCGACAGATGGGTGAGTGGGCCGAGGGCCGGCCAGGCCCCTGGGCTCGCTCACCCTGCTGCTGAGGAGGCCTCCACAGGCACCTGTGGGAGCCCTGCATGGGGCTTGCACCGTGCCTGTGAGAGGGCGGGCGCCGGAGCCCGGACACTGTCGGCCCAGGGACCCCCGTGCCCCGCCCCCCCAGAGGTCTGGGGCCTCCTAGATGTAACTAGCTGTGTGTGTGCACTCGCCTGCCCACCCAGGGGGCACGAGCGAGCCTCCAGATGCCGGTCTGGAGGGAAGAGAAGACCCACTCGGGGCTCTGGCCTGGCAGGAAGCCCGCCCCCTCTGGGGAGCCCCGCCCACTGGGCTTTCTTCCTAACCGGCTTCTGGGAGAGCCTTTCAGACGCATGCCTCCGCTCCTTTGCCTTGCTGGGGCCGACCTGGAAGGCCGTCTTTCCCTTCTCCTTTCTAGTGAGATCCAGCCCGGGCTTTAGAGCGGAGCCAGACACGGCCTCCGGAAGCCTTCTTCTGGCCCCCAGGTCCGGCACCGGACTGGTCTGCAGGGCCGGGTGCAGGGCCGGCTGGGCCCAGCCGGGCCGTTTGGTGGCCATATTCTCACCGGAGCCCTCTCACGGCCCGCCCCACACACCCCGCTCACTCAGACCAGGCTGCAGTGCCCGGGGGTCAGGCAGACGGGGCCCCAAACCGGACAGCCGTGCCGCGGGAAGCTCCCAGCAAGCTGCCCTGGAGGGAGGCTGGGGTCTTGGCAGGCCGCCCCTCACAGGGCCCGGCTGTGGACGCTGCGCTCACCCGTGTCCGAGGCCGAGACCGCCTTGGTCAGGATGCTGTCCGTGACCACGTTGAGGGTGCAGAGGCTGAAGACCAGGCCCGGCATCAGGAGACAGAAGTGGAAGACGCTAGACATCAGCGCCTGGGGCAGGACAGGGCAGGGGCCACGGTGACTGGGGGCCTCCGGGACCAGATGGCAGGAAGGCCCTTCCCAGAGGCCCCGTTAGGGGGGCCTCAGCTGGGGGGGGTCCAGCCCCGGGGGTACTCTCACCATGGCCAAGCCCACCACGACGAAGACCAGCACGCTGGCCCGGAGCAGCACTGCCTCCGAGAAGTGGCTGCTCAGCCGCCCGACGACCAGGCCCTGGACGACCTGAGGGGGACACAGGGGGGTCAGGACCAAGGCCGCCCCGCCCGCCCCCAGCCAGGGAACCGCACCATCTGCAGCCCGGTCCCCGGCAGTGGCCAGTCCCAGGACAGAAGGACGGGCCCCCACGTCCCTGGGAGAGGAGGTGGGGCTGGGTGGCTCACACATGCACACACACATGTCCACACATGTGCACAGCTGGCCGCTCACAGGCCCGATTTCCGAGTTCAAAGCGAGCCTCGCCCCTTTAGTTTTGGGCACGGCAAACGCCCTAGTGTGAGAAGGGCGGTGGGCTGTGGAGGGGCTGGGGGAGGCCCCCGCTTGTGGGGCAAAATCTGTCTCTTACCATTGGAAAGTGCTCAGCCTGGGCACCACGGTGGTCCTGCGAAGGCCCCTCCGGTGTCACCTGGCCCCCATGTGTCCCCCCCCAACTGCGCTTCCTCAGCCCCTTTGTCCCCTCCTCACCGGGGCAGCAGGGCCCGCCCATCTCACAGTGCGGAGCCGGGGCTCAGAGGAGAGGTGGCTGCCCAGGGGCCAAGCCCGGTGCCCGGGTGCCCAGTGCGTCCTCAGCCCAGCTGGCCCCACCGAGGCCCGGGCCTGTCCACCGGGGGCAGTGCCTGGGCTGGCCCCGGGCCAGGAGCTCTGTGCCCTCCCCGTACCCTGTGGGGCCACCACCCCAGGTGCAACTGGGTGAACTGAGGCCCAGAGGGCTGACCCCGCCAGCTCAGGGTCCCGGAGCTGGGTGGGGGCGGGGCACCCACCAGCAAGTGGGGGTCCTGGGCCTGGTCAGGCGAGGTCCCCAGGGACAGGGAGCGGACTCTCCGAGGCCACCTGCTGTGACACCCCCACCCCGTCCCTGAGCCCTCCCCTCCCTGCTGCACCCCAGGAGCTGGTTGAAGAGGGGACACTTTCTCTGAGCTGCCCTTTCTGCCCGTGGTGACTCTTCTCCCAGGGACATTCACCAGGGACGTATGTGACTCAGAGGCCACGCCCAGCCTGGAGGCCACGCCTAGGCCCAGGTGAGCGAAGTCTGCACCTGGGCCTTTCCCGTCCTGTGCCTGGCTGGCAGGAAGTGCGGGGCACCCTGGGCTTGGAGCAGTGCTCCCTAGGGCTTGGGGGTGGGCAGGCTGGGGCGGCGCCGGCCGGGGCTGGGGTCCAGGGTGGGCTCAGCCCCACGGAATGGCACAGGCCCGCCGGCCAGGCAAAACCAAGCTGCCTCGAATCAGAACCACGAACATCCTTCTGAGGAGAAAGCCCTGCTTTTGGACTGGGCTTTGCCTCCTGTCTCGTCTGCATTTGTCCTCAGCGTTTCATCCAGACACAGAGACCGAGCCCCTGCCGCAACCGCTGGGAAAGGCCTGGACTCGTCCAGCCAGCAAACATGCCCAGGTCTCCCTTCCTCCTGACCGCGCCCCCCCCGACACACACACCTCCTGTCCTGATAGGCCCCCCCCTCCCCCCTCCAAGGAGCCCCTTCCTGCAGCCCCACTGCACTCAAGTAAATCTGTGCAGACCACCCCTTGCCCTTGTAGTGTTTTCAGAGCCTGGGGCTCTCCCCTCAGGCCAGAGTGTATTTCCACCTGAGGGCCAGCGCACTTGCAGCCCCTTTGTGACCCGAGGCTCTCTCGCCCGCAGTTTGCTCCTCTAAGGCCCCCACCAGGGCCTCACCTCACACAGCTGCTAGTTACCCTGACGGTGGCCGAGTGTGGGGTGTGGGTGAGCCCAGTGGGGAGCTCCTGCAGGAGGGCCTGCAGGGGACAGAGGGCCACGGGCCCACTGGGCAGAGGGGTCTGCTCGCTGTCCCCTCATGTTAGGACCACCTGGACTACCACGCCCCACCAGCCCCCATCCCCAACCTACACAGGGAGCGGGGCAGGGGCTGCTGTAGCCCCCTTGGGGTCTAGCAGCCCCCCAGGGTGGGGCAGGAAATGGTCTGAAGGAAGCAGCAGGTGTGAGCCCAGCTGCGAGGGACCAGATGGCAGGCAGGTTCGCCCCTTAGTCAGGTGCCCTGCAGTCAGACCCTTGGCGACCAGCCCTGCCCCGGGCAGGCTGGTGGGGAGGCGGCACAAGGAGGCGCCTGAGGACGGCGGCTTCAGCCCTGTCTCTGCAGACACAAAACCCAGCCCCCAGCCCCCAGCCTCTGCCACAGCTTGGGGCCCCCCCTGCACCTGTGCCCACCCCCACCCCACCCTGGGGCTCTGGCGCACTGGGCTCCTCTGGGCTCCCTCCTTCCTCCAGTGCATGGGCTCTGTCTGCAGGGCCTGGGGGTCCAGGCCGGAGCCCAGGCTGGTCCACTGGCCCCGGGCAGGCTGGGAGTGGCCATTTACAGCAAGGCTCCTGGGGCCCAGCTTTAAGGGTCTTATTATTACTGTTTTTTGTTTGTTTGTTTTAGTTTTAAAGATTAGAGGAGAAGGGAGGGAGAAAGCGAAGGGAAATATCAGTGTGTGGTTGCCTCTCACATGCCCCCTACTGGGGACCTGCCCACAACCCAGGCGTGTGCCCAGACTGGGAGTCCAACCAGTGACCCTGTGGTTCACAGGCCGGTGCTCAGTCCACTGAGCCACGCCCGCCAGGGCTGTGCTTTCGTTTTCTCTTTCTCTCTGTCCTTCTCCCTCCCTGTCTGTCTGTCTGTCTGTCTCTCTTTCTCTCTCTCCCTTTCCTCCGAGGTCCCCATGGCTGCTTGGGGCCGGGCCCCCCGGGGGTGTTCCAGCACCGGGGTCCCAACCAGGCCCGGGCCAGGAGCAGGCGGGGACACGGCTGGGAGGCGGCAGGAATGCCGCGTGCTTCCAGAGCGGTCAGAGCCCCCGCCCCCGCCCCGGCAGGCCCCAGAATAGCCCCTCCTGTGCTCTGGCTGTTAGGCACACGTCCCGGGTGGCGGCAGCACGTCGCCACCTGTCCCCACCGCCCGGGCCGGGCCCAGATGCCCAGGAGAAGCTGGGCCTGCCACTGGGGGTCCAGGGGACTGGCAGACAGGACGCCTCAAACTGCTCCTAGGGCAGTTTTTGTCGCTGAACAGCCAGCTCAGGGTGTCCTGTGGTGACAGCAGAGTGTCCGAGCCAGACTCCTGCTTGGAGGGGGCCCCCGGGGTGCCCACCGCTTTGCCACGTCAGCCCACCTAGTCGGCCCCCCGGCCCCACCAGCGGGCCTATGGCTCCCACACAGACAGACGCAGACACTTGGACTTGGGGACACCGAGCATGGTGGGGGGGTCTGGCCCGTCATCACACGGTTGACTGGAAGGCCCCAATTCTCCTTTCCTGCACCCCACCACTGTGTGTGCCCCCCTCCGTGTCCCATCTGCTGCCGGGCACTCAGAAGCACACTTGGCGAACCAGGGACCCCGGCCACGCTGCTGCTGACGGCAGGCCCAGGGCACCCCAGTCCTCACCGCCCTCTCAGATGGGACCCCGGCAGGTGGGCCCACGGTGGGGGCAGAGCCATGGGGTCCCGAGGGCGGGGGCGACCCGCTAGGGCCGTGGAGAGTCAGGGGTGGAGGGTGACGGCGCAGAGCTGGGCGCTGAGGGAAACTGAGTCACGCCCGGCGGGGGGGGGGGGGGGGGCCTCAGCCCACGCCTGGTGCCCTGCACTCACCATCTGGAGAATCCCGAAGAAGGACGTGAGGTAGCCAGCCTGGGCGGCCTCCAGCCGGAAGAAGTCCATGGAGATGATGGAGAACATGACCATGAAGAGCCCTGGGCGAGGCGGTGGGGTCAGGGCTGGCCGGCAGCCCGGGCTGGCCAACCAGGGTGCGAGGGCCTGACCTCCGAGACCGGCTCAGGGCAGGCCCGAGGTGCCTACCGGGCCAGGGAGCCTTCCCCGAGCTTGGCTGGGACACGTGGCCGCTGGGGCTGCCGCGTGGTTGGCAGGAAGGGGCTGGGTGCGCCCCCAGACGGGGGGCACCCCGGCAAGGGCAGCCGATCCCAGGGCTGGCCACATGAGAGGAATGGCCCAGGCCCACCAGGGGCCCCCGAAGGCCCCTTTCAGCGGACCGGAGACGTGGTCCAGTCCCTGAGCCCCAGCGGGCCGGCCTGGGTCCCAGACAGAGCCCGGCTTGCACCACAGGCCTGGGAGCTTCGGCACAGCGTTGCCAGGAGGCAGGACGTTCCGTGTGGCGGCGGCACGGAGCAGGGGCGAGGGGTTGGGCAGAGGCTAGAGGCGCGATGGCCACCAGGGACGCCTCAGGGTCCCCCCCTCTCCAGCTGGCCGGGACTCAGGAGTGGGCCACGTGCGTGCTCTGGCTCCGCCTCTCAGACTGTCCCAGAGGACCGGGAGGTCACAGGCCGGTCGGCCGGGACAGAGTGGTGGGGGCTTCGAGGGGGCCTGAGCGGCTGCAGGACAGGGAGGACATGACCGCCGCATCTCCCCGCCTCGGGACTGTGTCTCCTCTGGGACAGATGTGGCCAGACATGCCCCGGGGTGGGGGATGAAGGGAAGGAGCCGGAGCGGGCAACGCAGGGCAGAGGGGCGGGGCGGTGCCCCGGGCACGGAACTCTGTCCCCAGGGCCCCCGGCAGGGACTCACCGGAGGGGAAGCCGGAGACCACCTTGACCAGGAACACCGGCAGGACGCCGGGCTGCAGCAGCAGGCGGCTGATGGCCTTCAGGTCGAACACACCGGCCCGGGGGCCACCTAGGATGTCCAGGGAGACCCGTCAGGCCCACGCCGCCGCAGGTCTTCGCCCCCTCAGCCTGAATGCCGGGGGGCCAGGCCCACGAGGTGGGGGTGGGCCCTGCCTTCTCCCCCGACGCCCGTGACGGGCATGAGCTCTCCCAGGTCCTGCCCTGCAGCCTGTCACGCCTGCACGTGGGAACAGGAGCCTGGGCGGCTCACCCCACCCGCAGGCTGCGCCCCTCAGCCCCCACTGACCGGGGACCCCCGGGTTCCGGGAGGCACTCAGAGAGCACAGCGCCTCCACCCTGATGGGCTGGCTCTGGCCTGGGCACCGAGGGACCTCGCCCAGGCCCGGGCGAGGGTGCGACAACCCGGTGGGGCAGTCCCTGGGGAGTAGGGCCACCCCTTGGTGCCACCCAGGGGACACTCCTGAGCGCCGCTGGGTCGCTGACCTCCTGGCGGAGCGTGACGGCACCCGGCTCAGCCTTCCTGTCGCTTCCCGCTCTGCACCTGGCAGGCTGGGCCCCCAGCCCCGCCCCCACGCCACACTCCTCCATCCTGGCCGCTGCCCGGGGCCTCGGGTCTCGGGACGGCTCCCACGGTGGGTGGTGGGGAGCTCTCTGTATCCCAGACATGCTCTTGGTCTCGGGACAGAGGCAGTGGTCCGTCTCTGTGTGGCCATGCAGGGGTTGGGCTGGGGATACCCCGGGGGTCCCCACCCCACGGCAGTGCCCTCGCCTCTGCCCCAGGGGAGGCGCCTGGCCTGGCTCTGTCCTGCGGCCACCTCGGCACCCGCCCCGCCTGTGCTCACCCCTGGCACCCCCCGGACCCCCTAGTAACTCTTCCACTGCCTCGGGCCTCGGTCTCCACGCTGCCCGGGCAAGGGTCCCCTCTGCGGCCACACCCGGCTTGGCGCCGATGGTGTCAGCACCCTGAGGGGCACACGGTCCTGAGCCCCGGACGGGAAGCCCCGGCGCAGGCAGGCCAGGGTCTGAGCAGCTCCCACCCCAGGGAGCCCTGCCCCAGCCGGAGGCCCAGGGCCCAGGCTGCAGGGCTGGAGCCTCGTGCCGTGCTGGCCGAGCTGCAGGAGCGCCATGCCCGGGGGGACTCACCTGCTGGGGCGGCCTGGCTGTGGGCGCCGGCCCCTTTGGTGCTGGCGGGGATGCAGGTGAAGCTGAGGACAGCTCCCAGGAGGTTGGCCACAAAAGCCACGAAGGGTGGACACTGAATCCTGGGGCGACAGGCGTGGTCACACAGGGCCCATGTGGCCTCGGCCGGGCCAAGGAGGCCCCTTCCCAGAGGGACAAGTACGCTGGACTTCAGGAGGGGTCGGCCCAGCAAAACCCAGGACATGGCCCTGGCTGATATAGCTCAGTGGATTGAGCGCGGGCTGCGAACCAAAGCGTCGCAGGTTCGATTCCCAGTCAGGGCACATGCCTGGGTTGCAGGCCATGACCCCCAGCAACCGCACATTGATGTTTCTCTCTCTCTGTCTCTTTCTCTCTCCCTTCCCTCTCTATAAATAAATAAATAAAATCTTAAAAAAAAAAACAACAGGACACCACCCTCGGGCCACTTCCCGCCTGCCCATACCGCCCAGGGCTGCGGCCCAGCCTGTACCCCCTGCCTTTAGTCCTGTCTTTACATTAGAGTCACTTTTAATCGAGTGTGTTGGGTGACACGGGCCAATCCAATTGTGTCAGTTTCAGTCATGCAGTGTTACACAGCATCCTCTGTGTGCTGGGTTGCGTGTGCGCCACCCCGAGTCACGTCTCTCTCCTCCACCACCCACCGGACCCTCTCCTCCTGCCCGGCCCACCGCCCTCACCTCCGGGGCAGCGTCTCCGCCCCAAGTCTCCGCTCAGAAACGCAGCTCTTGACCCCCCGAGGACAGGCGCACACAAACCATGCAGCTCACACACACACACACAAACCATGCAGCACACGCACGCACATCCTCGCAGAGCCCCCAGGGGAACCATGGGCGGGCGGGGCTCTGTCCCACGCACATGGGACCAGGGAAGTCAGTGGCACCAGCGCCTTGGCCACCCATTTCCCAGGCCGGGACCTGGTGGGCTCACACAGTGGTGGTGCTGGCACCTGTCCAGCCTGTGTGTGCCACGGACCCCTCCCCCACCCCACAGGCCTGTCTGTCTCCCCACCCCCCCAACACCCACTGCCCGAGAGGCCGGTCGTTAAGGCTTTCTCACTGCCAGGGCCCCAAAGACTTGGGCCCGTCTGCGGACCCGCAGGTCGTGGACTGGCGGACAGAAGGGTCAGTGGGCCCCAGAGTGGCCCCGCAGCCCCCTCCTCTGGCTGGCAGCCCCAGGTCTGTGACGTGAGCGGGGCCGAGCAGCTGGCTCCGGAGAGAAGGGGTCTTTCTTCAGGACTCTGGTCTCCGAGGCCCAGACGTCACAGCCTGGGGCCGGCAGGGACAGAAGCTGCTTTCTCTGCCCGATGCCCCGGAAATGGGGGGAGCAGAGGCGGCCACTTGGATGGCTATTTTGGGAGGCTGGTGACAAGCGAGAGGCGGTGGCAGGGAGCCAGGCTGCTCGTCTGGGGAATCCTGACTGGGCCTTGCACGGTGGCCGGTGACCTGGGAGGGAGTGGGGACAGCCATCCCCTTTCAGAGCCCCCCGACTCTCCCAGGACAGGGTGCCGAGGACAGCGGGACGGAGGCAGGGCAGTGGGGGGGGGGGGAGATAGGAGGGGGAGGAGGTGGGTCGGGGGCGGGGAGGCGGCACCAGCCCAGGCCCCTGCACAGAGGGGCTCCTGGCTGGAGCACCTGCCAGCCCCCTGTCCATAGCTCAGGCGCCTCCTGCCCTGGGGACCCTCACGGAGCGGGGTCCCCGGGGCAGGGTCGCCGGGAGCAGGAGCTGGGGGTCCCCGGGCCCTTTGCAGAAACGGAGCACTGACCAGGAGGGCAGGCTCTGCACTGGGCACCGTTGTCCTCCCGGCCTCTCACTCTGGGGTGGAAGCGGGGACAGGAGGCTGGCCCCCGGCCGGCCTCGGGGGCACCATGGAAGGACACCGAGTCCTTCCCTGTGGTCACCTTCATGGGGGACCTCCTCCCCTCAGATGCAGATGAGGGCCACCCTCCCGGGACACCCCGGAGGCCGCACCAGTCCCGAGGTCCCTTGTGGCACCCTGTTCACCCTGACCTGGAGGCCCAAGGTGTGCCCACCCAGCGAGGACCCTGTGCCTGTGTCCTCTCCGCCGGACCCTGTCCGGGTCCAGGTGACATTCCTCCTGGAGCTGAGGCTGCCCCACCCCCCACACCTGCCCTGAGGCTCTGAGAGGCGACAGAAGGCAGGCAGGGTCCCCTGGCCTGGCCAGGGCCTCCCAGCACCCCTCTCCTGCCGGACAGCTGGGGGCCGCCAGGACCCAGCTTCATGGGACACCTGGATGTGAGGGGCTGTAGCGTGTCGCCGGACGTCCATGTGGGGCTTGGAGTGGAGAAGCCACCTCGCCCCGGGCGACGGGCCCCGTAGCACAGTGGACCCTGGAACATGGTGCCTAGGACCCCAGAAGGGAGCCCCACCCACGGGGGCGGAATTCTGACAAGCCAGCCAGGTGCAGCCCCGCTCTGGCTTCCAGGCCAGAAACAGGCCCCAGAGCCGTGTCCGGCCTGGCTCTTGGCAGCCCCCTGTGTGCCCCACGCACCTGACCCGTCCCCTGACCACGCAGGCCTCCCACCAGCCCCCAGCCCCTGCCTGTCCCCAGGCCTTTGCTCGGACTTCCCCTCTGCCTGGGACCCTCCGGCAGCAGCTGACTCCCCTCTCAGGTAGAGGCCGACGTCCCCGCCCCGTTGGGCGCCTGCTTCCTAGCACCCGGACCCCAGTCACCCGGAGGGCCCCAGTGCCCAGACCCCAGTCACCCAGAGGGCCCGTGACCCCAGGCGCTGCCACCTCGGGGAGCCGCCCGGGCTGCGGGCGGGGCAGGTGGCGGGGCTGGCGGCCGGTGAGTCACTCCGGCCCCAGCGCCGCTCAGCATGGCCCAGCAGCCTGCTCATTAACTCGCAGAGGAAGCCGCCGCGTCACCGGCCGGAAACCTTCTATCAATCAGCCCCGCGCTGGCTGATAAGGGTCCTCGGTCCCCGACCTCCCTGACCGGCTCAGGCCGGGACTCTGCCCGGGAGGCCCCGGTTCGCCTCCTGATAAGGAGGCGGTAAATACCTGCCCAATCCGGAGGGCCCACACCTGGGGGTCAGAACTGCTGACCTGGCTGCCAGTGAGTTCCCGGGGGGCCGCCCCGAGCCGACACCAAGACCCGGCTCTGCCTGACCGCAGGGTGGTCTAGTGGGACCCTCGTCCGGCCCGGCGCTCACACTGTCCCAGGCCTCTGCCGATGGTCCCCATGACTTCCCGTGGGGCCGTGCTAGGCTGGCCCAGAGCGGGGTGGCCTCCCCCAGCCCTGACACTGGGGACCTGCAGACGCTGCCACCCCTGCAGGCTCTGAGCGCGAGAACCCTCCGGGGCCTGACCGGGCCCTCCTTCCCGCCAGCTCCGGGCCCAGGAGCCGCACAGCCCCAGCTCCGACCCGGCCCAGGCTCACAGGCTGCACCTGAGACCCTGGAAGCCCAGGGCCTGCCCCCCCCCCCCGCCCAGAGCAGAAGGGCAGGGGCTGCAGGGCTGGAGGGCTGGGCCCTGAGGAGGAGCCGGGCAGCCCCTCAGCGCTCAGAGGAGCAGGGGGTGCAGCCAATGACCCCCAACAATCAGGCTGCCACCAGCAGCCCTGACAAGAGGCTCCCCACTTCCTCGAATACCTGGAACCTGCCCCCCAGGACACAGCTGGGCTCACAGGCTGTCGCTGCCCACCCCCGAGATACCCCACACCACCCTCCCGGTGGGAGAGTGTGGCAGAGCGGCCCGGGCTGTAAGGGTGGGGCTCGGGCCTTGGGTCCCGGAGCCACCCCCGTGCCACAGCCAGCCAGGCTGCCCAGCCCCAGCCCCGGCCCCAGGTGGAGCCCAAACCAGTTACACCAGCGCCTCTGCCTGTGGCTGCCAAGGCCACTTCCTCCCTCTCCTGCTCTCGGTGCCGGAGGGGCTATGGCTGGGGCCCTTCTGGACCGGCTGGGGTATCAAGGAGGCAGGTTGGGGGGAGGGGACACCAGCAGCCCCTTCCCCTGGGCCTTGGGCAGACAGGCAGCTCCGTGGGCATCCCCCCGGGCCTCAGTGTGCTCCCCCATCAAGGGACATTCCAAGATCTCAACTGCCAAGACTCCTTAGATCTTGGGATGAGAGAGGGGAGCTAGTGGAATGTTCTGGAAGGAGAGGGCAGGGGTGGTGGCTATCTTGGTAGCGGCTGGGAGGGAGAGAGAAGTGGTGTCCCCCGGGTCAGCAGCTGGGCTGCAGACAGAGGAGGCCGTGACAGCAGGGGACAGGGGCAGGGCGGGCGAGTGGAGGCCGAGGCACCTGGGAGCAAGCGAGGTCTGAACGGCCTGTTTCCCAGGTGAGCACACCTGGTGAGGTGAGGAGAGTGCCTGTCAGGGAGGCTGGGAAAGTCCCCGTGGGTGGGGCAGTGGGGGGTGAGCGGCCTCTCCCGCCCCTGCACCCTCTCCACCCCCCTGAGGCCTCTTCCCCGTTCGCAGCCCCGCCCCTCTCTCTCCTCCCCCTGGGCAGACGCAGACCCCTCCCCCCAGCCACGACCCAACGGGCTCTGCAGCCGGCCTCGGCCCCGCCCCCGCCCAGCGAGAAGGCAGGCAGCGCCAGTCCAGGCGGACTCAGCAAGCTCTCGGCCTCGCAGGCGTGGAGGGCCCACCCTCCTTCGCCCACATGCCCCTAGCCTTCCAGAAAGTTCTCATGATCTCCTTCCCTTCTGGTCCTCCCTCTGTCTCCTCCGAGTTGCCTGCTCTCCCACCCCCGTCTGAACCAGCTCCCAGGCTCAGGGCCCCCCCAGGAGGACGGACCTGCTCTGCCCCACCCCCCCAGGCTCCCTCCCCGCTGGCCCAGCCTGGCCCAGCGCCCCAGGGACCTCGATGGGCCCCCTAGCACTGGCCCCGGCCCCCACATTCGCAGCACGTGGCATCTGGGTGACACTGGCTGGCTCGTGCTGCCTGGGGCTTCACGGCTGGCCTGCCCCTCTGTCCCCTCCCTGCTCCTCCACTCCGGCCACAGGGACCCCCCTGCCTCCGCCCTCACTCCATCGAGGTCGGGTGACCACCTGTCCCCCTCCCGCTGCCCCGATCCTGCTGTTACTTCATACACCATGCAGTTCAACCTGACGCTAAGGGTCAACGTGGCTGATGCATTTCACCTTGTCCTGTCTCCTTCGTCACTATACCCCAGAACCCGGGGTCCCTGGGCGCTTAGTAGGGGTTCAGTAAGCATCAGCCAGGAAGCATGTGTGGAAGCGTCCTGCCCTCCCGCCCGAGGAGTTCATCGAGGAGTCCTGACACCCAGGCTCTGATTTAAATGCCAGGGTGGGGGACCAGGGGTAGACACAGAGACCCCCCTCCAGGGAGGTACCATGTCACAAGGCCACCGTGCCTGTCTGTCACCCAGTCCCTGGGGTTCAGCCGTCAGCCAGCTGCCTCCACCACTGCTGGGCCCCGTGTAGGGCACTCAGAAGCCTGCGGAAACTGCGCCCCCTAGAGGCCTAGCAGCTGGCATGGAGTCCAAGGTGGGGGCACCGGGGCCACCAGAGGTGCTGGCCGGCTGCAGCGCCCTGCGGCAGGTGTGCGCCAGGTCTGTGAGGTCCCACACCAGGCGGGCTCCTCTCCCCAGTGCGGCTCACTCAGGACTGAGCCGGCAGGGCGGGGGGTGGGGGTGGGAGTCGGGGGACCGGCTGGCACCGGGCCTCCGGTCAGGGAGCAGGTGCGGCCCTGCACCTGCACTCACAGCCGGGCCGGGCAGCCGCCCCTCAGACCAAACCCACAGACTTGGGCCTGAAGGCGGGCGAGGGGCGACATCACTCTTACGAAGACATTAATTTGGGGGAAATTAATTAGGGGGAAATGGGGGTGGGGCTACCACCCAGGGGTGCTGGTCTCCAGCAGCGGAAGGGAGGCCCCAGTCCTAGCCAGGCGGGGCCTCCCCAGGGCCAGGAATCCCCGGGCCGAGGGTAGGCCCTTCTGGCAGGTGCGCCCGGGCTCCACACAGCTGCGCCCTGGCTCGGAGCCCTGGGAGGGCTGGAAACTCCGTGTGGGAGCTTCCGGCGGGGAAGACCGCCGACCTGTGTGTGTGTGTGTGTGTGTGTGTGTGTGTAGGGAGAGGAGGCCTTCAATTCACACAGAGTTATTAAGCCGCGCACAAGCTGCTGTGGCCCCCGTCTAGAGGCTCGGGGTCTGGTGTCTGCATCGCAGGGCCGCAGGGCCCGGGCCCGTCACTCCAGGACGTTGCCCTCAGGGCCCGCCTTCCGGTTTCCTTTAGGAAATTAGGCCTCCTAATAACCTGGGACCGCCCAGGGGTCAGCAACCCGGAGGCACCTGCGCCCGCCGCACCTGGCCGGGCGGCCGCGCGGGGCGGCGGCGCCCCCTGCCGGCCACGCGCGCCCCTGCCGACGCCTCCGCCGCGCCAGGCGCCCTCCGCCCGCTGCAGCCCGCCGGGCGTGCAGGTGGGGAAGCCGAGGCCCGGGCGGGTGTGGGGCTCGGCCAGGGCCCGGAGCGCTGCGGCGCGGAGCCCGCCCAGCCTCGGCGTCCGGACCGGCGCCCCCACCGCCCGCGGCCGGTCCCCGCCTCGCTACTCACCCGTACGCCGCGCTCAGGGTCCCGCCGAGCAGGGAGCCCAAGATGATGCCAATGCCAAAGCAGAGGCCGAGCCGACCCAGAGCCGCGGGCCGCTCCTCGGGCGCAGACAGGTCGGCGACGACCATCTGGGCCGCTGCGGGAGAAGCAGGGGCTGAACGGCTCGGCCCCCCGGAGGACCCCGGGGCGGCCTAGGCCACGCCCCCACATGGCCCTTCCACCGACCGGGCCACGCCCCCAACCTCCTCCACGTGCACCTCTGACCTGCCCCACACTGACCACGCCCCCAATCACCCCAGACCAGCCCCCCCCCCGCCAGGCCACACCCCCACATCACTCTTGCCCTCTGAGCGGTGCCCCCCCGCCCCCCGCGTTGGGGCTTGCCCCGGCCCCCATCCGCCCCCCGCCCGGCCTACCTGGCAGTATGTGCATGAACAGGGCCGGCAGGCGCGAGGCGAAGAGCAAGGCCACGCCCGGCAGGGCCGGGCTGCAGGCGGCGGTCAGCAGCAGGTAGAGCACGGAGGCCGCCAGGAAGGAGACGGTGAATGCGGCCCGCGCCCCGCGCTGGTCAGCAAACCTGGAGGGCGCCACACCTGTGACCCTCACGGATGTCACGCGGGTCCCCCTCTCGGTGCCCAGGCCCAGCCCTGGGACTGCTGGGTCTCCCGCAAGGTTGGGAGACCCTCGCGCTGTGAGTGAGGGTGGCCAGGGGAAGGCCTGGGCACCGGCCCCTGGTGGGCTGCTGGGCCGCCCTCCTGCCGGGGTTTCGGATCCCCCACCCTTCCAAAGGGGCAGCTGCCGGTGACCTCCCATTGTCCCCCCCAGACGGGCAACCCCCCACCCTGTGAGGGGACTTGCAGGATGGGAAGGAGCAGGGTGTGTGCGTTTTGGGAAAGCGGTTCCCCTTCTGTGCTCTCAGAGGCCCTCCCTCCAGGACCTGAGTGCTGCCCTGCTGCGGCAGGAGCCCCCCCACCTCTGTGATTACTCTGAGGGTCTGACCCCCGCCGCGCTGGTCTGCCCGCTTCGGAGCTGAGGACACTTCGGAGTGTGTGGTTCAGGGAGGCAGGGTGTCAGAGGCCTAGTCCCCAGAGTTGCCTTTTCCAGGAAAGTCGTTTGTCCGCCCAGCTTTTGTCATCAGGCCGGGGGCGCTAACGGCCGGGGGCGCTAACGGCCGGGGGCGTCTGGCCCAGGGAGCCCTCTCTTACCAACCAGCATCAGTGGAAGTCACGGGCGGGGACCCCCACCCAGCCTGGAGGGGACTCCAGCGCCTCGGTGTGTCCCTGTGTGAGCGGGAGCCGCCGGGGGCCCCTGGGGGGACCCTGCCCCGGGTACCTGCCGAACACGGGCCCCCCCAGCAGCTGCAGCAAGCCAAAGGAGGTCTGCAGGTAGCCGAAGGTGACGGAGTCCAGACCCAGGCTCCGGGACAGGTACTGAAACACAGGGGTGGGCTCTGGTCAGGGGCTGGGAAGGGCCCCAAGGCCTGGAATTGGGGGTCCTCAGTGGTCAGGGGCTGGGTCTGTCTCTGGGTGCCTGGCAGGAGGCCCAGGGGTGGCGGGACTCAGGGGCTCATCTCAGAG
The DNA here is from genome assembly GCF_004126475.2 of Phyllostomus discolor. Taxonomy (NCBI): domain Eukaryota; kingdom Metazoa; phylum Chordata; class Mammalia; order Chiroptera; family Phyllostomidae; genus Phyllostomus; species Phyllostomus discolor. Next base: position 169,973,509 of record NC_040908.2, read on the forward strand.
CAGGGAGTGGGGGGGGGCTCCCACCCCTGATCTGGGGAGGGTTGGGTGGGGGTTTGGTGAGGGTGGCGGCTGGTCCCCCTTCGTCTCCGTGGGGTGAGGGGGGCACCAGCTCCCACCTTTTGGGCTCCATTCACTCTGCGCTGCATGGTGACAACCTCGGTGGCTCTAGGCCAGCAAGACATGGTCCCCAAGTGCCCTGATGGCCGCCAGGGGGCAGCCCATTTCCCAGCAGGCCCCGGGCCTGCTCCTGCAGGAAGCTATCCGGGGAGTGAGAGGCACCACCAGCGTCCCCCCAGGGGGCCTGTGGGGTGGGGACCAGGTCTCTGTGACTTCAGCAGTCCTGTTGAGGCTCCTTCCCCCACCCGACCTCGGAGTTCCGGATCCCTCCCTGCAGGGACCCCCTTAGAATGGGCTGGGGCGAGCCCCCCACAGCTCTGCTGAGGTTTCCGCCCTGAGCACTTCAGACAGAACGGAGCCTCCCCTCTGGCAGGAGGGTCTTCCCGGAGGTGACCCGACTGCAGCGAGGTCGTCGGGCCGGCCCCCATCCAGCGAGACTGTATCCTGTGTGTGTGGGTGGGGGGTATTGGACACACGGCCACAGCTGGGGACCGTCTGCTGCCACCGGACGCTGCAAGCGGTGGGGAGAACCCCCCTCGGGCTTCATTCCGGGGGCCCAGCAGCCCCTGGGTGTGCACGTTGGGCCCTGTGACTGTGAGACGGTAGAATTTCGACTCTCTCAGGCGCGAGGTTAACCCCAGGAAACGAGGACACGGCGTGCCTGAGCTCGCCTGTGCCCTCCGGAAGCTCCATCTGGGACAGCCACCGCGTGCTTTCTGTGTCCGGTGCGCACCGCCCCCTCCCCCCAGCCCCCGCCGCCACCAGGGCAGCTTCGTCTGCCCCAGGGCCCGGGGCTGTCCCACCCCCCTGCCCATCTGCTCCGGCCCGAACCGGGCAGCGGGCCGGGCTGTCTGTCTGTCCTCAGTGCTGGTGCCGTCGGACAGTCGGGCCTGACCCTAGCGAGTTCATTCTCCGTCCTGCGTCCCACCGCGCCCACCTCCTCCCCTAGCCCTCCCCAGCCTCTGGCCCCCTCGAGGGCTGGTTCTGGAAGGTCCCCCTCCCTGCTTCCCTCTCTGGTCAGAGGAGGGACCCTGCTCTCTCCCCGCCCCTCTCCACCCCACCCCTTGCTCTCTTTGGCCGCAGGGCCTCTAGGAAGGCTGCCCAGGCTCACCGTGGCCCCCTCACCCCATCCACCTGGGGGCGCCTGCTCCTCCCCGCCACCCGAGTGTACCCCTCTTCTCCCCTCTGCTCTGGGCCTTCCTGGTTTTGCCTGCGAGCCTGACCGCTGACCTCCACCTCCGCTCCCCCTGGGGCAACCCACTCTGGGAAACACCGTGTTCTGCAGGAGCCGCTGGGCTGTGCGCGGAGGCTGGGAAGACAGTGTCCCCGGTCCCAGCCGCTCTGCCCGGAAATGCCACCGGCTGTCCACGCGGCGTCCTCTGGAACGGGTTCCAGTCTCCCTCCCACGAGGGCAGGTCTGGATCCCCAGGGCCACCTGGTGCCCCCCTTCCTCGCAGGCCCCTGTCCAGTCCCTTGGCAACGCCCGGGCTCAGTCCCAGCTACCGGCCCAACTCCAGTTGCGCTCCCTCATCCTCCACGGTCCCTCCGGGGACCCCGCCCCCCTCTCCAGCTCGGCTCTCTCCCACCCACCTCCCCACAGGCCTCATGGCTGCCCCTGGGCCTTTGCACTGGCCAGGCTCACGCCTTGTCTCCTTTAGGCCTTTGCTCCACGCAGCCTTCCTCCCCCGAAGCCCGCCACGCGTCCCTGGGCCCCCCAGCCCCTGGCCCCCGTGCCTTCCCCCCAGCGCTGTCTCACCGGTGTCGTTGGGTGCGAGCGGGCGTCCCGGGCCCCGCCCCTACCACACACAGACACAGTGCCATGGGGCAGAGGCCCGGCCAGTCCCTGCCGGGACCTGTGGTCCAAGTTCCGGGAACAGGGCGCACCCGGCAGGTGCCCAGGGGGCGTCTCGGGACAAATGAACGCAGGCGCCCCCACCTGTAGGAGCTGCCTCTCGGGGTGCCCAGCTCTTCGGAGGGTTTTAACTGTCCGCCCATCACTCCCCACCCCACACCCCCTCTGAGGGGCCCTTGTCACGGTGCGGACATGAAGGTGCCAGCCCAGGCTGCCCGGCTGCTGCGGGGGCAGGCGGCTCGGACCAGGCCATTCGGTGGAAGTGCCCTGGGCCTTGGGGCGGGCGGCTGGGCCCACCGGCTGGTCCGGAGCCCCAGCCAACACTACTGGAGTGGTGACTGGGGCGGCACCCCTTCCCCAGTAGACCCTTAGTCCCCAGGGGAACTTCCGTAAGTGCCCAGGGGCTGGTGGGGGGGGGCGGCAGAGGAAGGGGATGCATGGCGCTGCCCTGGCGGGGGCAGGGGGAACAGGCTCCACCTGATGCCCCCTGCGTGGGGTGCGGGCTGGCTGCCCAAGCCCGGGCCAACTGGGACCGGGGGTGGGGGGACGTGGCGGCAGGTGGGCGGCAGGTGTCAGCAGGGGCCTGAGTGCAGCTGGAAAAGTGAGCTGAGCGGGTGTGAGGGGCTGCGACAGGCCGAGTTAGCAGCTGGAAGCCAGCGGGCGTGAGGGCAGGTGACTTCCACAGCCCCTCCCCTGGGCTGGCCCGGCAGCCAGTGTCCAGAGCGTGTGGATGGGGTCAGGGGTCAGGAGGCACAGTCCCTGGGCCCCTCACTCAGCTGCAGTGTGGCAAGGGCTCCCCAGCAGGAAGGGCCGGCAGCATCAGGCCCCCGCCCCCCCCACGGGTGGACACTGACAGGGCTGAAGGGGCCGCAGGGCAGGCCGCCCACGAGGCACTCACCGGGAGGACGGAGAACTGCATGAACAGGCAGCTGAACTCCACGGAGGCCAGCGCGTAGGTGAGCAGGAGCACCCGGGGCCGGCCCAGGGCACCCCCATGAGCGGCAGACGGGCCCTGGCCCCTGGGAGCCCCAGCGTCCTGCATCCTGTGGAGGTGCTGCCAGAGACCTTGCTGGGATCCAAGTAGGAGGCTGGCGGGCCTGCCTGGGGTAAAAGTCCTGCTGTCACAGGCGAGGGTGCTGAGTCACCAGCAGGGGTGGCTGGCGCCCGGCCTGGCGGGGTGGCCCAGGGAGAGTGCAGGGCTGAGGGACCCCCGCCTGGGCTCTCCAGCCCCCCGCCCTGCGACCTCGGGCCCGTCTTGCTCCTGGGGAATTCGACAGGCGGCCCTCTCTCTCCACAACCGACTGCTCGGATGTCTGGGCACAGCCCCCGTGGAACTGGAGGCAGGGCCCCCCAGGAAGGCCCCAGCACCCCACTTGCAGGGCCAGGTGGGGCTGAGCTGACTGTAGCTCAGGTGGGTGCCCCTGATGGCATGGGGCCAGCTAAGGTCCCTGTGCTGGGGGCAGGGGGGCTCCGAGGCCCACGGGGCACCCCCGCCACCCCGGAGCAGCTTCTGGTGGAAGGCCTGCCTTCCCAGCTCCTCTAGCCAGAGCCTGAGGGGCGAGCTTCTCAAGTGGCCTGGGGTGGGGTGGCATGGGCCACACTCGCGCCTTCGTGGCGCCCCCTGTCCGCCCCCCGTCCCATCGCTGGCCCCAAGGTGCAGCGTCATGGGGCCCTCTGCAGAGTCCTGTCCGGTGCATGGTGGACTGTACAGCGGGGCCCCAGGGGGCCTGCAGAGATGGGGGTCCCTGAGGCGGGGTGGAGGGTGACAGCTAGGAGGGGACCCTGGCCCATGCCCAGCCATCTTGGGTTGCAGGGAGTTGAGGGCAGGGTGGGGGTGCCTGGCTGGGCGGGGGCCACCCTCACCCCAGTAACCTGGGGTCCCTGCTTCCGCAGGGCTCAGCCCTGGGTCTCACCCTCTCAGGGCAACCTGAGACTTGCGTCCTCCCAGAGGGGCTGGGGACACCCTCTTCTGGGGGGGATGTGTGGGAGACACCCCCCCCACTGAACCTGTCCTTCGGAGAGCCCAACAGGCCCCTGGTGGCCCCGCCCCCTGCACATGCCCCTCCCTCCCCGGACTGGCCCGCATTCCCATTTCCCCCAGGTCTGAGTGGGAGGCAGGAACTTGGTCTCTGAGCAGCACCGGGTGTCCAGGCCGGGCATGGGGTGGGGACAGGGTGGAGGGAAGAGAGGGGGAAGGGAGGGGCCACAGAGACCCAGAGGAGGGGCAGGGAGACAGTTACTTCTGAGAACCCCCCCTCCGGACAAACCAGGAGGCTGCTGGGGTGACAGGGATGCCAGCGTCCCCCATTTCACCTGCAGCGTCCAGGACAGGCAGGAGGCCTGGCCGAAGTCCAGAGCGGGCTTGCCTCATGCCCCGCCCCTCTCTGTAGTGGACTATGTTCAAGGAAGTTTTCGGTCCCAACAGGGCCGGTGGGGGTATGTGTTTGCACTGAGGACAGGGTGTCCCGTTCCCTGCCGCTATCAGAGGTGCCGAGAGCCAGGGAGCCCGGGGCAGGGCGGGTGAGCCAGGCAGGGCTGCTGGCAGGGTGCACGGAGCGCTGGCCTGGGGGAGCGGGGTGGAGACAGCAGGCTCGGGCGTCTCAGACTGAGGACTCCTGGCGAGGGTGGGGGGCAGGGAGGGCTGGAGCCTGTGGCTCTGTGCTCCACGGGGCAGGGACAAGGGACTGTCCCCAGGAGGTTGCAGAGCCTCCGGGCTGTCAAGCTCTGGGTCGGGCCTCCCTTGGGCTTCTCCTGGTTTCCAGGGCAGAGGTGGGGGCGGGAGTCTGCCGCCGGCCCAGGGACGGGCAGGGGAGGCCAGGGCCCCGGTGGGGTGGGCAGGAAGGGACCGGTTACTCACCTCTTCCTTCCTCCTGTGTCACACGGGGCCCATGGGTGGTGTGAAACCGAAGCAGAGGGATCCGATCCCGCCTGAGTGCTGTGGGCCGGCTCAGGGAGGGCGGGAGCTTCCTGGCCCTGAGGAAGTCTGGGAAGGCGGCCTCCAGCGCGGAGGAGCACCTGGACCCGGGCCGCACGGGTGCTCTTCCACCAGAGCGGGCAGCTTCCGCTGCGGGCCCACGTGGGTGACCTGCTCCCTGGGCTACTCAACAAAAGGGGGTCCTGCATCCCGCAGGACCCCTGCCCCACCCTATCCTGCGCCGTCCCAGCCTCAGGGTCCCCGGGAGAAAATCGGCTAGACAAGGACACTCGAGGCTGACCGGAGGAACCTGAGGTGGGATGGGGGAGGTGGGCTTCTCGGAGGACGTGACGCCTCCATGGAGCCTACGACTGTGGATCCCCAGTGGGGGAGGGCATGCAGGGGGAGGGGACGGCGTGGACAGGGCCCAAGCTTGGGGTGTTTAGAAAGGGAGCACCGTTGATGGGGTGGGGACAGCGGTGGGCTCGGGGGTGTCGAGTCTGGGTGCAACCCAGACCCCAGGGTGCCTTGCGGTCACAGCAAGGCCCTGGGGCGTCCCGGGAGTGGGAGGGCCAGGAGGAGGAGTGCCCCGGCTGGTGTACCAGAGACCCCTGTGGGCGTCCCCGAGCCGCGGGACCCACAGGGCCGGAGGACGTCTGAGCAGGTGGCGGGTTGTCACACAGGCAGCCTTGCGGAGACCCACACGGATTTACTGAGCACCTACTGTGCGCTAGGCTCCGGGCCGGGTGCTTGGGCGAGTCTACCCACAGCCTGGACTGCCCTCGTGAGGCCGGCGTCAGAGTGCGCAGGAGCGCCTGTGTGCGTGCACACCTGTGTGTGTGTGTGTGTGCGCATGTGTGTGTGGGAGAGGGCCGATGGTGCCCGGTGTGTGTGGTGCGGAAGGAGATCATTCGCTGGCCAAGCACGCCGGCCCTGCTCTGTGCACTGGGCAGCCGTCGCCGGGCTCTGAGCTTGCCTTGCGTTCTGGAGGGAGCCTGTGGGCCATGTGCTCATCGGGGTGGGGGGCCGTGCAGGGTGCCTCCGCAGTCCCAACGGGGGTGATGGGGGCCGGGATGGGGGGCGGCGGTGCAGGGTGTGAGGGGTGGGATTCTGCACATCGAGGCAGGACGGGCTGACAGGTGTCCTGAGGGCTGGGTGTGGGCCTGTGCCAGGGAGCTGCCGTCCGCTGAGCAGGGCTGGGGGGACAGTTTTGGAGGAGGAGCTACTGGGGCTCCGTGCCTGAGGGGCTGGGGAGTAAGGACTTAGGGCCCTGACTGCAGAAGAGCCCTTGCACGGGTTGAGGAGGGGGCCCGAGGAAAGTACTTTGAACAGCGCTTGTTACTTTTATATTCCCCAGGGGACCACCTCAAAAATCACCGCTTCAGGGATGCCAACAAGGTTTGGGCCGAGGCTGGGCCAGGACAGGTGGCTGGGCGGGATGTGGGTCCCCGGCAGGTCCCTCCCCTTCTCAGCGCAGGCGAGGTGCAGTTTCAGGCCTTCGCCAGCAGGGGGCGTTTGGCCCCAGCAGCCGCTGCAGGATGTTGCTGCTTCCCAATCTCAGGTGATCCTGTCCTGGACAATCGGACTCCAGCGTGGTGTCCCTGGAGTCACAGCTACATGGCACACCCCAACCCGTGCAGCTCCATCTCGGAGGTGGTGGGGTTCAGGGGCGGGGCTGCCAGGTGCCGGGGAACCTTCCAGATCTGGGGTCTGTGATGGCTCCTGGGCAGGGGCTTCTTGGAGGAGGGTGCTGGGGCCGGGCCTTCCCCGCTATGTTACTTCCTTTCCCCCTGCAGGTGGGTCTGTGGGACTGACACCTTCAGCCACGCCCAGCTGCACCCCGGGAGGAGGCTCTGCCAGCCAGAGGGGGTTGCCACCACCTGCCTCCGGCGGTCCAGGCACCCGTGTCCGGGAGGAAGGAGAGCAGAGGCAAGGGCCCACCTCCGACCCTCCGAGTGCCGGGCCCGGTGCCGGGACGCAGGGTTCCACACGGGGGGTGGGGGCACCGCAGGGCTCATGCCAACCGACGGCCACAGCTGAGACCCATGAGGCCTCGGTGGGGCAGACGCTGGGCTGTGTCCTGCAGACAGGCCTGCGGACAGAGCTCTGGCCCTCGGGGGACGGCTGGGTACACTGTGGGGTGGCCACATGCCCCCCCTTCTGCAGCCAGCAGAGAGGGGAGCACGGCCCTCACCCGGGCACCACCCGCCTGGCTCGCCCGGGCCCAGGCATACCCAGATGTGGGGCTCCCCATGGGTCCCTCCGGACTTGGAGGAAGAAAGGGAAGAGTCTTGGGGGGCACCGTGAGGTCATGGGGCCCCACTTCCAGGGCCCTCCAGGGTTGCCTTCCCCCGGCTTCTGGATGGGGGTAGGAACAACAGTTCCAAGGGAGGGCCGTCCGTCCAGGGCGCCAGAGGGGCAAGGGCCCCCGAGGGGCAAGGGCCCCCAGGAACAGGCAGCCTGCAGGCAGGCGGGGGCGGGCCTTTGAACGTCGCAGGAAGGCGGGGCTCAGAGCAGCACATACCTGTTCACCAGGCTGGGCTGGGGGAAACTGAGGCAGGCAAGGCGGGGCTGGAAGGGACTGCCTGGTGCTCTAGGCTTCCATCTCACATCCAGCGTCTTGCAGAACCTCCAGCCCCTGGGAACCCAGCGGAGTCCAGAGAGAAGCAGGCGGGACTTCCGGAAGCCAGAGGACCCATGCACCCTCCGCATCCTATAGTGCCCCACTGTCCCCTGGTCACCTCCCCCCCCCCCCCCCGGGTGGCAGTTTCAGGGATCCCAGTCATTCGGTTGCTGCTGGGGACAGCCACCTGGGCATCTCCAGAAGGTTCGGCTCCACCTCCCTACTGCTCTGCTCTGGGTGCCTGGGGCCCGACCACGGAGAGCCAGGGTCTCCAGCCCAGGGCCTGCGGTCTGCTGCCCGGCTCCAGGCCGGCCCGGTCTCGCTCACGCTGCAGACCGAGGGAGCAGGAGCTGCCCCGCGGGGCTTGACGTAAGTCACAGCCCTGGCTATACCCCAGACCCCTGTCTCGTGGGGCCGCTGGCCTGCAGCCCAGGAAACCTGGTTTGTCCATGTCTGCCTCTGCCCACCGGCCTGGAGCCCCTGGAGGGGAGGGCGCCCCAAGGTCCTAGTGAGATGGCTGTTCGCCGGCTGGATGGATGGACACGGACGAGGACACCGAATGGACGCCTCCAGGCGGGGCCCTGACCTGACCAGCAGTGAGGGGCGGCCAGCGGCTCGCTGCCAGCAGGGGCCAAGCCAGGACCAGACCAGCTCTGCAGGCAGCCCTGCTGGGCTGGCCTCTCCGCGACTCACCCGGACAAGGGTCCCATCCTCTCAAGCCTCAGTCTCCCCATCCCCATCTGTGAAATGGGGACCAGAGGAACCCTGCCCCACAGGGTGCCTGGGCGGACCACACGAGATGATTCCCACGTGAAGGGCAGGGCATGGGGCCGCCAGCAGCTGCCGGGCCCTGGGCGCCTGGTGTGTGTACAACTGGGGGAGTTGGGGACAGACTCACCTCAACTGGTTGGGCGGTGGGGACAGACTCACCTCAGCCCTCGAAGTCTGTGTCCCAGACTCCTCTGACCCCCGGACGGTGGCTGTTGCCAGCATTGTCCAGGTTGCTTATTATGCAAATAATGTTTCATCCGGTAAGGCCATCGTTAGGGGCTGCCTGTCATGGGGGTCGGGGGGGCGGTGCCTTGTTGGCGTTGGAGTCTCCCCACCAGCCCGTACATAACCCGGGGCTCAGCAATTGTCCAGTTCTTAAAATGTTTTCCATTTATTGATTTTAGAGAGAGAGGAGAGAGTAATGTCAACTCCTCGTGCATGCCCTGACCGGGGATCGAACCTGCAACCCCGAGTGTATCAGGATGATGCTCTAACCCAACGAGATACACGGCCAGGCGCAACAGTCCAGTTTTCATTACCAGGGCAGCTGGGTGGTCTCGGGTGCTGGGCCGAGCCCTGCCCACCCCTCTGGGTTGCAGGGAGACCCCAGGGCAGTGTGGTGCCCCCGGGCCGGACCCACGAGCCCATCAGGAGCCCTACAGATGAAGAAGCAGAGACACAGAGAGGGGAAGCCACTTGCCCAAGGTCACACAGCCGGGAAGAGGGAGTCGCTCTGCCTGGTTCCAAAGCCCACAGGTCGCCAGGTGGCAGCCCCGCCCCCTGCCCATTCCTCCAGTGAATGCTGCTGGCACCGAGCGGCCAGCAGGGACAAGCCAGATGCCACCAGCCAGCATCCGGCCCAGCGCCCTGCCAGGGTGGGCTGCACCCGCCTGCCTCCCTGGACCTCGGCCTGTCCTCTCCCAGCAGCACCCCCCCCCCCGCATCGTCCTCCCCGGCTCCTCCCCCTGCCCTCCATCCTAGCCCCGCACCCCGGGGTCCCGAGCCCTGGCACCAGGCCCACCGCACCTCCCTGGCAAACTCTGCCAGTGGGAGGACTCAGTCAAAGGACCCTGGGCCCGAGCTGGAGCCCTGGGGTGCTTCCGGAGGCAGCCAGCTCCTGGGCCCTGCGGCCCTGGCCCCGCAGCCTCTCCAGCTCCGACTTGCACTCCAGCGCCACCGGCTGTGGTGGGCCCCCACCCAGGCCTGGGCTCCTCCCTTCTCAGGCTCCTCCTCCTGCCCCCCAACCTGGAGTGGGCCCTGATGGGGGCTCCTGCTGTTCCCCACTTCGGGCCATCCTAGCATGGGTCACCCCAGGAGCTGTGAAGGTTCAGAGTTTGTACCTGGCTGCCAGTGGCTGGGAGGGGGACCCCAGGGGCACAAACATCCCCCCTCAGGCCTGCTTGCTCACTGCTGCTCCCCAGGCCACACTCCTGCCTGGACAGGGGAGCTTCCTTGGGGGTTCAAGGGGGCTGGAGCCCAGGGTCCCAGTGGGTGCCCCTCGCAGCCGCCCAGGTGCCGGGACTGGGGCCAGCAGGGGTGGGAGGGTGCGGGCCAAATGGGGGCCAGGTCAGCCCCAGTGCTGTAGGCCGGGGGCTTCAACCAGCCGCACTGACAGGCGAGCGACGCCAGAGGGCGCTGGGAGGCCGGCAGCGGCAGGGGCGCAGGGCAGGAAGGGGAAGAGGAGGAGCTGGGGGAGGAGGGAGGGAAGGAGGAAGGGGCGGAGGGCTGGAGGGCCGCAGAGGGGAAGGCGGGAGGGGAGGGGGAGGGAAAGAGAGAGGAAGAGGGGGGAGGGGAGGGGAAAAGAAGGGGGAGGGGAGGGAGGGGGAGGGGCCGGCCTTCCCTTTAGCCTCCATCTCCCCCTTCTCCCCTCCCTGCTCCTTGGCCCCCTGGTCCGCGGCCACTCTGATACTATTTCCCACTAAGGTGCGAGTGACAGCCCCCCACCCAACACCGACGGTGGTTAGGGTCCCCTCCCTCCCCACACAGCTGAGACTGGCCGCATTGGGCAGACGCCCCCATCTTAGACTTGAGGAAACTGGGGGCCACAGAGACCGAGGCCCTTGCCCAAGTCACCCACATGGTGCGGATGAGTGAGGTGGACAGCCGGGCACCCTGGGGTTGGGGTTCTGTTCCCCAGTCCCCCCCGCTGTTGGCCCACAGGCTGCTGGCGGCAATGCCGTCTGTGGACACCAGGGGGCAGCAAGCGCCCAGCTTTGGGGCTCGGGGCCTGGGGCGGGCTGGCGGGCGGGGAGGTGGCCGGACTGGTCTGGCAGGCGGCCCAGGGCCTGCCGCCCCTGCCTCAGCCCCCACCCCTCCGTGCCCAGGCTGTCCGGGGAGGGAGGGGACGGCACCCCTTCGTCTGAGCCCCCATTTCTGTGCAGCCCTGGCCTCCAGGAGGACTGGCCAGGGTCTGGCCGCTTTTCCCTCCTATCCTTGTCCTGATAAACTGCCGTTCACCTTCCAGACCCGGCTGGGAGGACGTGGGAAGGCGTGATGAGTGAATGCAGGGGGAGCGAGCACAGTGAGGAAGGCTCCCCTCCTCCTGGGCCCTGGAGAGGCAGAGGCCTGGGGCCCACTCCTCACCACGGGCACCCGCTGTGCGGGCAGGGGGCCTTGCCCCCGTGTCTGCCCACTCGTAGGTGCTCAGCTGATGTCCACAGCAAGGTCTCTGCCAAGGTCTAGGAAGCTCGAGGCCGGGGAGCTGTGCCTCCCCTTCCTCCACAGCCAGGGCCAGTCCCAGCTGTGGGGGGAGGAGCGGGGTGCTCAGGGGGACCCTCACCGCTCCTTCCTGACACTTCTGGCTGCTCTGAACACCACGTGGCGGGGGAGGGGGACTGGTGTACTCCACAGGCAGAAGATGTTGACTCACAGGGGTCCCCATAGCTCAAGAAGGGGGGACAGACAGTCGGGGGTGGGGCACGCACAGTGGGCACGAGGTCGGGGGGAGGGGTCTGCTCCTCCAGGGTTTGTTTTTCCTGCCGTTTCCCTCCGCCGGCCGGTCTGTGTGCTGTGCGCTGTGCGTGGGCCTGAGCAGGGGCCCCAGGGGGCTCAGACGCGGCCACAGAGAATGGTCGAGGCCAGTCCCTGCTCACCCGGAGGCCCTCCCCCGCGCCCGCGCCCGCGCCCCACTCCGGCCCTGGGAGGGTCTGGCTGGAGCGGAGATGACCAGCAATGGTCCGGGGTCTCCTGGGATGTTCAGTGTTGAAACCAGAAAAGTTCCTGAACCAGTTCGGAGGGGCCCCCTGCTTGAGACCCGAGGGCCAGCGGCCCCGGGCAGGGTGGGGTTTGGGGGTCGCTCCCTGTTCCCGCCGCCCCTCCCCCAGGCCCGCCGATCCCCGGGCCTGAGGACCCGGCCGGGACCCCGCGCACAAGGCAGCCCTGTAACCAGAGCTGTCGAATCGCGCCGCGCGGCCTGCGGACGCGTCCCGGGAGGGAGGCCGGCACCTGCGGAGGACGTGCCTGGCAGCCGCCGCGAGAACAGCCCGTCCTGGGGGGGCCGGGGCGGGGCGAGCGAGCGGAGCGCGGGAACTCGGTGCGGGAGGAAGGTTCTGGCGCAGGCGCTGGGCCCCCGCCAAGGCGCCGGAAAGCCTCCCCCTGCTCGGGCGCGGAGCCGGCCTCCGCCTGTCGCTGGGGGCTGGCTGGTTAATCTGTAACTCCCCACACCCTCGGGGCCTCCAGGGCCCCTCGTAGGAGGAGAGGGGAGGCCCAGGGCCGGGGGCCTTCCAGGGAGTCTCACCACGTCTGTCCAGGGCCCTCAGGAAGGACCACCGCCCCCCCCCCAGGGTCATGCGGGCACCCCTCGAATGCTGGGGGGGGCCGTGTTGGTCGAGGCAGCGAGGGCTTTTCCCTGGTGGGGTGCAGGGGGACAGGTCGAGCCCTGCACAGGGGCAGGCAGATGGGCTTGGCAGGAGCGCGGTCACCCCCGGAGGGGGGCGTGCCAGAGGGGTCAGCCGCCCGGGGCAGGGCTGCGCGGGCCCCGATGCCCAGCCCTGGCTCCGGGACTTGGGGGGCTGTCGGGAGGTTAACCCTGGGACCCTGGACTCCCTTCGCCCTGCCGCCGCGCCCGCCCGCGGGGGGCTCAGGGCTGGGGGGAGACATGGGTCTGCCCCCGCGGAGTGCTGGGTGGGCTCGGGCACATCCTCTCCGAGCCTCGGGTTCCTGCCTCACAAAACGGGCATCGACGCGCCCCCCTCCGCGGGCTCTTGGGAGGGTTCGCGAGGCCGGGAGCACGGCCACGCGGGGCAGGCGTGGGGTGGCTGACGCCGCCTCGGTTTGCGTTACCCCTCCGGCCCCTCGGTGGGCGCCGCCCTGGCCAGCGCCAGCGAGGCTGCCGGAGGGGCGCAGACACGGACGCCCCCGCAGGGTGCGGGGAGCACTGGAGGGGTCCGCCCCGCCACGCAGGCTGCCCCAGTGGGTTTCCAGAGCGGCTCCGCGGAGCTCGGTGGGGGGAGGAGGGAGGGCTGGGCGGCCGCGAGGCGCTGCTGCAGCCGTCGGACACCAGGGGGCAGCATGGGGCCGGAGACGGGCGGCCTGACTCCGGCCAGAATCCGCGAAACGGGGCCTCAGCCTCCGGAGCTGTGAAAGGAGTCCGGATATCCAGCCCGCGCGGGCAGAGCCAAACCCCACCAGGGGCTGGGTGTGGGCTCACGGTCTTGACCACTGTAAGCCACAGATTACTGGTCTTCCCGAACCTCCGTTTCCCCATCTCAGAACTGCCCACGCCCGGCTCAGGAGTGCACCTCCAGTGCCAGGGGACACACAAAACCAGCGTTTCCTTTGCACCCGGTCGCCATGGGGCGGGCGCGCGGAGGGCGCTGGCCGGTCACCCTGCTCTGCATGGTCCCACAGGGCTCCCCCGCCCTGGGGCTCTGCTGTCCCAGGCGTCCTTCCCCGGCTCCCCACTGGCTGGCTGCTCAGAGCTGAGAGGGCTGCGTGGCTGGTGTGAGCGCCGGCCTGCGCGGAGCAGAGCCCCTCTGCTCGCATTTGCGGCTGAGACCGGAGGCCTGCCTGCGAGCTCGGAGGAAAAGGGCGGCCGGGTGAATGGATGTGTGACCACTCGGCTGGATGGGGTCAGAAGCACGAACGTGCGTGCAAGAGGCCAGCAGGGCGGCGGGTGCTTCTGACACCCCCAGGAGGGCTCCCCCACCCCCGGGCACGCAGGAGTTGGGGGCGCTGCGGCAGGCAGCTGGGGGGCAGTCCTGGCTGGTCCTGGGGACCAGCTGTTCGCAGCAACACGTACATTGTTTCTTGTGCTTCCTTGCTTCCTTCGGAAATATTTTTAATTACAAACGTGGAGCTCGGTTGTTGCATCCACACACAACACAGATGTTGGCCCGCTCGGCCCCTTGGGGGGGGAGAAGGGGCCTCTGGCTCCCAGCCCCCAGCCCCCAGCCCCACGCTGTCCTCAGCCAGCTCTGTCCCCGGTGGGGGAGGGCGGGGCCCAGCCCCGGTCCGGGGATCCGGAGCTCAGTGAGCCGGTGGGTACCCTTCCTGATCACGTTCAGGGTCACAGACTCAGAGAAGGCCGCCTCTCTGCTCAGAAGGGAGGTGGTCCCGTGGCCCCCGGAGACACAGAGGACGAAGCCGGGAAGCTGGGGGAGGGTCTGGCCTAAGCCTTGCTCCTTCCCGGCTGTGGGGCCCCGCAGCTACTTTCCGGTAAAACAGGTGAGGCCCGGCCACGGCCGCGCTTCGTACGTGAGGCATGTGGGAATGCGTCACTCCCAGTCCTTGGAGGCAGGGCTCGGTGTCACACGCTGCTGGGCTTTTCGCCGGGGGGCAGGGGGGGGGGTCCTGGGGCCCACCTGCCGGAAGCAGCTGGCAGTCGCGGAGGAGGGTTCGAGGGGGGGCGGTCAGTGGTCCCCAGCCCACCAGCACGTGTGGGCCTTGCTTTCTCCAGGAAGGGAGAGGACCTGGAGGACGACGGGCCTGGGCTGGTGGCGGGCCAGGACACCCTGACCTCTCAGGCCATGCTGGGGGCTGTGTGCTTCCGTGTGTTGTGGTCGCTGCCTGCCGTGGCCCTGAGCATGGGCTGGGAAGGCCCTGCCTCCTCCTGTCCCCAGGCCAGGTGACGTCAGAGGCCCATGGGCCCGGGGAGCCGGCCGTGGTCAAGCTGTGGTCAGTTTCTCCTGTTTTTCCCGAAGACAGAAAAACAGCGGCGCCCGTGCTTGTAAACACAGTGCACAGAAAATAAAGAAATCAACACCCCAAGTCCCCTTCGTTTCTGCTTTCGACAGCCCCTAGGGGGACCCCGCCTGTCCCTCCCCCGGGTCGGTGCCCTCTCCTGCTTGCCCCCCTCGCTTCAAGCCTCGCCTCCCCCAGCCCCCCTGCCGCACAGCACACAGCCACACGCGTTGCCGGCGTCCTATCCAGGTGTGCTGGACGCCGCCTGCCGCCCCGGCAGCCGCAGGCTGGTTGGGGCTGGGCTGGCCCCTGGCAGAAAGGGGCTGAGGGCTCGGGGCTCCTCGGGTCCTTGGCTCTCGGCCCCAGGACAGGCCGGGCCGAAGGGACGGCAGCAGGAAGTCAAGGGCCTCCGTGGCCCAGTGTGGTGGGCACAGTCGCCGGGGAGGGCCGGGGGCTTGACCGAGGAGCGAGATGTCGGGGAGAGGGCTGGGGGCCCCGGCAGGCACTCCCCCCTCTCTGGGTCAGCCTCCCCCACCCCTTTGGGTGGCATGCCCCTTCATTCTTAGGGGTGTCTTTCCCCAACAACCAACAATATTTTCCGGGTGCGCCTGAGGGGGTGCCGCCCCCCAGTATGAAAGTGGAGAGGTGCAGCTCATGTAGCAGAGCAGGGTCCCACCGGGGGCGCAGGGGTCTCCAGGTGACAGGGGACCAGGCTGGCACAGAGGATTAGCAAAGCCAGTCAAAGCCCACCCCCTCGGAGGAGCCTCCAGGGCCTCCTGCAGCACCCCACCCTGCTGCCAGCCCGAGCCGTTGTCCTACGTGGCCCCAAGCAGTCCGGAATGTCTCGGGCCAGGCCTGAGGGTGCGGGTGGACAGTGACATGACACAGGCATAGCCCAGGACGGGCTGGGCAGGGCTGGGCAGGGCTGGGCAGGGCGGGGAGGGCCCCCAGCGCCCAAGGCTTCAGACTGGGGCCCCAGGGGGAGGAGGTCCAGAGCTCAAGGTGTCCCACACTTGGCCGCCGCTGCGGTGAAAGAGGGGAGCTGACCCCCTCCCTCTGGCCCCCGTCTTCCCGCTCCAGAGCTTCAGGGCCAGCAGGTGTGTTAGGTCTCCAGGTGCGCGGAGCCCCGTCGGAGACGCAGACCCGGGCGCAGCGGGCCGCGCGGGGGGCAGCCGGAGACCCCAGCCCGCTCCAGCCAGGGGCGAGCTGGCTGCGGCGGGGTAAAGCCCCGTCAGCTGGCGCGGGAAGCCCAGTGGCGAGAGCTGGCGGCGGGTTGAGGACCCTCAAGGGGTCGAGTCGGTCCTGGCCCGACGCCGGGCCGGCCGGGGACCGCCGCTCGCCGCGCCAGGGAGGGCGCGCCGGCCGAGGGGGGGCGCTCGAGTCACTGCTGCCGCGCAGCCCCCGCGGGCAGACAAAGGAGCCAACGGGGGGCGGGGGAAGTGGGGCGAGGGGGCGGGGCGCCGCGGTGTCACGTTACCGCCCGCAGCGCCCTTTAACTCCGGCCCCGCCCCTCGAGCCCGCTCCCCGCTCCCGCGCCCCGCCAATCCGCCCGCTCGCCCCGCCCGCCCCGGGTGGGTGTGTGCTCGCGGCCAATGGGCGGCGGGCGGGGGCCGGGCCGCGGGCCGAGTGGGGGGAGCGGCGCGGGCCAATCGAGGCCGTGTTGTTGAAACTGAAAATACTACTTTATGCTAATCGCGGCGGGGCCCGCGAGCTGTGGGCGTGGGACCCTCGGGTATAAAGGGGCGCGCGAGGTCTGGGCGTTCCACAGCCAAGTGCTCTGCGCTCGGTGGGTGCCAACCAGGCCAAAGCCACCCGAGCGAGCGAGGACAGGCATCGAGGGGGCGCGGCCGCCGGTCGTACCAGAGAGCGAGCGAGACTCAGGAGCCGTCCACGGCCCGACAGCCAGGTAGCCGCCGCGCCCGCCGCGACCCTTTGCAAATGCAGACTCCGACTGCGCGGGGTCTCCCTTGCGCCCGGCCTTCGCCCTCCTCTTCTCCTTCTCCTTCTCCTCCTCCTCCTCCTCTCCTCTCTCCTCTCCCGCGCCCCGGGGCCGTGAGGCCCCTGGCCATGTCCGACGTGTATCTCTGCAGCGAATTGGCAATGGAGCGCCTTGTCTCCCGCCGCGCCTATCCCCAGATAGCGCGCAGCAGCGCCTGCCGTAGCCTCTTCGGGCCGGTGGACCACGAGGAGCTGAGCCGCGAGCTGCAGATGCGCCTCGCGGAGCTGAATGCCGAGGACCAGCGCCGCTGGGACTACAACTTCCAGCAGGACGTGCCTCTGCGGGGCCCCGGGCGCCTGCAGTGGACGGAGGTGGACAGCGAGTCCGTGCCCGCCTTCTACCGCGAGACGGTGCAGGTGGGGCGCTGCCGCCTGTTCCTGCCGCCCCGTCCCCGCCCGGAAGGCGCGGGTGCTAACCCGCCCCCCGCGCCGCCGGCTGACGAGCCCCTCGACGGCCTGGAGGAGGCGCCGGCGTCGCCCGGCAGCGGCGCGGCCGTGGCTCCGGCCCCGGCCCCCGCCGCGGCGCCGCCAGAGAGCGCTGAGCAGGAGGCGGGACCGCCGCCGCGCAACCAGGAGCCCCTGGCTGAGCCGCTGCACTCAGGGATCTCGGGGCGCCCCGCGGCGGGCACTGCGGCCACCGCCGCCGCTGCAGCCACCCCAGCGGCCGCTGCCACCACTGCGGCCCCCGCCGCCGCCGCCGGAGGCGCCGGAGGTGCTGGGATCAAGAAGCTGCCGGGGCCTCTGATCTCTGGTGAGTCCCGCTCAGCCCAGCCCCGCCCCAGCCCGGTCCGGCCTTGCTTTGTCCAGCTGGCCGTGCTCCCCGGCCCTTGGGGGCCTCGGTGGGTTCCCGCCTCCTCCCGTGGCATTAAAGGGCCGGCTGCGCGAAGGGCGCGGCTGTGCCGGCCCGCGGTCCCCGCCCTGTTGTTGTGCTCCCCGGCCGCTCGCTAGGGCGAGCTCTGGCCCTCTCCGAGCGCGCGGTCCCCTCCCCAGCCACGGGAGTCCCTCCCCGGGCGTGGCGATCGCGGCGAGGAGGGGGTTAAGTGCGCGCGGCGGCCCCGGGGGGCTTGGCCGCGGGACTCGGGGAAATGCTTACACAGCACATCGCGCGGCGGCGTAAACAAAGCTGACCCGCCGCGGACCTTGGGGCGGGCGGGGGACGGCGCCCCCACTCCGGCCCCCTCTTAGGCTCCCTGGCCCTCCCCGCCCTGACCCACAGCGCGCGCTGTCGCCGCAGATTTCTTTGCCAAGCGCAAGAGATCTGCTCCGGAGGCCAAGCCCAACGAGGTGCCCGCGGGATGCAACGCTCCTGGCGGCGCCCCCGCCGTGGGCTCCCCGGAGCAAACCCCGCGCAAGCGTCTGCGATGAGGTGAGTGCGGCGGCGGCGGGGGGCGCGGGGAGGGGTGCGCGGGGTCCTCTGGGTCGCTGGCGTCTCCCGCCCACCTCACCGTGCCCGTCTCCCCGTCTCTCGCAGCCTCAAACCCAAAGAGCCCCGAGGGGACCCGCTGGGCAGCGGACAGGAGAAGAGCGCTGGGCCTCGTCGGCTGGGACCGTCCATGTAGCAGCAACCGGCGGCAGCTGTCATCGGCAGCGTTCGGTTTTGTGTTTAAAGTTTGAAAACTGTGCAATGTATTAATAACTCTTTTATATCTAAATGTATTCTGCACGGAGAGTACACTGGTCCCAAGGTGTAAAGCTTTAAGAGTCATTTATATAAAATGTTTAATCTCTGCTGAAACTCAGTGCAAAAAAAAAATGAAAAAAAGAAAAAAAAAGGATAAAAGCATGTATATTTGTACAAAAAGTTTAAAAAAAAAAAGTATACTAACTTATATTTTCTATTTATGTCGAGGCGTGGGCCGCTCTGCCACGCGATAGCTCGGTTATTGGTTCTGCCAAAGGCGTTTCTCGCCCGCACCTGGTTACCCACAAAATGTAAATTTATTTTTGTAGCGGACTCTGGGGGGGTCGCTCACAAGCCGTAGCTGCCTGCCTGCCGCACTAGCCCACCTAGCTTTTGCAGTCTCTTCGCGCTTTCGCTCTGTCTCTTATTATTAGGGTTACTTTCAACTTGAAGACGACTCTGTTAAAAATGGTTCCCGAGCCGACTGCACCACTGCCCCGGCCCCTCGTCCGCCGGGTTTGAAATAAAGAGGCCAACGAATGCTGCAACTCAGCCCCCGTGTGTGCTTGTGCTGACTCGGGCTCCCCCCCCCCGCGACCCCCCCAAGCTAGGGAGATAGATTCCCACCCAGGGGCAGCCCCAGAGAGAGGGGGCCGGTCTCCAGGCAGGCTGGCTGGCGCCCGCCTGCTGCAGGCTCCTAATTTAGGGATGAGCGGCCCCGCCCGGCTCTGCGGTCGTTGTGCACACACACTCAACACACACACACACTCACACACACACACACAGGTGCGGGGTGCGCCCCCTCCCTCCAAGGCAACCGCCACACCCAGCTGCCCTGTCCTGAGCCCGCGTGGGCCTCAGATGGGCACCCGCAGGGGCTGCTCCGTCGCAGACCCCCCTCCTGACTTTGGTCACCCCGGGGACCCACCCACACAAAGCGGAGCCCCAGCTGCTCCCGGGTTTGCAGAGACCCCTGGAGGGTTCCCGGCCTGTTGGCCCTGCGCTGGGGGAGGGGCGGCCCACAGGCCTGCTGGGCGGGGGGTGGGGAGCACACGGGGGAGGTGGTGGGCTCTCTTGGGACTTCGGTGAAAGAACTCCAGGCTGCGTCCACCCTCGGACTTGGGGACCTTGGGCACCCACTGGCTGTCTCGTTTCAAAGCTCTCCCTCTCGGTCACAAAGGAGAGGCACTTAAAAAAAAATAGCTGACCTATAAACCTCTGAAAATTACGGCTTACAATGGCAAGGGTGAGGGGAAATAGCAGAACACGGAGGGCTGGCGGCCTTTCTGCCGGTGCCGAGAGAAGCGGAGGACTCGTGTACTTCTGGTGACCAGTTTGGGGGCCGATGTCCCCCCACGGTCAGGGACAAAGGCTGGGCTCCACTGTCGCTTTGGGGGACACACATGGCCTTGCAGTTAACCCACCCCAACCGCCTAAGATGGTGTGGCCGAGAGGCCCAGCTGCGGCCAGATGCTGAGGCGGCTCGCCCCTTCCCCCCACCCACCATGAGAGCGGGGCCCCCGCCCCCTCCAGCTCCGCATCAGCCCGGTCGCCCCGGAATGCGGAATCGGATGGCGCAGACCTGACTCAGGCCCGAGCCTCTGCGTGGGGAGCGGGCCTGCCCTGCCCCCCAGGGTACACCCCACCCCCCAGTTACAAAGTGTTCCTGGTGACAGAACCCGGAGGGGTGTGCGCCCTGCAGTCCCCAAGCACAATGGCCGCAGAGCCTTCCGCCTTCAGGCGGGGCGGCCGGATCCTGCCTGCTCTGTGGCTCCCAGCTCTGGCCCCCAGGCCGGGACCCGGGGGTGGCGTGCCTCAAAGGGGGGCTTGCTCTGCAGCACCGTGAGCGAGGGCTGCGTGGCTGAAGGCGACCACCGTGTCCTTTCACGGGCGGGTTTCTTCCTGGGGCTCGAGCTGACATGGGGGACCCAGAGGTCGCCCTGCGGGGAAAGAAAACTGGGTGGTGGGTCTCCCGTGCGACTCTGGGCACAAGTGGTCCAGGCAAGCCCTCCTTTCCCTCCGTGGGCACACACAGCGGGGGTCCGCCGCCTGTCATGTTGGAGCCCCCCTGCACCGGGGACCCGTGGTGAGGAGAATAATGACAGTGACCGTGCAGCCATGACAAGGAGCTGTGAGGGTGCCCAGCGCTGGGCCCTTGCTCTGTGCCGGGAGAGAGCTGAGCACAGTCCATGTTCAGTGAGGTCCTGCTGGACATGGGACCCCACCTCGGTCCCCGCTTGTTTAAGGAGGAAACTGAGGCAGGGAGTGGCCTGAGAAAGGCTGAGCGGCTGCCCTGGGGGTGGGGGGCAAGGGATGCTGGCCTGGAGCTGCCGGGCTCTGCTGCCTGAAGCCCCTTGCAGGGTGGGCCGGGGGGGGGGGGAGCAGAGCCAGGCCCCTGGGAGCGGAGGCCGGTGGGCAGGCCCGGCACACGGGGTGGGCTGCAGGGAGAGGCCGCTTCCTGGGGACCCAGCCAGAAAGGCAAACTGTGGAGCCTGTGACCTGTGGGCCAGTGAAGCAGGGACGGCCGGGCAGAGGCCAAGGAGGGGCTGCCCCGGGCAGTGGTGGGCCAGGTGCTGGGCCCAGGTGTGCACGGGCCAGACAGGGCCCAGCACTGAGTGAGGGCAAAGGCCTCGGGGGCACCCCTGTGGGGCGGGGGTGCTGCTGGGCATCTCCCCGAGGGTCGGGTCCTCTGGACCCCCGTCTGGCCTGGCCTGAGGTGGGTGTGGGGCCTGCACGTGGCCTGGACAATCGTCACCGACAGGGTGCCTGGTCGGTGAGCCTGTTGGGCTCCCCGCCCCCACCCTCTGCTGCCGGCCTCCCGGACCCGCCGGGTCTGCCGGGCTGGGGCCAAAGGGCGGGTTTTATCTGCAGGCAGTGGGGGGCCCCGGGGGCCGAGGCTGCCAGGGGGCGGGGACGTGGGGGCTGGTGATGGGCTCCTGCAGCCACCAGTGTGGCAAACACCCGGTTGCGTCCAGCGCGCTGGCCACTGCTTCGGGCACCAGAGACCCAGCCGGGAACCAGAGGGACACAGCTCCCGGCCCATGGCAGCCGCCCCTGCCGCGGCAGATGACAGAACAAGGCCCGCTCAGCGAGGGCCGGGGGCGGGCGTGAGCGCAGGCCAGGCCAGGAAGCCCCCCCACCCCCGGACCCCCAGGCACAGCCAAGCTTGGCTGAGGTGGGGCTGGGGCGTGTGAGGCTGAAACAGGAGATCGGCTCAGGCCTCGGGAGCAGCGGGTGCAAAGGCCCTGAGGCCTGTGGCATTCCAGCGGGCGGGGGCTGGAGCGGGGCCGTGAGGTACACTGGGAGGACGACCTGGCAGGGTTCTCGCATGGCCCGGGGGTGGGGTGGGGGGTGGGAGTGCCCCTGAGGAGTCTGTTTACCTGTAAGCACGAATGGGGGCTGTTCTCCGGGCCGGAGCAGCGAGATCCTGCCCAGGGAACCGGAGAGCAAAGGGTCAAAGCCCCTCTTTTGGCCGCCCCCCCGGACCTCCCCGCTGAGCCAGGCCCTGCAGGCCCCAAGACACACGTTCAGTGTCCGCAGGAGTCCTGCCCGCCAGGTTCCGACGCTCCCCACTAGGGTGCCGGGCGGGGACAGCGGCTCAGAGGTGCAGGGTGGGTGGCTGGGGGTCACTCACGGGCAAAACACCAGCCCCACAGCCCAGCCGCCCTCCCCGGTGCTGTCTGGAGGGGACTGTTTCTTAAAAAAAAAACAAAAATAAAATCAGATCCACGGTTAACTCAAGTCTACAGGATTCCCTCGTGGCGCTGTGTGTTCCGTGGGCGGGGACGGGGGAGCTGGGTCGGACGAGGGAGTGCGCTGACCTCTGTGGTGACCCGCCACGGTGGCCGCACCCTGCACCCCACTGGTGGGAGGGAGAGGGCTGGTCCCAGACCCTGGTGTGCAAGCTTTTCCCCCGGGCACGCCACACCGACCACCAGTTTTCAGTGAAGTTAAGGGGAGAGGAGGCCCATTCGGATTCAGGCGCCAGGAGGACAAGTGCCCTGAGCAGTGAGCGGGGGACGGTGGCAGCTTTCCCTCAGGGCCCGGCTGTGACCTGGCTGGGGGTTGGGGCCCGTCCAGTGGGCTCCAAGCCGGTGGCCCCGGTGCCCACGGGTCTGCTGCCGGCCCTGCGGAGGCGGCCACAGCTCCTGCCCGAGGCTGTCGGCCTCGGCCTCGGGGCTCGCTGAGGCTGCGGACGTGCGGTCGGCGTGACGCAGGCCCCTGCCGGGCAGAAGCTGCACACGCTGGGGTGTGGTGTCCCTTCACGGTGACCCCAGCGAGCGGGTGACGGGGCCCAGCCTCGGGGGCAGGGTGGGGCTGTCCCCTGGGATGGGGCGGGCGCCCAGGGAGCTCTGCGTGTGGCTGTGAGTCAGGGGGGTGGGGGGGGGTGTTTGTCACGCAGCATGGAGTCCAGGACGCTGACACAGACGTTTTCTCCAAAGACCCCAGCTCACCGGGGGTGGGCGGGTGGGTGGGTGGGCGTCCTGCAAACTGGGGCACACGTCCAGGTCAGGGGGACTCCTCTGTGATGCAGCACCAGCAACCCCCAGGCGCTGAACCCGGGGGCCCGCTAAGGGGCTGGGGACCTGGTCCTGCCGGGTTTCTGGTGGCCTCCTGTCTGCTGTCGTCGTCACATGGGCTCTCCAAGGTGCCCAGTGGGCAGGGTGGGGAGCGCAGGGGCCGGGGAGTGTGTGGGGCGGCGAGCATTTCCCGAGGGGCTGGCGTGCCGTGACCCTGACCTCAGACACACCGCTGGGGTGGTGGCCATTTGTCCCTCCCACCCCAGGGTGAGTCATCCCCAAAGCAAGAGCAGCGTGACAGGCGGCCGGCGACTGAAGTCCCATGAGTCCCTGCCCCTCTCCTTCGCCTGTCACCGTGCTGACGGGCCGGCTGTCCGGGGCTCTGGCTGTGGCAGCGAGGATTGGGCACCAGGCGAGGCCTGGCCCGGCTAAGTGAGCCGCAGGGCGAGGCAGGGCTGCCGGCGGCAGCTGAGGCTCAGCCAGGATTTCTCCGGGACCTGCTCCCCAGTGAGCAGAGCCACACCCTCCCATCGGCACCCTGCCTCCGGGGACCGTGGGGGGCTCGGGGACAAAGCCCGGGCCCTGGCCTTGAACACACAGCTCTGAGGACCCCTCCCAGTTCCAGGACCCCCGGGGGACGGGCCGAGGCCTGTGTCCCGTCTGCACTGCCGCCCAGCTGCCCCCCTCCCCTGCCTGCGCGGCGACGCTGGGAGTCAGGAACGTTGGTGGTGGTGGGGAGCTCGGCCCCACCTGCCAGGGGCGGTCAGGGCGGTTGGGTGCAGGCGGGGGCAGCCTTCCCAGCTGGCCCACGCCCGGTGGAACCAACCAGCGCCAGCTGGGGCCTCGGCCCCTTCCCTGAGACTTCTCCATGGCTGCTTGGGCTTCCTCCCGGCATGGCGGCTGCGTCCCCAGCGGGCTGCGAGGTCTCTAACCGCCCAGCCTGGGAAGGGAAGGCGCCAGCAGCCGCAGCCCCCTCCCTCTAAGCAGGCGCTCTGCCGAGCCTGCCCGCGTCCAAGGCAGGGGGTCCGGTCCGGCTTCCCCAGAGAGCGTGGGGGCCTCCGGCCACGCAGCCTTCTGGGCGGTGCCCGGGGCTGACCCAGCGTGTCCCAGGGGCTCGCCTGCAGGCCCCACCGAGCAACTGCTCCCCGAGTTAAAACCAAGCTTGTTTCCCTTAGCGTGGATTTCCAGGAACACACAGAAAGAGAGGCCACAGAGCGCTCCTGGCGTCTGAACGGGCCGAGGGCCAGGAAGGGCCTTTTGCTCCGACAGCAGAGCGGGGTCCTGGGAGAGGCAGAGCGGTGGGCGTGTGCTCGGGGCTCGGGGACCCCTCCTCCCCCGGCCACGGAGCCGGCGCCATGGCAACGCCCAATAAGGGCCCCAGCCCGCTCTGCCTTCCTCTGTGTATGTTGTAATACACAACATGCACGCGCATGGACAGATACATAATTTCTGTTTCTGTTAACTTTGTAGCTGTTTTTATGTTTTTCTCGGCAACAGCAATAGTATCACTTGTATCTCCTTTAGAGATATCCCAAAGCCAGCGGAGCAGAGCCGAGCCAGGGCCCCAGGCGCCCATGGTGTCTCCTGAGCCCGTCCGTCCGTCTGTTCCCCTCTCCCCACGGTTATTATTTATGTTTACTTTACTGCACTTATTGTTTTTAAAGTGACCTCAGGCCCCTGCTCCTCCCACGGGCAGGCCCATCCTCGCCACCAGAGTGGGCGTCACTCTGGAAGGTGCCCCAGGGCCCCACCTCCGGGGCGGCAGGTCCGGGGAGCCCCCACCCCCCGTTACTCCAGGAGACCGCCGCTCGCTTCCAGGCCAGGCCCTGTGCTTTGTCTGAAACCACACGAAACTGTGGCCGTCTGCCCGCCCGCCACTGCCACGCTGAGTTTCACGGGAGACGCCGCCCCGCTCCCGTTGCTCACCCACCCCCTGGGGGCCTTGCTTCCTTCTGGCAGCGCGGTGGCACGCCCCATGTGATGGACGGTCCCCACAGGGAGAGGACACCCCACGTGTACCCCGGAATCTGGGCTGGTCCGCATGTCACCGCTTCTCTGAACCTCTCTTGAGCCATCGGTCCCCTTAGTGGCAGGGGCAGCGGTGATAAGAAGGCTGCTGTCCCCCAGGCAGACCGTCACAGCGGGGGACTGACCGCCGTGGGGGCACATGGGGTCTCCCCTGTGGTCTGTCTGTCTGTGAGCACACAGTACCCCCTGTTCCTGGGAACTGGCACCCGCCCTCAGCTGCTTCCTGGGTGTGATGGTCAGGGGCTGCACCCAGAGTCCACCTCGGGTGGGGGTGAGGCTGTCCTCGGGGCTCCTGGGGGCCCGTGGGCAGGGCCTCGGGCCGGGCTGGCTGACTCATGCTGATGTGGCCGACACGGGGGGGGGATTGTGCCAGCTCCACCTCTTGGGGTGCCATTTGGAGCAGGGACGGGGGGTGTCCTCCTGGCTGTCTCCCATTCAAGACTTCCCTCTGTGCTGGGGCCCGGCACCCACTGCCCCCGAGGTCCGTCCATGGGGAGGGAAGCAAAGCGTGAGTCCCCTCCCCTCTCTGAGCCTCAGTTTCCCCTCTCAGAGAGTGGTCCACCGGGAGCCTCTGAGGGCCTGTTTAGCTCCCATGTTCTTTCGAGCCCAGGGAGCCACCCGTGGCTTACAACCTGCCCCTCACAGCCCCTCTGCTCCGGGGCCAGTCGGGCCCCGAGACCGTCCTGCACGGGGGCTTGGACGGCCTGAGCCGGCAGGTCGGAGGGAGCAGCCAGGACAATGGCCAGGGTCTCTCTCCTCTGTCCCCCGTGTAGACCGTCCCCCGCCGGCCACCGTGCTCCTGCGTGGGGAGGCCCCTCGGCGACCTGCCACACGCCCCGGGGGGCAGTGGCTGGGTCTGGGTGCTGTCTCAGCTCCTGCGGGTGCCCAGAGCCGCCCTGCGCCTGGGGTGGGTGGGGGGTGGGGAGGAGAGGGAGCGAGCGCGAGAGGGGGAGCGTCGAGAGGGCTTGTTTGTCCCCCCCACCGCTCCGTTTTCCTTCCAGCGCCTCACCTCGGGGTTCGCTCTCCTTCTGTACCTGCCACGGCGGGGGTGGGGGGCTCCTGGAGCCAGGTTTGGGGGGCAGCCCCACCCCCTGCCCTGCCGGGCTCCCACGCTTGCCGGGGAGGCTTCTGCGTGCTCAGGCAGCCAGAGGCCCTGTGGCCCGTGGCCCCCTCATGCTGCACCCAGCTCGCCCTACGGGGGGGGGGGCGGGGGGCCGAAGGCACAGAACCGGACAGAACCGGCCTGCCCCAAGGGGCGGGGGGGGAGTGGGGGAGCACGGGGTCCTGGGGAAGCGGGTCTCTGCGAGTTGCCTCGGGGAGACGGACCCCTGGTGAGAAAGAAGCCGTTCTTGGGAAACTCGAGCAGGGCCGGCCGGAGCTGCCCCCTCGGGGGCCTGGGAAGACGGTGGGGCAGGTGGGAGGAAATTGAGTTGGCTGGGCCACTGCACAGACAGGGACCGTCCGGGCGGGGCACCCGGGCGGGGACAGCCCGCGCAGCCTGGCTGGTGGGAGGCTCTGGGGGTCAGAAATGCCCGGGCAGGAAATGAGATGAACTTGCAAGAGACATCAAAGGAAGTGGGAAGGCATTCTTCTCCCGTGTCAGGGGAGGAGAGGGAGCAGGAAATGCGGGCCCTTCATTAGGGCACGGAGGGGCGATGAGAGAGAGCGCCAGCTACTTCAAGATGATTAAAATCCAGAGCCGGGGAGAGCGGGGGTGGGGGTGGGGTGAGGTGGGGGTGGGAGGCCCAGGGGGCAGGCCTGGGGCTGGCCAGGTGGGCCCCTCTGTGGGCCCGGGGGCAGCGTGCAGCGGCCTGACCCTCCCCGCCAGCCCCCCCGGGACCAGGGACGCTGCGTGGGTCGGGGCGCACCGTGCACAGGCCTGGCCTCGCCGAGGACCTGGGAACTGGATGCAGGCCTTTTCCTGGAAGGAAACTGCACGGCCCAACCCGAGTGCCAGCACCCGGAGGCTCCCGAGAGCGGTGCGGTGCCAAGGACACACCCAGGAGTCGCAGCTCCGCTCCCTGCCTGCAGACACGGCCAGGATGTCCGGCCGGCGGAGGGAGGGGGGGCCGCCCTCGGCGGAAGAAGCTGGCCTCGGCACCCTCGTCCAAGGCCCTGTCCCCGGGGGCGGGGGGGCCCCGCTCCAGCGCCCGCCTCCAGCTGGCGGTCAGGAGCAGGCCTGTGCCCCAAGGCCGGCCTTCCCCGTGCCTGGGCACACCCAGGCGGCTGCTGGGCACATCCCAGGTGGCACCACAGCCACCGCAGTGGCCCTGACCACTTCCCGCTCGCCTCAGCCACGGCCTCCTCCCACCCCCGAGGGAGGTCTGCCGCCCCAAGGGTGTTTGGGGTGGCGTCTGGGGAGAGGCAGAGCGTGTCCCGGCCGCAGGCCTCAGCTCAGCTTCTTCAGGGGGTGGGGGGTGGGAAGCGCGGGACCCCCAGGCCTGGCAACCAGGACTGGCGGGGGAGGGCGTGGGCCCCTGCTTTCAAGGGCCAGCAGGTCCCCACCTGGGCCAGGGCTTCGGTTTAGCAAAACGGGCCTCGCAGCAGCAGCAGCAGCAGCCCTGGGGGGCGGCCGCTGGGTTGTTTTTCCCGGGCCCTGGGGGAGCGGCGGGGGGCTCGGTGCTCCCAGGAGGCTGCTGCCCCGATACCCAACGTTACAAACAGCCGCAACGCTAACAACAAAAGCCCAAGAATCTGGGTCAAAGGCTAAGCCAGAGAGAGCACCGCTGGGTGCGTGGGTGCCTGGGCGTCCTGCAGGACAGACGGCGGGAGGGTGCCGGCCTTCCGAGGGGACAGCGCCGAGGGCGCAAGACCGAGGAGGCCGGCCCGGAGCAGGGCGCTGCGCGGGGGCGAGAGGGACCGCGCCGCGGTGCCAGGCTGCCCTGCGGGACTGACGGCGGTGCGCAGCGGCCCGGGGCAGAAGCCTCCCCCGCCGGCCGCGGCCGCGCTGGGCTCGCCGGTCCGCGGGGAGGGGCGGGGAGGCAGCTGGACGCGGCGGCGATTTATGGGCCTTTCAGGGGAGCAGGTGCCTCCTCGGGCCGCCCATTGTCTCGCCGGCCGCACAATGGGCCGCAGCAGCCGCAGTGCCGGCCCCCGCCGCGGCCCGCACGGGCGCGAGGGCCCGAGGCGGCGCGGGGCCTCCGTCCGCCGTGCGCCCGTCGGCGCGTGCGCCCCGCGCTCCCTGCGCGCCCTCCGCGGGGAGCAGACCCAGCGGCACGCTTGGGGTCCGTCCCTGCGCGCGACCCGCCCCCCGGCCCGCCGGTTTCCCGCCCCGCGGCGGTGCGCCCGCGGGCGGCCGTGGCGCCTGCGCCTCCTGCGCTGTCGGGCGCCCGGCTCTGCCCGGCTGGCACGGCCCGCGCCGCGGCGTCCGGGGCGAACACACAGTGGCCCATTCTTCCCGGCTCCGCGCAACCATATGGCAAATCCGCGGCGACCCAGCAGCCCCCGCTCACTCAGGCGCAGAGTGTCCCGCAACAGGCGGACAATAACAACTCTGTTCGCCTCCATTGTGGATGCGGACGGGGGAGGGGAAAAATCATTTAACTCCGAGAGATAGCCGGCTAATTACCAACCATATGTGAGCCCCGATTCAAAGCCGCGCCGGGCAGTTCATTCTGAACCCGGCGACTTTATTATCAGCATAGAGGACAGATGTCCCGACGGCCCTCGCATCACAGGAAATCGTGTTGGGCAGTTCTTGAAATGTCCGGGGAGCTCTTTAAATATTAAAGACCCGGCCCGGCGCATGGGCTGGGCCAGGGCCCTCGGGGAGCCCTCCCGGGGTCCAGGAGTGGGACTCAGCACCGGGGGTTGTGGCAGACGCGGCCCAGCCGTCCCTGCTGGCCCAGGGAGAAGTCGCCCCTCCCCCACCCGCTTCCTGGGTGCCCGGGCAGGAGGCGCAGAGGGAACCCGCACAGGCACGGGTGTTGCGTTGCGTCTTCTGGTGCCTGCCAGGGCCGTGGAGACGCCACTCTGCCCTGATGGAAGGCTCTGGAAGCAGCCGTTGGGGTGTCTGGCCGCACAGGCCGGGCCTGAGGCTGGCTAAGTGGGGCCGCAGCGGGTCTCCAGAGTTGGAGTTTACAGAACGAATGAGCGAATGAATGAATGAATGAGCTGGTGGGAGCCGACTGGGTGGGGTGGGGTGGGGGAGGCCTGGGGAGGGGGCCGGCGGGGCAGGAGGCCTCCCCCGATTTCTGCACCGGCAGAGACCGCCTGGCCGGGAGCCGCGGCTCTTTGAGGAAGGAGAAAGAAAGCTCGTTAGGGAGCGAGGGAGAGAGAGAGAGAGAGAGAGAGAAAATCTCTCTCTGTTTTCCAGGCCATGCAATTATGTTCCAGCTTTTTCTCCTTGTTATTCTTTTAAGCCAAATGTCTGAATAAAAGGATTATTCCCCACCTCCCCCCCAGGCCCGTGGGGGCCACGGCCAGCCAGATTAGCCGCTGCCCGTGGCTTCCGCGCCGCTTCTAGGAGGAGAAGTGAGGTCAGCTGCCATTCAACGGCCGCCGCAGCGTACATATTTGACGATTTAAACATCGGAATCAAAGCGGGGCAGGGGGATTTGCAGCTCTGCCTGGCGCGGGGCCGGTCCCGGCGCCCACAATGGGGCCGGTGCACTCGGGGTGAGTCGTCCCCCTGCGGGCGGGAGGGCGGGTGCCGCACAAAGGCACCGGGGGTCTCCCTGTTGTCGCCTCTGCTTTGCTGGGTGCTGCCGTTTTCTGTCCTTCCCCCCCTTCTCCAAGCCAGGAGGGCGTCCTTGGGAACGTGCTGACGGCCTTTGGTTTCGAGGACACGAAGGGACATGGAAAAAATGTCCCTGAAACGCGCCCTCCGAGGCCTCCCTGGCACCGAGGCAGAGCTCAGGGGGACGTGTGCTGGTGGGACGCAGACTCGGGGGGCTCCCGGTGCCATGGGCATGGGCTGCTCAGCCGACTCCCGCAGGTCTGGACGGGGCCCTTCTCGAAGCCCCAGAGCCAGAGCCAGGCCCTGGTCCCCACGGTCCCTGCTCTGCAGGGCGCCCGGCCTTGCCAGCCGCCCCCAAACGCCCTCTGTCCCCACTTTGCACGAGGGCACAAGCCACCCCATCTGCCCGTGGCTTTCTCTCTCTTGGCTCAGGAAGACGGCATTTTGGGGGGCTCCCCCTGCTCACCGTGGGCCCCTGGGTGTGGGGACCGCGCTGTGCCATGACGGTGCCGGGAGGTGGCTCAGGGCGCTGGGGCAGAGAGGCCTGGGTGCCGCCGTGGATGGGGGTAGGCCGCCCCATAGGCCTGGGTGAGGTCTCTGTCCACCCCGGGTCCGGGCAGGACGGGCACGCTCCCCTCCGTCAGGCGGGGGCGGGTGGGACGCTGGCGTCCGGTTGGCGGGGGCTGCTCTCATCGAGGGCCGCCCACGGGAGCGTAAACCACAATCCCCATCTCCGTCTCGGAGGCCGGGGGTCACGGGGCTGCTCCTCCCGAGGCCTCCCTCCTGGGCGTGCCGACGGCCGTCCCCTCCGTGTCCCTGCACCGTTGTCCCTGCGTGTGCGTCTGCGTCCTGACCACCTCTTACAAGAACACGCCCACCCGTACGACTTCGTTTCAACTTCATTGCCTCTGCAAACACCCTCGGTCCAACGAGGCCACGTTCGGAAGCACCAGGCTTGAGGATTCCCACACGGGTGGGCTTCAGGGAGACCCAGTTCCACCCTTCACCACGCCGGGCTTCCGGGTGGGGTCGGCTGCAGGGCCCCCCGGGGTCCCTCCCTGGGCCTGGCTGGGAGTGAGGGTGCAGGCAGGGCCTCGGGGCCTGCTTCCAAGGCTGGGGTCGGCTTGGGGACAGAGGCTCATGACTGATTCAGGCCCCAGGGCCTCCCACGCTTCAGGGAGGCCCCCAGCGGCGTCTCGGGACCCCTGCCCACCCCCGACAGTCTGGGATGGTCTGGGGGAACGGGAGTCTGGAGCCGGGTGCCGTCTCAGGCCCAGCCCCCCATGCACCCTGGGAATGGAGGCTCAGGCCCCCTGAGAACCTGGGGTGCAGAGGGGGAAGGGTGGCTAGGGCCACTCCGAGGGCTCAAGTCCTGAGCCAAGGCCCCATGGGGCCACTCTGCCAAGCCCTGTGCCCCCGAATTGTCTGCCCTCCCTGCTGTCTCTGGGGCCTGACCAGCTTTCCTCTCCTTTCTCTCTCTCTCTCACATTTCTGCTTTTCCTTCTCACCCCCCAGCATACCCCTAAACCCAAATAATAGCCCGGCGGTGGGGGCTGAGGCTGAGACCCCGTGCAGGGTGACCTGGGGCCGGAGCCCCGCCTCCCACGCCGTGACTCAGGCGGGGGCTGGAGTCTTGGCTGGTCTGAGCTGACCGGCCTGGTGGACAGAGTGAGAAGGAGCTAACACACATGGCCGAAAAAACACTCCAGGCATTTAGAAAATGTCACATAATTGCAAAATAATAACAATAACAACAATATACTTTGGAATTTTGCTGGAGCAGAGAGGAGGCCGGAGCAGAATGCGGCCTGGGGGCTGTGACTGAGGAGCCCCCCGGACCCCAGCTCGGACCCCGGCTTGGACCCTGAGTGGCGGCCAGTGGCGGCAGCCTCACTGTTCCCTCAGGTCACATGGTCAGCCGACCAACGGTGCTTTTTGTACATTGTCGTCCCCAGGTGAAAACAGCCTTGTAGTTCCTCCCGAGTGTAGAAGTATCATCCACTCATTGTAAAAAAAAAAAAAAAAGCAAGCAATACAGAAATGGATAAAAAAAGAACGTTCGTTCTGGCCGGGTTCCTCAGTGGGTTGAAGCGTCGTCTGGTACGCCGGAAGGTTCCGGGTTCCACCCCCGGTCAGGGCGCGTGGCGGTGACAACGGGTCCTCGTCCGAGGTTCCCTCTCCGTCCCTCGCTCTCCGAACTCGCCGAAACGAGTCCTCAGGTGAGGATGAAAAAAAAGACGAAAAACGAAACAAACAAATGAAAAGAATGGAAAAGTTCTGACAGATTCTTTGGTCCAGAGACGAGGGGGGTGGCAGTCTGGGGTTCAGCACAATGGTGCGGCCTGTGTTACGTTTCGGGTCTGAAGTGCACACTCAGTGTGTATGTTAAAGCATTAGAACAGACACGCATACACACACGCGTGTGCACGTGTCCGTGTGTTGTTTTAACTTCAAACAACTGGACCGGGAGGAGAGGTGCACGGCCCGCCCCTGCAGCGCCGCACGCCCGTGAGGAAGGGCCGTGCCCTCCCAGGGTTGGGTGTAGGGGCCGCTGCTGCTGGAAGGGGCCGTGCGAGTGGAGGGGGGAGCCAGTAGGCCCCCTGGGGAAGCTGCCCACGAGCACAGAGCGGGTGGTGGCCGCCGCCCCTGGACTGCCCGCAGGCGGAGGGGGTTCAGCTAGCTGCCCCGGGGGCGGGGGGAGGTGGAGGTCTCTGCAGTGACCGCGGCGGGCCCGGGCCGAACCCTGTTTTTGTCGCTCGGGCTGTGTTGATGCCGTTTGAACTGCTTCCTGGAAGGAAAGGCGAGGGGCGGCCGGTGGGGGGCTGCTCTTATTCATTTCCACACCGAGGGGAAGCGGCCTCCATCCCGTGACCATGGAGACTCCCACGGTGCTTCCTGGCTGTGCGTCCCCCAGCCGCCGTCCCCTGCCCGTGGTCGGCCACCAGGTCGGCGCAGATCCAGGGCCAGCAAGGCCGGGTGTCGGGGTCGGCGGGGCCCTCTGGTCCTGGCCTGGGCGTTGGCCGCAGTGCAAGCCCCCTGGGGCCCCCGGGACGGGCACCGAGGCCAGCAGGGTGCCCGCCAGCCTGGGAGCCAGGGGACCAGGGCTCCGGCCCATCAGGCCACCACCCAGCAATCGATGGACCTGCAGGCGTCTCGGGGGAGGAGCAGGCAGGGGGGTGGGGAGGGTGCTCCAGGCAGGGGGCTGCATCCCAGTGCCCAGCCTGGGCTGGTGGCAGCTGGACCGCTGCACCAGGCGGGCCGACCTCAGACCCGGCTGAAGGCTGTCCTCCGTCTGAGCAGTTCTCAAAGACACCGCACCATCCAAGGACAAGCGGGTCTGTTTGTGACAGACCCTCGGCCCGAGTTCTGTGTCTGCACAGTTTTCGGGCCTGGGGTTGGGGGAGCCGGCCCACACCCCCCCCCAAGGCACAGGGCTTTCAAGTTTGCTGGAACACTGAAGGTCTCAGGGAGACCTTCCCCACGATTCCCCCACTGGCTGATTCCTTCACTCCTCCACCCCCATTCACTGGTTCCTACCGGACCCCAAGGCCAGTCCTGCCGCTGGCCCTGCCTCCTCCTGCACCCTGTGTGGTCAGGCCTGAGCAGCGGGGGGTGCGGATCCCAGGGGAACCCTGGCAGGCAGAGAATGCCCCCTCCTTGGGGCCAGAGGCTGGGTGCCGGGGTCCTCGGCTGCTGTAGACAGATAGCGCTGGAGGCTGGGACCGGCCCACTGCCCCGCCGGCCGCCTGGGCGTCCTTGTCTGGCTCGGAACTGGCATTCTGGCTGTTTCCGGCGGCTCCATGCCCACCAGGCCTCACCGGGCCACCCCCCAGAGCCGCCAGGGCTGGGGTCCTGGCCTGGGCAGGGGTCCCGGGGCCACCCATCCCGGCTTGGTCCCTCTGCTCCCTCTCTGGCAGCCCCCACCACACCGCACACGTCTGTTTGGAGAAGAAAGCGACCAATTTGTTTTCATTCAGAATCACTTAAGATCCCATTTTGGAGAAATGAAAAGAGAAAAGTGTGCTTCCCGAGCCTGGCCCGCTGGGTGCCCGCTCGTGCCCAGCGGCGCGCCGGGGGGTTGGGGGGGTGCCGGCCGGCGCCCCTCCCCTCGGCCCTCCCTGCCCCCACCAGGGCCGCAGCCCGGGGTCCCAGGGCGGCCTGCGGGCGCGGCGGTGGCCGGGCTCAGCTCATCTGCATGAAGCGCACACTCGAGGCCCATCTGCAAAGGCGCAATTAAACGCCGGGGGGGGGGGGGGGGGGGCGGAGGGGGCTTCTGAAATTAGCATTTCCGCGGCCATCTGGCGCGAGGAGCAGGCGCGGCCGGACAAAGGGCGCCGGGCGCGGGGAGAGGCGAGTGTGCCGCCGCATTGACCTGCAAATGAGGCTTTGTCAGCACATTAAAGCTGGCCGGACCCCCGACCCGGTCCGCCCTTGCCAGCGCGACCCTCGGCCCCTGCGGCCCAGGCCGGCCGCCCGGGCGCCCGGAGGCCTGGGCTCCGCTCTGCTGTGCGGGATGCGGGCTGGCCGGCAGGACAAGGGCCTCCGAGGCCGGGGGCTATCGAGCCTCTACCCAGGCCGCTGGTCCTTCCCCTGGGGCTGGCCTTCGAACCCCTGGGTGTGGGCCCCGCCGCCCCAGCCTTTTACTGCCCCACGCACTTCCTGGGCAAGGCTGCCGACACTCGCCCCCTGGGCTGCTTGTGCACGTGGTGACCAGCCGGCCCTGGATCTGGAGGCTCTTCGGCCCCTCGCTTATGACCGGGCCCTCCCCAAAGTCCGAGTGGGTGAGGGCGGCATTTGAGGCCCTCCACGGCTCCTCAGGGGGTGGACCCAGGGCCGAGGTCTCTGGAGGTGGGAGTGGGACTGGGGGCCCCCGAGACCGACGCCTGGGCCACTTCAGCAGCGTTGCTCAGACCTCAGACACCCCCAAAGGCCCGGGGGCACAGCCCGAGGCGTGGAGGGTGCACATGGCCGCCTCCGGGCCTCACTTTCCCCGGGTGGACCAGTAGGGGTCTCGGCGATCCTGTTCAGCCTGACGTCCCTCCTGGTCGCTGTCCCTCCTCCCCTTTCATCACCAGGTCCTGGCGCACCTGAAGGGGCCGTGTGTGGCCCGAGGGGACCCTGACCCAGCCGGACAGAGCTGGTCAGGGGCTAAGTCCGGAATGGGGCGGAGGGAGGTGAAGGGGCGAGGGTGACCGTTGCTCGTCTTGGGGTCGGCCGGGTCGGGGGCTGGGATTCTGCCGAGGGCTGCTGGAGACGGGGGCCGGCCCTGGGTCCCAAGGCTGCGCTGGGCGGAGCGGGGACTTGCGGGGCCCTCAGATGTCATCCCTGCGGCAGGAGCCGGAGTGCTAACACCACCTGGAAGGCTATGATGCCCCGGCACCCAGTGGGCTGCTCCGGGCCGTTTCTCTGGGACGATAATGCGCTCTCAGAGACCCCCAGCTGGCCAAGCGGCCAACGCACTCTAGTGAAGAGTGGGCTGCCACCCGATTTTCTGGGAAATTGGGGGCCCGGGGACCAGCGTTTGACACTGAACCCCTTGGACAGGTGTGCTCGATGGGGTGGGGCGGGCACGCAGGCCCCCCCGCCCCCCAGCAGCCGGCCCCATGTGCGATGCCTCGAAGGGCAAAGCGGGGACAGCCGTGACCACAGGCACGCTGGGCCTTTGTTTGGGCCGGTGCCAGAGTCTCCCCGCACCCTCGGGCACGGCCCCCGAGGGGCGGGGCTTGGGGAGCCCAGGAAACGCCGGGCCCCAGGCTGCCTTCTACACGTGCCCACGGCGGCAGGCTGGCCGGGCCTTCGGGGCGGGCACGCAGTGGGGTGGACCTCGGGGGCTCCCGCGGGCGCCCCCTCTGTCCTCCACGGTCCTCGGCGGGATCGCCGCTCCTCCCGGGTTTCCATCCCTGCTTCCCACGCTGGCCCGGGGCTGATCGCCGTGCCTCCCAGCCCCAGGATGCTCCTTTCAGCCCGACCAGCCGACCGGCCGGGCAGAAAAGCTGAGTGACGGGCAGCCCGGCTGGCCTTTGGCGAGCCCTGGGCCAGGCTGAGTGCCGGCTGGAGCCTTATGCTCCAGAATGCGCACGGGCCGCCCCAGGAGCAGCCCAGGGCCCGGCTGGGGAGCCCGGCTGTGCCCCACACTGCTGTGTGGGTCGGCACGGCCCGGAGGCCGCCTCCTCTCCCCTGCCTGTCCCGCCGTCCTCTTACCTGGCCCACGCGCAGGACCCCGGCAGGGGACAGAGCTGCAGACCTGCTGGCAGGGAGGTGGCCTCCTCTGGCCTGGGGGTCCAGCCCGGCCGGCCTGGGGCCTGCCCCCAAGGACCTGCCGTGGGGTCCAGGATGCTGCGGCGGTGCTCACGTGCAGAGGCCAGGGCTGGGGCTGGGCGTGGGGGTGGGTGACGAGGGACAGACAGCCCAGAAGGACCGTCTGGGGCTGCTGGTGGCCTCAGGACCCCAACTCTCTCTGGGTGTCCCCGGCAAGGTGCCGACAAGGGGAGGGGTGGGCGCCTTCTGTCCTCAATGCAACTCACATCTCACCTGGCCTCCGGGATTGTCCCCTCCGCGGGCCCCCAGGAAGTGGGTCCAGGGCTGGAGGCTGCCCTGCTGTCCCCTGCCCTCCGACCCCCACCCTCTGCCCCCCAGGCTCCCTGGCCCACCTGCCTCCCCACAGGCTGCAGCATGGTCCCAGCCTTGGCTTCCGGCCGCTCACTCAGAGGGGGCCCTGGGTGGGCGGGGACAGCCTGGGTGGGAGACACACCAGTTGGCTGCCCCTCGAGACGTGAGCAAGGCCTGACGTGTGCTGGGCCTGGGTGGGGGGACCGTTTACCTGACGCTTGGCTCAGACAGACCCCCGGAGCTGCCTGCTGTCTGTGGGGCCCTGTCCTCACGGTCCCCACTGTCCCCACCCACCAACACGCCTGTCCCGGGCCCCCAGCGCGGGGCCCATCCCAGCCCTCTGTTCTGGGCTGTGGCCCCCGGGCATGGTCCCGGGCAGCACTGGCTCCAGGAGGCCAGTGCCCAGGCATGGGGGCGGTGCAGTGTGGGGGGGCCCAGGTGGGCAGGCGGCTGCCGGGCCAGGCCGGGCAGCTCCGGCGGGGGCTGAATGGGCGCTCTGTCCTCGTGCCCGTGGCTGTCATCTGCCGCCGGGATTCGGTTTCCTGGAAGCCGGTGCGGCTGCAGGTGGATTCCGCGAGGCTGGGTGACCCCGGAGCCTGGAGCCCCGGTGTCTCCGAGCCAGGCAGGGGCCGGGGGTGGGGTGGGGGGGGGAGACAATGAGGCCTTTCCTCAGGGAGGGGTGGGGGACAGGGCTGAGCTGGCAGTGGGGACGCGGTCTGCCTGCGCCCTCGGGCCTCGGCCGGCTGGCAGGGAGCAGGGCGGCTGGGGCCCCGGTGCCAGGCCTTGGCAGGACTCTCGGGAGGCCGGCCAGCCGGGCGCCGGTAACCGAAGCCGCTTGGACGCACGCAGGGTTTTGTGGAGAATTTTCGGGGCACGGCTCTGCTGGCTTCACCTGGAGGCTGGTGGCGGGGGTGGGGGGGGGTGGGGAGGGAGGAGCGTGTCGGCGGGTGCCAGGGAACCGCACCGCCCGCCCGCTGGCCTCGTGCCGCCCACGGCAGCTCGGCCCCCTGCAGCTCGGCCCCCTGCCCCCACTGCTCACTGGGAGTGGGGGAGGAGCTCTGGGGGGGGTGAGGGGGTGAGGGGGCAGGGAGTCAGAGCCAGAGCGGGGGGGTCCCCGTGTCTGTCCTTGGCAGCGTTTCCTGCTGACTCACTCACTTGCCCGTTCGTCCTGCCCACCTGGGTGCATCCACCTGGTGGCCCCGGGTGCGGTGGGCCGGGTTGGAGGGGGTGGCTGGGCCTTGGAGCCCGAGAGGAGCTATCCTCTGAGCTGTGGCTGTGCCCCTCCCGCCCCCCGATGCTGCCAGTCTGCAGGTCTCCCTGGGGCACCGGAGCCAGCCTGCTCCGAGGGCGACCAGGGGCAGAGTTGGCGCTTCCGGGCGCACGCGGCTGCGGGAGAGTGGTCCGGCTCCATGGCGGGTGTGGGTGTGCCCATTCGGCCCTCGGCGACCCCACCCTGGACACGAGTGAATGTCCCTTTGTGGGGGGGGCTGGTCACGGTCCCACAGGTGCACGGAGGGGCTCCCCGGAGACGGTGAGGACAGGAAGCCCCCTTGGGCAGGGTCCTCTGGCCCAGGGAGGGGAAGCCCGGCTCCGAGGGCCACCGGCCGCCGTGCGCCACAGCCCATGCCCTGCACACGGGACTGGACCCTGGGGTGCTGCTCACTGGGGCTGCTGGAGACCCCAGGTGGGTGTGGGGGACATGGGAAGGGCCTGCCCTTCCACAGCCCCTGGAGTGGGTTGTCGGGCAACAGACCACGAGGGCGTTTTTAAATCTGCGCCTTGAAAAAGACCAGTGGACGCCCTGGCTGGTGTGGCTCAGTGGATTGAGTGAGGGCTGCGAACCAAAGGGTTACTGGTTCAACTCCCAGTCAGGGCACATGCCTGGGTTGCGGGCCATGTCCCCAGTGCGGGCCACTGGACAGGCAACCACAGACTGATGTTTCTCCTCCTCTCTTTCTCCCTCCCCCTCTCTCTAAAAATAAAGAAATAAAAGAAAATATATAAACAAAGAAAAAGACCAGTCGCCGGGAGCGGATCAGTGGGCCCAGTGGGGCTCTGACGTGCGGGGACTCCTGGGAGCGTGGGCCTGCGTGGCCGGCCGCCGCGGGGCCCTCCGGAAGGTCCCCCTGCTGTGCTGCCTAGCTCCACGGCAGCCCCTCCCACCCACGTGGGGGGCGGACGAGGGCCGGTCTGCTTTGGATAGGTGGGCAGGCTGGCACAGAGGCACGTGGGCTCCCTGGCTTCAGAGGCTCTGAACCCCGCTCCCCCACAGCGTGGCTCCCTAGGCCTCCGAGTCCACCCCCGTACATGGGGTTCTCAGGGGCTGCGCTGTGGAGGCTTGGGGGGACGTCTCTCAGACTTCTTTTAGGAGTGGTGGGAGGGAACCTCCTCTCCACGTGACCTGTCCCCGGAACCGGGCGGTGCTGGTCACCCCGGGCCCTCAGGGGACGAGGCAGCGGTCCCCCGAGGAGGCCCGGAGAGGAGGCCGGCCTGGCTTCGTTCGGGGTGGAAGGGCGGGAGTGGGACTGGGCCCTGGAGACCCCCCCCCTCCCCGTCCCCCCGCCACTCCCGGGGCCGCCAGTCAAGTGGAAGGCCCCAGCCGATTGTCCGAGCCTTCTCTCCTCTCCAAAGCCCTTTTGACGCGGTGCCGGGGCCGACGGGCGGGGATTCGATGAAGACCCTTTGAAATGACTTGAGGGCAGGACGCCCCCTCCCGACGGCCCCTTCTCTGGAAAGCCGCTCTGTCGAAAGCCCTCGTCCCAGGAGAAGCCCGGGTCCCCAGGGCCCGCCCAGGCCCCAGCCCGTCCACAGTCCACAGTCTGCAGCCGGGGCCTCCGCTCCTCCGTCCGCACCCGGGCCGCGGCCCCTCCCAGCACGAGCCTCCCCTGCCCTGGCCAGGCCGATCCATCTCCGACTGTCACTCCCATTGTCTACTTGGGCCGAGGGGCTGAGGCTGGGGCTTCTCTGGAGGGGCTGCGGGCACAGTAGGGGCGCGGGCTCCCGTGCGCCCTCCTGAGAGCTCTCCGGCAGATCCTCTGGCCCCGGAGTGTATGTGTGTGTGTGGGGTGCACGGAGAGGGGGCGGGGCTGCCACAGGGTGTCCTGTGACTGGCGGCGGCTCTGACACCAGGGTGCCTTGGCCTGACTATAGGCTCTTCCCCATGGACCCTGGGCCACGGCCGGTTTCCGGGGAGGCCTCTGGAGCACGGCGAGGGGACTAGAGGGGCCCCCATCCCATCCGGCCACTCGTGCTGGGCCGGGCGCTGGCCACTCCCCGTTCGACGGTGATTTGCCACGGGGCCCGGCCTGCGTCGCTGCCTCCGTAAAGACGTGTGGCTGGTCTCAGTAGGGAGCAGCTAACACACACGTCCTTCCCTCCGTGCACGCGCTGTCCCCGGCGCTCGGGCCGTGGGGCTGCAGTGCCTCTTCGGTCCGGTCTTCTCCTGCGCTCAGCACCCTGGCCACAGCTTCTCAAGTTGGGGTGCAATGGCCAACGGAGGCTCGGGGGGAGGGGTGAGGCCATGCCGCTGCGGTGTCAGGGCCGGAAGGAGAGGCACCCGGGCTCCTCCCTCTGGTTCGTGTGTCGAGGGACAAAGCTAGGAAACCACCCAGGTCCGCGGGTTCGGTGGGTCGGATCGGCGGTCAGACCCCGGAGTTTTCTGAGTGGCTGGGCCCGCGGCAGCCTGGCTGGAGCCGGTGGGCCCCCCCCAGCCCTCGCTGCAGCGGGGAGACGTCCTGGTTTCCGGGTCTGCGTGGCTGCGTGGCCGCATGGCCCGGCAAAGTGGCTGTGTTCACGCCGCCTGGGAATCTGTGGCGTCCTCTCCTCCGGCGGGGCCTCGTGGCCGCAGGGCCCAGGCCCAGAGGGTCAGACCTTTGTTTCAGCCGGCCCTCCCCTCCCTGCACCCCACCCCCTCCCGGCCCCAGCCCCAGCCCCGAGGAGTCTCCTCCAGGCTCCCCCACCCTCGGGAGTCCCGCTTCTTCTCAGAGATGTTTCCAGTTCCAATTCCCACAAACGGGGGCCGCATCGGGCCGGCCCTGCCCTGGGCCTCGGTTTCCCCATTCACCCCAGGCCTCTCTGCTGTGAGCACCACCCTCCCCTCAGGACAACCTGGGATCCCCACCACTCCAAGCCCCCGGCACCCCCTTGCCTTGCGTTTGCCAAGGCCGCCCGCTTCCCGGGGCCTCGGCCGCAGGAAGGTGAGGCTGCGGTGGCATCTGTCCAGGTGGCCCGTGTCTCCCGCTTTGAAGTTGCTCAGAAAGAGAGGCTTTCACTGAACACGGTGTGTGTGTGTGTGGGGGGGGCTGGGGAAGGGGGCGCCCGGGCAGGTGGAGGTCCCCGTGGTATTCAAGAGACAGGATTTCCACTCGGCCTCAGCCGCACCCCTCCTGCAAACCTGCCCCCACCCCCAGGAAGCGGCAGCGGGTGCACTGGGCCTGTGAGGGCCACCGGGAAGAACCCCCCTCTCAGCCACCTGGGCGCCCACAGGCAGGCCTGCTTGGGCCGAGTGAGGGGTCCCGCTGCCCGGAAGATAGCAACCTGAGTTGGGAAATGGTGGGGGACGGGGGGCGCGGTTCAGGGGTTGACGCACAGAGCCACCACTCCGGATGCCGTGGGGTGGGCACTGGGACAGTCTGGTCACCCTCGGGTGTCCAGGAGGCCTGCCCAGGCCGAGCTCCCCCTCCCCCACCTTCCTCTTGGCTTGAGGGAGTGCCGTGGGAAGGGCAGGGAGGCCCCAGGCAGCCCCCCCGTACAGATGGTGCCTCCCGGGGTGGGGTGGGGGGGTCAGATGACAGACCAGGCCGAGGTCTCAGAGAGACCCTCTGAGACAGAGGGGGCTGGGCCAGCCTGGGCCCTTGCTGCCGCCACACAGCAGGTGCCCAGGCCCTGGGCCGGCCAGGGCTGGGGACAGGCCTCAGAGGCTTGGGCCCCAGGCAGGCTGGTGGGCCCCGCCCCACAGCTGGTCAGGAGCCCACCTTTAGAGAGGACCCCCTCAGGCCAGTGTCCCCGGCGAGGGCCCAGAGCCCCGCCCGGCTCTGCCCAGGCCTGCTCTGCGAGGCTGGCAGCTGCCCCGACCCCGCGGCAGGTGGAGAGGCAGCAGCTGGCTGGCGAGGTCGGGGGTCACTGCCCAGGGCTCGTCTGCTGCCCGGCTGGCCCAGGGGCCCCTTCGGCCTGTCCGCTGAGCCTCCCATGCACCCTGGGGTGGGGAAGGGCCTGTGTGGGGGCCTCCCCACACTCAGAGGCCCTCAGGGCCGAAGCTCCGTCCAGCTCCGGCCACCCAAGCCTGCTTTGGGCCTCGGCTGCCCAGCGGCCTGGCAGAGGCCGGCCCAGTCCCCACAGCTCCCAAGGGGCCGGGGTGCAGGGGGCAGAGCCTGGACGAAGCCAGCGAGCTGGGAAGGGACCCCACACCAGGACAACCGGCAGGGCCCGGAGCGGCACAGGGACCCCCCCGGCAGAGGGATGCTGGCTCCGGCTGTGTGGGGGGCTGGCTGTCTGGGGGCCCTGCCCACACCTGCCTGTGCCACCCCCACCTCTGCCCCAGCTGAACACCCCCCAGAGGGCACCGGGTGGACCCGCCCAGAGGGCATCGCCTCGGGGTGCCCTGCCCCGGCCCAGTAGCCTCCTCCTGAACTCTCATTTTGTCCCTCAATTCAACTGGCACTTCCTGAGCACCCCGTGGGGCCAGGCCCTGTGTCCAGCGCTCCTAGGCTCTGGCTTCGCCCGGGGCCTCAAAGTCCCGGCCCCGTCCCTCCCCCGGCGGTGGCCTGGCGGCATGGCTTCCGACCCCAGCCTCAGGGCAGGGGGGCTGCCTGCCCAACGGGCCTGAGCCGGGAGGGGATGCACCTGCTGGCAGCGCGGGGCTGACCCAGGGTGCCGGGAGAAGCCCTGGGGGTCTGCCCGGCCGGGACACAGGGGGTGGGCTGAGCCGGCGAGGGCGCGGGAGCGGCCTGCTCCGGGTGTGGAGGCTCCCCCCGGCTCTGAGAGGGCCCCTGGGGGCGAGGCTGGGTGCGGGGGGAGGGCACCGGGGGTGGCCCTAGGGGGCCCTGCGGGCCCAGCAGGGGTGTGCAGAGGAGGGAGAGCCCAGGACCCAGGCCTATCCCAGCCACTGCCTTTAGTAAGCACCTGCTGTGTACCGACCCGGGCCATCAGCTTCTCGCCCCACCCGCCTTCAAGGGTCACTGTGGCTGCTCCGTGTTCACGGACAGGGCAGAGGCGGGACGTGTGGGCCCGCCCGGCCCGTCCTCTCCCGGGCACAGGCCCAAAGGCCCAGGGCCAGCCTGGGTCGGGCGGGCACCAGCCTCAGAGGCCAGCCCCGGGCCAAGCCCAGTGTCCGAGAGGTGCTACTCGCCTGCCTGGGGTCCGGGGGTCAGGCTCCTGGATAGGGGTGTGGGCCTGGGGGAGCAGCGGGGGCCCTGGGGAGCGGGCAGCCTCCCGGCCGCCCCCGCCCTGTCCCTCAGCAGGTGCTCCCAGCACACATCGGGCCCCGAGGACCTCACTAAGGGACCCCAATTTGGAGACAAAGGCCGGGCGCTTCGGACGGATACTCAGGGACATTGTCCGCCCGAGCAGCCGGGCGGGCCCACAAAGGGGCGGGGGAGGGGCCGCGAGCGCCCGGCCTGCACATGCCTCCGTTGCCCGGGCGACGGCCCTCTCCCGGAGAGGTCTGCCGGGCCATTGTCCGGGGCACACAGGACGTGTCACACACCAGATGGCCGTGTGCTGTCGAAGTCAGCTATCGGGGGGCAGAGTGAAGGAATGCGGCCGGCGCGGCGGCGGCCCGGGGCGCCATCTGCTCCTCAGACCGCGGGCACCGGGCGGGCACGGAGCGCCCGGCCGGCCGGGCCCAGCCTCCGCGGCGGGCTTTAATTAGCTAATTCTATAATTGGGCTTTATTTCAGGTAAATTGCATTTCACACCCGAGAGGGCCGCCATGGCCCGGCCCGGAGGGAAGCGCTCGGCACTCGGGGCGCAGTCGATGGCACGGGCGCCGGCGCGGGGCCGGGTGCGGGGGAGCTCGCCGCCCCTCACCGGGCCACGCCGGGTTCCTGTGCCGCCGCTGGGGCCGGGCCTGGGGCTCCGCGAGGGGCCCCGCTCCCCAGCCAGCCGCTTCCTGGGGTTTCTGCAAATATTTACCCAACAAGGAAACAACAGCTTTGGCCTTTCCAGTAATTGTTGCTCCCGCCCCTCCCCCGTGGTGGTGCGGGCCGGGGAGGCCCCCGGCCTGCCTCGCCCACTCCCCCTCCCCGCCCTGGCCGGGCACTGGCCAGACCCCAAGGCGGGCGCAGGGCTGGGCTCGGGGAGCCCCTGGGGGGCTCGGCAGCGTGGGACCCAGGCCCTCCCCTCCCACGGGGGCTGAGCTGCCGCTCCACACGGAAACGTGGATCCCCACCGTGCCCTGTGTGCCCCCAACAGCCCGTTCTCGAACGCTCAGAGGCCCCCTTGCGATCTGGGGTCTGGGAACTGGGGTGGGCTCCAGGAGCGGGAGGAGAGGGTGGAGTACAGTCAGGAGATGTGCCCACTGGGTCCCTCGCCCCGCCGCCCTGGCTGAGCGAGCGCACCTGTGAGCCGGAGTGCAGCCTGGGGGGAGGGGCGCCTCGGAGTGCGCTGGGATGCCTACGGGGCACAGTGGGGGCGGGGCGGGGCCCACCTGGCATGTGTCCAGCCTGCTGGGAGCTGGACAGGCTTGAGGGAACGTGCTGTTACTGAGGGGAAACTGAGGCCTAGAGGGGCCCTGGAGTTTGGGCCGCCCCGGGAGCCCACTGCCATGAGGGTTCGGCCTGTGCACCTCGAGCTCCTGTAGGGGCCTGGACGGGCCCCACTCTCACGGAGGGGGGGCTCGTGGGTCCTCGGACGGGGCCAGCCCGGCCTGGGGGGCACAGACAGAGAGGCCCCTGTGTGTCCCCTAAGGTGGCTGCCCACGGTGTGGACTGGAGGCCCAGCACCTGCAGCCCAAGCAGGCAAGGCCCTGGACCCAGCGCGAGGCCCTGAAGAGGTGCCCACCTCTCCCCAGGGCCCCCCCAGGGGGACAACCCCAGGCCACTGGGGCCCCAGTCGGGAGGGCCGCTGAGCTGCCCCACTGTGTTCAGCTGGGTCTTGCGGCCTCTCTGAGCTCCTGGACCCTGGGCCTGTTCCACAGCCGCCTGGGCATCGGCCTCCAAGGGGACTGCAGGATCCCGTCCACGAGGCTGGCCCGGGGCAGGAAGCTGGCCCAGGGGAGGCGTGGCCCGGGTGCCCATGGGAGCAGTGGGGGGTGGCGCAGGGGAGGACAGGGTGCTGTCCTGGCCACTCCACGTCCCCTGACCCCAGAAGTGAGGGTGGAGCTGGCGTGGGGGATGTGGGCAGGGAGGGTGGGGTCCCCCCAGCTCCGCCCCATCAGTTGTCTGGGGGCAGTGACCTCACCTGCTCACCCCTGTCCCCTGGAAGGGTCACCGGGCCTGGAGGGGCCTACCCAGGAGGGGCTCTCGGGCCGGGCTGCTGCAGGAGGGGGCTTTGAGCTGCGCTGTGGA
This sequence comes from Phyllostomus discolor, assembly GCF_004126475.2. NCBI lineage: Eukaryota > Metazoa > Chordata > Mammalia > Chiroptera > Phyllostomidae > Phyllostomus > Phyllostomus discolor. The sequence continues at coordinate 170,017,864 of NC_040908.2, forward strand.
CCGTGGGCACGATTTCCACAGATGCAAGATGGAAAGGGGGTGGGAAGAACATTCCAGCAAGAGCAGGGGCTCAGAGGGTGGGCCCTGTTTCTGGCCACCCTGTCTCTCCACTTGGCTCATGTGGGCAGAGCTGACCCAGTCCTGGGGGCAGGGACAGGAATGGCCTGGCCTCAGGGTGCTCCTGGGCCTCTGGGAGACCTGGTCCCAGAACCCTCTGGGGGCAGCAAGCTGGGGGCTCCTGGGCCACCTCCCCCAAGCTGGGCAGGCATGGATGAAGCCAGGGAGCTCCGGCGAGTCGGCCGGGGGCCGTGCCGAGGGAGGACAGGGCTGTCCCACAGGCGGGTCCTGCCCCCGAATCCAGGCGCGAGAGGTGTGGAGACCAGCCCGTGACTCCAGGTTTATTGGGAAAAGCCGGCACAGGAAAGAACCAGAATCACACCGTGCAACTCATTGAGACGCAGGTTCCAAATCACCGCGATTGCTCCGATTGCTGTGAGAAGCGGCACCGGGTGGGGGGAGCCACCATCTCGGGGAGGGACGTGTGTCCCTGTGTGCGTTTGTCCAGCTGCATGGGTGCGGGGTGGGGCCCCTCTTCTCTCCGGAACGCGCAGGAGAAGCTGCCAGTGCCAAGTCAGGGGGCCTGTCCACTCCCAGTCCACCGGGGGACACGCTGCTCCAGGGCAGCTCCCCAGGGGCAGCGGCGGCAGGTCCCTCCCGCTCGAAGCCGTGGCCTCAGCCACCACGTGGCCCCAGCCACCATGCCAGCATCTCTGGAGACAGGGGGTCAGGGCGTGAGCCCGTGGCCCTCTGGGCCGGACGCTTGGGCACCCTTAGTCTGGCACGGGCTGGGCCTGCCCTGCCCTGCCGGTCTGCTCCGGGTGCCCCTGGGTCCCGGCCGGGTTGTTCCTCGCCGTCCGCTCGGGACGCGCCGGGCCTGCTCGCGCCGGGCCTGCTTCCTGCCACACGGGGGATGGACCGAGGGCCAGCCTGCCCCCTGCCGCAGGGCCCCGACGCCATGCAAATTGAGAGGGGCTCCCTGCCCAGCCAGGTGCCCGTGCCCCCGGCCGGGAAGAGGCAGGCTCAGCACACCCCAGCCCAGCGCGGTCCGCAGGGCGTCTGGGCCCGCGGGTGCCCCTGCGGAGTGGGAGGTGGGGCAGGCCGGTGCGGTCCTCAGGGCTCCTCGTCGGGGTCCCTGTGCGACACGGTCAGCTGCTCGTAGGTGGGCAGGGCGTTGCTGGGCAGGAAGAACTCAGGGTGGACGGGGCCTCGGCAGGGCTGCACCCCGGGCCCCCCGCCTCCGCTGGGGGGCCGGCCGCCAGGGGGGCCACCCTGGTGCAAGGACAGCAGCTGGTGGAGCAGGTCCGTGATGAGTGCCAGCCGCTGGTCCAGCTGTGTCACCTGTGGGGACGAGAGCGGGGTGAGCCAGGCAGGGGCGCGGACAGCCCTCGGGCGCCTGTGCGTCCCTGCGAATGGGGGGTGGTGGTGCGTGGGCCTTGGCCACGTCTGTGTGTGGGGTGTGCATGTGCCTGTGGGCACACGGGACCCCTATGGAGTGTCTGTGAAGTACAGACACGTGGGGGGAGGGGCCCCTCTGTAGCCGGGGACAGTGGTCCAGCGTGAGCCAGGGCCTGGGGGGAGGCACAGCTGGATGGGGCCTGTGTACCCCGGGGGGTGGCTCTCCCTCCGGGTGCTCCATCCACGGCAGGTGAAGGACACATCGCCCACTGGTGTGGGCCCAACGGCTGGGACGCAGAGCTGCCTCAGGGCGGGTGTGCGTGGGGAGGCGGCTCCGCCAGTGGTGAGCGGCTGTGGCCATGGGTCCTCCGGCCCCTGGACACACACCTGGGCCCTGCTGCTGGCTGCGGCGCCCCTTCCCCAGGGCCAGGGGGAGCGAGGCGCTGGCCAGAGGGTGACCCCAGGAAGATGCTATGGGGGAAGGTCCCCAGGCGGACCCACCCTCTGCAGTGGGCATGACAGGGACAGCCCCCCTCCCTCCGTGGACACTGAGCCGGAGGGGGGGTGGCTGGGCAGGGAGGAGACGAGAGGAGGGAGCCCCGGCCATCCCTTCGTTGGGGACCCTGTGGCAGGTGGGGTAGGATGAGGCTGCAGCCCTGCCGCCTCCATGAGGGGGACTGTGCCCGTCCCCGGAGGCTGAGGCCCTGGCTTGCAGCAGGAGGGCGGGCACCAGGTCTGAGCCCCAGCTGTCCCAGGCCCGAGGACTGCGGCCCATCCGAGGCCTTATCACCCAGGCCGGAGGGGCCCAATGTCCAGCTCCCCAAGACGACGCTGAGGACGCAGCCCAGCCTGTGGAGGGAGGTGGGCAGGGCTTCTTGGGGGCCTGGGGCCAGGCGCTCAGCCCCCGACAGCTGGACGCCCGCCCCTGGATTGCTGCGGAGCTGTGTGGGGGCCACCGACCGAGGCCTAGACCCCGCCCCCCAGGAGGAGAAGGGCCTTGCCCAGGGTCACCAGCTGGGACCCCTGCAGCCTCTACCCCTAAGTTCCATCCTGGGGAGACGCAGGGCTAGGCCGGGAGGGGACAAAGGCGGGGGTCTAGGCTGGGCTCAGAAGGTGAGCAAGTGAGAGGGGTCGTGTGGGGGGCCACAGGTTCACACCAGAGCCCCACCCCTCTCCCTGGCTCCACACCCCGGGGACGTCCCCTGCAGCCGATGGCCCCTCAGCCCCACCGCCTACTCTTGCCCGGAGAGCCCCGAGGGGAGGGGTGGCTTAGGCTTTGGGCTCCCTGGGCCCCGCACGCCAGCCGCCTGGACCGAGGCCGGCCCGGCGGGGTTACCGTCGCTCAGCTGCGTGGGCCTCGGCCCGGAGCAGCAGTCGGGGCGGCACCAATGAACGCGCCACACGCGTTGCAGAAGGAAGTCCGTGGTCCCATCGGTTTCCCCTGCACGGCCCTTGAGCATCCGTCCGTGTCCCCAGACGTGTGAGTGGGTGTCTTTCTAGGGTGTTCTTGGGAAAGAGGGCGCGGCCCGGTGGTCAGGGTGCGGGGCGGGGGGTGGGGGGAGCTGCTTGGCGTGGCCGGAGAAGGGGCTGGGTCCTGGGCCAGCTCTGGGTCCGCCCCTCGTCACCCAGCCCCGGACCCCCTCCACTGTCCCCCTGCTCCCCCCCATTGGCTCCGGGCAGCAGCGGGCCTGAGCCATCTCGCCCCGCGGCATGCCCAGCTCCGAGTCGGGGAGAACTCGGTGAAGACCCCCTCTGAGCTCTGATCAGGAGATGAAATCCTCACCACGGCGGGCGGTGGTGACGGGGTTGGGGGGCCCTGTGAGCTGGGCCTCGTCTCCCCCAGCCAGTCGGCTCCCACCACAGGGCCTCCAGCCCCGCCCCTGCTCCTGCCCACCCACGGGAACACCTTCCCGGGCCGCCGTGGCCCCCGCCCTCACCTCGCCCACACGTCCGCACCAGTCTCGCTTCCCCTCACGGCCTGCCTGGGCTCCGGGCTCACCTGGCCCCTCACCTGTCCTTCAGCCAGAACTCGCCCCTCATCGCTGGCTTTTTTACCAGGTGTCCCCCAGCCCCCGAGGACGAAAGCCCGGTCACCGGAGTGCTCCCCCCTGCCCGCCCGGACACGAGCTGCGTCCTCCCCCCCGCTCCGTGTCTCTGTGAGGCCCACATGTGTGGAGTCACGTCCACGGCCTTCCCGAGGCTGCTCTGTGGGGACCTCCACGTGGACTTCAGGAAGGACACTTGGGACAGAGTATGAGGACATGGTCAGGGGTCTCAGGCTCACCGCCCCCTGGAAGGCACCCTGGGCTGTGGGGCTGGGATGCAGGGAGACCCTGGCCCGGGACGGGCCCCCTGGCAGGCCGCCTGGGCTCCAGGGTCCTGCGGCGGAGGCCAGAGGGGCGGCTGTGCGCCCTGCCCACCTCGGGCAGCCCCGGCTGGGCCCGGCGCTGGGGAATGCAGGGCAGGCTGGAAAAAGGCTCTGGAAGCCGAGAGGCCGTGTTTGTGTTGGCGGCGGGAGCCTCCTCGGGCCCCTCCTTTGCCGCCCCTCCTCGGAGCACCACATCCCAGAGGCTGGGGGAGGGACGCCCACGGGACACTCGGCACTGGAGCCGGTGAGCGCTCGGTGGCCCTGGACAAGCCCCAGGCCGGGTGGGTGGGCGACGTGCTGCCCAGCGAGAGTGGGAGGGCCGTTCCGCCGGCCCCTGGCTGCCTCCGCTGGGCCCAGCCTCTCCACCACCCACCCTGGCCCAGGGTGGGGGCAGCTCAGGACCCTGAGCCCCTGGGCCCAGGCTGCCTGGCAGCGCCCCTCGACGCCAGCCGACCTCCCGGGGCCCCGCCCCAAGCGCACCCCTGCTGGTCCCCGGCCACTCCCGGATGTGGCGCCCCTGCCCTGGAAGGAGACCCTCACTCGAGGCCTGGGCCCGGTGTCCCCCCTCAGCCGCTGCCCCCTCAAACCCTGAGATGCTTCTCTCAGCTGCTCGGACACACCATACCCCGCCTGTCCCGATGCCCTGAAGGACCCACTCCGTCCAGAGCCATCAGACCCTGGGGTCCGTGTCCCCTCCTTAGGGGCCCCCTCCGTCTCCCCCCACTGCTGGTTTGCCTGCTACCACCTTCCCGCGAGGCCTGGCGCCAGCTGCATGGTTCCTTTCTGGAAGCAGGGACACCGCCGGGCTGGGCACCTCTGGCGTGTCACCCCCCAGCACCGGGTGAGCCTGTCGCCCAGCTAGGGCAGCTACGGGGGCTGTGCCTGGAAAGGTGGTCTGTGCACTGCCCCAGGCCCAGCCCTGCAGGCGGCTCCTCAGCCCAGCATGGGGCTGGGGGCGGGGAGGCCCGGGGCATCCCCAGTCCCCGGCACCACTACCCCGCCCCCAACGCTGGCTGTCCTCACACCCCTCTCAGGCCACCCCGGTTGTGCCCGCGGGTCCTGGACCACATCCTCTCTCTGGGCACTCACCACGGCGCCCCAGGCTGTCGCTGATGCGCACCCTGCAGGGGGTGTCCCTTTGCTGACAGCCGGGGACGGCCTGCCCCCACCCCACCTGCCCCCCGCCTGCGGCCGGCCCCCGGAGGAGCACCCTCAGCGGCCCTGCCTGGTCACCCCACTCTGCCCGGCTGGAGTTCTTGTCCCTAAATCAGCCAGTTTACACGGTTTCGCATGAAACTGAAGTACTCCTGGAGAACATTCTCTCTAAGAAGTAACACCATTTCAGAGAAACATCCCCATTGACCCGGTCGCCCCGCTCGGGTCCCCCCTCCTGCCAGGTAGCCGGCCCAGAGATCAGCTGGGGACGCTCCCTGGGGTTTCGTAACGCGGCTCACGCGTGGGCTACAGTGTCTGCCATGCGGTCTGGTGTGGGGGGGACTGTGAGCGGGCGTGTTTTCGCCCCACGCAGGTTCTGGGCCGTGGTGTGGAAGCACGTCTACAGGGCTGGCCCCTGGGGTGGCCACACAACCAGCATCTTGGGGCCGGTGCCCATCAGTGGTCAAGGAGGCCAAGGGCTCCCTGGGAAGCACCCCGTGCCCCCAGCTCCTCCCCGCACCGAGCTCTGGCCCGCCCTCCCATCCCCTGACAACAGAACACACAGAACCCCGGCCTGGCCATCTCTGGCCGCCACCGGCTCCGCTGGGAGGTGTCCGCTGCTCTCTGGGCCCGGGCTGGGCAGTGCCCACTGCACCCCAGGGACCCCGCCCGGGCAGCTGCAGCCCGGATGTCAGAAAGACACCAGCCTGCCGCTGGGACCTGGAGGGCGGCTTGCCTTCTGGGGTCGCCTGTCCCTCTCCAGCAGGCCCCCTTGCGTGGTCCGGGCCATGGCTCTCACGCCTCTCACCTGACCCAGCTGCAGAGGCACCTGGCCCGTCAAAGCCGCGGGCCTCTGGGCCAGCAAACCCCCCAGAATCGGGGGTCCCCGCCCACCACACGCCCCAGGGGCCACGGTGGCCTCGCATGGGGTCTGAAGGGCCACTCTGATGTCCCAGGGGAGGAGTGTTCAGGTGGGGGCTCCCCACGCCCTCAGAGTCAAGGGCAGGGCCATCACGGCGGTGCTGGGGCCCCTCCTCCCCTCGGGCCCAGCTCTGGGAGGCAGGCTCCTTCTCCCCTTGCGTCGGGCTGCTTCTGCCCTGGAAGTGTTGCCCTCAACGCCCCCGGTCAGGGCCGCCTGGCGTGCCGCAGGGGTGCCCCTCCTGGGCTTGGGGACGCGTTTCCTGTCTCCGTGCAGTGAGGCCCGCTTTGCGGTGTCACAGCTGCCGGCCCCGAGCCGGGCACACAGCGGGGGCCCAGGAAGTGCGGGTGCCCTGAGTGGGGAGCTGCCACCGAGGCCAGAACGGCCCAGGCCGGCGACCGGGGGAGGGGCCGGGCCTGTGAGTGTGGGCACACGTGTGTGCTCATGGATGTGCACACTTCCATCGGAGCTGTGCTGGGCCCAACGGGGTAGGGGGGCCCTGCCTGCCTCCAGGTGCTGGGGCGTCCACCCCTTCCGCTTCCCCACCACGGCCCTGGCCCGGAGACGGCAGCCCCCACTCAGCCAGCTGGGGCTGGGCTCCGGCTACGCCGCAGGAGACGGATGGTGGGGCCCCCTCCCCCTCCCGGGACAGGACCCCTGAGCTCGCCTCCCTGCGGCTGGAAGTGCGTTGGAGGTTGGGGCCCAGGGGCTCTGGGCTGCGGTCCAGACGGGGGCTGGGTGGCCGGGCCTGGAATCCAACTTCCAGCCCCATTCTTGGCACCTGGGAGGGAGGGAGGGAGGGAAGGAGGGAGGTGCCGGGCGGGTCCAGGGCAGAGGTTGCAGCCCCCTCCCGGGACCCCCCTTCCTGGTGAGGAGGCCCAGCCAGGGGCTTGGGCGTGCCTGCTCCACTGCGTGGCCGCAACAGCCCCCTCCCAGCCCCTGAGGCCCAGAACCCCCGAGCCGGAGGCCTCCACACCCGTCCCTCCGCCCCCACGGCTGGCTCCCTCCCCGCCTCTGCTCACGCAGGCCGTGCACGGCTTGAGAACTCAGTGCTGAACTGGGGGGCCCCGAGCAGCCCACCGGGGCAGACCCCTCCGCTGAGGGGCAGCTCCAGCAGACCTGGGGGACAGTCCCCAGCAGCGCGAGCCGGGGCAGAAGGGGGACAAGCACCATTTGAGGCCTTGAAGGCAGGAGGGCGGGCAAGACCCGGCGAGTCCCCTGCTGGCCCCCATCTATCTATTGAGCACAGTGGGGGGCCCATCGGGTTGCTGCTCCTTGTGCCCCATGGCCCCCTGCCCATGCGTTCTCCCTCAGGGCCCCCTCCCCCGGGGCAGGCCCCACACCAGCGGAGTCCCTCACTGTCCTCCTCTCAGCTGGGGGGGACCCCCACCATGGGGCGTCGGCACCTCCCCACTACCCGTCTGGCAGGGGCTCGGTGCCATGTGGGGGGAGCCTCAGGACTCTGCTGCCCCCACCCGAGGGCCGGCCTGGGCTCTGAGGGCCCGCTGACCTCGGTGGCCTGCAGAGAGGCCCGGGGCAGGCAGGGCACGGGCCCCGAGGGCGCCAGGTTCCTGGTCGGGGCTCGGGAACCCCAGGGGGCTGGGGCCTGCGGGCAGGTGGGGCCTGGCTGGCTGCTTCCCCTCTCCCACCCAGACTGGGGGGGGGGCCCACCTGGACCGAGGGACAGTCTCTGGACATAGGGGCCTCCCTCGGCCCCGTGCTCTGGGGCTCCGGGTCCCAGCGCTGAGCTGCGGCCGCCGCAGGACCCTGTGGCCCATGGGCCTCCCACCTGCTTGCTCCTCCGGAAGTCCACGGGCCGTTCCAGCGCCTGGAGAAGCGAGGAGGGGCCTGTCCTCCATCCCACTGCGTGGCCCATGCCCGGGGCTCCCGCCGTGGCCTCCGTGGCACGTGCAGCCCCCTCACCACCAGGCCTGGCCGCCTCGGCGTGTGCTTTCTGACCCCAAGGTGGTTGAGGAGGGTCTCTCCTCCCCACCTGACAGACGGGCCCTCCCTGAGCAGCCCCCCGGCCTGGGGCAGGGGGCAGTGGCAGCGGCCTGTGCTGCCCAGGGGCAGCTGCCTGCCAGCAGTGGGAGGTGGACGCGTGGGGACACCGGGGGAGGGGACCAGGTGGGGAGGAAGAAACACAGAGGGATGCTCTCCAGTGGGCGTCTGTCCCCACCTGCACGGTCTGTGAAGGCGGACCCCCGGCCAGCACCCCTGCAGCTCCCAGGGTCTGGCCCCACCTCAGTGCAGCCCCCACACCGAAGCCGCCGGCCTTAGGTGTGCCCGGGCCCTGACCCTGGGTGTGTGGCCACGTGGCCAGGGTGCTGGAGGGGACCGATGTGGGGTGTCCTCAGGAGGCCCGAGAGCAAGCAACCCAGCAGGGGTGGGGGTGCTCCCAGGAAGGCTCCCAAGGTGAGCGGAAGGGCAGGGAGGCCACCACCGGGCAGGAGGCCCTGGGCCAGCGTAGCCCGGCTGATGAGAGACGCAGGCCCATCCTGCGCTCCCAGCCCGCCCTTCCTGCTCCTGGGCCCGGAGGAAGAGCTTCTTGGGACACGGGGCCTGGGCGGAGGGCCCCTTCGGTCCAAGCTGGGTGCGGGCTGCAGGCATCCAGGGAGCGTCCCTGGAGGCGTCACAGCCTGGAGCATCCCTAGCAGGGACCGATCGGGGGCCTTGGAGACCATCCCCGGTACTACCCGGGGCACAGCCCTGGGGGACACGCCCAGGGCCCTCTCCTCCCAGGTTAAAGGTGGGGGTGGGGCACCCGAGAGCCCTCCTCTCTCCCCCACCACCCCATCCCGCACAGCTGCAGCCCCCAGCTGCCCAGGGGCGCCTGCCGGCTGGGTCTACTGTACAGCATGGGGGCTGGTGCCCTGCTCCCCACCCCCCTCGCTCTTCCCAGAGGCCCTCAGCTGCCCACGGCGCCCCGGCTCCCCCTCCTCGGCGGGGCACCCCGGACCTCCCTCTCCTGATGACCCCGGCCCATCTCTCTCCCACTGCTCTGGCGTTTTCCTTCCCCCGGCAAGCAGAGTGGCTGGAAGCGTTCCCCCCTGGTGTGTGTTCTCCATCCCCAATTCCTGGCCCTGGAGGCACCCTGTCCCGCCGCGCAGCTGCCCCTTGGCTTTAGCTTGGCACCCTAACCGCCCCCCCGCCCCGGCCACGGGTGCGGCCCCTCACTGCGGCAGTGCCTGCCGGACACGGGAGATGAGGTCCAGGTTTCCTTTCCACAGCGCTGTCCTGCCACCCCCACCTCCCAGGGCAGCGCCTCTGGGCTGGCTGTCCCCCGTCTGCACTCTCTGTGAACACGGGGCGACTGTCCATCACGGGGTAGGTGCTGTGTCCAGAGGGGTCACGCGAGATCTCCTGAGACGACGGCTTTCTGTGTTCCCCGGGATTAAGCATTGCCTTTGTGTTTTGCTTAGTTTTCCATGCACTGGCTCGTTCTTGAACTCTCTGCCCGAACGGTAACACGTCCCTCCATCCTCCAGGTAACACCAGTGACCTGTCGGCCTCCTTGTTTTCCTCCCGGAAGTGTCTTCCCGGAGCCCCAGGTGACTGTCTGAGAAAAAGGTGGGGACACTCTCCACGGCGCATGCTCGAAAACGCCCGCCATCTCCCCTCCCACGGGCCAGTGTGACTGGGGACAGAACTCTAGATTGGAAGTGATTTTTTCTTTCCTGCAGAAGTTCAAAGCCACTTCCCCACGATGCGCTGGCTTCCTCTGACACTGTTGAAAAGTCTGATGCCCTATGTGTGACCCACTCTTTCTGCCTGGACGCTCCGAGGGTGGCCTTCACGGCTGGAGTCCTGAAGTCACCACAGTGAGTCCCGACGAGGGGGGGTTCTGGGCACCGAGGGGCAGCGGAGAGGGCAGGGGTCTTACTTTTTTAGCACAGGAACATTCACCGAGTCCCCCTAGTTTGTATCACGAAAGCTTGTCTTCCGCCCACAGCTGCTCCCGGGACCCCCAGATCCAGAACCTCTGCGGTCAGTGTTTCTGGGGACCGAGGCTCCGGTCTGGGCCGGACAGTACCTGGCTCCATGGCTGGGGAGCGCCGGGTGCGTCTGATGCCCAGGCCGATCTTCAGAAAGTGTCTTCTGGTGTGTGGCCCCGCGCAGCCCCAGCGCTGAGGACACCGGGGGTCCCGCCCCCCCAACCTGTCTGGGGTTTGTGCCGGGAGTGGCCATGGTCTAGGTGGTCCTCCCTCCCCCTCCTGAAGCCCCCTACCCTCATTCCATGGTCTCTACTGGGCCTTCTGCTTCCCGACCTCTGAACTTTGCCAGCGGTCCTTGGTGTGTCTCTTGTCTGCTGTCCGACCACTTTCGCTTCACTGATTTATGCCTGGACGGTGTCGAACGCCCTCCCTGCCCGTCCGGCAGGGTTTAGAGCGAGTGGACGTAGAGCTAATTTGCCGTATTTGTCCAGAGAACTTTCCAGCCTCCTTCACCCGAACCTCTGTCCCCGGCTTCCCGGGGCCCCTGTGCTTGGTGACGTCCCAGTGGGCACTTCATGGTGTCTTCTGTCCTGACTCCTCAGTGCTTTCCTCCTGGGGGGGGCAGGCCCCTCCCTGCGGGAGCCCCCCAGTTCCAGGACCCGCACCGGGTAGGGGCTCTCCCCTCTGTGGCAGCCCCCCCCACCGTCTCTGGGGCTGCTGCATGCTGGTGGCCTCCACTCTGGTCCCTGCGGGTGGCGGCCCCTCCGTCGCTGAGCTCACCGCTTCCTCACGCTCCTGTTTCCTGGTGGGCAGGCCCTCCGGGCTGGACAGGCCACGGAACCCGGGCCCGCACCTGGCCCCGTGGTGGCTCAGGAGCAACATGGTCTGCGCCCCCACACCCTTTCCTCCCAAGAGGCAGTGTCCCCCTCTTTCCTTCAGTTCCCACCTGAGTACTTTCTCCCCACCCTCCAAACCACGTGCGCCCCTCGCCCTGTGGCAAAGGTGGTGGACTGTCCTTGGGGCCATTTTTGCCTTTTTAATCAACAGAACCTGAAACCAGACCAGGTGTTTTGGCTCCCTGGAGTGGAGATTCGGTTTCCCAGGGGCCTCGTAGTGACTTGGGGGGATCGCATTCTGGTCAGTAGAGACAACGGGGTCTTTTTCCTGCTTCCCGCTGCAGGAAGGCAGATGTGATGGCAACCGCAGGAGCAGCCGCCGGGGGCCATGGGGTGGAAGCCCAGTGTTGTGGACAGCGAGGCTCATGGGAAGGGCCTCGGGGCCTGGGTGTTCTGCTCGGCGGGAGCCCCTCGGGTGGTGAAGTTCTGCTTTTCAGAATTCTGTGATCCTCGCCCGCAGGCAGGCTCATCGATTTTAGAGAGGAGGAGGAGGAGGAAGGGAGGGAGAGAAACATCGACGGGAGAGAGGAGGATCGATCGGTTGCCTCTTGCACACGCCCCGAACAGGGACCAGACACGCAGCCCCGGCACGTGCCCTGACTGGGAATTGAACCCACAACCTTTCTGTTTACAAGACAATGCTCCAACCCACTGAGCCACACTGGCCAGGGCGCAGAATTCACTCTTGACTAGCCTGTCACTGGTGTCGCCGTCTCAGACACGGCTGGGACCGGCCCCTGTCCTGAGTCTAGTCCTTTCTCTGCCACTGGCCTCGCCCTGGGACCCCCACGCCTGCCTCCCACAGCTCGGGAGCATGTCACTCAGGACAGGCCATCGCGGGCCTGGCGCTTGGAACCCTCCCACGGCTCCTGACCGACCGGACACGCGTCCAAACGCCTGACCCTGCCCTGCGGGCCCTCCACCCTCACGGTGCCCCGCTCACCGGAGTGCCCTGGCCTGCGTGCTCCCGCCCCCCAAACCCTGCAGGCTCTCCCGCCCAGGACCTCAGGCTGGATGAACCCTCCCTGCCCACGAAGCTTTGTCAAGACTGTGAGTGACTTAGGGAACGGGGAGTCAGCGAGTCCATGAGCTCCTCCACTCCAGAAAGCTCGGGGACCTTCCCAGGCCCAGGCGGGGGCCCCGGCTGCAGGAGGGCTGAGGCTGACGCGGGCAGCCCTTCCTCTGCTCCCCGACATCTGCCCAGCGAGGCCCCATCCCGCTCTGCTCCTGCTCCCACGGAACCTCCTGGGAGACCCCCATCCGCCACTGCTCGCCCACCCCTGCCTTCCCTCTTCCTCCGGTCCCTGCAGCTCGGGACGCTCGCCCCACCCCCCGCGGCCTGCTGGCGCCCTGCCAGCTCTGCCGGGGCTGCGCTTCCTGAGGAAGGGGACCCTGTGGCCTCCGGCACCTGGCGCCCCTCCAGGCACACAGTAGGTGCTTGAGTCACCGAGTTCGTGGGTCCCCGGTTGAGGCGGGGGCGGGACCCAGAGAGGAGGGGTGCCCGGGGGAGCCCCAGTCTCCCTACACCCCGTTTCTTCCCTCCAGGATTGTGGGAGGTGCGTCGAGGGTGCTGGGCCTGAGCCACTGCCACGCTGTGGGCGCACATCCCTGGGATGGGAACTGGGGGGGCAGGTAGGGGGCTGGGGAGGAGGGCTCGGGGCCGGCCTGGCGGGGCCTCCGCACCGCGGGCCTCCCCGGTTTCCGTGACTGTCTGTGTGCAACCGCGTGGCGGTTTCCACCGGCGCTGCCAAGTGGCGGCGGCTGGGCCTGGCCGTGGGTTCTGATCCCCGACGAGCCCGCTCCCCGTCAGGCAACCCTGGGAAGCTGGGGGGCGCGGGGGGCCCCAAGGGTTAAGCAGCCCCTCCACCCTCCCAGCCTCCACGTCTTCCTTTTTCCAGAGCCCGGGCCCCGTTTCCTTCCAAGTCACAGCTGCCGTGAGACGTGGCCTCGGGACGCAGCTGACACGAGAAACAATAGCCGTCCCCCCGGAGGGGCTCTGCGGCGGCGGGACGGCCCCCCGCCCCCCAATAATTACTCAAGACATGGGCATGAGCCAGGCCTGGTTAGGTAACAGGCCGCTTGCCCGGGAGAGCTATAACTCACAGGCAGCTCACATGATCCCCGCAGACAGCAAAATCGTTTCCAGGACGGCGGGCAGGGCGAGGCCCGGGGGAGAGGGTCCAGGGCCAGGAGGGGCCGAGAGCAGGCCGGGGCGGGGGGATGCGAGCGAGGGCCTCCCGGGGGCCCCGGGGATGCAGCCTGGGAACGTGGGGGCCGAGGAAGCGTGTGTGGGAAGAGCGTGTCCTGCTCCCTCTCTGCGCTGACCCCCACTCTTCCCCCCACCGCCGCCGCCGGGAGTGTGAGTCCGCCTCGGCCCAGCCCCTCGCCGACAGGGACGGGCAGAAACGTGTCCCGACGTCGGCCCCCACACTCACTGGGTCCCTTTTCCCCGGTGACCGGCTCTGCACGCAAGTGGCCTTGGCCTGGGCCCCAGGGTGGGGTCCAGCAGGCCACCGCTCCCGCACTGTCCCCATACAAGACCGACATGCGGCTGGCGGCACCGGCCCCTGGCTCCCGGCACCGGGACCTTCTGGCTGCTGACAGCACCCCGCTGTCCCCGCCCCAGTGCCCACCTCCACGTCCTCACTCGGGCCTCGAGAATTCACGGGGCACTTACTGTGCACCGCACGGGGGCCTGGGGGGTGGGACTCCCGCCCAGGGGTCGGGGTGGACATGGTGGTGGTGCTGAGTCCGACCGAGAATGGAACTCCGTGCCCCTGCACGGCCGCGCCCGGTGGGCCTCGTGCCGGTGTCCGTCCCCTGGACGGCTTCCTGTCCGCCCTCCCGCCGGCGGCCGGGCCACGCCCCGGCTTCAGGTGCCCTCTCCCTGCTAACCGGTCGGTCTCCCGCGTCCTATTTTGGCTCCGGCCTGCTCTGCTGACCTCTCACCCCAACCGCAAACGGGTGCCCGCCCGCCAACACCACAGAGACACGTCCTCCCCCGCCAGGGTCCCGAGGGAAGGACCGAAGCGTCCCCAGCCCCACTGCATGGCCACCCAGGGCCTGGGGGGCCTTTCCTGAGGACACCCCCCGCACCCCCTTAGCCCACCGCTGCCCCAGTGCGTGCCCGCTGACCTGTGCTCCCCCAGGTCGCCCCTCGCAGCACTCGGCTGAGGCCCCGCCCTACTTCCCCGTCTCCCCTGGTCCCCCGAGAACATCTCACGTCCAGCTGGGGAAGTGGCACTTGGGGGAGAATCAGTGATGCGTGTGTGAACGTGTGTGTGAACGCGTGTGTGAACACGTGTGTGTGTACAAGCTCACTGGTGACTGCGGCGGGCGCACACATCCCAAGGCCGGGCGCTCACCGTGGCTCACAGGGAGAGCGGGGCTGCCCGGGTCCTCCCCACACCAGCCCCATGCCGCCTGCCGTCCTCCGCCCGGCCTGGCTGCCGCGTGCTCCCCGTGACTTTCGAAGAGCAGGCGGGGAGGGGACGTTTCACGGACACCCGAGCGTCTGAAGGTGCCTCGGGGGGGGGGGCGGCCCTCGCCCTGGACGGCCACTCCGGCTGGGTATAGAACTGAGGGCCCCTTGGCTGGAGGCGGCTCTGCCCACCTTTTCCACCGCAGCCCCACCCACTCGCAGGCCCACACCCGGGGGTGGGGTGGGGGTCCTCCCCTCGTTCTTTAAGAAGAGCCCGGGGTGCTCTGGAGGGACACGGGGGCACGGGTGGCGCTGGCTCTGGGGCTTGGCGGGCCCTGCCTCCCTCCGGCTTCCTCCCCTCGGCTGCCTCCCGTCCCCCCTCCCCTCCTGGAGAGGCCGGGAGTTGGATGGCGGGTCTCCTTGGACGGAGTCTCTGTGCTTCTTGGCTGTTCTCACACATTTTCCATCTCTCCGTCTTTATTCCACTTTCTGGGAGATTTACTCCAATCTTTCACCGAGCCTTTTTTTTTTTTTTAATTCGGCAGCATATTTTACATTTCCAAGAGCTCTTTCTGGTTCTCTAATCGTTTCTTTCTCACAGCATCCTGTCCTGGGTCCACGACCGAGTTCTCTCTCTGGGTTTGAGTCATCTCTCGGGCAGGTGTTCCTCACGTGGCTCTGTCGCCCCGCGCCCTTCCGGGGGGGCCCCGTTCCCCCGCCGCGCTCCCCAGGCCCAGCCCTGCCCGGCACCTCGCCCTCCCTCCCCTGCTCCCTTCCCTTGGCCCCCGCTCGGCCCTCCACTTCCTCCCCGGTCCCCAGGCCGGGCGCGCTCCCTCCTGCCCCGGGGCTGCTGTGCGGGCCGCCCCATCTGGAAGCTGCCGCCATCATTCCCCTCCGTCTAGCTGATTTCCACTCGGGCTTCGAGCTGGGTCCCGGCTGCTTCCTGAGGACACGTCTTTGCTGACTTCCTAGACGGGGTCGTGACCCTGCTGCGTACCTGTCCCCACCTCCTCGAGAGCCACCCCGTGACCCCACAGGGGCGGGTGCGGCCCGTGCTGCCCACCGCTGCGCCCGGGCGCGGCACCAAGCTCACTCAGCACCACGGCCTTCACTATCGCGAGGCCCGGGGGGCCCAGGGGTTGCACGGGCTGAGGTCAGGAGTCCTCGGGGGGCCCCAGGGTGGTCTGTTTCCTGGCCCGTGTCGGCTTCTCGAGGTGCCCGCATGCATCGGCTCGGGGCCCCTCCTCCGGCGTCTCAGCCGCAGCGTGCCACTGCCTCTGCCCCCACCTCCGCTTCTGTCGTCACCGCCCTGCCTCTGCCCCTGACCCCCCTCCTAGGGACCCTGTGGTGACAACATGGGGCCCACCCGGACAGTCCAGGGCGACCTCCCATCTCCAGATCCCACATCACACCCGCAAAGCCCTGTTCGCCACGGGAGGTCGCAGGAGCTGGGGGTTAGGCCGGGGGCATCTGTGGGGCTGTTACACGCGCCCAGGGTGGTGCCCGCGTGGGGGGTGGGAGAGTCCTGGGAGGAAGAGTCCCCATGTTTCAAAAAGTCTGTACCCCCCAAAAGTGGGAAATGAATAGCAAAAGAGAGTGACAACGTGGAAACCCCTGGAAGTTACAAATGCAGGGCCCTAAATAATCCTTGGAGCACAAAGAAAATAAAGTCGACAACACTTTGGCTGAGCACAGACGCCCTCTCAGAGGACCGGCAGCAGCACCCGTGGGACGCTGCCGAGAGTGAGCTCGGGGGGTGGGGGTGGGGCGGCCGTAGCAGCGTCGGAAAACCGGGGAGGCAGACCACGTGTGAGCCTTCGCCCTGAGAACCTACAGAGGGGACCCCCAAATACACACAAACCATGGGTGGGAAAGGGGAAGAGAGGGCCTTACCCGAACACACAAACATTTTTGTGAAAATAGAATCGGTCAGTAAGACCCGATGCTGGCTGTTCAAAGAATAAATAAAGTGGATACATGTGAAGTAAGCAAAGTCACACCTAAAGATCAGGATTAAAAAGAGAGTAATAAGAACACATACAGAGTGAATGTTATGATTTTTAATTTTATGTCCATGATAGTCAAAACTCGCTATGAGGGATGATTTTCAAGAAAAAATATTGCCCATGGCGACTTACGAAGCAGAAAATCTCCATGGACAGAAGCCCCCCTGGAGGGACGGAAATGATGGTCCCCCGTCTTCCTCTGGAAGTTTCCGAGCCCGGCTTTTTGGGGGGTTTCTGATACTTTCAAGAAGCAGGCGGCACTGACCCCTCCCCCCACCGTTCCAGCGCACAGGCGAAGATGGGGTGTCACGTAGCTTGTCTTACGGGACAAAGCCAGGACCCCGAGCTGGGCCAGGAAACCCTGGAGGATCCCAGGCCAAACTCAGTGTGAAATGCAGGCGCCCCCACCCTGCACGGCACGGGAGCGGCCGGAATCCCGCAGCCCAAGGGCGTCACGATCATACGTATCCCGGAAAGGCAAGTTCACTCAACCTGCTGGCTTCCCACCTGCCCCGCCCCCTGGTCTTTGCCCAGCCGGCTCCTTCCCACCATTTGGCCCTCAGGTGCTCAGAGGCCTTCCAGGCCCTTCTGTCGCAGACCTGTGTTCTTTCTCTCGTGGGGCTTGCAGCAGCCCCCCTTATCCTCGGGGGCACCTTCCACGGCCCCCGGTGGACGCCTGGATCCCCGGCGAGGGCCGAATCCCACCCACTGTGGTTTCCCTGCGTGCACGTCCCTAGGACCAAGTTTGGTTTATAAACGAGGGACAGTGAGAGATGAACAACCTCCGCAATGAAACGGAACAAGTACAACGATGCCCTGCAATACGCGTCGTGGGAGTGCCGTCTCCCTCCGCCCCGGTCGCTTCTCTGTTTTCCGGGCCTCGCCCGGGCTGCGTTGGGGCCACCCCGACCCCGTTCGCAGGGAGCGGCGGCCGGGCCGGCCGGGGTCTCCCACACCAGGAGCCCCCTGCCCCGCCTTCCTGTGGGTCCCTGCGCTCTGGAGCAGCTGTCGCCGTCTGTGGGGACATGCTTCTGTCCGCCTTTCACCCGCAAAGGAAGGGCTTTCCCTTCCCGACGGAGCCCCACTCACACGCCGGGCCCACTCACGCCAGCTGTCCTGTTGGCGGTGCAGTTGGAGGACCGGATCCTGCCTCGGTTCCCCTCCTCCCCGTTCCGTGGGCAGAAGGCTCACCCTCACGCGGGACCGGGGCAGCCTCGGCACACGCCTTTCTTCCTCACGAAGTCGAGAATGCTCCCTTCCCCTTCCCAGGTGTCCGACCCCACGGCTCAGGACGGCTACACATGTGGCCCGACTCAACGTCCTGAGTCCACTGGAAACGTGAGATTTTTTGTGTGTGATTACACGTGGCAACGTCTTTAATGCGTGGCCCAGAGACGCCACAAGGCGGGACTCCCCTGCCTGAACAGAAGCGCCTTCCGCCTCGCTGGGAGTGTCTGAGCCGCCGGCACCGGCACTCTGGTGCATTGGGGCCGTGTCATGTAGAACCAGGGGGACGTGAAGCCCCCCAATACCTCGGCAGGGGCTCTGGGCACCGAGAGACCGCCATGTGCAGAGGGGCCATGGTGCGGGGACCCTGGATGCAGTGGGGCAAGTGGGCCGGCCCCAGAGGTCATCCTGCTCCTCAGAGCGGCGCACAATTTAAAACCTGTGACTTGCTTATTTCTGGAATTCTCCGTGTACTGTTTCAGACTGCAGTTGACCGTGGGTGACTGAAATCGAGGAAAGGAAAACCTCGGACGAGGTGAGGCCCTGGTGTGGTCGCTGTGCAGTGACCTCGCTCAGGTTCCGTGTCCCTGACCCTGTCCGGTTCTTCCCAGCAGACCCCAGCCCCCTGGAGCAGCGGGGTGCCCGCGTGCTGGTGAATAAGTGAGGGCCCTGTGGCGGGGGCGGGCAGAGGGTGCCTGCTCCGGAGTGGGGGCATCCTGGTGGGTCTTTGGGAGGAGCAGCAGAAGCCGAGCCCTGTCCAGGCTGGAGGTGGGAGCCCGTGGGGCCAGGGGGTGGGGGCGGGCGGCTGCTGGAGGCTGGGCCAGCCCCCGCAGGCCACCTGCCTTCCGGAGTGGCAGTGGTCCTCTCCCCACCACCGCTGACGCCGTGCTGCGGGGGGCTGGGGGGTGGAAGAGCAGCAAAGCCACCCTCTGTCCCCAGCAGTTGTGGGGACACCTGTCGAGGACGGCGTGCCGGGGGCCGTGCCGGCAGCTGACGGCCGGCCTGGCCGGGTCATCGGGCTGAGGCTGGGGGCTCTGGGCAGCTGCTGCTGACGACCCGCGGGCCCGACAGGTGGGCCGGGGCTGGGGGCTCAGCAGCTGGGCCGTCGACAACTGGTGGCCGGGTGGGCCCCCGCCCGGGGGCAGATCTGTCCCTGGGCGGTGTGGGCCTGTGTGTGGTGGGGGCTGTGGGGGTCTGGTGTGGGAGAAGGGGCAGTACGGGGCGATGCAGCCCCCCGCCCAGAGCGGCCTTGCTCTGTGCCAGGCCCCGGCACCTGGCTCCGGCTGCGGCAGGTGTTTCGGGGGGCCTCTGGGGCCTGGGGAGCGCACGTGCAGCGGGGGCTGGAGGGGAGAGAGTCCGGGACGTGCTCGCCCAGCCGGGGGGCCAGAGGAGGCTGTTCCTTCAGTGTGGGACACGGTGTGTGGGGGGTGGGGGAGAGGGCTCGTCTCCCTGCACGGTCCGGCGGAGGGTGAGCCCTGCCGAGACCAGGGGTTCAGGTGCCCACGGCGGCTCTGCCGCGGGGCAGAGAAGGCGGCGGCTCCGCGGAGCGCGCTAGCAGGGGACCCGCTGACTTAGACGAAGTCAGGCTCTTTTCCTGCGGCCCCGGGGCCCCCGGTGCACTCGGGCACGGTGTTCACACGCAGCTGGGGTGGGCGGGGGCTGCCTCGGGAAGGGAGACAGGGGACCTTCCACAGCTGCTCTGACCACGTGGCACCCTGGGGTCCGAAGCTCCCTGAGTGCTGGGGTCTGCCTTTGTCCGGAGAGGGGCGGCGCTGACCGTGCCCATGACCCCTGCCCCCCACCCCCACTCCGTGCAGCTGGGGCAGCTCTGCCCAGCGCCCAGCCCCCGAGCCTCCTTGGCTGCGGCCCCGGCTGAGCCTTCTGCAGGCCCCGGGAACTGAAACTGGGGAACCTCGTCCCCCCACGCGGCGGGCGGGCGGTGGGCTCCACGCGGGGCCGAAGGGCCGCCTCGGGCCTCTGCATGCTGGGAGGGGCCGAGACCGCCGCTGGGTGGGCTTCGCCCCGCACAGAGCCAGGGGGCCCTCGCCCTGGGGTACGGCGGCGGGGTTCAAGGTAGCGCTCAGAAACTGGCCGCGGCCACGGAAAGAGCCGTCGCGAGTCCTGTCCAACGCGGTGAAAACCGCCCGACTGCGACCACAAGAATGCTGGCCTCCGGGCCTGCTGCAGGAACGGTTTCCTGCGAAATGCAGACGCGCACTCGCTCGCTGGAGCCCGAGGAGCTCATGTGCGTTAACCCTTGGAGGGGAGCGGCCCGAGCAGGGCTGCCGCTCCACGGGCTCCGCCGGGGCCTGGCTCCCAGCAGGCCCAGGGTCACTGGGAGCACTGCCGGCCCCCTCCCCCCGCAGCCTCGGGCCTCGGCGTCCGAGTGGGGTAGGGACTGGGGGGGCCCTGCAGAGGCAGAAGCAGAGGCAGAGGGGTGGCCACTCCCCGGGGGGGGGGGCTGTGCCCCACAGACCCCAGGTCATCCGTTGCACACAGCAAGCGGAGAAAACCCCGCAGTGCCCGCGGAGGCACTGCCTCGGAGCTGGGGAGAGATGGGCCGAACCAAGGAAGGCGGGAGGGTTGGGGGGGACCACTGGGACTGTCCCCGGGGGGCCCGGGAGGCCTCCGTGAGCCAGACGTTCCCAGGACAAGCGACGTTTGGGGGCGTGGCACCCCAGGAACCGTCCGGGATCAGCAGCGCTGCTCCCCCATACGGCTGCACAGCCACGCTCAGCTCAGGCCAAGCCCGTGCCCTCAGACCCCTGTCCCTGCGGCCAGCACGCTGGCGCCTGTCCCGCAGCACAGCTCCGCCAGGCCCAGGGCGCCGGCCTCCTAGGGCCAGCAGGGCTGGTGTTTCCGGCACCACCGGCAGCGTGCAGCGGCCCGGGCCCGGAGAGCCCCATTGTTCCGCATGTGGGAGGGTGTGGAGACCCCCCTGGCACCCGCCTGTCCCCAGTGCTGAGCGCCACTCTCCTCTTGCCCGCTCACCGCCTGCCCTTCCGAGCCCCTTCTGCCGCCGGCCCCTTGGCCCTGACCCCCTGGCCCTGACCCCCCATGGCCTCCGGCCACACCGGGCTGTCGGCCCCTCCACACTGCCTGGCGTGTGCCCACCAGCTTCTCCGGAACAGGGCATCTTAGCCTTATTTGCGGAAAGGGGAAGTGAAGGTTATGCTGAAGGCCTTCACAGGTCACCCTCCTCTCTGGGGGTGGGCCTCTGTCCCCGGCCCAGGCCCTCAGCTGTCTGCATCCATCCCACCAGGACGCCCCCACCCCCAGGGCTGCGTGCACGCTTGGGCCCCCAGCACCAGCGCCCGCCCACCCCCCCACCAGGGACCCTGGCCCAGGTGGCTGGGCCCCTGGCCCCTGTCCCCACTCCCGACAGGTGTGTGGTGACTCAGTGCCTCGAATTTTTGGGGCAGGCAGCTGTTGGAGATGCCTGGGGACCCCTGAGTGGCTTGTCTAGGGCTGGGGGGTGGGCGGCCCAGCCCAGTGCCGTAAGGCCCTCTCTTTTCTCTACCCTTGCCTGGGAGGGGGGCTCCAGCACCTTCTACCGTGCTTGCTGCTTGCCTTGGGGGGCAGGGCTTGGGCCTCCCATTGGCTTGGGCTGGTGGTGCCGGGCCGTGTACGCACCTTCAAGCCTGGGCCTCTATCTAGGGGTGGCACCTGGAGCAGGCACCCTGTCCCCACACCCCACGGCTCTGGAGGGGACACCGGGTGGGGGTCCTGAGCCGGTGCCCGGTGCTGGGGTCTGCAGAGAGAGGGACTCCAGGCCCTCTGTGTCCCCATGGGGCCAGCACGGTGTCTCTCCAGGACCCAGGGAGACACCCAAGCCTCCAAGCTGAGCCTGGTTCAGCAGCCCCGAGTGGGTGCCCTCCAGGCCCCGCCAAGCCCCCGAGGAGGGGCTGGGTGGTGGGCAGCCAGGGAGCAGGGGGCATCTCTCACGAGCAGGGAGATAGCTTGGGAACCTGTGGCCAGGTGGGCCGCTCAACAGCTGGAGGGCGGCGGACCAGGAGGGGATGCCTACCACCCACCCACCGGGTCTGCCGCTGCCCCTGTCCCCGCTCCGCCTGCACCCGTCCACCCGCTGCCCGCCCGCCCGCCTGCCCGCACCCCGCTCTCCGCGCAGGCCCGGGCCGGCCCTCATTCTTTCCACGGTGGCCAGCAGCTGCCTCGTGTGCGTCTGCAGCAGTGACAGGAAGATCAAAAGGCACCGATGACGCAGCCGCTGGCCTCTGGAGTGACAGCCTGCCCCCGACCGAAAATAGACCGGGGTCCAGATGCCGGTCCCCTCCCACCCCTCGAGTCCCTGCCTTCTCCACAGGGGACACACTCGTGCGGCCCAATGTTCCAGACCAGAGGGGGGCTCACGGGAATGGGCCCCGGGGGCTGTGGTCAGGATGTGGTGCGCAGGCCCCGGGCTGGGGGCGGGGCGGGGGTGGCGCCGGGGGTTGGGCTGGCACCGTGGCCAGGGCCCACCGGCTGAGAGGAAGCTTTAGGGGAGGACGAGGGGCACCCTGTCTCTTGGCCACAGTGAGTGTGGGGAGCCAGGGGCTCCCATGTGGAGACGCACAAGGACACATGGGTGGGTCAGGGTCAGGGTCAGGGTCCTGGGACCACATGGCCTTGAAACCGGCCCTGGGCAGTCGCTCACGGGCCGTCGGAGCCCAGGGCCTGCGCACCACGGAGCCGCCCCAGCACTAGGGGGGCCGGGAGGAGGCCCTCCGACTCCTGCCTGCTCCCTCGGGCTGACGTGTGACCACGGTGCCCGGCGAGAGGGAGACGGGGGCACAGCCTGGCCTGTGCTTCGGTTCATTCACTGGGGCAGCGAGGCCACCATGTGCTACGGGCCAGGCCCAGGGCCGCTGTGGGGGTGGCGCCAGACCAGCCCTGCCTTGGCCGAGTGCCCACTCCCATGGGGTGGGCCACAGCCCCCAGCCCAGGTTCGGGTTGGGAGGGGACAGGGGACCGGGGACAGGCAGGGGCGGGCAAGTGCGGGGAGCCCCCTCAGATGTGGCACCCCTCACGCAGACCCCAAGGCCTCGCAGAGGGACCCCCAGGAAGCTGGACGGCCAGGGCAGGAGCTTCAGGCAGGTGAGGCGGGGAGGTGGGCTCCCGGGGCGGCCGAGGCCCGGGGAGGAGAGCCTGGGCTGCATTCCGGGGGAAGGGAGGCGGCTGGGGGCTGGAGCGGGGAGCACCGGCTCTGGTTTATGTTTGAGACGTCCTCTGGCCGCTGCGTAGAGACAGGAATGTGGGGGAGAGGGGGCCGGCGCCCCCGGGGACTGGGCCGGCCCGCTCTGCGGGAAGGGGGGCCGAGGTACACGGGCTGTTCCCGTCAGCCAGAAGTGCCCTTCACCCTGGCAGGGCCTGCGGAGGGGCGAGGCTGGGAGTCAGACCCCTCTCCCCATCACTTGTCCACCCACCCCCGCCCCCGTGCCCAGGGGCACCTCGCTCACCTGGCTGGCCCGAGGGCCGCCTCCTCTAGGTAGGCCTTCCTAAGCACCCACCACGCAGGCGGCTTCCTCCCGCCAGGAGTCTCTCCGCCCTTGGGACACCACCGGGCCCCGGGGCCCACGGTGGCCCCTGCCCCGAGCCAGACTGCCCACCAGCCAAGGAGCTCCCTGCTGGGGGGCGGCACTGTGCCTCGGCTCCTGCCCCGGCTGCAGCCAAGCCACGGGCCGGGCACCGAGAGCAGCACCGGGTGACGCGGACGGCAGCAGGTCCATTGCTATGGCCCAGGATGCGGCCACCCAGTGCCCCGGCCTCTGTGCTCAGGGACCTGGGACCCCCCGAGTGGGTGGGGGTCTCGGCTTGCTCAGGCTCGACCCCAGGAGCAAGCAGGGCCCGTCCCTGATGATTGGGTGGTGGCACTGGTCACACGGGGGCACCCAGCGGTGTAAGCGGTGAGGGCAGCTGGAGTGGGGGCTGGGTGCAGGGACGCTCCCCCCGTCCCAGGTCACCGGAGGGGGTTCACACTCTCAAGGGGCTCATCCCGGGCGGCGGGGCCTACTCCTGGGAGCGGGGACTGGCTTGGGGTGGTTTGGGCCTCCCGGGCAGGAGTGCCCGGGAGTCTGCGCGGAGCCAGCCGAGTGTGGATTTCAGATAAACGGTGACGTTTTCACCGTATAAGTAAGTCACACGGACTATTTGGGATACCCTCCCACTAAAGCTGTCACACGTTTTAGGTGGCCGTGCGGCTTGGGGCTGGCTTCCTGGCTCGGGAGCACCCCCGTGCTGCCCCCGGGACACGAGGCTGCTTCTGTGGTGGGGTCCGTGTCCCAGCTGGTGGGGGTCCCCCGGCCTCAGGCAGCCATCCCGGGGAAGCTGGTCCCGACCGGGTCAGCCCCTGGGTCCCCAGGTGGGCCTCCTGCCCCCTCTGGCCGGTGAACCCCAGAAGAGAATTCTCACCGCCCTCCGGGGGCACCGGCCCCTCCACCTCCAGTCCTGGAAGTCACTCACCGCCCAGGCAGAAGTGGGCCCCCCTGAGAGGGCCTGCCCCCCACACCCGGCGGAGCGAGCCAGCCAGCAGGACTCGGGCTAGAAGGGTCGGGAAGCACAAAGTTGGGGCCCGTGGGCACAAGTCTCACCTCAACAGCCCCAGAGCGAGTGGGGTGATGGGGTCTGAGGGCAGGGTGACTCTAGACCCTGGGGGGCGGAGGCCAGGTCACTGCGCCCCGGCCTGCCCGCTGGCCCAGAGGGACGAGAGACCCCGGCTGATGGCGCCTAGCTCGTCTGACCCCACCCGACCCCAGCAAACCTGCAGCCACCTGAGGGAACCGCCGCGGAAAATGTGGAAAACGCTTGAAAACGCTCGGAACCGGAGGGAGAGGCCCAGTCGACGCGGACTGACCGACAGGAAGGGGGAGGGGAGGAGCCGGGCAGGGCTGCAGACAGACAGACAGACAGACAGACGCATTGCTGGGTGAGCAAAGGGACCCCCTGGTGCCACCAGACTCAGGCAGGGCCCAGAGGTCTCAGGGCACGAGAAGACACGGCAGGATGCCCCTGGCGGGGTCGCCCGTGAACCTTCCAGAACCCTGGAGAGGCGAGCTGAGGACAGAACCCTCCAAACTGAAAGAGAGAAAAGTGAAGAGACCTTGACATTGCGTGAAAACACGCCTTCTGCCTGCTCCGAAGGAGCTCCAGGAAGACACGGAAGAGGAAGCGGCTGGCAGGGCCTGGCCAGAGACAATCTGGAGAACGCGCCGGACGGAGCTCAGGGTCTGCAGGCTCCGCGGGGCCCACCGCACGCCCCGCACAATCGACGAACCGTCACCCACAAAGGGACGTCCCCCAGAAATTGCACCCCCCCGCCCCGGGGTGGAATGCACACGCTGGAATCTTCCACGAAAAGAAAGAAGGAAAGACCGGCTGGGAAGGCCTGCGGACGAGGCTGGCGCCGGGAGGAGGCCGGGGGCGACGTCTTGGGGGTTCTGAAGGAAGTCACTGTCAGCCTGAGGTTCTATACCCAGCTGAGCTGTCAGGCTGTCAGGAGGGCATGATGGCTGAAGATGCGTGAGGACTCAGAACACTCGCTCTCTCCACGTTTCTCGGTGAGACGTCCCCTGAGGGCTGGAGCGAAAGAAACGACAGAGAACACGCAGGCCCCGAGCTCGGGGGACCCCACCTGGACAGTCATAGCGGGAAGTCCCGGAACGAGGAGGCCTTGGTGGGGGGGGGGGCGGGGGGAGGAATCCCGATGGGCGCGGGGAGCGGGCGCAGGGAGGCCGGCGGGGGCGAGTGGCCAGGACACGGGGCCGCCCAGGAGGTGGGGGCAGCAGCCCTGCCCCGGGCACTTGCAGGAGATTGTGAACGCAGACGGGAAAGCAGGCAAGAATGGAGGGGCCTTCTAGAATCATTTACCTGAGGAAGAAACCCAACCGATCAGGAGAGAAGTCAAGATCAGAACAGAGGACCGAGGAAGGGGCATGGGCGTGAAGGGGCCTGGGCGTGAAGGGGCCCAGACTCTACCTGCATCCAGAACTGAGATGCGCTGCCCACGGGAGGCGGGGCCTCGGAGCGGCACCCAAACGGGCGAGAGCGGGACCGAGGTCATGACAGCCACCGCCGTGCCCCGGACGCGTGCTGGGGACAGGGCGGGGGCGGCGGGCTGGCAGTGGGGTCCGAGACCATGTCATCCTGTAGGAGGAGGGCCGCAAGCCCACGAGGACCCTGGCCTCCCACAGGTGCCCCATAACCCGTCACAGGAGAAACACGCCCCGCCGTGGGCGAAAAAGTGTTAATCTGAATTCAACACTTGTTTCTTTTTCACTTTGTGAAGAAAAATCAATAAAGCAAAAGTCGTGGCACCAGATGCACGCTAGTGTCCGGGGCTGTGTCTCTCTGTCCATCCCCCCATCTGTCCGTCCACCCATCTGCCCACTTGCCCACCTGCCCACCGACCTACCCATCATCTGTCGGCTGACCGATCAATGGATCCTCCCACAGCTCCACGCACCGCCCCACGGACACTTGCCAGCCCGCCCGCCCACCCGAGCTTCCCGAGGCCGCGCGCACGGCCATGCCCGGAATGACGGGTGTCTCTGGGATGCCAAACAAGGGATAACCTCAGGGAGGAAAAGGGACATTCTGGAGGTTTCCTCTTTTCTGGCCTTTCTGTAACTGTTTGAATTTTCTAGAAGTTCCACGGGAACTACGTTATCTGAGAAGCTCCCTCAACACTTCCGTGGAAAATCGTGAACGGCCGTCGTCTGGGGAGAGACCCGGGGCCTCCTTCCGCCCTCTCCCCGGGGAGCTCTGCCGCGGGCCTATTAATAGCAGCTCCCCACGCTATTTTCAGACGCCCCTCCCCCGGAGGTCTCCCCGGACCCTGCTCCCTCCGTCACAGGGCCCTGCTCTGTTCCTGCACGGTAATTACCCAGGTCTGTAATTACGGGGTCTATTTTTGACTGGGGGCAGCTCCTGAACGCCAGGAGTGCCGTCCCGTCCTGCGGCACCTCCAGCCTGGTCCACGGTCTGGGACACGGCAGGGGCGCGGCCGGCGGGTGCCGTGGGGGCGGGTGCCAGGTCAGCCCGAGGGGCCGAGCTTTCAGCTGCAGCCCACTGGGCTCCCGACGGCCCAGGCAGACGGCGTCCGGCCTCGGTCTGGCGCCCGGCCGCGGGCGGGGAAGGCGAACCCACATCGGTGCCCGCGGCGGTGCCCGGGGGGGGGGCGGGGGAGCAGGAACTTCCACCTTGCCACGTGCCGGGCGCCCGGCCAGGCGCTCGGCAGACAGGGCTCCAGGTAGGCCGGGCCGCGGGCTGGAGTAGGCGGCCCTGTCTCCCTCGCCAGGGCTCAGAGAGGCCAGCGGGGTGCACAGCTGGGAGGCGGGCAGGCGAGGGCCCAGACTCAGCTCTCTGCTGTCACCCCCACCCCTGCCAGACCCTAGGGGCTGCAGGGGTGGGGGGCCAGCCAATGGGGGGCTGCTGCCAGGTGATGGGGGGTGGGCTCCAGGGGCCGCATGGCCCGCAGCACGGCCGCCAGTGGGGGAGGGGAAGACTCATTGGCACAGAGGGGGACAGTGGGTGGCAGCCAGGCGGCCGTCAGAGAGACTGCAGCTGAGGGTCAAGGAGGGGGACTAGCGGGGGTGGGAGCCAGGCCCAGGGGTGCTGCACCAGCTACCCAGCACCACGAGGGGCCCACCGGGCCCTGCACCCCTCTCAACACCGGCCCCCAGCATTGCCTGGGGCGGGCAGGGTGTCTTTCGTGGCCCCCAATCCTGGCTGAGGCGGCTCAGGAGCCGGGCCCACCCCATCCCCACAGAGCAGGGCCCTGGGCGGGCCACGCTGAGTTACCTCCTGTGCGCCAGACTCCAGGGCCACTGCCTCCCACCCCAGGCCTTGGACAGCAAGGGGCTGCCCAGGGGTGGAGCCCAGTGAGGCCATGAGGGGAGGCTGCCAGGGGGGCACAGAGGACCATGCCGGTCTGCCCCCTACCCCAAGCTGGGTGCCTCCCACCCCAGGCCGAGACCGGGATGGCGGGATGGGGGCAGAGAGAGGTCGCTGAGGCCAGCGTGGGGAGGAAGTGAGGGAGGGGAGCTGGAGAGCGCGCGTGGGGGGTGGGAGGCCAGGGGTGGAAGTGGCGCCGGAGGGGGAGGCCCACGGCTGGGCGGCCACTCTGCCCGCCGTGTCCTTGTCCTCCGCGCTGCGCCCCCCGGCCCGCCGCACGTCTCTGGCGGGTCCCAGCGCGCTCCGGGCAGGAGGCCCGGCCGGGCGGCGTGGCGGAGGAGAGCCGAGAGCCCGCGGGGAGCGTTCCAACGAGAGATTTATTAGTGAAACAAAAGCATATTTTTTCAGGCAGGACTGTTTGTGCGGTTACCTCATGACACAGCGCCTTGGCCGGGGGCCCGGGCGGGCGGGCCAGCGGGGGGCCGCGAGGCCCGGCTCAGCCCCCTCTCCGCCCGCTCCCTCGTCCCCGAGCCTCCTTATCTGGTCCTGCACATCAAAGGGGGGCTCTGCACGGAGGAATGGCTGGGGCACACACACGGCGCAGGGACGCAAAGACCCCGCCAATTAGCTCCGCGGCGGGTGGGGGGTGGGGGGGCCTTGAGAGCGAGGCCACTCTGGAGGAGCCACTGCGGCTTGTCAGGCTGGATGAAACATTTTGCCCAAAGCTCATTATAATAATGAACCTGCATTTCTTCCCTCGAGAGAGTAATTAGCAGACTTCCAAACGGGTTAAAGCAGCAATTTGAAAACTGCCCCCTCAATTGTCCCGCTGACTCCGCTCCGCGACGAGGAAATGTTGGCGCCTCTGGAGAGAGCTGAGACTCCCCGGGCCCTCCCCGAGGGGGCTGCAGGGCGGGGCGGCGCCTGGGGGCTGCAGGGAGAGCCTCCCCCCAGGCTCAGCCGCGCCACCCCCACCCGGCCACCACCGCCGAGGGCACGGCCCCTCCGCTCTGGGGCCGGCTGCTTGTCTCCGAAAGGCAGGCTGGTGCCCAGCCCGGAGGAGCCGCTCGGGCTCTGACCCTGTTTCAGGGCAGGGGGTGGCCTCGGCCTCTCGGGCACAGGAGAGGAGTGTGGAGGGGGGTCCTGCCTGCAGACAGACCCTGACCCAACCTGGGGGAACCCCTCGGAAGGTGCCCTTGAGTCCAGATGTACCCGTGGCCGCAGTCTGACGGTGCCCGCAGAGGAACAGTGGGGGTGCTGGGTGGCCAGGGAGGAGGCTGTCGGTGCAGGCTGGGCCTGGGGGCACCGTGGGATCGGAGGGTCCCGCCCCGTCCCAGCCAGCAGGCTGTGATCGCCCCAGAAAGCCCGGGGACCCTAAGGGCTCATGAAACCAGCCACCACTCACTGCTCAGCGGGCAGAGCAGGCAGGCCGCCCGGCGTGGGGCCACTCAGCAAAGCCTGGGCAGGGGACAGGGGGGTTCCGGTCCTCACAGCCCAGGGTGGGCCACATGCCCCTCCTGGGTGAG
Organism: Phyllostomus discolor; assembly: GCF_004126475.2. NCBI lineage: Eukaryota > Metazoa > Chordata > Mammalia > Chiroptera > Phyllostomidae > Phyllostomus > Phyllostomus discolor. The sequence continues at coordinate 170,046,660 of NC_040908.2, forward strand.
GCGGCCAGGCTTGGCCACGCGCCGTGGCCCCACATGGCTGCGGACGGCTTGGATGGCGAGCGGGCAGTCCACGTGGGGACGAGGCCAGACGTGTCAGCGTCCTTCTGGAGTGGGGGGGCCCTCAAAGTCTCCCTCCCTCCCTACTCATTATTTATCCCCCAGTTCTGAAATCAAGATCCACTCACGACAGACAATTTTGGAAAACACAGGGAAATCTCTTCAAAGACGCATCTCTAAGTCCACCGCAGAGCGAGCCGGACGGCGGTGACGCCGCGGTGCACTCGCCACCGCGCCCGGGGCATCCCCTTGCACGGCGGGCACTGCCCCCAGGTGCCGCAAGCTGCAGCGCCGCCCCCCCCACCCCACCGAGGACCAGCGGCCTGCACCCCACGCCCCACACCCACTGGCCAAGCGGTCTGTTTCCAGTGCCTCACTGCCGTAAACAGAGCTGCGATTAACATGCTCAGGCGTGCACTGCTCTCTGGGCAAGTCCAAGTTGTCTTCAGAGACCGATTCCTGGAAGGAGGGTCGAGGGGTCGCAGGAGGAGGGACGGTTTTTAGTTCTCTCACAGCTCATCGAGGCACTTTCCGGAAGGGCGGGCAGGCGGGCAGGCAGGCCGGCCGGCACAGGGACCCGCTCCGCCTGGGTGCCGCCAGCCAGGGCCGCTGCCCCGCCCCTCGGGTGCTAGCTGGTGGCGTGTCTCTCCGCTTACGCTCTCAGAGCGAGGGTCTGCAGACATTTCCGTGAAGGGCCACGCGGTCTCTGTGGCCACCGTGGGCCTCGGCCTTTGCAGGGTGAGCGCAGCCAGAGACAGACTGCACCCGAGTGGACGTGACTGTGTTCTGATAAAACTTTATTTACAAAAACAGGCCGAGGGCCGGATTAGACCAACGGGCTCTGAGGACGGAAGGAGCGAGGATCCTTTTCCGACTTGGTGGTTTTTCTCTTGTGAACCGTCCTTCGGGGGCTTCCCCCCCGTGCCCCTCCCCCACTGTGCTTCTGTCTTAGATGTGGGGTCTTTCCGCACTGGAAACTGTCTCCCCGGGGCCACTGCTGGGCGTGTCCAGGTGCTGCTGGAAGCAGGGGCGCAGGGGCGCCTACAGCTCCGAATGGCAGGTGTAGAAGTGACCGGCGGCCGCTGGGGCCCTCCGCGCGGCCTGCCAAGGAAGGGGTCAGCTGGCCTCTGCTTGACCGTCTCCTGTGACCCGTCTGCTCTGTACGGGTCTGACCACAGAGAATGTCTCAGAAGCAAATGTTCCTGCCACGGACCCGGAGATTCGGCTCCTGGAGCCTGAGGCCCAGCACTGGGGGAGCAGGAGCAGGAGCCGGAGTGGGAGGCTCTGCCAGGGCCGGACAGTGGTGAGAACGCCACAGGGCCCCAGCTCAGCCCGGATACCTGCGGGTGCCCTGCCCGTGAGAGCACGCCCCGCCACGTTCACACGCAGGCTCGCCCACATGCGCCTGGGAGTGACCTCCAAGCCCACCACGGACCGCCACCCAGAACCACCGCCCTGGCGGCCCGGCCCCTGCTGGTCCCCACGGGTTCCCACAGGTCCCTCGCTCGCCCCGCCGCAGGCCCACCAGTCTCCTTGTGCTGCAGACCCCTTCCTGCCCCAGGGCCTCAGGGCTGGCTGTCCCCTCCGCCCGGGGCTCTCCCGCTGGGTCCTCTCTCTGCCCAGGTCCCATTTCTCAGTCATCGCTCAGGGAGGAGTGGCCCAGATCTGGGGTTCGGGTCTCGTGTCCCTGCTCCATCCCCATCCTTCCTGGGGACGCCCCTCCTCCCGGCCCTGTTCTCGGCCCCGCTGGCCCCTTCCCTGATGTTACCCCAATAACCAACCCGAACCAGCCCCGAATTAGGCAAACGCTCGCACGGATCAACCGGGCCCCGGGCCGCGGAGGCGAGAGTTCAAACAACGCGACCAATTTATAAACAATTTTCTCTGTGACGATTAAGTTACATTTTCCCCAATAGCTGCTTAATTTTCTTGTCAAAAATACACAGTTTTCACATTTGTCTCGCTGTAAGGGTAATTAATTTCCAGACCATAAGTAAGAACTTAATTTGATACCTGCGAGGATTATAAACGATTTCAAGCTGTTGTTTACATGAAATCAGGAAAGATTCGTTCTGTTTGCAATTATGTTAATGAGGAAGTGGAGTGGGCGCATTTTTTTTCTCGGGGAACCCAGCACCGTTCGGCTGTTTCTAATGAGTTCGTGCGCAAGGCCCCGCTGAGGCAGCGAACTCTCCGAGGCTATTTTTAGGGTGACCCTGGCTGGCGAGGGGGCCCCGGGGAGCGGCGAGTGTGCCGAGGAGGCTGTGGTGGGGACGGGCCGGGTGACCGGGCGGGCGAGCTGGAGCCCGGGCTGTCCCCGAGGTGTGGGAGGTCAGCTGGGCCTGCGGGTGGGACGGAGGAACCATCTCCGAGGCCCCTGCTGATGGCGACAGAAAGACGGACACAGTCGGGACAGACTCTCCAGCCCCCTCGGGTGCCCGGAACCCCCGCCTGCCCCCTGGCACACGCCGCATGTTCAGAGGCTCCTGGGAGGGCACGGCGCGGCGCAGGCAGGGGCTCGGGGCGTGGGAAGTGCCACGTGCCCGATGGGGCGCTGGGCCACGCTGTGACGGCCACGTGGGCCCTGCCACGCAGACAGGGAACCGTCAACACATATGGGGTGGTCGGAGGCTCTTGGGGACAGCACCCTTGGGCCCCCGGGGAGGGGGCAGCACATGTGGGGTGGACACGGCCAGGGGTGCTGTTGGGGGTCTTCGGGGACCCGGAGGCGGGGGCCCAGCGGAACCTGGTCCCAACCTGGTCCCAAATCTAAGGAAAGCCAGGGGAGGTGGTCCCCGGCACTGGCCCGGCCTCCTTCCCCCCAGTGCTCCCAGATGCCCGCCCGCCCAGTGGGGGACACAGGAGGAGGGGGCTCATTCGCAAGTTGACCTGCCGGCCCGTTGTGGCCCATCCCTGGCTGGCTGGTGCAGGGGCAGCAGGGGCTGAGGCGGACACACTGCCAGCCCTCCCCCCACCAGGCTGTCGGAGCAGCGGGAGGAGTCCTTGCGAACCCCAGGGGGCTGGAGACAGCCCAGAGGACACAGGAGCAGCACCCCACGGTGGCCCCATGGGGACGGTCTGCCAGCAGCTGCCACCAGCCCTGTGCTGTCAACTCTTGCTCCCTCTGTCCTGGCCAGAAGGGCCCCATTGTGCAGGACACCCATGAACCCGGGAAGGCACAGGGCGGGGGGACACCCTCATGGTGCCCTACGTGCATAATGCCACCCTGGTCACGGGATGCGGCCCTTCTTGTCAAAGGCCGAGTCAGGAACCCTCAGAACCGAGACCCATTGAGTCTGCCAAGGGCGCCTGGGTGGACCCCACTCGGGCGCCTGTGAGGCAGGTCCCCTGTGCTGTGGTGCGGCCCTGCCCCAGTGTCATCACATCCCGGCTTCGAGTGTGACTCCCGTTCTGGGGGGACAGGAGTGACCAGGTAACAGGGGGCTTCCGGACGTTGGCACCTTGGGCCAAGGCCTCACATCACCCTGAGGCGCCCCCACCGGTGGTCCGACCGAGAGGGGGTGGGTGCTGGTAGTGGAATGGAGAGGGGGTGGGCGGGTCCTGTGTGGCTGCAGGGGGACCTGGGTGGGTCCCTGTGTGGTGGCAGGCGGGTCGGCCACCTCACCGCCCATACAGATGGCTCTTTATATGAGAGCCCTGGCCTGCAGCTCCTGGCCTGCAGGGTGCAGAGGGGGCTGCGTGGCCGCCCAGCCTGCGCCCCGGACAGGGCAGCGCTGGGCAGGGAGTGGGGAAGGGTGGGTGGGGTGGACACTGGGCCCCAGGGCCCCCCGAAGCCCTGCTGATCACTCTTGGGTCTATTCTTCACGTGCCAGATCCACGTAGCTACCGAAGATGGGGTCGGAGCATGGCCCTCCTCTGCCCTGCCCTGCTCCCAGTGACCTCTCAGTCCCCAGGACCAGTGGCCTGGTCACTCCTACCCCCGGGCTCCCCCTTCATCTGGGCCTCTGGCCACAGCACTGCCCAGCGGCTGCCCAGACAATCAAGGCGGTCCTACCCCAGGGCCTCTGCCCTTGCTGTGTCTCTGCCCCAACCCTGTTCCTGGACACCCACCTGCCTTGCCCCCTTGCTCCCCGAGATCCTTCCTGCAGACTGGCACACCCCCAGCCCCCTTTCTGGGGCCCCCCACCCTGCCTGGATGCAGAGGGAGTGCGGTGGGAGGCCTTGCCCCCTCATTCTGCCCTGGGCCCTTCTCGCCTTCCTGATGGGGGGCCTGTGATGGAGCCTCTGCTCCGGCCATTACCCTGGGGGTCAGGCCCCCAGGCACACCCTGCATGCTGCTGGCCTGGTCCTCCTGCAGCTCCCCCCCTCACAGACGAGGATCTGGGGATCAGAGGGGGCCCCCGTTTGTGGCACAGGCCTTGCCAGTCAGCCCTCCCTCCTCCTGCAGCCTCTTCCAGCCCTGGGGAGGGGTTCGAGCGGCCTCCTGCAGGCCGAGCGCCGCGGTGGAGGAGGGGACCGGCGCGGAGGCATGAATGGGGGCCCCGGTGGTGACTAGGGCGGGGAGCAGCGGATGAGGAACGGGGTGGGGAGGGAACACGCTGCCAACCCAAACAGCCCAGTGCGCCTCGGCCCCGGGTTTAATCCACAAAAATTTCCATCTGCCTCTGGAGCGCTCGGAACCTGGGCAACGACGGGCCGGCCGCTCGGCAGAATAAACAGCAGCCGCGCGGCCGGTGGGTCGCGTCCAGCTCCCGGCGGCGGCCATCTTGGGGACGCGGCGCCCCGGGGCAAGGGCCGGGGCTGCGGACCGGCCCCTTGCGGGGAGCAGGCCGCCCGCCTCGCCCAGTGCGGCTTTGCGGCCGCGGACCTGCTGGCGTCCACCTGCCGCCCAGCCCGGGCGGGCGAGGGTTGCACTCCCGCCCCATCCCCCAGGGCCACCCTGGCTGCGGCCGGGTGCCCACCCCAGGGTGCCCCCAGCCCAGCCCTGCGGACCCTGGGCGGGGGAGGTGGCCCCGGTCCCCGCTGCCTCCTGCAGGGCCTGCAGTGCTCTGAGTCCCACGGCCGGGCCCGGGCCGGCTGCCCCTTCCAGCGGGTCCCCTCCCTCGGCCCTGCCTCCGGGCCGGGACATCTATTTTTGGTGGCGATCAAGCCACTGCTTAATATGCAGCAGCGCCGGCCAGGGGCAGGCTGTGCCCTGACCCGCAGGGTGACAAGTTTAAAAAAGGGCGCATTTTGATCAAAATACATGTTTTTCTGAGGTTGGCCAAGGCGGCCGGGCAGGGTTTGCCGCAAAGACCAGGCCGGGGCCGCGCTGGGCAGGCCCTGGACGCGCCCGGCCCCCTGCCGCCCCCGAGGCCGCACGTCCCCGAGGGGCGCCGCGTGCGCGCACCCGCGCCAGGACGCACGCCGCCGGTGCCCGCCCGCCCGCCCGGCCAGCCGCGCTCGCGGTCCTCCCACAGACTCGGACACGGACTTTGAGCTCAATTTTAAAAAATGTAAGCTTCCTTTCTGGCCTATAAATAGAGTCATTCAGGAGAGGCCTCGTTGTGGGGACCGTCACCCAGGCAGACTGGGAGAGGAACGCCCAGGAGAGGGGGAGGGGGTGCAGAGGGAGAGAAAACCCTCCCAGGAGGGTGGGGGGTGGGGCGTGGCTGCCGAGGACGTGAAACACAGCAGGCCGGGGTGCATCTGGGGAAACTGAGGCTGGATGCGGGAGGCCTGGCCGGGCCGGGGCAGAGCTTCGGCACCAGCAGTTTTTGCTGGGAGGCCCGAGTTGGGTGCTGCTGCCACTGGGGGTTGGGGGTGGTCCACGGGCGGCTGGCGGGGGGCCAGGGAGGGGTGAGCTCTGAGGCCAGCCTCCCTGCCTCCAGCCGGCACATCAGCAGGCCCTGCCGGGCACCCTGTCCCCAGGCCAGCTCCGGGTTTTGGCTCCGGCCAGCCTCAGCTGCGACCTGCCTCCCACAACCGTGGCCTCTTGGCAGTGAAACCTCCAGACTGCACAGGGGCCCGAGGGTGTCCTCTCGAGGGATGGAAGGGTCCGGAGAGCCTGCAGGTCCCTCCGAGGCCACCTGACCGATGCCCTCCGTTCAGGAATGGGGAAACCGAGTCCCTGAAGCAGGCGGGAACGTGGTGTCACAATCCCTCGCAGAACTTAGATGCGCAGACGCAACTGGGACGTGCCTGCCTTTGGGTCACCCTGACACTCCCCCCCCCTCCCCCCATGACGTCTCTGACCTCGGTGAGCGGCGCTCCGCGGAGGCCGCCCAGCCCTGCAGACAGAGAACCCCTCTCCGGCCCTGTCACCTGGATGGTGGGGACACGTGAGGAGAGAGGGGGCTCGGACAGCGCTGCTGGCCCTACGGCAGACCACGGCCTCCTCCCATTGCCTTGCTTGTCTCCTGTGTTCGAGCTGTGGACCACGGGGTGCCAGCCTGTGCTGGGCCAGACATGGGTGTCCTCCCAGGCCTCTCCCCCTGGGAGCCCCTGCGTCCCTGACTCTCAGAACCATAAGCACATGGGTCCCTTGGGTGCTGGGCTGCTGTTCTAGGGCGCCTGCGGGACCACCCTCAGCCCCCCAACGGCCGGCCACTGACGTGGGACCTTGGAGAGGGCCGCAGAGGTGAGTTATGGGTGGGCGAGAACAGGGTGGCAGCGGAGGCCACCTCACAGCCAGGTGGCCAGGCCTCGGCCTCTGGAAGCACGTGGGTGGACAGACAGACATCCTATCACACCTCCCCATCAAGTTGCTGGAAAATGGAGGTCCTGCCGGGACTACATCCCCCAGACTCCTCTGGGTGGGGGCCACGTGACTCGTTCTCACCAATGGGGTGGGCAGGAGGGATGTGTGCATTGTTTCTGGGCTGCAGAAGTTGAGAGCCTGGCTGGTCTAGAAGGCTAGGGGTGGGCCTCGTTCCAAACGTCAGTGTCCCCAGTGAGGGCCTCAGGGGAAGGAGGCTCAGACCAGTGACCAAGACCTGGGGGGGGGGGGGTGCTGGGGGAGCCCAGAGCCCGGGGAGGGACCTCAGAGGGAGGCTGGCGAGGCAGAGGCCGAGTCCTGCTGGGACCCCAGCTGGGACCCCAGCTGACTCAGGCAGGGCCCAGGACCTGGGCAGGAGGTGTGGGCGTGGTTTTCGGAAACCTGGGACCCTCCACCTCTCAGGTTTGTTGCTGAGCAGCTCAATAGAGTTACTCCCAGAGCCGAGACCACCCTCAGGCTGCCCAAGGCCCCACACCGGGGTGGGGTGCACCCATGTTCCCCTCTGAGGCTCTTCCCGGCCAGAGGGGGACAGACGGACATCCTCCCGTCCTCCCATCCCCCCCGTGTAAGGCCCTGACCCCCAGCTCCGCTTCTTGGAGGTGGAGAGGCTAGCTCAAAGGGTACAAGTATCTTTTTTCCACCCCAACTTAGAAAGTGTATTTAGAACGTTGTGGAGGTGGAGGAAGTGAGCCAGCTGGGCTGCGTGGGCTCAGGAGACGAGTGACGGGCGGAAGAAGGGCCCTTGGAGCTGGGGAGAGAGGTGAGGGTCACAAGGTCACTCGGCCAGGGGCAGGAGAGGGGCCCCGAAGTCTCGGGGTGCTCCCGAGAGGGAGCGAGTGCCTGGGCACGCGTGTTGTTAATGGTGACACACGGATGTGGCCGGACTCCTCTCCAGAAGCTCTGTGGCCGCAGCCACACGTGTTCCCACCAGCGACGTGTATGAGTGACCGTGCCCCCATATCTGCGCCGGCACGGGGTGGGACGGCTTTCTTGCACTCGCACGTCAGCGTGCATCCCCCCGGCCGCCGGCCAGGGCGGGCGGCTACCCACAGTGCTGCTGGCCAGAGCTGGGCCGGCGGCGGGAGGCTGCCCCCTGAGCCGGGCTCCGGGCTGGGGCCTTTGGGGGCTACTGTGGCCGCGACCACGTCAGGCACAGCGGCCCAGGGGCCCCGAGCCGCCCAGACCCCCGGGGCTTGACCGCAGGCTCCCTCTGGCAGGATGGCAGCCCATCAAGGGGGCCCCCACGGCCTCCCGGGCGCTCGCAGGGTGCGGGGGCTCCCCGGCAGGCCCGCCCGCCTCCGCCCGGCGCGGGGAGGCGGCGCTCCCGTCAAGCGACGCTTTCATTATAGGTTTATCTTCGAAACCCTAGACAAAACAGGGCTTGTGCGGTTCGACTGAAGAGCCAGCACCTCGGGACCCCGCCATCCACTGCGCCGGCTCCTCGGGAAAGAAAAAATACACGAACCTTAAAATAACCAGTTCCCAGAATAGCAGCTAATGACGGCTTCTGAAGGGAGCCCTTTGATCGGCAGAGCCCCACGCCTTCGCCTATTTACGGGCGTGTCACTCGAGAGCAGCTCACCAGCGGGGAGAGCAGCGTTGGGGGGGGGCGGGGGAAAGTGGGGGGCTGGGCAGAGGGGCGGGACGCTGGGGCGCAGGGCCCGAGGTGCCCGATCCAAGTCCCCCGACTTGCTCCTGCAAGCGGCCCGAGCTGCGGGCCAGGTGTTCCATCAAGTCACAGTGGCCTGATGCTGGGGGGCGGGCTTGGGGGGGCCAGTGATACAGCCTCATGCCCCTGACTCCACTGCCACTGCTGCTCCCATGGCCCCCTGAGCGCCTCCTCAGGGGAAACCGAGGCCGGTGGGAGACAGATGTGGGTATAAGAATGAGAATTCCACGGGGGTTGGCCGCGGGAGGTGTGGGCCGTGGGCTCGGGGGGCTCAAGGAGGGGAATTCAGGGGAGGTTCTGGGGCGTGGGGGTGCCGGAGGGTGAGGGCCAGTCCTGCTGGGGGAGTCGGGGGGGGGGTGTCAGTTTATAAGACACTGCTCCCCCGCAAAGCCTCCCTTGTGCGCCCTGCGTCGGGCACTCCCCCCGCCTCATCCGGGCCGGACGCGGGGGCCGCACACACCCCCGCTGGTGAGACGCACCCGGTGGAAGCTGCCCTGAGTCCAGGAGCCGAGAGTCTCCCGAGCGCGTGAGATGCGGCTGGTGAGACCAAAGACGTCGATTGTGATTTGATTTGATTTTAATGAACTCACATTCAGATACAGACCCCCGCCCCCCTTCAGCAGCCGGAAAACTTTGTTTCTGGGACGAGTAAGGTAGGAGCATCTCCTTTGTAAACTAAAGGTCGCAGCGTCCCGCGGCAGACCCGGCCGCTCTCACCAGACCCACGCCTCCGGACCGTGCAGCCCGCGGGCTCTGGTCGCCAGTGCCGAGCGTCCCGACGGATTTGAAAATATGGATTACATATCGCAACGGTCACAGTTTCAATCTACCGGGTTAAATAAACTGTATCATAACACAACACATTTAACCCTTTTAGAAAACGTGGCTCTGAGAGAATTCTAAACCGCACCTGTGGCTGCCGTGACGTGTCTGTGGGACACCCCGGCCGAGGCCAGGGGCCAGCGAACGCTCTGAAAGGGCCAGACGGTGCGCGTCCCGGGGCTGGAGGGCCGCGTGCAGCCTCTGCGGCACGTTCTTCTGTGTGTGTGTGTGTGTGTGTGTGTGTGTTTAATTGTAAATGTGACAACAGGTTGCGCCCGGTTTGTCCACGGGCCACCGTTTGTGGGCCCCCGGTCTAGAGGGTCCTTGCGGAAGCAGGTCGGCTGGTTTCAGCACTAATTAGTGGGGGTCCCTTCCCCCCCGAGGGAAAGAGGACCCGTGGAGGGGCGTCCTCCGCAGCCCAGCCCACTGAGGGCCGGTGGCCCGGCCCGGAGCCCTGGAGTCCCGGCACGAGACCCACTGATGACTGCGCCCCACGGGCCCAGCGTGAACAAGACACTTCTGCATCCCAGCAGCTGCCGGTCCCCGGGGAGATGGAACACAGAGGGTCCCGGCCCCCGTGAAACCCAGGCCGCCCCCCATGTCCCACCTACAGAGCCCTCTGTCCCCTGCAGTGACGAGCTAGCCAGGGAACAAGGCGGGGGGGTCAGAGGCTGGGCACGCAGTGTGAACGGGACAACCCCACAGAGCAGCATTTGGCGAACTGCGTGAACTTGAGCTTGGTTGTCATTACCTCCCGGGCGAGGGGCAGCCAGGTTCCCCGGCCCAGGCCTGCCCGGGCGGCGGGTCTCCTGGCCGGGCTCTGTGGGGTGCTGGGGCTTCGCTGCGAGGGACAATGAGAGGGTGCCCGGCCCTGCCGAGTCTGGATGGAAAGGAGCGGGACTGTGCCTGTCCTGAGAGGTCACGTTTGCAAGCGGACCCCGTCTGGCTGGAGGCCCCCACGCACACCCCTGGGGGGGGGTCAGGACGATGACGCCCCCTGAGCCCCACAGGTCCAGTGGGCAGCACTGCCCCGAGCACAGCAAGGACGAGGGGACACGGACCTTGCAGGAGGGTCACGCCGCCGCCCTGGCGTCCAGCATTTGCACCCACCAGTGTCAGTGCGTGCGGACTCACAGTCGAAAACAGAACCCCTCTGAGGGGGCGGAGCTTCGTGGACGACGGCAGGAGAAAACCCGACAGAGAAGCGGAGGGGACGCACCAGGCCTGGGCACGCCGGGAGGGGCAGGCGCCATGGAGAAAACAGCCACGTGCGTTGTGTGTCCAGACGTCTTTTAAAGTTTAAATATGCATGTGGAGAGAAAGATACAAAAAAACAAAAAACTATTAAGTATGAATAAGAACAAAATGGAAATTCCACAAGTAGAAAAAACATGGAAGTTGAAAGTTCGTGAACAGAGTCAACAGCAGATGAGACGCAGCTGCAGAAGTAACCAGGGAGTTGGAAGGTGGGTTGGAAGGAACCGTCCAGAACGCTCGGAGAAACGCAGCCGTTTCACACGGCAGGCGACCCAGAGGCGGGGGATCGAGGTGGGCCACCACGCGCCTGGTGACGGCTCCAGAAGGAGACGACGCCCAGAGGTGCCGTCTGGAGAGAGACAGAGTGGCCGAGAGAAACCTGACGTGGACATAGGGCCTCGCCGGGCTGCGGGCGCAGCGGACAGACAGCGCTCCCTGCTCACACACCTCGGTGAGGGTGCAGAGCACCATGGGTCAAAGGCAAGCCCACCTGAGCGGTTGGAACTGGGGGGGCGTCTGTCCCCACAGCCACTGTCTTCGCCTCGGCCCTCAGCGGCCACAGTGGACCCCAGCACCAGGCTGTGGAGACTTCAAGGGGCCGAGGGACACGGATTTGGTCACCGAGGGCCCGCAGTTTTACACCCGGTGCAAACGTTGGTTAAGGACACCAGTAAAAAAAGTCATTTACGTCTGAGAGATTCTGATGTTCGCTGAAGAACATTCGAATGGCCGATTTCAGCCAGAAAAAAGTGAGCCTGGCGGTGAATTCCGAGCAGAAATGAACAGCGAGACCAGAGAGGCAGACGCGTGTCGGCCGTGCAGACGGTGCAGACCGTGAGCCGTGGGGTTACAGGCGAACACGGGTGCACTCAGAGGCAGGACAGCCCAGCACGTACACCCGCGGGGGAGGGGACGGAGCTGCCGTGTTCCAAGGTCCTTACTTTATTATAGACATGGGTTCGGGCAGCTATGAATTCTGGGTGTCCATTTAGAATGTTCTAGATTAACCTCCCCAAGAACGGCCATAGACTAGATAGCTTCACAACCAGTAGGAGAAGGAAGGGAATGAGAAATAATTGCTACTCCAACAAGAGGGAAGAAAGAGGAGCAAAATAAACATGAAAAAGCTGGCCAGGTGGCTCCGTTGGTTGGAGCGTCATCCTGCACCCCAAAAGGTTGTGCTTTGGTCCCTGGTTGGGGCGTGAACGGGAGGCAATGGATTGATATCTGTCTCTCAAATCAGTCAACATATCCTTGGGTGAGAATTAAACAAATGTTTAATACAAATGGAAAGTACAAAATATACTGGTAGAAATCAATCCAAATTTGTTAGGAATTACATTGAGTGCTGCAAGTGTGTTAAATAATTAAAAACCCAACCATATAGTGTTTACAAAAGTCACCTAAGATGGGCCTAGGGCTACAAATAATTTTTAAAAACCTGACACCCAAATCGGAAAAAAACCCCACAGGGAAACTGCAGATCAGCCCCCTTTACGGGCAGACACACGAGCATTCTTCAGAGACCGACACCGCAGCACACGGAGAGCTCGTGCACTCAGCCCAGTGCACTACCGTGCTGTACTGGGTTCGTGGAATGAGGAGTCAAGACCACGAACGAGACCACCTCCAGAGACGCAGGTGGGCGTTGAGGAAGCCCGCCATCCGCTCTGAGGAGAGCTCGCAGCCGGAGAAGACGTTTTCTGCCCGGTGCCGAGAACCCCCAGAACCCCTACAGCTGACGTCACACTCACTGGTGAATGGCTGAATGCTCATTGCTGTAAGAGTTTCCCTGGCCACTTCTAGCCGACATTTTACTGGAAGTCCAAGCCAGTGGAATTAGGAAAAAAAAAAAAAGAAAGAAATGAAAGGCACCCAGATTGGACGGCAAAAATGAATACTGTCTTCACTCACATCTGAGATCTTCCTTAAGATGTAAACGATCTTAAGGCATCGATAACAATGACATTTACCGGCATGGATAACAGCAAAGTCACAGTTTGGGGGCTGGATATAAAAAAAGTAATTGTATTTTTATATGCTAGTAATAAATAATTCAAAAACAAAAAAACTCCATGAACCATAGCATCAAAGATAATAAAATACTGAAGAGTACAGCCAGTGAAAGAGGTGTAAGACTTTCACCCTGAAAACTACTGACCATCATTGCTGAACACCCCCCCCCCCCCGCCCGAGGTGGAGCCCGTGCAAAGAGGGGTGCACCGTGGTCCTGAGTGGGGAGACTCAGTGCGGGAGAACTCAGTTTCTTCCCAATGGATTTACAGATCCAACCCAGTCCTCCTGGAGGTCCCTGGGTTTTGTTTTGTTTTAGAAACTGACAAGACGATTCTAAAATTCACAGGAGAATTCACAGGCTGTAGTAGGACGGACGGGCACGCCGACTAGGGAATGAGCAAAACCGGGGAGCCCGCCCCCCTGCACCTCACACCAGGCCTGTGGACCTGTAGCGGTGAGGCTGGTGTGGTGTGAGCTTAAGTTCAGGCTTACGAAACGCCACCGAGGATTCAGAGATAAACCCTCATATTTATGCTCAGTTAATTTTTGACAAAGGGGCCACGATGTTGAAGGGGAGCAAACAGCCTTTTCCACAGAGGGTGTGGAGGAGGCTGTGGATACGCATCAGCCAGGAACAAAAAAAAAAAAAACAACTTAGATTTTACCTCGCACACTCCCCAAAATGAACTCCAAGTCAATCACAGTAAACGTAAGAGTTAAAGCCGTAAACCTTCTAGAAGAAAACATTCGTGACCTCGGGCGAGGCAGGGGCCTTCGATACAGCACGGAAGGCAGAGCCGTACAAGGAAAGATAAATTGGACTTCATTAACACTGAAAACTTTTGTGTCTCGGGCAGACATGATTTAAGTAAATGAAAAGACAGCCCCAGAATGGGAGGGAATATTTGCAAGTCATGGATCTGATAAAGGGCTCCCTCCAGGCCCATCAACAACCCCTCCAACGGGACAACAGAACCAACTGCTTAATTAGAGAATCAGCCAGCGAGTTGAATCAACATTTCACTAAAGAAGGCTATGAATGGCTAATAAGCACATGAAAAGTTGCTCAACATCATTAGTGATTAGGGAAATGCAAATCGGGCCCACAATGAGATACCCTTACACACTCGGGAGCGGGGAACACCAGGCAGGCCGCCGCCCCCCGCCTTGGCGCGCAGGCGGAGGGAGCGGCCCCCCGGACGGCGGCGCGGCTGGCGGGGACTCAAGGCGGTGCAGGCCCTTGGAGAACAGTGGAGACGCTTTTTTTTTTTTTTTTAGCGAGTTAAACACACACACACACACACACACCCCACCTCGGCCGTCCTCCCCATGCGCGGGCACCGAACCCGGAGACGCGAAAACGAACGTCCGCACAGACGCTCGCAGACAAAGGCTCGCAGCGGCGGCGCGCACAATGGGCCCCAGCTGGGAACAATCCGCGCGTCCATCAACCGGCCGCAGGGCGCACAGCGCGCCTCGCACCGCGGAGCGCCATTCAGCTCTGCGAGCCGGGCAACGTGCGTGGGGGGCGCCACGACCGCCGGCCCGGGTGGGAAAAGCCGAACACAAACACGGCCCCTCGTTGGATGCCGTTTACAGGAAAAACATCCAGAAAGGGAGAATTTCCAGCTTCAGAGACATGCGAGGATGCCGAGGCAGAGCGCGCAGACCCCCGACGGGCCGTGGCTGGGGGTGGGGGTGGGGGTGGGAGCCGGCCTGGACTGCTGAGGGGTCGGGGCACCTTGCGCGCAGGCGGTGCCGAAAATGTTCTCTTAGTTTTGATCGAGGTTGCAAACTAGACCTTTACTGAAATTTGTTGTGCGCTTACATTGGGCGAGTTTTATGGCGTAAATTACATAAATTTTATGGCGTGAGTCACACCCCAATAAAGCCTGGAAATCATTTGCGTAGCAGCGATAATAGACGATTGTCCAGGGGGGGAGAGGACTGGAGATGAAGCAGCGCCGCGCACCCTCGGCACCGGTCCCCGCCACGAACACGCAGAATTCGAACACGACGTGCACCTCGCCGTCAGCTCCGAAAACACGCCCAGCAAAACCGGACAGAAATGTGAGGGACACCAGGCTAATTCTGCAGAGAACTGGGGGTTTGATAGAGCAAGCAGGCCAGAGCGTTCCGGTGAGGACCCCGTTCCACCCGAGTGTCGGCTGGCTTCTCTGGACATGCCGGCGGGCGCGCGCGCACGGCCTCCCAGCACAGGACGGGCCTTCAGCCGGACTGCCCATGGGCTGTGCCGGCAAACACACCGCCCTGGTCTCCAAGGACCCCTCCCTCCCACCGCACAGGGGGGACGCCAGCGAGCTCTCGGCTGCGTCTCGCCCACGCAGATCGGCCTGGTAACTAGCTCCCGGCAAAGACGGGCGCTCAGAATGGGCGTTAGAAACGCGGAAAGCGAATGCCCCGGGATCCAGACTGGAGGGGGCGTGGTCTGAGTGGTGCTCGGAGGGGACGCCCCCCACGTGTGCGCCTTCGACACCTGGGAAGGCCGCAGAGCCCTCGTCGTCCCACCTGAGCAGTAAGAGGAAGGGCGATAGTATCTCAAGGCCGAATGCACAGCAGGGAGAAGACAAAGGGAAGGGGCGAGACCTTCCACAGAAGCAACAGGGGTCACTGAAAATATTAATAAAACGGCGCAGGCTGGGTGGCTCAGTTGGTTGGAGTGTCGCCCTGTGCACCAAAAGGTTGTGGGTTCGATTCCCAGTCAGGGCACATGCCTGGGTTGCCGGTTTGACCCCGGTCAGGGCTTGTGTGGGAGGCAACTGGTCAATGTCTCTCGCACTGATGTCCCTCCCTCTCTCCCTCTCTCTTTCCCTCTGAAATCAGTAAACATATTCTTGATAAGGGTTTCTTTTGAAAAAGAAAATATTAATAAACTGGGCAAATACCTGGCGAGTCCGACCGACAGAACAACAAGTAATGGCCCAAATAAACAACCTTGGCCACGAGGAGGGGGCCCACCTGCTGACCAGGCGCACGTTGAAATGCCAACACGTGTGAACAGTAAGATGCAGCGTGCGAACTCCGGGGACACACGGCTGGTCACAGCGCCAGTGAGCTGCACGGAGCCACCCCTCCAGCGCTCGGGCCGTGACCCGGGCATGGAAAATCTTCCCACACAGACAACACCAGCCCCGGTGCCTTAACCGCCCCGTTTTGCCCCACACACAACGGTGGGGGGGGGGGAGCCCAGACTATTCCAGAACACAGAAAGGTAGGAGACCCTTCCCGGCTCATCCCGCCAGGCTCCCATACCGTTGGTACCCCGAGGAGGCGCGTGTAAGAAACATTCTGTCATGTGTGCACAGTATCTCGTGTAAATATTGACACAAAAATTCCAAAGACAACATTAGCGAGCGGGTTTCGCTGGTGTTTAAGAAATAATATACAATGTGAAGGATTCGGGGGGTGGGGGGCGGGGCCGCAGACCACGGAGATGTCTGGAGACATTACCCGAGCGGGGGGCTGATAAGGCCTGAGGCCAGCGGGGAGGCTGGGGGTTGCCCGCGGGATGAGCCGGGGCAGGGGCGGGGGCGGGCAGGGAAATTGTTGAGATTACATGGCTTGGGGCCTGGCTCGGGGTCTGGTGGACAGAAGGAGGGATGGAGTCGTGGGTCAGGGGGCCTGCCTGGTCTGAGGGGTACGGCCCAGCACCTCTCGGGGAGTGGGGGTGGTGGTCCCAGGCTGGAGAACATTCCTGGCCAGAAGACGGTGGAAGGAGGGCCAGGAGGTGGGGGCCCCTGCCCCCCCACCCCCGAACCGGGGCCTGGAAACGCAGGACTTCCCTGTGTCCGGCTCTGAGCCAGAACATTTCCGGCAGAAACGGAGAAGAAAGAAAGGAGCCCGCCCCGCCCACGGAGCTGCTCATACCAGCCAGAGCAGCCCGAGAGCTGAGCTTGCAAAATAAACAGGGCTCAACGTAAACACGCAGCAGGTCCTGGGGGCCGGCTAAGAATGTGCGGGGGGCGGGGAGGGAGGCCCGCGCGGCCTTCTGGGGGCCTGGGACGCCTGCCTCCCCTCGAGCAGCCCGATCAGGGAGGGGCCGGAGGGCCCGGCCAGGGGCACACCAACGGTTGGAATCTCGGGGTCCCGGGGCCGCCAGAGCCCGGGGACACCCCTGCGTCCTCGCCCAGCCCCCGCCTCTTTTCAAAGAGACCCCCGTGTTTCTGGTTTCTGCTCTGCCCCTGTCTCCGGCCCCTGAGGGACCCGCTCACACCGAACCAGCTGTGTGGGACCTTAGACCACGGCCCAACCTTTCTGAGCCTCGCTTTCTCCTCCTGTAAGGGAGGATTTACCGGGACAAAGAAGAGTCCTTTCCAGAGTAGAGAAGGCGATGGGAAGAGCACGGGGCGACCGGTGCTTTTGAAGCAGGAGCAAAGAGTGGGCCACAGCCCTCCCTCCCTTCATTGCCACGGGTGGGGGCGTCTGCAGGGAGGTCCGGGGGGGGGTTTGGCTGGAGGGGTGCCGTTTCTGCTTCCCCCACCCCCGGAGTGAGGCGAGCCTGGACAGAGGCCAGGCTGGGGATGGAAGGCAAGGAGCCCCAGGAAGAGGGGCATCCTGAAGGGGGTGGTGGGGACCCTGAGTTGGAGCAGAGCCCCCCCCACTGCCCGGCAGGGTCCCGATGAGGAGGTGACTCCTGGCCCGACGTCAGGAGAAGGGGCTCCTTGCAGGGAGACTGAGGTGTCCCCGAGCAAGCCGGGTTGGTCTTCCCCGGTAACCCCTGACCCGAAGAATGACCTTTTCCCGAGAGTGGGGACCAGTGGCCATGCGCCCCCAAGGCCCCTGTCCCAGCCCCTCGCCCCGTGGCCCAGAGAGCCGGGCTGGGATGGGGCTCCGTCCGGGCCCAGGCCCTGCCTGCCCTGAGTGAGGAAGCAGCCGGGGGCCGGAGCCTCCGCTCCCACCACCAGGGCCTGGCTCCCTTCCGGCCCCCGGCCCGCCGGGCGGGGGTGGGCAGGCACGGGGGCCCTGGCCGGGGTGGGCAGCCGGGCGGCTGCTGGATTTCCTGCCCCGACTCCCGCAGTCAGCAGGGTCGCGGAGAGGTTGTTTATGGTCCCGATGGCGGCAGCGATAAGTGGGATGACGGGGCCCGGGACGTGCCACTCTGCCCTCTGGGCCCGACGAGGCCCTTTCCCAGGGTCTGTCCCCAAAGGGGCCACCGGTCAGCGCAGGGGAGGGGCTGGGCCGGCTGAGCTGGCTGCCGCCCACTGTGACCTCCGCCCTGGGCCCAGCAGCTCCCCATCGGCCGCTGGACAGACAGCGGGGCCCTGCTGGCCGCCCTGAGACCGGGGTGCGTGGCCCCCCTTCTGCGGGTGGAGCAGGAGGACGTGGTCGGTGCGGGCCAGTCTCCCCAGTGTCCACCCCACAGACTGTCCCAGGAGCAGGGCCTGGCAGGCTGCAGCCTGGGGGGCTTCGTTCCCAAACCCAGTTCCCAGGGGCCGGGGACCCCGGAAGGGGCTCGCCTCTGTGGTTCCAGTCTGCAGAGAAGCAGGCAGGGGGCCCGAACCCGAGGCCAGTGCTGGCCCCACCGCAGGGACCTCGGCCCCCTGTGGGCTGTGCCCAGGCTCTCCAAGCCCCGGGTGGCTGCTGCTCCTGCCTGTGGAGGGGCACAGCAGCCCCCCCATGGTCCCCTCCAGGGACACCAGGCTCCCGTCTGTCCTAAGACGCCGTGGGTGGGCAGAGCTGCACCGAACCCCAGATGGAGCGGCAGTGGCAGTAGAGGGGGACAGGCGTCTCTGGACAATGGGGGTGAGGCCGCACCCAGGGCTGCTCCAGGGCTGGGTGAGGCGCCGGCAGCCATGGTGGGCTTCCCATCCTGCCAGACAGGGACATGCCCCCCTGGGCCGTCTGCCTGTGAGACGCAGGCCCTGGGCTGCTCAGGCCGCTGGGAGACGGCCCACTCCTGCCTCCCCATCCGCGTCCCATGCGCCCCCGGCGGGACTCGGGGTGCGGCCCGGAGTGTGAGCGGCTGCCCTGGGCACGGCGTGCGGGCCCCCGACGACGACCGCCAGGAGCAGCGTGCTCGGCCCGGGCTCCCCCGCCTACCTTGTCCTCCACGCGGTTCAGGCGGGCGCCGACGGTGTTGCTGCCGCGGTCCTTGCTCTTCTCTGTGGGGCAGAGACCCGGTCAGGAGTGGGTGTGGGCCGAGGGGGAGGGCGGGGCGGGGGACCCCAGCCGGGCTAGGGGACGAGGCTGACGTGGGGCTGAGGTAGCTGAGGGCAGACCACCCAGATCCCACCAACTCACGAAAGTGCTTCTGTGGCAAGCACTTTGGGTGGGGAGCACCGGGGTGTGGGGGTGCGGACGGTGGGGGTGCAGCAAGGTGGGGCGTGGTGGGGGCTGGCAGCAGCTCCGGCCCTGGGGCACTCTGCCTAGCCTGTGACCCTTGAGCCCCCCCGACACCCTCTGTGCCCACCAGGACGGCCCACCTCCCAGGGCGCACAGGCCTGGCTCGGGCCCCCAGCGCCTGCCATCCCTGCTGCCCCGGCCCCTGTGCGAACTGTGGCAGAGGCAACCCGGCCTCACCCTGTCCTCCCGGGTGTGACACAGAGCTCAGTCCAGTGGACACTCGGAGTCAACATCCAGCTCCCTGCTGCCGATGGCCCCTGGGGCTCCGGCTGGCCATGCACCCCAGAGGGAGATGCCCTCCCCAGGTCTCCCTCCCAGGGCCCTGGTCATGTCTCCAGACCCTCCATGGCCCAGAGGAGGCCACCGGGAGGGACCCACGTGGTCCTCACCCCCACTGAAAATTCATCTGCGAGGCAAGTGGGAAGCCGCCCGATCAGGGTGGGGGGGCCCCGACCCTCCCTCTGGCCTCCGCTGCCTGTCCCGCACTGTGGAGACCCCGGGGCCCGCTCTGACTCCGGGGTGAGGTCGGACGGGGGTGTGCAGGGCTGCCACGCCCAGGGCACCGCGCTGCGGACACCCACCTGAGACGGAGACGAAGAGGGAGGGCTTCCCGATGGACTGGTCCAGCCTGGGAGGGAGGGGGGGGGGGACGGGCGTCAGCTCGTTCTTGGCCCCGGGCGCCCGGCTGGGAGGGGGGCTGGACAGCCACCTCCGGGGCTGCCCCCCGTTGCCACCCACCAACCTGCCCACTGCCTCCCAGGCCCCAGAGCCTGTGTTTCCCGTGGGGCTGGGGGGCTCCGTGGTCAGGGGGCTCCCTGTGACTACCCCCCTGGGCAGGGCGGGTCCCCAGATGGCCCCAGGCCAGGCCCCTCACACCCACTCTGGAAGGTGGGCCTGCGGTGGGGGGCAGGGGGCCTTCCAGGGCGAGGCCAGGTCCCTGAGCTGGGTGGCCTTCGTGTCCCAGGGGGAGGCGTGGCAGGGCGGCCCTCGCCCCCAGCGTGGGGTCAGGACCAGCGCCTTCTCTGGGCTGCACCCACGACCCACGGGGCTCGGGCCCGGGCTAGCCCACCGTGGAGGCACCGCTGCTCTGAGCCTGCACTGGCGTCAAGGGCCACGCTGCCTCCCCGTGAACACGTGCATCTCCAGGCTCCAGGTCGGGAGCCAGAGCGGGGTGGCTCACGACGGCCAGGGTGAGGAGGCCCCAGGGTGGGGAGGCCCCAGGGTGGGCCCCGTGCCTTGCTCCCAGGGGGAGGGCTGTCCGTGAAGCGTCCTACAGCTGTGAGCCCAGCGGGAGGGGAGTGGGGAGTGGAGGTCCCGTGCCCTCGGTCCCCCAGTGCCCCTTGCCCAGCCCCTCCCCCTGGAGCCCGGCCCCTCCCCCTGGAGCCCGGCCCCTGGCCCCGGGGCCGCACCCACCTTCGCTGCAGCTCCTTGATGCGCACCATGAGGTTGAGGTGGCCCTGCGAGTACTGCTCGATGACGTCCCGCACGTCGTAGGGCTTCCGCGCTTGCTGCGGCGGGAGACACGTGTCACTCCCCGCGCTGTGCCCCGCCGGTTGGGCCAGCACAGCGGGGTGGGCGCCCGGTGTGGCGGGACAGGCAGTGCCTACATGCGTCCCCCCCAGGGGCTGTGATGCGCGGCTGTGCTGCCGAGGGCTGGGCGGCCCCGGGCCGGCAGCTGGCCTGCCCACGCATCCGCCCTTCCGGGCCGCTGCTTCCCCTTCTCGCCCAGCTGGGAGAGCGGGCCCAGCCCAGAGTCGGGGGGCAGCGAGACCACCGAGTGCCAGCTGGAAGGGCACAGCGGTGGCGGCGGCCGCCTCCAGCTTGGGTCTCAAGCCGACCCCCAACCCACTCGCTGGCAGGCGCGCCCACTGTCCTCAACGGGGACGTGGCCGGCCGTGCACCCCTCCCTGGCAGCCGCCAACGGTGGGCAGAGGGGAACCCAGGGCACAGTCTTGGAGCACAGGGCCTGCTCTGGGGGGCCGGGGGGCCGGGCTCTGAGGGGTGCTCCCTAGCAGGCCTGGGGCCGGGGCCCAGGCGGGTGACTCCAGAGCACCAGCTCCGAGCCTGAACGGGTGCCTGGGGCTCAGGGGGACCCCAGAGGGCACAGCAGAGGGCAGGAGCCTGCCCGTGAGGTCAGTACCACCACAGGCCCCCCCAGGACCCCCTTCCTGAGGGGCGGCCCCGGTGGCAGGGGGCCGGCCACGCCGCCAGAGCCGGAGCGGCTGTGGCAGTGGCGGGCTCACCCTGGGGTCTGAGCGGTTCCCCGGCAGGTGTGGAGTTGGCTCGCGTCGTGTCCATCAGCACCCGGAGCCCAGGGAGGCGCGGGCCTGGCCTACACGGAGCAGGGCCTGGCTCTGGCCTCCCAGACTGCTGGGGGCGGGGCGGGCGGGGGCCTGGGCCACCGCCACAGGTCTCGTGGGCACCCAAGCAAACCCTGGAGAACCCTGGCACTGCCTCTCCGTGGCCAGGCCTCCTGCAGAGGCAATGACCGCCCCCTGGGTCCCTGTCCCTGCGTCGGCCTGTTCTCAGGGTGCGGGCCACGCTGGGTCCCGGTCCTCAGACCGAGCTCAGTCCCCCCAGCAGAAGGAGTGGGGCTGAGGCCGCCACTCCCCAGCCTTCTCTGGGGGCCTCGGGCTCGGGGGGCCTCGGGGCTGTGCAGACTCCCACCCACGGAGCGGAGGGAAGCCCAGAGGACCCCGCCCCTCCCTGAGAGGGCGGGCCGCCGCCCAGGGCACAGGTCCCGCCCCCCCCCCCCCCCCCCCCCGTCCACTCTCCTGCCTCACACAGGGTGGGGGGGCGGGGCTCTGGGGTCCCCAACTCCTGCCCAGGTGGCATGGGCCCACTGGCTCCTCCCTGAGTCCCACCCACACCGAGCGCCTACCAATCAGGGGAGGGTGGAGTGAGCCCCTGAGGCTCTGTGTGGGCCCCCCCACCCCCGCCCCAGCTCTGGGCTGGTGTCTTGGGGTGGGACAGCAAAGCCGTCGCCGCAGCGGCAGCGGCTAGGGGAGGGGCTCTCGGGGCGGGCGAGGGCCGGAGGGCTCAGCGCGGGACTCACCTGGAATTTCTTCTTGGCCACGAAGTACTGCATGCGCCGGATGACCTTGATGGTGGCCCGGTGGTGCTCCCGCAGCCTGCGTGGGGGACAGAGAGAAGTGTGTCCGGGGCTGCCCTGCAAAGGGGGGCTCGAGCCCTCCCCGTGCGCGCCCCACGCATGTGGGCTGGGCCTTTCTGGAAACGAGGAGGGTGGCCCCCCGCCCCCAGGATGGGGGTGTTCACGGCCACGTCCTGGGGGTGGGGGAGGGCGGCGAGGGGGGCAGGAGGCTTTTATCGTTGGGAGGCCAGCCCCGGAGGGACCCTGGCCTTGCTTGTCGCTCAGTGTTGGGGTGCCTGTCGGGGTGCCCTGGCTCACAGAGGAGCCCCGGGAGCTTCTTTCTCCCTCGGGCCTTCGGGCCCCTCGTCAGTGAGGTGGGAGGGGTTCTGACACAGGCTGCCCGAGGTCCCCATCAGTTGGAACGTTCTAGAGCCCCACAGAGAGGCACGGCCTGGGACGTTCGTAGGCCGGTCAGCCAAGGACGGTTGGTTACTTCCCGAGCCATTCAAAGTTTCTACGGGTCCTTCTGGAGACCAAGATCCTTCTAGAAACACGGCCAACAAAGAAAACACAGCCAGCGACGTACACGTTCGCGCAGAAGGAACACCGGAAGGGAACAGGCGCCCGTGGCCACGGCGGGGGTTTGGCTTGGGTTCGGGCGCTCGCACGGACGGGGCCTGCTGCTGAAAGCACCCGCGACACCCGGACCCGCCAGCCACTCCCCCGAGGGAGAGGACGCGATGGAGAACAGGCGGTTCTGAAGACGTGGCGGCCGGTGGTTTTCCAAAGACACTGGAAGACATCGGGCCACGGATTCCAGCGGCTCTGCGGACCCCCGTGGGGGAGACAGCGGGTTCGTCGGACCCAGGCCCGTCTGAGTCACGCTCGGGGCGTCCCAGAGGCCCCGGGGGCGTCCCAGGAGCAGGGCAGGAAGGAGGCGGAAATCACGTGCCGCCTGTCGGCCCCCGAGCCCAGCGCAGTGGGGCCCGAAACCGGGGAGACCGAAGTGACCGAGAAACCCCTCCTGTTCTACGGACTAATCTAAGGAACTCCAGGACCGAAGAGGGCATCTCACGGAGGCTGGACAACGGTTTTGTTTGAATGACAATGACTCGGTCCCCTAGGAAGACCGACAGTGGAGGGAGGACTTGGGGTCCCGAGAAGCGAGAGCTTAGGGAGACGTTCATGGCCGTCACTCAGTGCATGTGTGTGTGAGGGGTGGGGGGGCTGGCGTCTTCCCCGAGAAGAGAAAAAAGTAGCCCATTAAACCCCGACAACGTAGACGAGAGGTAATGAAGACAGGGACGTAATTCAGTGAAATAAAAAGTGCACGCTGCATTGAGGAAAGCCAACCAAGCCAGGACGGCATCCTCCGAAGGGACCAGTGACACCGGCCACCTTGCAGGGAGCCGACCCGGGTCACCGGCGTTGAAACCCCGCGTCGGTGTGGACCTGGAGACGTTTTCCCAGAATCTCTTCAGAGGCCAGCGTGCATGAAAGGAATTTTTATAGTTTAAACAAATTAGATTAGTGTCTTAAAAACACAATGTATAAAAGGAGACACGAGGAGAAATGTTAAAAATTCAAATGGCCTGATACTAATGAAATAAATTAAATCTGGAATTTTAATGGTCTCTCCCCCGCACAATGAGCCCTTTGAGTCTCGACGAGGTCCCCGGGGTGGTTCTAAGCGTCGGAGGCAGAGACAACACCAAGCGGAGGCGCACGTTTTTGGGGGACAGTGTGAGCCAGCAGTGTAAGGCTCACGGTGGCCGGCGGGCGGGGGGACGCGCTGCGGCACACCGTGTTGGCAGAAGGGTGCTGAGGCGGGAGAAGGCCCGGACCTTTTGGCCGGTGAAAGCAGGTGGTCGGTCTCCGAGGCCGCACACACGCAGGGCCCCCCTTACCCACGGCGTGCTGCACAGAGAGACAGGAAGTGGGCCGTGTCTGCCTGGAGCTGGGGACGCGGTGGCCGGGGGCTGGTGGGTGTGGGGTCATGACATCTTCCCGCGGCCCCCACCCATGGGCACACCCACCCTGGGACCCGGTTCCTCTCTCCAAGGCTGCACCCACTGCTCTGAGAGGCGGGGTGGGAGATGGGGGCCTGGACGAGGGCGTGAGGGAACCCAAACGTGAATCCCAGGCTGGGCCGCGGCCGCCCCCAGGGAACCCCTTGAGCTCGGGAGGCCTGGGGAGCCGAGGGCGCACAGGGGACAGCGAGGCCTGAGGACGTGGCCTTGTTACAACAAAATCCCTGGGGCCAGGCTGCGGCCCCCCTTGGGGTGTGGGGACAGGGGTCCTTATGCCCTGAACCCGGGCGGGCAGCCCGGCTGTGTCAGTCGGCCAGCTCACAGTCGCCTGGAAGGAGCCTGTGAAGAAATGCACCTTTGTCCTGGCTCCGTCCCCCCGAGAGGGGCTGGGGCAGGGGCTGGGGGACCCTGCCGAAGCCCCAGGGAGATCCTGAGGACGTGGGTTGCAGGCTGTCCGCCCTCATTAGGCCCAGGGAGCTGGCGAGCTGGTGGGCTTCCAGCACCAGGGAGAGAAACTGGGGGAAGCTGGGGGAACTGCGACGGAGCCGGGGGTCCCCTTTCCCAGCCTCGGGGGGTGGGAGCCCCCAGAGCCGGCCTCGCTGAAGTGACTTATTGGGAACTTGGGACTAAAACAAGGGAGAGAAGACTCCTCACCTCTAAGAAGAATGACGTGGGCTTCTTACTGATTTCCGTCCACAAAAGTGATTTGTGCACATTCCCTTCCAAAAGCCTGTGAATCACAAACCGGCCGGGCCCTGCCGGGGCCTCCGCGGCCACTCGGGGTCCTGGGCGGGTGAGGGAGGGGCGTGGGGTCCAAGGGGGGGATGCTGGCGGGGTGAGCCCTGGGGGTCAGAAGCCAGAAGGCTCTGCCAGGCTCCTGGGCGCCTGGGGGGCTGAGCAGGCCTTGACCTCTCCCTGCTGGGACCCCTTTCTTCCTGCTCCTTGGAGCCGAGGGGGGCCGTGGGGCTGCAAAGCCCCCAGGGGCCCTTCCTAGCCTGTCTTCGGCGGGACGGAGACCTGAGGGGCGGGGATGGTGGGACCCCTGCACGGGGGTCTGGGGCACAGCCCTTCATGAGACTCTGTGCTCAGCGCCCCTCGGCCCGTCCCCCCCCCCCCCCCCCCCCCGGCCAGATTCCCCGACTCGCTGGGCCACTCACGGGCCGGGTGTGCCCCAACCCCGTGACCACGGCCCCAGGCCGAGACCCCACCTCTGCCTATTCTGGGCGCCCACCCACCTGGACTCTAGGCCCCCCGTCCTCGGGGGGGTGAGCTGGCCTCTCCTCTGCCCCCTTTCCTCTCCTTCCCTCCCATTTCCAGCCCAGCCCCGTGCCCTTCCAAGCGTGTTTTAACGGCCCTGTTCTCCCAGGGTGCGACCCCGCACACCCTGTTGCCAGCGCCCAGGACCCCCACCCGGCCCTGGAGACCCTGCACCCTTTCCCCTTTTCCGCCCTGCCCCAGGCATCCCCCAGCCCACTCCCGCCCTCCCTGGCCTGGGCCCCAGCAGGAAGCTGGCTGGGCCGGGCCCACGCTGCCGGAGCCACGCACTCCCTTCTGCTGGAGCGCGCACGTGGGGCGAGTGCGTGCGTGTTTCTCACGGCCGCACTCCCAGCGCCCGACACGCCGCGAGCGCCCGGCAGACAGGAACACACCGCGGGTGCCAGGCGGCTCCGGGCCAGGCCGGCAGGGCCCGGTGCCGGCTGCCCCGGGGTGGGGGCTGGGCCGCGGCAGGCCGGGCACGGCTCCGCGGGCCCACCGCCCGCCCTCTGTGTGCCCTCCCCCCCGAAGGAAAGGAGAGGTTAATAAACCAATTACTTTGGGCAACGAAGCAAAATAAGTCCCATTAAAGTAATTAACGTGCGCGCGCAGCCCCCGCTGGAGAGGGCTAATAAATTGGGGCTTTGTCACCATCCGGTAATTTCTTTGTGAGGCGTTTCTTCATCCCCATCCAACGGCACAGTTTAAGGCTCTGTTAATACTTTTAAGGCGGGCTCCATGCCAGACTAATTAGATTTGCATTTCCACCGTGGGCCAGGCTCGGCGCGGATGTGCCCCGTGAAAGGGGCCCGGGGACCCTGCCGGGGCCCCGGGGACAGCACCCGCCCTTGAGAAGGGGCCATGTGCGGATTCCCACGTCTGGCCCGACGCTGTCTGTCTGCCGCCCAGCTTCCCGCCGCCCCCTCCGCCCCCCCGCAGCCAGAGGGGCGCAGCCCGAGGGGCGGGGCCCCTCCCGGATCTGCCCACCGTGCGGCTCCCAGGGGCCAAGCCCTGGTGGGTCCCGGAGGACAACACGGGAAGGGGAGAAGAGCCGTCCTGCGGCGAGGACCCTGACAGGTGACGGCAGCCGGCCTCCCAGGGGCAGGCCACGAGGAGAGCACGTGGCCTGAGGTGATGTGGTGGGGCGCTCCACCACCCCCACACCCCCAGGCTACCGGGACACAGACCCCAGTAGAGCCCTGCAAGCACGGCCAGCCCTCCCCCACACCGTCCGAGTCCCTGTAACAAGGAGGGTCTGAGAAGCCATGCCTGTCCCGAGCAGCCTCAGGGGGCGGGGGGAGGGGCTGAGTGTGACTTGGGGGCCTGGGTTGGTCCTGGGAATCGGAATCGAGGCTGGGCCTCAGTTGATAAAAACGTAACAGCGTCGGTTTATTCCCTGTGACAGATGCGTCACCCTCACGTGAGCCCTCTGTGCAACCTCCGGGACGGTTCTGTGACTCTAAGGCTGTATAAGATCTCCCCACCCCCCACCCCACCCGCGCTCCGTGTGACGGTGCCATCCTGCGGGCCCGCCCGCCACCGCAGGGCCACCGTGAACTCGGGCAGCACCAGGGCCAGGCAGGCTGGCAGGCGTGAGCGCCCAGAGAGATGGCGGGGGCCGCAGTCCGGGCGAGGGACAGGCGCCGTGTGTGAGCTTGGGGTGCAGAGTGTGGCGACCCGGGGGGAGGCAGCCGGGCCGGCCCCCAGTGAGGCGCCGCCTGGGGCGGCAGGACCGAGAAGCGATGGGCGAGGGGCCCAGAAGTGCCAGGGACGAGGCCGGGCCGGGTTGTTTGGGACGTGGAGTCGGGAGGAGAGGGTGGCGTCAGTGCCCTCACCGTTGGGGTCTGAGAGCGGCCTTGGGCAGTGGGCGGTGGGACACGGGTAGCCGAGTGCCCGTGAAACGCGCCCCCGGCCTCAGCTTTGGGGTCTTTCCCTGCTGTGTGCACAGTGACAGACCATTCCCAGCTCCTGGGTCTCGCCCGGATGGGGCCGGGGCGGCGTGTGCCCTGCGGCGAGGATTCCTGGGGCGGACAGGCCCCAGCAAGTCTGCCTCGAGGACGGCCCGCGGTGCGGGTGCGGGGCCGGGGCCGGGGCCGGCCTGCGTGCTGATCCGGTGATGAAAGGCGCAGAGCAACGGCAACAATCGTAAAGATAGCGGTGTTATGGCCAGCTAGGGGCAGTAAACTTGAAAGGCCAGATCAAATGAATTCCTAGAACGAGATAAAATGTCAAAATATTTGGTGTTTGAAGACACAAAATATTTGAGTAAATATTTATGTGAGAAACAACCTGAGGCCTCCTCCAAAAATTCATGCCTGGACAGTGAGAGAACAATGTAGCAACACACGAACGTAGGTGAGGCCCCCCCACCCCCCGCCCCCCGGGGCCCTGCAGCCCGCCCGAGACAGGCCTGCCGACCCCTGACGAGGCGTCCGGTGGACGCGGAAGGACAGTGCCCGGTCCGAGCGAACAGGGCAGGGCCGGTTCTGGGCCCGGGCACCGGAACGCGAGGACACAGAAGCACAGGCCCGTCCCCCTACTGAGCACAGAACACCCGCCCACCACACCCAACTGTGTGTCCTGGGGGAGGTGCCCGCCTGGGCCCCAGCCGGGAGCACAGAGACGGCCCGACCCCCAGGACCCGGCGAGGTGTCCCTGCCGCAAAGGACAGGCGGCACCCCTATCAGGCATCACCCCTGTCAGGGCTGGGAGCCCCCGGTACAGGTCAGAAGCTCCCACAGTAAAAAAAAAAATGCAGCAGAAAGAGACAGGAACTTCCTTAGCTCCGCAGGTCACAGGCCAAAACCCACCATGAGCCCCCAACTAATCGGGCATTTCCACTGGGACCCAGGGGAGGGCAGGGGCCCCGACGCCACGCTGGGGAGTGTGCCTCGTCCCGGAGCCGCCCCCGCCTGACACAAGGGGACGAGGTGAGGACCGAGGGGGGCCAGGTAAAGCTGCCATTGTTGGCAGCCAACCAGGCCACGTGCTCAGACAACCAGCGAGGGCCCCGGGCCCATCCTGGGCACCGGCTTCAGGAACTCCAGCGTGGCTGCCAGGGGGGCGGCCTGCTCTGGTCACCGGCGTGTCCCTGTCCCAGCAGCAACGTCCTGGGAGAGGCGAGTCCCCACAGAAAAGCAAGTGGCCCTGGAGGGGGTGTGTGATTGGGGAGCAGAGAAGTGACCCTTGGGGAGCCCTCTGGGCTGAGGGCACCTCTGGACCCCGGGGGAGGGCCAGGACGCCCAGCCCACGGCGGTCCCCGCACACAGGCCCCTTGCTCCGGGGCCAGATGGTGCGACACGCCAGAGACCAAGGCCGGGCCAGGCAAGCTCGCCGCTGGAGCTTGGGGCTCAGTGAACTTGCTCTGAAGTTGCCATCAAGGAACAAAGTTGACATGGGGGGTGGGGGTGAGTGTAGCTTACAGAGGGGTCCTCCCCCACCCTGCC
Organism: Phyllostomus discolor; assembly: GCF_004126475.2. Lineage (NCBI taxonomy): Eukaryota > Metazoa > Chordata > Mammalia > Chiroptera > Phyllostomidae > Phyllostomus > Phyllostomus discolor. Next base: position 170,075,383 of record NC_040908.2, read on the forward strand.
CCGGCATGTGGGGTTGGGGCTCCGCTGGCGCAGGCGGGAGCCCACAGCACCCCCTGCCCACTTGGGAACAGAGCCCGCCCCTCAGAGCACAACCCCAGCCGCCGGCCAGGCGGGGGGGGGGGGGGGGGGGGGCGAGCACACAGGAACACAAAGGTGTCCCCTGCAGGGGTGACAGACACAGGGACAAATGGTGAGTGAGATGGCTGACCCGGGAGACACAGGAAACACCTCCTCACGGGGGCTCCCACCCGATATGGCCCAGGGCGTCTGGCACCTCCCAGTTCTGAGTTCCCACCAAGGGGGGACCCCCGACCAACGGCCTGGCCGGGCCGCTCCTGTCCTGCCCGGCCCTCCCCTGCCCCGGCTGCCCCGGCTGGAGCCTCACTTCACGTTGTGGAAGTTCCTTTCCCCGTGTCTGCCCTGCGAAATCCTAGACTCGGGGTGGGCACGGGGGGCCATCCTTTTTGTTGACTTCTGTACTTTCAGGGCCCAGGACGGTGCCTGGGACACGGGGGCGGGGGGTCAGGAAGCCATGGTGAGTGAACGAAGTAATGAAAGAAGGGTTATACACGTGCACACGCATGCCCACGCCAGGCCTACAGCCAGGAGCCCCTCCCAGCGGCCTCAGCAGCACCCGGCTGGAGTGGGGTGGGTCGGGGGGGGCGTCCAGGAACGGGCCCATCTCAGACGCCGCCGGTGTCTGTGCTCAGGGGACAGGAAGGGGCGAGACAGGCGCCCCCTGCTCCCGAGGGCCCGGAGGAACCTAAGGGAACGTGATGTCTCAAGAGCCCCCCCCCCCCCCCCCCCCGCTGGGTGACTGGCCCACACGGTGCCAGCCTGGTCCGGAGCCGGCCCTCCTCAGAGTCCTGCGCCTGTGTTCGCCACGGGGCGTCACTGCCTGCTCCACAGGAAAACATCGGTGTGGCTCGGGGGGCTCCACGCGGGCGGGACCGCAGCTGTGGCTCGGGGCTGGGTCCCAGTGGCAGCACAGGCCAGGGACCCTCCCCTACATTGCCCCTGGCAAAGGCCCTGCGCCTTGGGTCCCACTCCAGGGATCCTCCCTGTGCCCCCGGCCCTGCAGAGAAGGCTTTTGGGGACTGGGGTGAGGGGACAGGAGACAGGTCCACTCAACAGCCACAGGCCCCCTGCAGGTAGGGGGGGAAGGCCCGGAGCAGGGGAGGGCCCCCCAGGGCCACCCAGCTCCCACCACACACAGACCACACGCTGCCTGGGACCCTGCTCGGACCCTGGGGCTCATGGTTTGGGGGCGTGGGGTGCATGCCAGGGTGGAGTAAACAGTGGGTTTCCGAGACCGCACAGGAGCCAGTGAGGGGCAGGCTGGTGTCCTGAGCCCCCTACCCTGGGGAAGGGGCAGGCTCAGGGCCCCAGCCCGGGTCCGGGGAGGCTGGGTGAGGTCGCAGGAACTGCAGCAGCAGGCCCCAGCCCCGGGCCACAGGGGCCACGGGGACGGGCAGCTGACGTCCTGTGAAGACACCTGAGTCACCCGCCCAGGAACATTCCGCCCCGAGGCCCGACCCGCAGCAGCTGGGCGGCATTCCTTTCCTGGGCGGGCGGTGGGGGGCCAGGCGGGTCTGCAGCCGGCGCTGGGGCAGCCGGCCTGGCACGCCGCGACCTGGGCCGCGGCCGGTGGGCTTCCAAAAGGGCGGCGGGCCGGCGGGGTTCGTGGATCCGACACCACGTGGGCTTACAAAGTGCCGGCACGCACCCCCGTTTGAGCCCACGGAGCCGGCTGAGGTCCCGGCTGCACCCCCACCCCGAGAGCACCGAGGATTTCTAGGCGTTTCCACCTCAGAAGGAGAACTCACAAGCCCTCACAATGCAAACGGAGAGAAAACCTCCCATAAACCCCCCACAACACGCTCCCCAGGCTTGTGGCTGCCGGCCTCGAGCGGACCTGAGCCCTGCCCTTTGGAGCTGCCGGCTCCGTTCACAGCCCCCCCAAACCCACGTCTGAAACCCACGCTCGCCCGGGCGCACAGATGGCCACGGACCACTCACAGCCCCCTGCCTGCTTGGGGCTCAGGGGGGCCCAGCCGGCTGTCCGAACCCCAGGGCGTCCTCACTGCTTTAAGTAGTTCCTTGGGTGACATTTTTCATAGGTTTGCTATGTATTGATCACACATTGTTGCACAGAGCCCACGCAGTGGTCACCACTGCAGTAATAAAGCTGTTCGCAGCGGGACGGAGTCAGGACGGAGACCACCCCACAGGGGGCTGCGTGTGTGTGAATGTGCACGCCTGGGCAGCCCCGGACGTCAGCGGGGGGCCTTGCCTCTGGGCTGCGGTCAGCGCGCCCGCCGTTCCCAGGGGGCCGTGGGGGAGCGGGCCTTGGGGGGACTCGGACGCAGGGCCCCGAGGCCCCACTGGGCACACTCTGGGCCAGGGCAGGCCGGGCGGGGCTGCTGTCCTCCAGGGGACACTGCCAGGGCAGGGCCACAGGGGTCCTTTCTCTCGGCCCAGCTCACACATGTCTGTGGGAGTGGGCAGTGGGGGCAGAAGGACATCAGGCCCAGCCTGGACCCCGAGGCCACAAAACCAGGCTACTCCCAGCCCCGGGGTCAGCTGTGAGGGAGGGGTGGGGGGCCTGGAAGGAAAGGGGCTTGAATGAGGCTTGGGTGGGGAGGCGGGAAGGATGCCCCTTGGCACCCCAGACCTCCCGGGACACCCCGGAGACATGCTCAGGCCCTCGTGACGCAGGCGGCCCGGGGACACGGCTGTAGCAGCAGTGGAAGCTATTGCTAGGGCACTCATACACCCCACTCTGCTGGGGTGTCCCAGGTCACCCCGCCGTCCCCCTCCCTGTCCCCCTCCATCTCCGTGCCCCTGAGGGCCCTGCGGGCCAGTGATCTGACAAAGAATTTGCTGAGAATTCCAGAGGGACCAGCACCTCGGGGTCCGGGCAGAGAGCAGGGCCCCAGGCTGAGGAGTGAACCCACCGCCCTGGATTCCTGACGAGTCAGCCTGGGTCCCACCCTTCCCGGGGCCTCACCGCCGCCCCCACCCCCGCCCCCGCCCCCACCCCCACCCCGACCCAGAGGCCCCGCGCTGGGCTTCCCGCGCTGTGCGCTGGGCCCCGGGCCCGGGTCTGCTTTGCTTGGCCTGCATTTCCTCCACAGCCTGGAGGCCCCGCGGCCCCTCGCAGCCGCAGCAGCCTAGGAGCTCGGAGTCTGGGGGAGGGGACGGCAGGGAGGGGACGGCAGGGAGGGGAGGCCTCCCTCCCTCTCTCCCTCCCTCTCTCCCTGGCTCTTGTTTGCAAAGCTCCCGGGGCCAGCGGGACGGGGCTGGGCAAACACAGAGAGCATCCTCGGCCCCAGAAAAGCCAGTTCAGCCCCCAGCCCCCACCCCCCACCCCAGTGCGCCTGCTTCAGACCGATTCAGCTGCAAAGGGCCAACTGCACCAGGAAAGGGTGGCAGGGGTGGGGGCAGGGGGCGCTGGGTCCTCAGACCAGTGTTCAAATGCCACCTCCCGCCCCGACCCCGGAGAGGGGGGCCCATGCAGTGGGGGCCAGCCATGTGGCCGAGGGCCTCAGGCCGGGCTGCAAACAGGCAGGCCAGGCCCGGCGGTCCCTGCCCCAGTGGTCCCGCCTGCCTCATGCCGCCTGACTCCAGCCAGCCCGGCCAGGGGCCCAAGCCACCCAAGGCCGGGAGGGCGTGAGGGGCTGCTGTTCCGCGGGAAACCTCAGGGAGCCCCGAGGCCGGGCCAGGGAGGGAAAGTCTGCCCAGTGGTCAGAAAACTTTTCCGTCTTTCGCCGTTTAATGCAGAAGAAGCTAGTGGCGCCCCGGTGCCCAGCAGAGTGACCCTCCACGGGCAACACCGACAGAGCGACTAGGGCCGGAGAGTTCTGGGAGGTTATAAGATGGCCAGGGGTAGCTGGCCGGGGTGTCGGCAGGAGGGGGTGCAGCCGGCGGCCTTGGGGAGGGGGCGCTGCTGCAGGGGAAGGCAGAGAGGCCCCAGCCAGGGGAGGGGCAGGGGGAGGGGAGGGGAGGGGAGGGGTCCTCCCAGGAGGCCCCCGGCTGCAGCTGCCCCTGCGAGAAAGCCAGCGTGTCCTGCGGCCCAGTGTCCCTCCCCCACTCACGACGACAGAACGAAGTGAACGTTTCAGAGAAGTGGTGGGCAGGAAGTTCTGGAATGTTCTATCCGTAACAGAGTGGCTTCAGGGAGAAGGACAGAGACCCAGAAGGTCAAGGCTGAGCCCGGAGGAGGGCAGGCCGAGCGGGCTGGGGTCTGGCGGTAGGGGAGGGGGCAGGCGACCCCCACACTGCCTGCACGCCCTGGCCTGCGGCTGCACGAGGGTCCCTGCGGCCCCCACCTGGGGCAGCGCGGAGGTGACGCGTGAGGGGGCGTGGGGAGACGCAGGGCCCAGTGCTGGGCAAAATGACGCCCCCCCCAAACATCCACACCCCGGCCCCCGGCCCCCGGCCCCGGGAACACACACGCGGCCCCAGAGTGGAGGAAAGTGGGCTACGAAGGGGTGACGGTGGCTGAGCAGGCGACCTTGGGGTGCACAGCCCACCCCGGAGTGTCCGGGTGGGCCCAGTGTAATCCCAAGGGTCCCCCAGGCCCTGCGCCGCCGCCCACCCACGCTCTGAAGAGGACTTCAAAGCCGGCCAGCGCGGTCCCCTGGGCGGGGCGGGCCGCGCCGCGCGTCACCCCGGCCCTATCTCTGAACACCTGTAGCGCTGTTTGCCCAGCGCATTTCCCCCAAGTGGACTCCGCTCCCTTATCTCCGCACGCCTGAAAGCCCGCGTGAGTGTCTCTGAGCAAACGGGGCTGTCCAAACACGCGGCGGCGGCGGCGGCGGCTGCAAGGCGCTGAGCACACTCATTTCCGGCCCCCACCCACCCCCGGCCCCCTTGCCGGGCCCCGGCCTCGCTCTTGCCGTCTGTGGGGTCCCCCGGGCACCTTCCCCAGAGAGAAGGATGAACACGTACAAGGAGAAACCCGGGACCCCTGCGCCTGCCCCTTGGGCTCCCCAGAAGGAGGTGGGGCTCGTCAGTCAGAGCAAAGCTGTCTTCAGAAACATCCTTTAGCACAGCCAACAAGAATCCACCCCCGGGTGAGCTGGAATGGGAGTAGGGGGGAGAAAACTGTACTTGAACAATGATTAAAATAAAATAAATAAAAAAGAAAAAGAAAATATACAGATTAAAAAAAAAAAAAGAATCCGTCCCCTACTTGTTTCAGGAACGGGGGTGGGAGAGGGACGCTTCATATGGGGCCTGGGAACCCAGAGAGCCGAGAACCACCAACAGGGCAGAAAGAGCCGGAACCCCTGGGTTTACACCCTGGTGTCGCCACGGAACCTCAGGTGCCGCTGGGCACGCGCCGACTGCCAGATGCTTGGCTGGTGCGCCAAGGCGGGGGCTGGGGCAGGACTGGCCCCCACGTCGTGTGGGAGGCGCCTAGCACGTGGTCAGCGGAGAGGGCAGCCTGGCCCGGCCAGGGGCCCAGGAACCCCAGGCTCCAGGCCCCGGCCTGTCCCACTGCCGGGCCAGGGTCCCTGCCCCCAGGACTGTGTTCTGGGCAGGGGCATTGGGTTGTCCACAGCCCCGGCACCTGCGTTTTCTGGGTCTCGCCCTTCGCCGGGCAGGGGGACTCCCTGCCTGTCTCGGCATGCCCAGTGCCCACGTCACCTCCTCAGGACGCTGCTGCTGCTGCTGCCACCCCCCAGAACCCCAGCACCCCCCTCATGGTGGGGTTCCCCCGGCCCACCTTCCTGCATCTCCTCCCCTCCCCACTGTGTAAAGCCGTCTGCGCTCACCTTCCTCATTTCCAGTTCCGCTCGCTGCCCGTACTGAGCACAGCCCACGGTCAAGGCCAGCACCCTTTCCCCTGCCTTCGGAGCCCGGCGACCCGGCTGTGCCCGACCCTGAGGGAGCATGGCGTCAGCTCCGGGCCCTGGAATGTCCCTCCTGGGGCCCGGTGGGCACCAGTGCCTCTGCCTGTCCCCTGTGTGGCCCCCACCAGCTCCTGGGGGGGTTGTGACAGCATCGGGAGGCCCTACCTCTGAAGGCCTGTGGTGGGGGGCTCAGATCATCCTCAAACCTGGTGCCGCGGGCTCTCCCCGGGACCTGGCCTCCCGCCCTGGGGCGGCGAGGGGGCCGCAGATGGAGAGACTCGCCAGGGACCCTCGCCCACCCCCCCGCCCGACCCACCAGCTGCGTTTTACGGCCTGCCGGGCGGAGGCGGGCCCGGCCCGGCCCGTGTCTCACACAAAGGCCCTCACCGAGAGCGCGGCCACGGGATTCACGTTGGGATCATAAATATAATTAGGAGATTTTTATTTTCAAGTAGCACTTCTGAAATCTATAAAATTAAGCTAATATACTGATTTTTTAAAACACAAGCGTTTTATGGCTCTGTGAGCCAGTTTGCTGGCCCAGGAGGCCAGGCGTTAACCCTTTCTGGTCTCAGGGCCTGCCCGCCTGCCCGCCGAGGTGCCCTGCGGCCGTGCGGGCAGCTCCTTGCCCGCCTCTACCCACAGGGCGGCCGGCGGGGTCACCCGCCGCCCCACCGCACCCCTCTGCGCCCCCCCCCCACTGCCCTGCCTTCCCCTTGGGACTCGCCCTCCCAGGCTCAGCCCCTCTAAGCAAGAGCTCTGCCCTGATGCCTCTATGCCCGGACCCCATGAGGGGAGGTGGTGCCCTAGCTGTTGCTCTGGGGCATCAGGGGCCCCAGCGGGTGGCCATCTGTCCAGGGCTTCTGGGGATCCCCGGGAAAGGCAGGCACGTCAGAGCCGCCTCCCCATTCTCGGCTGGCCCCTCCGAGGCGGCTGAGGTCTGACCCGGACTCAGCCCGGGCTCCCCACCTGCACCCCAGGATCTGCACGTCTCAAGCACCTCATGCTGACCGAGTGCCCCCCACCCCGTACCTCCTACCCAGCACCACACCCCTAGCACATAGTGCCGACCTCCGAAGCCCGCCAGGGTAGTCACTGCCGGTGGCAGACACAGACCCGTGAGTATGGGACTCCGCCCTTTGCCCTGGGCCACACCCGTGTGGGTTGGCGACCCCTGCCCCACTCAGTGGGTTCGTCCTGGAGGGAGATCACAAAGGGACACCCGGAGGGGCTGGGGGGCCCACCGGCTGTACAGCCTGAGCAAGCCCACCCTGCCACGGGTTCAAGCCAGGGGCTTCCCCCCCTGTCCGCCACGGAGCCCACCCAGCCCTGCTCCAAGCCCGAGGCCCCTCACACTCACAGGCCCCAGGGACATCAAGGACCCGGGAAGGTCCTCAGGATGCCCCACCGACAGGCCCGGGTCCATCCGGGCTCTCCGGGCCCCGTCACCCTCAACCCCACGTGGCCCTGAGCCCTGGGACGGGGGCCAGCACTGCTGGGGGGGAGTGGGCCCAGGAAGGGCCCCTTTGAGCGCAGACACTGCGGGAGCCTGGAGGATGGGGTGGGGGCAGGGCACCCTTCGGCACCTCCAGCACCCAAAGGGCCACCCCTCCCCCTCCGGCTCCAGGGAGCTTGTTGGACCGACATCCTGAGACCCTCTCTTGCCCCGGGGGCGGGGGTGACCCCTTGCCTCAGGGGGTGACCCTCCTGTGGACACCGGCTGAGGCTCCGTCCGGCCGCAGAAGTTGGAGACGGGGCCTTCCACAGGCCGATGGAGGTGAAGTGCGGCCACGAGGGCGGGCCTCATCATGCAGTGCACCTGGGGGGCGTGAGTGGTGACCGGGGCACAGGCACGCACAGAGGGACGGCCTGCACGCTCGGGACAGAGGCCTCGGGGGGCACCGGCCCTGCCACGCTGGCAGCCACGGCCTCCAGCCTCCGGGACGGGGACAGCCGCTCAGGGTGGCAGGGCTCCGCGTGGGCTCCAGACGGCTCGCTGTCCCCTGGCCCGCAGAGCCACGGCCTGCACCCCTGCTGGACAGAACACCGCGGGGGCAGGGGTGGCGTGGGCCCTGGAGGACAGGTGGGCTGGGGCGGGTGTGGGGAAGGCACGGCGTTTCAGGGGGCCCCTGTGCTGATGGAGGCCGAGAACCCCGAAAAGCCTGACCCCACCACTCAGGGTGTCCCCAGAGAGGGGCGGCACACACAGCAGCCCCAGGAGAAGAGGCTGGGGGAGGGGCGGGGACCGGGCTGCCAGCCCTGACCTCTGAGCAAGGCCTCCCGGAGGGTTCCTTGCCGAGGTGGGAACTGAGTCTGGAGGTGGGGGGGCTCAGGTGGGGCTGCCTCGGAGGCCCCACCTCCCACGTGCCTGCGGCTCAGCAGCTGGCCTGCCGCCTGTGGGTGGTCACGGGCTCCTGGTGGGCGCTCCGGCGGCCATCCGAGGGGTAGACCGGAGCCGCCCCGCCTCGGGCACGGCAGGGCTGGGGCCTGCAGGGCAGGGGGCCTGGCGGGGGAGACCGCCAGGGCAGGGGTCCGCTCCCCAGGCCCGGGTGGGTGGGTGGGACAGAGGCCCCCGGGCCCCGGCTGCAAGGCGAGGCCCTCGGTGGCGGCCACAATAAATATGTTTGTTCAAGGGAAGCCAGGCTGGGAGCTGTGCGCGCCGGCCTGGCGAGGAAGAAAAGGCTGCTTGTGCCTCGCACACTGGGGCGATTGTTCCTGCTCACGCAACTGCTGCCCCGTGGCCGGAAAGGTCAGACGCCCCTCGGGCCCCGTCGGAAGCAGCCGGTGCCTCGGGCCCCTGCGCCGGCTCCCAGCTGTGAGGCTCCTGCGTCCGCATCACCTCTGGGCCTTGGCTCGGGGAGGGAAGGTGCCGGGCTGCCCGGCGAAGGCAGGAGTGGGGAGGAGGAGCCAGGGCAGGCGTCGGGCGGGCGGGCGGCCGTCAGGGAAGGGCGAGCCCAGGGCCCCAGCGCCCGGGAGTGGGGAGCCGGCACGAGCTGGCAGGCCCCTCTAGCAGGGGGGGGCTTCAAGGCAGGGGGCGGGGAGTTCGGTCCCTGGTGGGTCAGGCGGCACCGACCACGGGGTTTGGAGACCCCGCGGTGGGTCCGGCCAGCAAGCCCCTTGATGCCAGACCAGGCCTCTCCACCCCCCCCCAGGAGCAGAGGGACCCGAGGGCCCTGCCCACTCCCCAGGGGGGCACCCAGTGCCCCCGAGGGCACTCCCCGGACATCCGTGGAGCGGACGCACCGCACACGGAGGCCGTCCCCCGGTGCCTGAGCCTGGTGCTCCCCCACCCCCCGCCCACTGTCCTGCTGATGGTGGCTCCCGTGAGAGGCTGCCAGGGTGACCCTCTCACTCAGTATGGCTGCACACATTCTCCCCCGAGGTCGCCTTCCAACCAGGGGACCCCGGGCTGAGCGCTAGACAAAGGGGGCTGGAGGAAGAGCTTCTAGCAGCTTCTGAATGGACGGGGCCACTGGGGGCCCTGGGAGAGCTGAGTGTCATCGGGGTGGCCGGACGGGAGAGGGGCCGGCTCCGTCCCTCCCCTGCATGCAGGCTGGGGTGTGACCCCAGGGCCCTGACCCCCAGGACGCAGGGTCACCGGGCAGACAGGCTGCATGGGGCCACTCAGAGGCCTCATCTGTGGCAGGTCACTGAGGACCAGAGGGTCCTGCCTGGAGCTGAGGAGGGGACAGGGGACGAGAGAAGGCTGTCCCCCCGGCTGCGTGAGCCCGTCCTCCATCCCTGTGTGCTGGGAGTCTCCCACGGGTGCCCAGCTGGAATGTGCCAGGCTCACCAGGGCCGCCTGCACTCCCGTGGGGCCCCGAGTTCCGACTGGGGGACGTGGAGGTGCCGTGTTCTGCAGGGGACCATGGGGAGCGCTCATGCTGATGCATGAAGAGCGAGCTGGCCCCTGGGACTGTGGCTGCCCTGGGGCTGGGGGTGCCTGGCCTGGGCTCTCTGGGCCGGTCCCAGGGCAGAGGCTCCTGCCCGGGCGGCCCTCTCTCAAGTCCCAGCCCTCAGGCCCTGTGTGGGGCCATCGGGCCAGAGGCAGAACTTGGCCCCAGCACCAGGCCCTGGAGTCGCTTCCACGTTCTGTCACGAAAAGCCGAGAGCCCAGAGCAGCCAGGCACCTCAGCGGGGCTCTGTCCTCGTGGCCTGGCCCTCCAGGGCGAGCTCTGGGTGCTGCCTGCCACCCACAGCCCCCCAGGCCTGGCCTGGCCCCAGCCCCCTTGCCCGCTCTCCCTCCGCCGACGGAAGCCACCTCGGTGGCACGGCACAGTGGGCGGCCCCCCTCCCCTCCACACTGGGGACCAGGGCAGGAGTGGGGACACTCTGTGGCCACCAAGCCCGGTGCCAGGACTTGCTGCGTGGGGACAATGTCTCCTCCCTCCTGGGGCCTCCAGGTCCCGAGAGGTAGACCGGGCCCCTTCCAGTATGCCCAGTGTGCCTGTGCTCCTTGTAGCAGAACGAGGGAACGGAGGCGGGGAGAGTCCGAGGCTCTCCCACAGATGCCGAGCCCAGGGCCCTGAGAGGAAGGGGCTGCAAGCCAAGGAGTGCAAGTTTCTCCAGAGGCTGGAGAGCCCGGAGATGGAGTCTCCTGGGGAACGAGCTGGCGCCGTGAGACCTGTCCTGGTCTCGGGTCCTGTGGAACGGCTCGGCAACACATCGGGGCCGTCTGAAGCAGCAGGGTTTGCGGGGAGTTGCTACGGCAGCCACGGACCGCTCGCACCTGCCCCCCGTCCACTGTCCCATCCTCGTCTTCTGCCACCTGGTCTGGGGGGGTGGGCATTGTCGCAGCCGTGGCCCCCAGGGTCAGCCCCGGCCCCTCTGTGGGCTGGTCTCGGCTCTGCAGCCCTGGGGGACACTGTCGTCACCTGGGCTGGCCCGCGTCCCACTCCCAGCTGGAGCCGGCTTCCTCACGGGACTCCCGGGGGCCCGCCCGCTTCCGCCTCCGCCCAGACCACGTTCTCCACCCACAGCCATGCAAGTCCCCTCCCGGGCCCTGCTCTAATCACTCTCTTCGTGACGTGTGACACGTGCCCTGGCCCAGCTGAGGAGAGGGCCCCCTCGCACCGGCCCCGCCTGCCCCACGCCCCCGCCCCCGCCCCCCCGCCCCCAGTCCTGGTCCACACACAGGAAGAGCTCAGGCCCTTCCTCAGGTACCAGGGACCGTCCGCGGTGCCCCCGTCACCCACGCCCGCATCGCGGCCCCTCCAGGAAGGGCCAGTTCTGCATCGACGTGTGTCGCTGCCGTGTGTCCATGCGTGTGGATGCGTGTCCGAAACCTCCCCGCTGTGCCCGCCTGCAGCCCACGCCGCAGAAACACACGCGTGTCCCTAAGGGCTTTTCCACGGGCTCTGCTGCGCTGGGCGGGCAGCCCCGCGGGGCGGGGACCCTATCACCCCACTTTACGGGGTCGGCGACCCAGGCACGGGGGTGCGTCACCTGCAGGGTGGCTCTCCCTGCAGGGACAGGTGTGGGACCTGGAGGGAGGAGGCCGCCGGGGCCGACGCGGTGCCTTCCTCCCGCCGCCGAGTCCCGGCCGGCGGGACCCCGCTCGCCCTGGGCCCTGTCCCCTGTCCCCCGTCCCCGAGGAGGAGCTCGGGGCTCTCTCGGGGTTCCCGGCCGGGCGCCCTTTGTGCCGGCCCGGGGTGGGCGGCGGCAGGGGGTGGAGGATCAATGGGCCATTGTTCCGGGCGGCACGGCTGCCAGCCCGGCGCACACAACGGCCCCTGTGTCTGCGGCGGCTCCCAGAGACCCGTCAACACCTTATCGCCGGCATTAATCACCCCGCTATCGGCCCCCGATCGGGCAAACACTTCTGGGGAGTTCAAACCCCTGACTTCACAGGAGTTTCTGTGTAATAATAGATTAGGTTTCTGGCGGCTCAACAGCATCCACAGCGGCCGGCCCTCTGGGGAGGTGGGTCTGGGGAAGAGCGGCAGGGCGGGGGGCTGCCAGGGCCTGCCACCTGCCCGGGGGGAGGGTGCCCTCGGGGACCACGCGGGCCACCTCCCCTGGGCGGCCGTGGGGCACTCGGCCTGGCTGGCCCAGGCCCTGCCCTCGTGCTCGTCCTCCCCGGGGCCACCTCGGGGTGGTTTAGAGTCTCTGGCAGGGAGTGGTCCGGACCCTGGTGTTGGGGACAGGTGTCCCCGCCCTGGCCTCAGAGCCCTCCTGTCGGAGGTGGAGCCGAAGGCACGCCCTGGGGAGCAGGGAGGGCAGGAGCCACACAGTGGAGGGTGGAGTGAAGGGGGCAGAGGAGGGACACCCACGTGGGACGCAGGGCGGGGCCAGCGGAGACCCTGGAGACGACCGACCGTGTGCGGGGCGGTGGGGGGGCCTGAGCGGTAGCGAGCTGGGAGAGGTGGAGGGACAGGGAGGACAGAGTGCCCGGCGGTCAGGGGGTGGGGGAGGGGCGGGGCGGCCAGCCTTGAGCGGGGATTGGCCATGCGAGCCTGGCCCTGGGCAGCAGGCCCGGGTTCTCTGCCATGAGCCGTGATGAGGGCAGGGGTGCCGGGGCCCCCTGGGACCCCGACAGGACAGAACGCTGGCTCGAGGCCCCACCCTCCCAGTGTGAGCCAAGCACACGCCACCGATGTTGTCCCAGAGTCCTGGACGCATCTTCCCGATCGCACAGCCCCCCCCAACACTGGCTCTGTGGGAGGTGGTGTGCGGGCCAGGTGCAGGCTCCTGGCCCGGGGCGTCCGGGGCAGTGCTGGGTCTCCCCGCTGGGGGGCTGCCGTGACCCCCGGCTGCGACCCCCGTCTCAGGACCCTGCCCCTCATCTTGAGGCAAACTGCTCATGTGGCTGTCAGTCTCTGGGGCTCTGGTGCCCGGGCCCCTGTCCCCTGTACCCCCAGGACCCCGAGGGACCCTCTGCAGGGACAGCAGCCCCAGACCCCTGTGGGGGGGGTGCACGGGTCCCTGGCACACCCCTGCACGTGTGGGTGACCCCTGGCACGGCGGCATCTGGGGGGCGCTGCCCCCTTCAAAGCCCCCTTTGTCCGCCCCACTTCACGGGTGGGGCCGGGACACGGCGCTCAGGGGGTCCACACAAAGCCCCCAGGCTCTGCGAGGCCGAGTCTGCACCCAGTGCTTCTGCCCCGGAGCCCAAGCACCCTCCCCACTGCCTCCTCGCCCCAAACACCCACAGGGGCCGGGCTTCTGACACCCCTGACCCCGGGGCCGCACTGTCCCGGGCCAGCCCTCCCCGGGCCCAGCGCTCTCTGCCCACGCTGACGTGGGTGGACGTGCTATGTGGCCTCAGAAGCAGGCTTCCACGCAGGAATGCTTAAAGGTCACGTGGGCTGTGGTCGAGACCTCCTTGGGGGGTGGGTGGCAGGGGGTGGTGAGCCCAAGTCCCCCACCGAGTGGCTCAAGGGTCCTCTGTCCCTGCTGAACGCCGAGCCTAAGGCCACCTCCAGGGTTGGGCGTGGACCCCGCACCACCTCTCTTTAAGGGGCGCGGGTGTCTGCTGGAGGCTGCTGGAGGCTGCTGCGGGGGGGGACCCGGGCATCCTTCCCCAGCCCCCTCGAGGGCGGACGTGGCCCCTGTGCCCCTCTTCCCGGCGCGAGCACACCGCCAGCCGAGTGCGGGGACAGGCACGTTCCAGGCAGAGGCGGGCGGGCCGGCCGGGCCTCCCTCCTGAAGTCGGCGCTCGGACCAGCACGGGGGGAACGCGACTCGGGGAAGAACCACCACCTAGTGTTCCTCCCCGGGGGGTGGCCTCACCCGTCCCCCGGCCTCCGGCCTGTCACCACTGTCCCACCCAGAGCCCCTCTGGGCGCCTAGCCCCTGCGGTCACCTGGGCCTCGGTGGGTCGGGGTTGGGGAGCGCTGAGACCCGAGGGGTTGTTCCCTGCCTCGGGCCTCAGTTTCCCCAGCCCCGAGAAGGCGGCGCTGGGCTGTGTCTGGGCCGTTTGAAAGCCTGTTGTGGTTCTTGTTTCACTACATGCCCCCCTCCCATCCACCCAGGGGCCCTGGGGGTCCTCGGGTCAGGAGCCCGGGTGGACAGGCCTCCACGTGCACCGCCGCCCGGACTGGCCACGTCCACACACGCCCCAGGAGAACAATGGCGGCCGAGCCGCCGCCCAGAGCCGGCCCCGGGCCGCGCGGCCCCGGCCAGCTGGAAGCCATCTCCCTTGCGGGCAGGTGGTCCTCCTTGGCCGGCCCCGGAGAGGAGAGGAGAGGAGAGGAGAGGCCGGCCCCAGCCCCGCACCCACTCGGGGCTGGCTCTGCACGCACACCGCCCACCCCCCCCCTCTGGGCCCCCTCCCTGCCGGAATGAACCAGGCGCTCTGGAATTCGTGGAGAAATCAGGGGTCTCTCTCTTGCTGTTTTTCTTGGCGCGGCCTCCTCGCACGTGAGCGGGGAAGCCCGAGGGCTAGGGTTTCAGCCGGTTCAGCAGAATCTGAGAAGCGGGGAGTCCGCCTCCCGCCTCCCCTTGACCTGCAGGGCCCCAGGGAGCTCGGGGGCCCAGGGTGGCTGGCTGAGCAGGGGAGACGGCATTTGTGGGTTTCAGACAACCCAGCCCCTCTGCCTCCCGCCTTCCCCGGGTACCCCTCGACTGGGGTCTGGAGCCTGGGGGTCTGGACACTGGGTCTTGAGTGGAGGGCATGTCTGGGAAGCAGGTTTGGGGTCGCGCTTGGGACCCCGGAGCACAGGGCAACCGGGGGCCTCCGAGTCAGTGACTCAGAGAGGAGGCCAGGGACCCCCAGACACGTACGCAGCAGGGCGTCTCCCCTGCAAAAGCCATTCTTCTGATGCAAGAGGCGGGCTGAGCTGCAGCTTCCCAGCTCCCAGCCCCCAGCCCCAGCAGCGGGACGGCCACGTTGCAGTCCTTTCTCGCCGCCCAGCCCTGCAGCTGCATCCCCCCTCCCGCCCCTTCCCCTTCCCCACCCCCTGCCCCAGGGATGGCGCACAGCACAGCACACATCTGGGAAGGGGTGGGGGGGACTGACTCGGAGCCTCTCTGAACCTCGCCCCTGCGTCGCCACACTCGGCTCCTGTGTCCACGTCACAGACTCGTACCCGCCTGCCCCACCGCTGCCCGTGGCTGACGCGGGGCAGCCGACAGTCCGGCCCTGGTTTGAGAGACCCGGACAGGAGCGTGTCCAGCGGTTTCCAGTGAGCCCCACGCCTGACCCTCGGGCCCTTTGTCTGTGTGTGAACCGTCCCAGCGACAGCCGCGTCCAGGACGGTGGTTCTGACGGGCCACCCGCCTCCGACCACTGGGTGCCAGCCACTGGGCCCGTGGTTGGCTCCCGGGGGCTGGCGCCGCCGTGTCCCCCTTCAGAGCTGAGGACCCCGAGGCCTGGGCCTGCAGTACCCTGTCCATGGCCACACGGCTGGCGCGAGGCAGGTCCTCGGGGCCCTGTGGTGTGAGTGAAGCCCCCGCCCCACTCTGACTCCTGGCTCTGCCGGACCCTCTGTGTGTTCCTCGGCGCCTTCCCTTGGGAGCCCAGGACAGCCCCGGCGCGGGCTCCTGGGGGCTGTGGCAGGAACCGGGCACGTGGGCAGAGGGCCGAGCACACCTGAGGCTCCCGCCCTGACAGAGTGAGACGAGCTGGAGGGCAGCCCCACGGGGGAGGGATCCGGCGCCAGGGGACCGGGGCGGGGGGGGGGGTGGCTATCTGAACTCCCGCTCCTGTTCTTCGCTGTCCTGTCTTCCTGGGCCGCTGGGCCCTGGCTCCGCGGGGACGTCACGGGGACATCCCCATCCAGGCCTGGCTTTCCTCGGGACGGCGGGGTGGCTGGGCAGGACCACATGCCATTCTGGGAGGTTGGGGAGCGGGGGTGCTGGAGGGCAGGGCTCCGTGTCAGAGCCAGAGAGCCGCCGCTGACACGCGGGCTCCACCCGGGAGAAGGAATTCCAGCACACCTGCAGCGGGCGGGCGGCTGCCCCTCCCTCCCTCCCTCCCGCCTGCCCGCGCCCGTGGCATTGACTTCCCCGCTCGCCCCGCCCCCGAGAATCTGGGCTTGGCCGTGTGACGGGCTCTGGTCACTGGGTCACGAGCACAGCGGCAGCTGGCAGCGCCGGGCCCTGGGCTGTCCTCTGTTGCCGAGGAGAGCCCTGCGGCCGCCACCGTGGGAACGAGCCCTGGCCAGTGGCCCGAGCGGAGCAAGGCCAGAACCGCCTGCCCGCCCGCCCGCCCGCCCGCCCTGCCGAGCTGACCCTGAGAGGCACACCAGCGGGAGGAGACAGTTGCTCTTTGGCGTGGCTAGGGTTGGGGACCATGTGCTTCGCAGCAAAGCTGCCGCCCCCACCTCCGGGTGCCACCGTCCCACCGGGGCAGCCCGGGACCTGCACCAGGCCCGGGACTGTCTGCAGGGGGCCCCTGATGTGCCAGGCACGTGGAGTGCCACTGTGCCTCACCCACACCCCCTCCCTAGACTTAGCAAGGAGGGCATTGCCGCATTCCGTGTGACAGAGAGGACCCCGAGGCTCAGGGAGGCAGGATTGCTGGGGGTCTCCAGGGCTGGAGCCAGAACTGGGCCTGGTCTGGGTGGGTTCACACATCCCCAGGGCCGCCCCCCAAGAGGCCTGCATGCCCAGGGTCCCTCGGGAGGCCACCGAGTCTCTGGGACCCCTGCAGTAGACGGGGCAGCACGGCCAGCGCCAGCGCCCCGGGGCAGCGGGCGTCCAGTCGGCCTCCGTGGGCAGGGACGCCGGGCTCGGCCGGCGGTGTCATCGTGCATCGTGTCTCTCCCTCAAAGCAGCCGGCGGGAGTCGCCTTATGTGTGGCCTTGAACAAAGGCCGCAAGGCTGGGGTCCCCTTGTACGCAGCCCCCCCTCTCCCGGCAGGGAACCTCTCAACCCCCAAAGCACTGCCTTTTGACTCAGCCCCCGAGGCAGGACCCGCGGAGGGAGACGCCAGCGGTGGCCGCGGCTGCCTGCCTCGTGTTGTCGTCTCCCTGGAGTCCGGCTGGCCCCTCGGTGCGTCCCTTTGACCTTCAGGAGGAGTACCCCGAAACAACCCCCCAGCCCCTCCCTGCCTTTTTAATGCTTACAAGCTTCAAAAGATGAGCCCCCTTTCTGGCCCCTGTGGCTCCGAGCTGCAGGGGGCAGGGCAGGGCCCCCCCAAGCCTGACCTCCGGATTGGGGAGGCCAGGGGAACTGCCCCGCCTCCCGCGGGACCACGCCCCATGCCAGTCTCCCTTCTGAATGAAGCTCCCTCCCCAACGAAGCGCGATTGCCCCCAAAACTCCCAGGGCGCGCCTTCCTGCCGGCTGGGGGAGGGACACGAGGAGCCGTCTGGGGGAGGGACACGAGGAGCCGTCTGGAAGGCCTGGGCCTGCCACGGGGGACGGTGGCCGTGGCCGCCCCTGCTTCAGCTCCTGCTTCCAGTGGCCACAGAGAAGCCCCTTTCCAGCCCTCAGCCCCCAGGGAGGGGTCCCCCACGCAGGATGCTCTGAGAAGGCCCCCCGCAGGTGCTCGTAGCCCCGGGCAGGTGGGGGTTAACCCGCAGGGCCGCGGCTGGCCAGCCCGGTCCCGCTCCCCCTGGAGAGACCTGCCCGGTGACCGCCCGGAGACCTCCGGGGGGGCGGCCTCTGCTTGGGGAGCCTTGCCCAAGGCCAGTGGCCTCCTCCTGGCCTTCGGCTGCCCCCCCACAAGGCCAGCGAGCGCTTGGCCAGGAGCAGGTCTGGCCTCAGGCTGGCTGTGGGGGTGGCCGGGCCAGCGAGCGTGTGCTGCGTGTGCTGCGTGTGCTGCGTGTGCTGCGCGTGCTGCGCGTGCTGCGTGTGCTGCGTGTGCTGCGTGTGCCCATGCCCCCCGGGGAGGGGACAGTCCCCAAAGAGAACGCACGGCAGGCAGCAGGGACGCTCGGCTCGCCGGACTCTTCGAACTTCGCCTACGTGACCCGTCGGGGGGGCCGTCTGCCTCCCCGGAAGCGCACGGCCCACGTCAGCCGAGTGCCGTCCCTGGCCCCGCGGGGGCTGTCACCAACGGGCCGCAGGCGCGGGGCCCGCTCGACAAGGCTGGCCACCTGGCGGGCAGCCCGCTGGCCGAGGCTGCGACGAGGCTGCGGTGGCCGTGTGCAGGCAGAGGCCCTTCCCCCGACCCGGCCCGCTCTGCGTTCTCCCAGCTCCGGGGACCCGAGTGCCGGGTGTGACAACGGCACGGACCGCGGTTACTCCCCGTGACGCCCAAACACGTGAATTCACGACCCTGAGTTCAAGACGGGGGAGCACAGGGGCGCTCTCACCCCCATGGGAGGCGCGGGCATGGAGGCCCGGGAGGTCGGCTCTGCACTCAGGGCGGGTGACAGGGCCACACCGGCCCAGGGGCAGCGGCCTGCCCGCACCGGGGTGGACAGCAGCGCCTTGGTGTCTACCCTCCCTGGGGGTCCCCTGGCCACACACAGCCTCGGCGGGGCAGCCCTGGGCAGCCCGGGCCCGTGCAGATGGCCTGGGGGGCCGCACCTGAGGCTGTCCCAGCTCCGTGTGACAACTTCTACGCCACCCTGGCAGCCACTGGAAGCCAGCACCCCAAGATGGCGGATCCCTGCTCCTCTTCCTCTGCTCACTGCCTTCTGGGAGCTGGGCCCCTTTACAAAGGGGGCTTGGGGCTGGGGGTGCCTCCGAGAGGGAAACCAGGATGTGGAAGTAGAGAGGTGAGGTGGGGGCTCGGCCCTGCTGGGGGCCTGAATGTGGGGTCTGTGGGAGCTGTGAGGGGGGCCACCCAGGCGCCGGCGGGGGCGCGAGGCTGACGGGGAGTGAGGGAAGGGACAGAGAGGCCGAGCTCAGGAGAGGCCGGGGGCTGAAGGGGGGTTCGGGGCTGTCTCCACCGAGGGCTGGGGCCGGCCTCAGGGTTCCAACGCAAGGCCTGGGAGTGTAGCCTGGCCACTGAGAGGTCACCTTGAGGATGGACCACCCCAGGGATGAGAGGCTGCTCTGCCAACAAAAAGAAACAAGGACCCTTCTCCAGAGAGGCGCCCTTCCAGCCTGGGGCGAAGCTGCGTTCTCCCACCCCCGCCCCCACCCCCACCCCCACCCAGAGGCGCCAGGGTTTGGAAGTTCTACCCAGGAGGACACCCTCTGCCCGGGGCACTGGGCCTCTAGGTCCTTGGGCAAGCGAGCTGAGTGGTGGGAGGGCCCCGGGAGGCCTGGGAAGCTGGGAGGGGGTCCTGCTCCCTCTCCCCTAAGAGCTGTTTTCCTGCCGCCCCCACCCCCAGCCTTCCTGAGGGCCCTCCCTGCTCCAGTCCCTCCAGCCGAGAGCTGTGTTTAGAGCGAAGCAAGGAGCCAGTCCCAGAGACTTTCCTGAGTGGGGGAGGGGGCGGGGGCAGGGGCTGCGACTTCCTGGAGCTACCCTCCCCCACCGCCGGGGCTCCTCCTAGCCTGGGGCCTGCCGGGGCCTGCCGCCCCCCGCCCCCACCCCCTCGCTCTGGGGGAGGGCCGGGGAAAGGGCAGAGAGCTGGGAGGGAGGGGAGCGCTCCGCTGGGGCCCCTCGGCCTTCCTAGCAGGGAGCTCTCTGGAGAAACTCTAATTTCTAAAATGGAGCTTTCTGGAGTGTTCTGCAAATGGAAAGACAGCCTGCTACGCCAGGGGCCTGGTGGGCCCAGCTGCCTCCCGACGGCCCCTCCCCCCCCTCCTCCTCCCGCACAGCCTTGAATTGCTGCTGAGGGGAGCGACCCTCGACCCTCGGCCCGGAGTCCAAGGGACAAGGGGTGCGGGGGAGAGCCCGCCACCCCACCCCTGCAGGGGCGGTGGTGTTGCTGTTTGAGCTCCAGGAGGGCCGGGGGCAGCCTGCCCGGCACCCTCCCCCACCCTCCGCTGTCCTCCTGGACCCCAGGGCGGGCAGGATTTCCAGGAGGGCCCCGTCCCCAGCTCCCGGGACGCTTGCTTCCTGCCGCCCTGGCTGATCATTAACTCTCGGGGCCCAGGTGCTGGAGTCCGAGGGCCTGCGGGGTGCGGAAGCCCCCCCCCCCCCACAGGCCCTGCTCGCACGTCCAGAATGTGCAGCCCCCCGAGGGCCGTGTGCTGGCTGCGTGCTGGGAACTCCATCGGCACGATCTCCCCGCGGCTCCCACACAGCCCTTCCAGGGGAGGCGGGGGCTTGTGGCCCACAGCTGACCCCCCGGAAAACGAAATGTCAGGCCCAGAACACGTGCCCCGGAGGCGATGGAGCAGGATGTGGACGCCGCCCGGCTCTTCTTGGGGGGCCGTGCGGGGGCCCGCGTGGTTGGCAGGGACACGGGGACGACACGCTGGCCCCAGCCCAGGCCAGCGGCCTTGGAGAAAGCCGGCCGAGGCCAGACCGGGTGGCCATGGTGCAAGGACCCTGTGGGCCGCCCTCCTCCCGCGCCTTCCGCCTGCTGGCACGGCGGCCCCGGGGGCTCGCGTCCGGGCAGACCCCCGGCCCGCCCGGGTCTGACCAGCTGACCGGAGGGAGGGAGACCCGCAGACTGCTGGTCACTCAGGGCCTTGAGCGTCCCGACGAGGTCAGGGCCCACCGAGTGCTCTGCCCCCGACACCGGGGCCCCTGAACTTGGAGAGCAGCTGTCACCCTCACTCTGACTGTGTACCCCACCTCGGACGTCGGGAGCCCCTCGTGCTGCTCGGGTGCCTCCCTGCCAGAGTTGGGGGGGACAGGACGGCCGCCTGTCCCCAGCCCTGTTCCGGGTGCACTGCGCCCCCCGGGCCTTCCCGGCTCCCTTTCTCAGCGGGAGTCCTGTGTCAGGGCCAGCCCGGGCCTGGCCATCTCGGACGCTGCAGAGATACGGCGTCCCGCGGGGCCGGGAGTGGACATTCGCCCGCAGGGCCTGCAGAACCAGGCCTGTCTGTGCTGGCGCTGCTCAGCAGGCCCCCCCCCCCCCAAACCGGGAGGCTGCTGACAGAGGGGGAGGGACGCCCAGCGACCCCCGGATGGCCCTCATGCGGTGGCGCTGCTGGGGCCTCGGGCCCCACCCAGGGCTGCCCTTGCCGCGGTTTGCATGACGGGCCACGCAGCCCCGGCCCCTGAAATCACCGCGCTGGGGGACCGCCCGCCGATGGGCCCCCGCAGGTCCCAGGGAGCTGGGGCGGGGTCCTCAGCTTCGGGCTTACTCCCCGGCTTCTTTCCCCAGAGTGGGAACCACCTACGCCGGGTCGTGAGGGGCTGTGGGGAGCGTGAGGCTGGGGACGAGCGCCCCAAATGCGAAAAATCATAAAGGGTGCAAGCGGCAACGCACACGGCCTAGCCACCCAGTCAGAAGCAGCGGGTGGGCGACGGGGTCTGACCTCCTCGGGGCCGCGGGAGTCCGCACTTGAACCGCCGAGCGTGTGGGTCACTCCCAGAGCAGCAGGGGACAAAGGCGGGGCCAGGGGTGGATTCAGCCCTCTGAAGTTTGCCGTGGTGGGAGGCAGCCCCCCCCCCCGGAAGTCTCAGGCCTGGGGCTGGCAGTGCAGCCCCGCTTCATCTCCGTCAGGCCCCACGCTGTCCCCCAGGCGGAGGGCAGCTCCGCTCGCCGTCCCGCCTGCCCCTGGGCCGGCCAGAGGGGCTGGGGGAGACTCCCAGATGGTTCCGTGGATCTCCACATGGCTGCCCGCCCACTCAGCCCTGGGAACCCTCAGCCCACCCTGGCCCACTTCCCCGGACCCTCAGAATGAGGTCTTGAATCTGGGGGCTCTCTTGAGCTCTCCGGAGGGCAGAGAACCCCGGGAGAGGTGCGGGGCCCACCCAGCCTGAGGGTCTCGGGCTGCAGGGTGGGGGTGGACGCCCCTGACTTGGGCTCCTGGACTGCAACTCCCGGCCTGCAACCCGGGTCTGGTGCAGAGAGCTTCCCGGAGGCACGTGAGTGCTGGGCCCAGTGGACTGGCTGTCACCACTTGTCCAGTGTCACTCGGCACCATTACCGCCGGCCCACCCACCCGGCTCCTCTTCCTCCTCCTCCTCCACACCAGCGATGGGCCCGCGTGGCACCCACCCCCACCTAGCACCCCCGGCCCCGGGCTCCATCACAGTCCGTGTTCGGGAGAGACACTGAGGAGAGGCCGGCCACGTGGCGTGGGGGCGCCAGGGGCCGGGATCTGGACTCTGGAGGAGGCGCGTCTGTCCGCCTGGTTTCCCCACTCGAGGAGGGAACGGCGTCGTGCTCGGGAGGGGGGCGGGCCCCGCCTGATCCTGCCAGCACCTGGGCCTGCTGGCCGGCGGCCCTCCCGCCCGCATCCACGCCATGCCCTCTGCCTGGCCGGCCGGCTCCTCCTGGGAGAACCCATCTTTGTGGAGCCCAGATGGACGCATCCCTGGGGTGGGGGTGGACGGGCAGGACTTCTCCAGCCCGGGGGCCGGCGGGGCCTCGCCTGCAAGGGGCCTCAACGACAGGAAAAGCTCAGGCAGGAGGCCTCAGCCCCCAGCTCAGGCCCAGAGATGCCCTGGCACCCGCCCTGCTTTCCGTCTGCAGAGACGCCCGTGGGCCGGGGGCCGTGGGCCTGGCACCCCCCACCCCCGAGGGCAGACGCATCACCTTGGGGCTCCCCAAAGTGCGTGGGGACAGATGGGGGACCCGGAGAACAAAGGCGCGGCGGTGAGCGGCCTGCCGGGCGCCGCATCCGAGGGGCCGGGCGCGGGGTGGGTGCCTGCCCATCTGGAAGCAATATTGCAGTAATGTAAGCCGGCCAGAGGACGGGACCGTCTCTGGATACGTGAACTCCCCGGCGAGGAGTATGGATTTAATGGATACTCTCACCCGCAGCCAAGAGAACCCAGATTCCTCCCCAGGCCTTCGCCCTGCGCTTGGCTGCCTCTGCCGCCCAGCCCAGCCCGGCCAGGGGCCCGCAGCGCCTTGCGGCCACGGCCTCCAGAAACGGCTTGGCCGGGAGTGGGGCCCCCTGCTCTTGTGGGGTGGGAGTGGGGGGAGGGGGCCCGGCTCCGGCAGCGACCGGAGCGCCTGGCCTTGAGCCCCCCGTTTCTGCAGAGAAAAGTGAAGTTGGGGGAAGTCAGACGAGTGTGTTGGGGGGGGAGGGGGTCATTAATTAAAACCTACAATGGCTATGCGTTGTTCTGGGATCTGGGGGGTGGTGGGGGGAGAAACCACCATTTCTGTAGCTCTTCCCAGCTCAATGGGGCCGGGATAATAAAATAAAACAATAAAAACCACAGCGGAAAAGATGACTGGGGCGTGTTTTATGGCGAGCAGCCGCGGAAGAGCCCAGAAGGCCCGATGGAGGGAGCGCCGCGAACAAAGGGAGCGGGGCGCGGGGGCGCGGGGGTGCGGGGGCCGCTGCTTCCTGGGGTCCCATCTCAGAGACCCGTGGACCCCCGCCCCCGCACGGCAGCCCCGCACGCCAGTGCCTCCCCCGGCCCTTCCCATCACGGGGGTCCTCCGCCTGCGGGGGGCCCCCCTACCCACCCACCCAGGCACCCCACCCAGGGGGCTGGGGGCCTCTGCTCCCCACCCACACCCCGTTCACCGCCGAGGGGCTGCCAGGGAGGCCTGTGGGGAGGGGGAGGGGGAGGCGAGGGCCCCCACCCCACCGTTTCCCCCACGGCCTCCCCCCGCGTGCAGCTGAAGCCTCGCCAGGGGACAGCGTGCGCAGCCCCTGCCAGAGGCTGCGAGAAAGTCACGTGCGGAGGAGGCGCGGGAGCCCAGCGCTCCTCCGGCTTCCAGGCTTCCAGGCCACGGGGTGTGGCTGCCGGGGAGGGAGCAGGGCCTGAGGCTGGGGGGCTCCCCGGGAATCGGGGGGCTCTGCTACAGGCCCCTGTGACTCTCTCGCATTGCGAGAGAACGTCCCCTTCCAGCCTCCCCTGTCTTCTGAGGTGGGGGTGAGGCTCGGGGCCCGGCACCCAGGCCTGCAGGCCCCAGGGCCGGGGGTTGCTCCAGCCTGGTGCCCCGGGGCAGGGGGGGAGCAGTGGAGGAGGACCCCCGATCTCCACGCCTCAGCACTCAGCCCTGATTCCTGGGAGCCCAGCTGGGAGCCTCTGCAGGGCCTGGGGGCTGTCGGTCGGCCCAGGACCCCTGTTCTGGGCCTGGACCCTGAGCGCCTGTCCTGCTCGCCCTGAAGCCAGGCGGCCCGGCTGGACTCCGTGCTCCCCGTGGGCAGGCACCCCCGGCGTCCAGCCCGGCTGCACTGCACCCCCCGTGCGCAGCAGAGGGCCGGGCGCCGGGAAGGCGCGCCCTGAGTGCAGAATGTGTGGACCAGAGGGGAAAGGGTGGCTTTTCATGGCTTAAATAAGACGCACGCACAAAGCTGGTGCCCAGGTTTCCAAAGGGCTCACAAGCTATTACCTCCCTGGACCTGACCCCCCCGGTTTTGTTGGGGGCAGGGAAAGGAGGTACTGTTTCCCCCTCTTACGGATGGGGTGCGAGGCCCGGCCAGGCCAGGGCGCACCAGCCTGCAGTGACCCAGTTTGGCCCAAATGGCTTGGCCCAGGCCCACGGAAGGGGACACAGGTGAGCAGCCCTGGCCACCGGCCACAGGTCCCATCCAGGCTCGCTGTGGTCTGGCTCTGCACCCCCCCCCCCCTCAGAGGCACCTGTTGGGAAGCAGTGCCAGCCCCCCCACCCCCACCCCGAGGGCTGCAGGCTGGATCCGGGACCCTTGAGTTGAAAGGGAATGCGAAAACCCAGATTCCTTTTGTGAGCTGCCCGAGTCCCGTTGGCCCGGCGGCGCGGCCCCCCGAAGCCTCCCTCCGCATCTGAGGGCCGTTCACCCGTCACAGGGTCCTGCCACTAACAACAGTTCGCGTGTCCCTGCAGACCTCCCCGGGCCTTTCCCACGCTGTGCCCAGTCTCGGGGTGCAGGGGGATGCCATGGCGGAGCCACCCGGCCCTGAGGGAGCCACAGTCTGCGGGGGTGGGGGGGGGTACTCACACTCAGTGGTCACTCACCAAGGCTCATGGAGAAGTCCTCACGGGGCATGAGAGTCCCTGGACGTGAGGGACTCGGGGGACCCACCGGACCCGAGGACAAGCTGGGCAGGACTTCGAGTCCCAGGCGGGGATGCTGTGCGCACAGAGCAGTGAGGCGGGGCGGCGGCCAGAGCCCGGAGAGGGCCTCTGGCACCCCTGGGTAGGAGTGGACAGCCCCAGAGGTTCCACCAAAGAGGTGCGGAGCTACACTCGGAAAACTCCGAGGTGCTCTGGAAGGAAACTCGAGATCTCAGTGAAATGGAAAGACGTCCCGTGGCCGTGGACCAGAAGACACAGCGCTGGTGAGCGGCCACAGTCCCCCCAGGGATCTATAGATTCGATGCCATGGATCCCGGTCGGAACCTCAGCGGCTGCTTAGCAGACACGGACCAGCGGACCCTACGACGTGCACGGACAGGCAAGGGAGCCAGGACAGCCGAACGATCTCGTAAAGGAACGGAGGGGTGGGACCAGGGCCCCGTGACCCCGGAGGTCACCGCGAGGCTGCAGGGACATGGACAGCGTGGGGCTGGCCTGGACGCCAACGCCCAGCCCCTGGGCTGGAGCGGAGAGTCCCGGAACGGAGGCCTCACGTTCACGGTCCGTGGGTTTTCACATGGGACACGAGACCCTTCCACCAGGGAGAGGACGGACATTTCAGTGAACGGTGGCGGCACCGCCAGACGCCCGCGTGCGAGGGGGCGGGCCCAGACCCCCGCTCCGAACCACGCACACACGGAAACAGCCGAACCTCCGCTGTCGCCTCCACGACGGAACAGCCGACACTCTAAAGCTCAGAGAAGAAAACACGGGAGTGGCTGGCTGTGGCCGTGGCTTTGCCCACGGCGGCGGTGATGACGACAGAATGCCGTTCATGTCACTGGCGCGCACCCACGACCCCCAGGAAAGGGAAAGATGACCCCCGCCCCCCGAATGGGAGGAGATGCATCGACGAGGGGCGTGTCACTGTCGGGTCGGCCAGGACGCCCCTTTGTCCCCGAACAATGGCTCTAGCAGCGCCGGCTCGTCTGTGATGTCCTTCAAAACGGCGTCATCAGATGGCGTGGGGACCACCGTCCCGTCACTGTGCATCTAAAGAACGTCATCTACGTCGGTGACGTTCTGTGCAGCCATTGTAACACGGAAGACGGAAGACAGTAGGTAACGCTTTGGGCGTATGACACTTTGTTATTTCAAGAAAGGTGGCCCTGGCTGGCGTGGCTCCGTGGATTGAGCGTGGGCTGCGAACCAAAGTGTCACAGGTTCGATTCCCAGTCAGGGCACATGCCTGGGTTGCAGGCCACGACCCCCAGCAACCGCACATTGATGTTTCTCTCTCTCTCTCTCTTTCTCCCTCCCTTCCCTCTCTAAAAATAAATAAATAAAATCTTAAAAAAGAAAGGCACAAACGCCACGGAGACACAGACAGAGACCTGTGCCCTGTGTGGAGAAGGCGCTGGGACTCACTGAATGTGTCCAAAGTGGTTTGTGAAGTCCTGTGCTGGACGTTTATTGGTGGACGACGCTCCCCGGTCGGGCAGACCAGTTGGAGTGGACCGCGATGGAATCGAGACATTGACGGAGAGCCACCCACGTGGGGCCACGCGGGAGGGAGCCGACACGCTCAGATGTCCGAGCCCGGCCCCGAGAGCCGCTCGCACCGGCTAGGGTATGTTCATCGCTGTGATGTTTGGGCTCCCCAGAAGGGAAGGGAAACAAGACCTTCTGGGCCGTATTTCCACATGCGATTCTCTACCCAAACGTGAGAGAGACGTCCCGTTGCTGAAACCAGTTGGGACGGGCAACGAGAGGTGGATCCTTTGCAGGGACACAGAATGGAAGACATGGAATGGAAGAGGTCGTGGGTGGAGAAGGAGCCACCACCGACCACACGGGGGGCCGGTCCTCGTCTGAAGAGGGCGACAGTAACAAGTGCGGACAAGGACACGTCTGCTGGGGTCGGGAGGGAGGCCTGTGCTGGGGGCTCCTTCTGGAAAACCGAGCAGCTCATTCCAACAAGGACCGCTCCCGGCTGGACCTGCGGAAGCCGAGCTCAGTGCAAAGCGCCCAGAATCAGCGACCAGAAGACGGAGACTCCTCCGTCAGGACAACACGAGACCACAGGTGTCCCCTCGATGCCCGGGGACAACTCACGGCGGGCTGGGAAGTCCCGGTCCACCCACTGTGCTCGGCAGTCACTGCGCCTTCAGATGGCTGTTTATCTTGGTGTCTCCAACATTCTCTCCATGGAGAGAAGCTTCCACTCCCGGGAAGGCTGCGGGAGGCACTGGGAACAGCTCTTTGCTCCAACAGAGAACAAGTCGTGAGAAGACGGAACCCTCGGGTTGCCCAGGAGACGGCGGAAGGCAGCGGAAGAGCACGGGGAACACGCGGGTCAACGGCATGGTGGGTGAACATGTCCTACTGTGGCTTTAAAACCGAACGAACATTTTGGCCCACCCCGCCCCACACCTTGGCATTTCGTAAAACAAGAGACGCACGTGAGCGACAAACACACGAAAAGATGCTCAGCGTCATCGGCCGCCGGGGAAGGGCACACCCAACCGGGAGACGCTGCCTCGCCAGGGCGGCCGCAGAGTGCCGGACAGACAGTGACAAGTGCTGGCGAGGACGCGGGGAAACCCCAGCCCTTGGCTGACGCTGGCCGGGCTGCAGAGACGGGGCAGCTGCCGGGCAGTGCGATGGCCTAGCCGTTCCTCCCAAGGTCACACCCACGGCTGCCATGGGACCTGGCAGTCCCACCCCTGGGTGCGGACCCAAAGTCAATGCCAGTCTGCATCTCTAAAAAAAAAAAGCCCTGGCTGGTGTAGCTCAGTGGATTGAGCGCGGGCTGTGAACCCAAGTGTTGCAGGTTCGATTCCCAGCCAGGGTACATGCCTGGGTTGCAGGCCATGGCCCCCAGCAACCCCACATTGATGTTTCTCTCTCTCTCTCTCCCTTCCTTCCCTCTCTAAAAATAAATAAAATCTTTAAAAAAAAAACCTTAAAAAAAGAAATAAGCATGTGCCCGGATGATCTCGGCGACATTATTCGTAATTGCTGATGCGTGGAAGCAGCCCAAACGCAGCAGATGGAGGGACAGTGAGACTCGGGCCAGACGCACGCTGGGTGTGGCTTTCGACACGGATGACACCCTGCCACGTGCTGCCATGTGGATGCACGGTGGAACTGTGCTCCGTGAGAGCAGCCACTGAGCAAAGACCGCCCCTCCCACGAGGTGCCCAGAAGAGGCCAGTCCCAGGGGCTGGAAGGGGTGGGGTGGGGGAGGGGAAGGGGTGGGGGTGGGGGTGACGGCTGCCTTCTCTCAGGGACGCTGGGTGGACAGGGCCACCCAGGGCTCCTCGCCTCGACTCGGGCCGGAACTCGTGCCGAGTGCCGAGACTGACACGGCCACCTCTGTGGCGTCAGGACAGAGGGGCACGAGCATTGACACATTAGTTTTCTCGTCGAAACGGGACGAGTACGGGGTCCAGCGGGCCTGAAGCCGCCGAGCGCCGAGGCGTGGCTGTGCACCAGCACCGGACGGCGGCGGCGATGCGCAGCTCCGAACAAACACCCGTGAACTGTGCACTTCAGGTGGGTGAGCCGTTGGCAACGTGAGTGGTACCCGAAGAAGGCTGTTACAAAAGCAAAAACCGAAACCCGGAGACACAAAACTACCACCCCACGGGACGCCAGCAGGCCCTGGGAGCGCCCCTGCCTCCCCCCACCCCACCCCACCCCCCTCTGGGCTGCGCCTGCAATGTGGAGGCCCGGGAAGCCCCCACGGGCCCCGGGGCCCAGCCCCTGCCCACGGGCTGCCGCCCAGCCCCCCAGGTTGGATGTTTCTCAGGCTGAAGGCCTGGGGACAGGGAGCCAGAAGCGAGCTGCAGCTGGACTGGGGCGGGGGCGGGGGGCGGGGGGCCTGGAAGCCGTGCAGCAGAGACGGAGGCTCCCACGCTCCGGGGCCAAGCTGACGTGACTAAAGCTAAACAGACCCCGTGCCACAGCGGGGTTACAGCTCGTTCCTCGCAGCGCGCGGAGCCCCCGGCCAGCGATGGCGGCGGCGGGGAGGGGCGGTGGGGCGGGCAGCCCCAAAGGTAATTTGCACACGGAGTTTATAAGGCCCCTCAGCTCTTTTTAAACATATGCTGCTCTGATTATAAACAGCTGATGGCTCACAAGATTCAGATTTTCCAGCAAGGCTTCCAAAAAAAGATTGCACTCCAAGCAGAGAGAGAGGTGGCTGGGTGCTTCGCCGCTCTCCGTGGCGGGAGCCGCCCCTGCCGCCCGGCTCAGGGCCCGACCCCTCCGTGCCGTGCTCGCTGCCATCGCCGAGGCCCGAGGAGGGCTTTGTCCCTGGCCGGGGGTCTCAGGGAAGGGGGAGGGAACGAAGCCCCCAACCTGGAGGGGACCCCCTCCTCCTGGAGCAGAGGCTGCACAAAGCCTCCGCCTCCTGCGTTTCGAGGGAGGCCAAGGGGCAGCACTGGAGGCCCCGGTCTGAGACTGCCGCCCGCGCCCACCCACCCCGTGCACTCCCAGAGGCCTCGGTGCCGACCCCAGGGTGCCGCCCCCAGGGTGCCGCCTGTGCTAGGGGTCGGAGTGCGCCTGCCCATGGGACATTAGCAGCAGGAAGGGTGCAGAGCAAGAGGGAGCCGCCGGTGGGCGAGGCCCAGCGCCTTGCTGGGTCGGCCCAGTGGCCGGCGGTGGTGGGGGCTGCACACCCCCGGGGAAGGGGCCCGCTGAGGGGAGCGGCAGGCCTGCTGGGGGGCTGCTGGGGGGCTGCTGCTGAAGTGTGCTGGGCCGGGGGCTCCCCTCCCAATGACCTGAAACAGAATATCACGTCCAAGAGGATGATTAGGGGGCAGGGTGCTCCTGGGGTCCCCGGTCTTGGTCACCTATCTGTTGCGGGAGTCTTGGGGGGCGGCTGCCCACTCCACCTCCCCTGCGGGGCACACGCGGGCAGAGGGGGCACGCTCACACTCAGCGCCCAGGAAGCCAATGGGGGCCACGGCGGAGCCGCCCTCCGCCCAGTGAGCCAGCCGAGGGGCCGCCCAAGCGGGGACCGTGTCCCTCACACTGAGGCCGAGGGGCGGGGCGGGAAGGACAAAGTCCAGCTGCAGCACCAGCTGCCTGTGTGGTGCCTGGCCAGTCCTTTGACCTGGCCGTGCCTCAGTTTCCCCATCGCCACAGCGGGTTGTGAGAGGACTGAGCCGGTTCCTGTCCCGAAGCCCTTAGAACCGCGTCCGACGTGGTGACCACTCCACGCTGCTGGGTAGGTGTGGGGGACCCAGCCGCCCCACGTTGGGGGGCCGTGGCCACACCCACTCACTGCTCCCCTACGTCCAGGCTGCTCTGAGAGCCTCAGAGAGGAGTGTGGGGGGCCAGGCAGGCAGGCGGCCCGGAGCCCAGAGGGTGAGCTGGCCTTCGAGGCAGGGGCTGCGGGGGGCGGGGCCGGGCCCCACAGGCACATACCAGCCGTGGGGGGAGGGGAGCCGAGCAAGCCCCTCCGTGAGCACCACTTCCGCCTTTTGTTCTGCGGGATGCCCGAGGCGGGAGACAGCCTCGCTGCCGGAAAGAAAGCGCGGGCCTTTCCCGGAGCCCCGGGGAGGGCAGAGCACGGAGCCCCCTGCACTGCGCTGACCGGGCGGGCCTCGGCGACATTCCCAGGTGCAGGACACAAAGTCAGGACAGAGCTGGCTGTCGGGCCCGGTCTCCGGGGCCCGGACCACGTGAAAACCGTCAGGAGCTCGGGCAGTCCCAGGGCCACGGGCCCCAGCTGGGGACAGGAAGCTGCCCCCCGGGGAGCCAAAGGGTGTACAGGTTGAACTGCCGGCCCCCACAGGCAGGGCCCTGGGAAAGGAGCAGGAAGGGGGTCCCTACTGTACTGTGGGGCTCCCGCCTGGGTCGTGCCCTCTGAGGCGGGCAGGGGACCGACAAGTGGGGCCCGCTCAGATGAGAAGGCAAGGTAACCCCTGCTGCCCGGGCGCCCTGGAGGCGGCTGGTGGGGTGGGGTGGGACCCCTAGGCCTAGCAGAGGTGGTTCCAGAGCTCTTGGGGGGAAAGCCGCCCATGGGTGGCAGCTCTCCAGCGGTCACCTTCCTCCAGCCGTGAGCCCGTGGCCACAGAGTCACCCCCAGCTCCAGCCCAGGAGCGTGCTGCGGCCTCAAAGCTGCCTGCCGAGTTGAAACGGCTCGCCCCTGGGGAGGGGACCCTGCTCGGGGACCCCCCGTGAGGAGCCAGCAGCCTGGAGGGCAGAGCTCACACATGGAGGGAGTGGAACGATGGTGGACACGCCCGGGCAGAGGCTGCTGCTGGTCCCGGACGCTTCCCCCGGTGGCCACATGCCACCACCTCCCTGGGAGGCATCACCCGTTGGCGGAAGTGGACAGGCCGGCGGAGCCCTCTCTGCTGCCCCAGTCCGGGGTCCGACGGAGCCTGGCGAGGGAGGCTGCCACGGTGTGGCCGAGCACCAGGCTGCCCTATGACTGCACGGCCACGCCGTCCAGAACCTCACGGGTCCCGGGGCGCCCAGAGGGGGGCCAGGGTTGTGGGCACTCAACGGTCAGACCGGGCCTGGAGGGCCTTTTCCAAAACGCCTCACTCACGAGGCTGTGGCGGGCCGGGGGGAGGCCTCAGGTCTTCCCCGAGCAGCCCTCTCCGCAGGGACGCTTGGGTGTCCTCACAGCATGGCGGCCGGCTTCCCCCAAAGGGGGCAACCCCGGCGAGGGGGCGAGCAGGGCGCTGGATGCCCTTTATGACCTGCCCCTGGAAGTCACTCTGTGTTACTCCCACCGTGCCCTGCTGGTCAGAAGCAGGTCACTACACCCAGACCACGGCCAAGGGCAGGGGGCTCAAGGCCTGGCGGACAGATGGTGCTCAGCCCCGCCCCGCTGCTCAGTGACCCCGTCCGTCTGCCACCCTCCCCTAGTGCCTGGCTCTTCCGTCCAGTTACCTCCGCCCTCCGGGCCTGCCGGGCCTGGTCAGGACGTTCTCACGGCTTCTCCGAGGCCCCTCGCCGCCACTCCCTGAGCACCCACCGTCGCCAGAGGCTCGGGGGGCTTCATGGCAGTCTCCCACCCTCTGGAGCACAGAGCTGAGGACCACGGCGGGCTGTCTGCACGTGTCTGTCTGTCTGTCTGTGCCGCAAATACTGCGCGAGGGCCCCTCCGTGACTAGGAGGAATCTGGAAGCACCGGAGCAGCGGGATGGGGCTTCCCGTGGACACCTCTGCTCGGGCGTGGAAGCTCATGGGCAACATGTTCTGGGTGGCCCTCCAAGGCCTGGACACACCCCACTCGGACGGCCAGGGTGGCGGGCGCAGCGAGGGCCGTGGGCGCGGCGGGCCGGGCCGGGCGTGGAGGCGGGCAGGGCCCAGGGCGGGCGGCTCCGTGGAAGCAGAGGCAGGAAAGGGCCCTTCAGACAGCAGGGCCGGCGCGCCCGGCGCCCTGTGCTTTCCCATCCCCGCGCCTGGCACCCCCCCAGGCCCCAAGCAGGTGGTGGGGAGACAGCTGCCGTGTCCGCCGCCTCGGAGCGGGGGCTCTGGGAGCGGCAGGGTTGGCTAATCAAGGCTTGGCTGCGCAGTGCCCCAGTGCGCGCACACGGCACAGCTGCTCTCCGGGTGGGAGCGGCCTGCACCCCGTGCTGCCACTCATCGGGACACCCCTCAGCCCGCTGGGCCCCCCGGGGAACCGAGGACCCCGACTCGGGACAGCAGATCAGCTCCCGAGGAGAGGCTAGGGCCGGGCCCGGGGTGGCGGCATGCCTGCTCCCACACTCCCCGTCGCTCCATTCCCATGATGCTCTTGGAGATGCCATGCCCCGGGGCCCAGGTTGTGCTGGGACCGGACCACCCCGGGGGGCCGGGACCCATGCCTATCACACCTGGTCACCCTGGGCCGTGTGACCTGCCCCAGCCCCTGGGCAGCCTGAGACCAGGAAGGTGCCACGCAGCTGGGTGGGGGGTAGGGTTGGGGGCGGGCCCACGTGCACAGGTATCTGCAGGCCTGGCTCCCAGCCCTCGCCCTGACGCCTGGCCCGTCCCAGGGGCCATGGGAAGGGTCTCCTCGCCCCAGTAGCGGAGTCCCGCCGAGGCCGCCTTCCCCAGGGCGCCCACCTGACCGCCTCTCACACGTCCTTAGCGGCCACCACCTCCACGCCTGGGCGCTGGGTGATGACGGGTCCCCACACAGTCTTCCTGGGCCCCTCTAGCTCTCCCCCTCCGCTCAGCTTCCGGGAGGGAGACCTGGTCCTCTCCATTATGCTCCCCCTAAACCTCGGGAGACGCCCCACCCCACAGTGCCTCACCCCACCATGGCCTGTCGGGCCCCGAACAGCCGGGCGCCTGCCGGTCTGCACCAGGGCTGCTGGGCTCTCGAGTGGGGATCGCAGGGAAGGGAGCCGGGGGGACATGAAGGCATGCCCCCTGCGGGTGCGGGGGAATCGAGGGGGGGGGTTGGGAGGTGGGTGCACATGCTCGGAAGGAGAGCAAGGAGTCACCGTCTGGGCAGAGCCATCAGGCGGGCGGGAGGGGAGGCCAAGGGACATGCACGCACGGGGGACACAAGGGGCCGAGGAGGAGGGAGATTCCAGAACGTGGATGTGGGAAACAGGGTCGGCAGAGACTTCACTTCAGGGTCAGTGGAGGAGCCCCTGGGCGGAGGGTCACGGGGTCGCGGAGCCCTCACCCAAGACTGCAGCCATGGTGCGTGTGTGAGTGTGTGAGTGTGTGCAAGTGTGTGTGTGCCCGGAGCCGCACTGAGGGCCACGGAGGAGGGGCTGCTGGTGCTGGCCACGTGGAGACGGGGGTGGCAACTGCGCCGGCCACTCGAGCGGACCCCAGGCTCCCCGGGTCCCCCCTCCACTGCTGGGAGCAGCGTGGGGCCGGAGCCCTTCCCGGGAAGATGGTGCCGAGGCGGCCACGTGGCGCCGGGCCTCTCTGCTCGGGGTGGGGGCAAGCGGCTCTGTGGGAACCTGGCGGGGCCTGGAGCTGGTTCCACCCTCGACTCCGGGGGTGGGGTGGGGGGTGGGGGGTGGGGGATGAACTGCGGCCCAGAGAGGGCCTCAGCCAGGGCCTGCCACGTCTCATCCCTCGCCCAGGGCGGAGGAGGGCCGCTGTTTTCCCCCAGGACACCGAGGGGCTCTGGGCCCCATCTGCACTTCTGTGCTGGCAAACGCGGGAGAATTAGCTCAGCCACTTCCTCCCCTAATCCCCCACCCCCACCCTAAATACCTCGGAATCAAGAGAAAAGCCGAGGGGACGGTTCGGGCCTAATTCTCTTCAGCTGTGTGTGCGTGTGTGCCTGCGTGCACTCGGGTGCAGGGGCCTGCGAGGGAACCTCTGAACCCCAAACGCTGGTGCTGGGGGGAGCGTGGGGGACGTTAGGGCCGCCCCCGCCACGCACAGCAGAGACAAAGCAGAAGTCCTCTGTCACGCGGGGGACGGGCTGGAGGCCTCCAGGTGCCAGGGTGCTCTGCTCTGCACCCACCCAGAAGTCCTGCACCCAAGGAGGTGACAAGGAGCCACACCCCAGGGCTCCCAGGACCCAGAATGCCCCTGGGCTGGTCTGGGCTTGGGAGGGACCCAGCACAACCGAGAGGAGCTGGCTGGGCCTGCCACCCCTCCCCAAATTCTGCCGGTGTGCCCAAGGCCAGCTCCAGGCCCCCCCTCCCAGCCTGCCCAGCAGCCCCCCGCGGGCCCTGGCTGGCCTGGACTCCGCCCAGCCCCACATGCCTCTCCAGCCCATTCCCACATGTCTCTTGTCTCCCGACCAGACAACAAACCCCTCTTGGTCTCCCCCAAAGGACTGGCGAGGGGGTGGGCGTGGGGGGGGCACACAACAGGTGTGCCCGGGCTGGCGGTCGGCACTGGCTGATTGACAGCACCCCGTGTGTGGGGAGGGGGGAGGGGGGAGGCCGCAGGCCGCATGTGACTCGGAGCTGCCCTCCCCGACAACTGTGTCGAGGCCAACAGCAGGACCCTCTGTCTGGCTCGGAGCGCACCCCACAGCGGGACCTCCCCTGGGAGAAAACCCCAATCTCTGGGCTCTGAGGGTCTAAGGGTCCGAGGCTCAGTGGCAGTGGCGGTGCAGGCTCCATGACACAAAAACGCTCGGGAAGGCCTCTGGCCACCTGCAAGGAGCGCCCCCGGTCGGGTCCGCCATCGGAGCCCCAGCGTTGCGGCGTGTAACACCGCATAGACGCCGTTTTCACAGTTTTAAAGATCAGTTTTCATGAAATCCCAATCAACGCCCTTTGTCACTCTTTACTGGGAGGGTGGTCACCGTAGTAAGTGGACTTTTTTTAGGTGGCTTTTTAAAAAAAAGATTTTATTTACTTTTAGACAAAAGAGGGAGGGAGAGAGAAAAAGATGGAGAGAAACATCAATGTGCGGTGGCCTCTTGTGCATCCCCCACTGGAGACCTTGCCCAAAACCCAGGCATATGTCCTGACTGGGAATTGAACCAGCAACCCTTCGGGTTGCAGGCCGTCGCTCAGTCCACTGAGCCACACCAGCTGGGGCTTTTATAGGTGGCTTTCCGTCCCATGCTCAGCACCCTTGGAGTCAAGATGAAACCCAGGACAAAAGGCTGGGGAGAAGCTCATGTCCTCTGGCGGGGACCGGGGCAGTCAACCATGGTGGGGCACTCCTAAGGGAGGTGGCAGACCAACGCGGCATGGGGACCCCCCCCCCCCCCGTCCCAGAGCTCAGGCCTTTCCGGCTGGACTGTAAACCCCAAATCTGTGCAGATTTCCGCTTTGCTGAGGTCGATCTAAACACCTCTCACGCCCCTGGCGTCCCCAGGGCGGTAAGAGTGGATGTGTGTGTGTGTGGGGGTCTCCTGGCCTTCCTCAGGAGGACACAGGAGGCCACCCGAGGCAGAGAGCTGGGCTGAATTCCATTCCTCCCGGCAGCAGGGACCGGGGTGCTGCCTGCGGCCGCATTCACCCTGATGTCCCGGCGCTGCCTTCCTTCGAACGTGGGTGCTCTCATTCTTGTCTCCACAGCCCCTTCAGGCTGGCAGTGTCACTTCCACCTTCCTCGGGGACCTGGCATGGCCCAGTGTGGGTCGGACTGCAGGCCCTCCCCACCATTCTCGGCCACGGGCAGAGCGACCGCGGTCACCCGGTGTGAATGGGGAGAGGGAGGCGGGGCAGCTGAGAACCTGTCCTGAGGAGGCGGGGAGGTGGTGGGGGCACAGGGGAGCCTGGGCTCCGAGCCCCTGGAGCATACCCCATTATCCTGTCAGACTTCATGTACAAAACTCAAGTTCAAAGATACAGTTATTAAAAACCCCAAGATGGTGTCAGCAGAGTGTTCCACCCTGAGCCCGGGGCCCCTCCGAGCATGGGACCCAGCACAGAGGCAGCTGAGATGAATGGCCTCCTGGCGTGCTCTGGGTGCGGGGACAACCACCGGCTCAGCTGGTTCCAGCGTCCCCCTCCTGCAGGCTGGGAGTCAGCCCCGAGTGGAGGTGGCAGCGCGTGCAACTTCTGAGAACATACTGGAAGTTCCACATGCCAGAATCAGTCTGCAGTTTGCACGGAAGGCCCAAACCGCCCAGACTTGCCAGTAAAGCCTCAGGGGACGGAACGCCCCAAGAGGTCAGGCTTCCTAACTGCCGCTTGCTGCGGAGCTCTGGAGTTGAGGGCAGTTCCTGGAGCCCAGGATGGGTTCAGCAGCCGTGCAAGGCCGGGAAGTGAGTGGGTGGGTGGGTGGTAGAGCTGATGGTCAAGACGCAGGCTTCGCATCTGGGCACGGGGAAATCAGAACGTGGAAAGCACACAAAGGGTTGTGGAGGTCAAAGCTGGAAGCCAACCTCCTGGGTCACCTGGGCCCTGCCATCTCCCAAAGGGTGACCTGGGAAGGTCCTAGCACCTTCCTTCCTCCGAGGATCACCCAAAGACTGACCACCATGTCTTTAGTAGAGGCCCTGCCACGGGTCTTTCTGGGAACACGAGCCACCCGCCAATCCCCGCACCGTGCCCCACACACGTCCGCCCTTGTGGACCCTGGGATAAGGGTTTGCGTGGGGCAACCAAGTGCCGCAAATGGCCCATGGGGTCAGTCACTCCAGGGCCCGAGGTGGCACGGGGAGGAGCGGTCGGGTCTGCAGTTGGCTCTCCGGTTGCGGTTGCGCGGTCAGGACCCCGATCCTAGGGTGGCGGGGTGGGGGCGGCGCTACTTCGGAGCAGACGGGGCGGGGCGCGGCACGTGGCGCTGGGACCGCCCGGCCAATGCACGACTGGGTGGCATTGGTGGCCGCCCCTCTCGGCCAATCGCGGAGCGCGGCACTTCGCTTGCCGCGGCCGGCCAATCCTCGCAGCGTAAGGCGGCAAGCCCGCCCCGTGGGCTCACCCAATCAGCGGCGGGGCGGCCGCCACGTCGACCTGGGTCGGAGCGCCGCCACGCCTGCTCCGCAGACGGCCACCGCCCGCCACGCGGCGAGCAGCTTGGTCCACGCTCCGCGGTCCACGCTTCCCACGGCCGCAACCGCCACGCACCGTGCTCCGGAATCCGGGAGCCGCGCGGCTGCCTCTGCTCGCCGCCCCGCAGCACTTCGGGAGCATCCGATCGGGCGTGGGACGGGTGATCGCCGCCTTAGAGGTGAGCCCCGCGGCTGGCGGGCTGGCGGGCGGGCGGGCTGGCGGGCGGGGATCGCCGCGGTCCGCTCTCGGCGCGGCCTGGCGCACTCCGTGTCTCGCGGAGAGCTGGGGCGGGGACCGGGGTTCCATCATGGTCCCGAGTTCGGTTCTCAGTCACGGCCCGAGTGAGGATCGGGCTCGGTACCTGGAGTGTGTGGTTCCGAATCGGAGATCCAAAGGTCGCGCGGTCCGGGTGGGGCTCGGGATTCCGAGTAACCAGTCTCAGATCGGAGCCTGGGGTCCTGGTCGGGGGTCCGAGTCGGGATCCGGAGTCCGAAGGAGGATCGGGGGCTGGCGTCGGGACTTTGTGCCTCTGAGCCAGACATGCGAGGGTCGTGGTCCGGGTGGGGGTCGGGGCGGGGTACCAAGCTCGCTGTCGCGGGTCGGAGCCTGGGGTCCGAGTCTGGGTCCGGACTTTGAGTTAGGACCGGGGTTCGGCGTCGGGAGTTCGCTCGTCCGAGTCGGAGGTATGAGGATCACGGTCCGGTTGGGGGTCGGGGTTCTGAGTCCGTGGTCGCGGGTCGGAGCCTGGCGTCCGAGTCGGGGTCTATCGTCCGATTTAGGATCTCGGTTCGGCATCGGGAGTTCGCGCTCTTGTGTCCGGGTGGGTATCGGGGGTTCCGAGTCCCTGGTCGCGGAAGGGAGCCCCTGTTGCGGCTCCGCGTCGAGGGTCGGGGGGCTGGCGGCCGTCCAGAGTCGGAGTTAGGACGGCGTGGGCGTCAGAGTGTGGGGTGTGGGGAACCTCGGCCGGACTCCCCGTGGGCCGCGGGAGGACCCGGGCGGGGGATCTGAGTCCGGAGCGGCCGCCGAGGTTCTTCGCCGGGGTGGGATTCTGCGTTGGCGGCCATTTGCGCGGGTCTAGGCTCGGCCCCACGGGGAGTTGGGAGATCGGGTCGGTCTTGTCCGGGCAGAGCCGGCGAGAGCGGGAGGTCCCGGGCGGGTCAGGGACCCTGGCTGTGAAGGGGGTGGGGGAGGGCCTCTGCTGGCGCTGTTCCGCCGGGAAGGGCGGCTCCGCGTCCTGGGTGTGTGCGCGCAGCGCCTGCCCTCGTTCGGCGCCCCGCATGGAGGCCGCGAGGAGACCGCGGCGGCTTTTCCACGCGCCCCCGCACCGCCCTCACCCACGGGAGCCCGCTCCCCACCCGGCCCAGGCCGTTCTCGAAGGAAAGCAGGCAGGCGGGATTAACCAGATTTCTACGGTGTCTCAAATGATCCGTTTCTGCACCTGTTTTCCAGAAACTCACTAGCAGAAAAATTTAAGGATTGGGTTGCTTGATTACGGGGCTGTTTTAATGTTTCCAAACACACCGAAGAGAAAAGCGGGCTGTTTCAGGATTTACGCTCCAGCTAGGGGGATCTTTTGAAATCACGAATCGGCATGTCCACATTCAAATAAGGAGAGCGCAAGGGAAGAGAAGTGTGAGCCGTTTCCCTCGCGGCCAGGGACGCAGAGGTCCCGTGCCCAGCTCCAGCCAGCCGGGGCCAACAGCGTGTCCCTCCACAGTGTCTGAGACGAGTGGGATTTCTCCCAGGAATGCGGAGATGATCCAATGTCAGAAACTCGACCCGCGCGATTCACCACATCAGGGGACCGGGAGAGGAAAACCATATGGTTCTGTCCGTGGAGGCAGAAAGTTAACGATAAAGAGGAATGCCTGCGTAGGATTTCGGGGCCCGGGGACACCCCCTCGCCAAGCCGGGACTGGAAGGGAGCGCCCCCAGCTTGTACACGTTAGGTATCCGAAGCTGGCCTTCGCAGCCAACTTAACAAAGAAACCAAAGACGTGTCTGTGCCTTTAAGATGAGGAGCCGGCCCAGGGCGCCAGAGGGCCAGACCCACCCCGGCAGAGAGAGCGCTCAAACGTTCTGGTCCCAGGACCCCTTCTGCCCCCGTGGGTCGTGTTTGCTGACCATCTCGAGGTTAAGACTGAGAAACACTTAAAATGCAGAGCCGGACGAGCCCACGCCCGGGGGGGGGTCATGCCTCCCTTAACTGGGGAGCGCGTGGGAGGTCTCAGGCCCCTAGGGCCGGGGGCCACACTGTGAGCGCTGCTGAGCTACACAGAAAAAAAAAGAAGATTTTAGAACTAAAAAGAGACTGACGTTTTTGCACATGAGATCAATGCATAGAAAATCCTCACTGAGTCTTAATGTCGATAGCGCCTGCGCCCTCCAGGGGAGCGTGCGGAACGAACTCGTGTTCGCCACGGGCTGACCGGGATAAACAGGAGTTACGGTCCCTGCGGCAGCTGACCGATGTGACCAAGTGACCCTGGGGGCGGAGGGGGAGCAAGGGCCAGCTGCACCTCCACAGAGCAACCCCCCCCACCCCGCGCCCCAAAGCATTTCTGGGGGCCAGCCGTGGCTGTGGAAGGAGCGGTAGGAGTTAAGGTGCCCGTCAGACTGACAGCGCAGCGAATGTCGGGTCCAGGAATTAACACAAAGCAGATTCTGATGGAGGAGAAGTTCAAGTGCTGCTGAAGCGGGTACAGAGGGGTCTCGGGCCATGGAGAGAGAGAGCTGGACCTCTTGTTTGGGGCGGCCGAGCGTTGGAAGTAGGACAGGGTTTTCCCAACCTGTATGCTCGGCACAGCCCCCCTCACACCTCCGGTGGGAGCTGCTGAGGAACATGATGGACGTGTTCCAACGTGGACATGGGAGGAAGGAGAGCATCTGTAAACACCGAGTGGCCCTGGGGAGAGGAGAGCAGAGAGAGGGCCTGGGCCCAGTAGGGCCGCGGGCACCCTCGGAGCCTCGGGAGTCAGGGAGGCGGGGGCCTCCCCAGGCAGCCCCGTGTTCAGCGGCAGGGGGCCCCACGCGCCTGTGGGGACCCTTCAGAAGGCAGCGGGCCAGGAGCGGTGTGTGTGTGGGCCCCTGCCTGACCCACTGGAGAGAGTGGGCTCCGAGCGAACCGAGATGCAAAGGCGGAAGGTGCCGGCCGCCCGTCTGGCGGAAGAAGACCACGGAGGACCCTGACGAGGCCCAGGGTGGAGCCGCAGGGCAGGAACCCGAAACGCAGGCTCCGTGACTGCCGGCCGCTCTGAAACTCGGGAACGTGACTTGATGCAGATTTTTTTTCCTGCTACACAAATCCAGCACGACAAGAGCCAAAACCGTTCTCGTGCTCCCGCCGAGGCCCGGCCCATCCTCGCCCGCGCTAGTTACTCAGTCCAGGTCACAGATGACAAATTAAAAAGATACGCGAAACAATCGAGAGTGATAAGGAACAATAGCTGAGATGTACTAGGAAGCCCCGATGACACTAATTGGCGGCGTGTGGGGGTTGGGGGGGCGGGGAGGGTGGGCTGACAAACACGGGAGGGAACGCCGGAGCTCGTCCGCCGGCAGGAAACGCACGTGCGAAGCGCCGGCCCCTCTTCACCAGTGGGGGAGGCGGGGAGGAGGAGGAGGAGGGCCACAAGGCCGAGCGGGCGCTGGCAGCGGCGCAGGAAACAAGCTGCCCTGTGTGCCGCGGGGGCGGCGGGGGGGCGGGCGGCCCGCAGACGTCCCGGAGAGCCGTCCGGCACGTCTTCCTCAAGTGAAACATTTAATACCTGCAGCCCCGCGGTCTCCCTCCCGGGTAAACAGCGCGCGCCACTCCGACCAGAACAACGAGGGGCTGTGTGGGCGCGCTCGGGGCGCCCCGAGCTGGGGGTGGGGGGGCGGGAGCTGGAGCCTCGAACTGTGGTCAAGGATGGGGACTAGGGGCACGCTCCCGAGAGGGAGCCGTGTGCAGACGCAGCGCTGGGGGGCACAGATGCCCGGCGGGGGTGTGGGGACCCTCAGAGCACGGCGCTGTGCTGCAGCTGCGGCCACACACACACACACACACACCCCAGCCTGCGGAGGACGCTGCACACATGTGCCCATGGGTGGGGGATCAGTTAATTCTCTGGGTGCAGGAGGCGGCGGCAGGGCTGGGGAGCGGGGACTGGATGGCCAGGCAGGGACAGCGATGCCCCCCAGGGGGCCTTCCCAGGGTGACAGTGTTCCGGAGCTCTGGGCTGCGGCAAGCCCTGGGCCCTGGTCAGTGGGAACCCAGGAGGAAGCAGCGAGTTGTGGCCACCCCACACCCCCGGCAGGCACCCTCCAGCAGCTTCTGTTTCTTAGAAGTAAAACTCTAACTGCACCAAGTTTTACGAGGCCTACCCGGCCCCCTGTCCGCCCTCACCGGGCCCCTGTCACACCGGCATCCTGCCTGTTTCTCAGACCAGCCTCGTGGCTCCGGGCCTTTGCACCCTCCACACCTGCCTGGCCCGCCCTCCCCGGAGATTTCCCGAAGACAGTTCCTCACCGCCTCCGGGTTCTGCTGGGGTGGGGGCGGGGTGGGGGGCCTTCCCTGACCTGCCATTTCGGGTGGCTCCTGCAGTGGCTTGGGGGGTCAGCACTGCCCCCGAGCCCGGACATGCTCAGGCTATGCCACGGAGTTTTCTGGTTCCTCGGGCATCATCTCCTCACAGTGGCCTGCCTGTGTCCTCCGCTGGCAGGGAGGCCCCCTGGGCGCGCACACACCCCCTTCGCAGGGTCTGCCCACGGCGGGCGTCCTGCATCTCCGGTGTGGCTGATTTGCCGCCTGCGGGGGCCAGGCCGGGAGAGCCAGCGCGTGCAGAGCCCCAGCCCCTCGGACGGCGAGGGTCCCCTGCACTGGCCGTGTAAGATATTTAGCAGCCTCTGAGCAGTAGGTGCTTGGGGCACCCCACGGCTGTGACCACCAACAGTGCCGCCCTGCACCCTGGGGCCAGATCCAGGGACTGGGGCGGTCTCTGTGCTGGCCCTTTAAGTGAAGCCAGCCCCGGCCCGCGCCTCTCCTTGAGAGGGACTCTGGCCTCCCGAGGCCGAGGTCGGCAGGATGGGGTTGGCAGGAGTCCCCACTTCCAGGGCCCGGGGGCTGCCACCGAGGGCCTCATTTGGACCCCCTTCCCAGCCGCTTCTGGCACGGGCAACCGCGGCTGCTCCGGACTGGAGGCGGCCCGGACAGAGTCCGGGTGGGCCCTGTCCACTTCGCTGAGTGTGGACTGACGGGCCCGTGCCTGTCCGATGGCCGTGGCGCCAGGGGGGTTGCATCTGCACTCCGGGGGGAGGGGGCGTCGAGGGGGCCTCACAGCCGGCCGAGGCGGGGAGCAGGGGGGCCTCTGCTGCCGTCCTGGCTCCCCCAGTGTCCCTTCGGCCTTAGTTCCCCACGGCTGGCGGGCGCAGCGGGGCTGGGTGACCCGCGGGAATGTGGGCCCCAGGCAGGCGCCCCTACCCGGCGGGCACCCCCCTGCCCCGCAGCTCCACCCGGAAGCTGCGGCCTGTCTCGTCTCTGGGAGCCGCCCCTGGCTGGGCGAGGCCCTCGTTTGCAATTCAAAGGCGGTCTCGCAGGCGCACCAGGGACCCTTGCTCTGCCGAAAAGCCCGGGGCCGGGGCTCGGCTCCCTGGCAGCGGGGCCTGGGCCAGAAGAAACTGATCTAATGGGCCTTTCTCCCGCTAATTGTAGCAATTAGTGTCATAGAACGGGGACTCCCTGGGGGGCCAGCGCCTGACACACAGCCTGTCCCCGGCCCAGGCCCGGGCCGGCTCCTCGGGCTTCTGCCCCCACGGAGACAGACTGGCCTCCACCTCCGTTGTGGCTGGGCTGTGAGGTGGGGGTCGGGTGGGGGTGGGCAGCAGGCCCAGCGGGTGCTCGGGGGGCTGTGGCAAGTGTGCGCCTGACTAGGTTAGCCCGATGCCCCCCCCGGGTGACCCCGGACTGTGGGACGTGACCCGCCGAGAAGAGGGACCGAGTGGGACCAAGAGCCAGACCAGGCGTGGGCGGGCGGGGGGGACACCCGCTGGCGTGACAGGAAGTGGTCTCGGAGCCCTGGATAGCGTGCGCAGTGGGTCGGGGGTCATCCCCAAAGTGAGCGGCCGCCGGTTCGATTCCCCGTCAGGACATGTGCGAGGAGGCGATGGACCGACAGTCCTCCCTCCCACTTGCCCTCCCTCCCCCTCTCTCTAAAAAATAAACGTAACCTTCGTAAAGAAAAAGCAGCCTTGGAGAACATTACTTTACCGCGCGGGAGCCATTTCCCAGCATGGCCGAGGGCTCCTGGTTCTTCCCCGCAGGCGGACGGAGCCCCCCACCCCGCGGCGGTGCCACTCTGGGAGGCCGCAGCGGGCCCACCCGTCCAGGCGCCCTGTGCTGGCGCTGCGGGCAGGGGTGTGCTGCCCCAAAGGCAGCGCCCTGCGACCCACACGGCCCCCTGCCAGGCCGCGGACGGCGTCCGAGGGGCAGGGCAGCGGCCTGCCCCAGGAACTAGCCCTGGGTCCCGGGCACTCCTCGGGGGCGGCCAGGGGGCGGCGGCGGGCCCGTGGCGGAGGGGCTGAGAGCAGGAGGGACGGGGAAGCCCGGTGTTGGGCCTGG
The DNA here is from genome assembly GCF_004126475.2 of Phyllostomus discolor. Taxonomy (NCBI): domain Eukaryota; kingdom Metazoa; phylum Chordata; class Mammalia; order Chiroptera; family Phyllostomidae; genus Phyllostomus; species Phyllostomus discolor. The sequence continues at coordinate 170,119,093 of NC_040908.2, forward strand.
AAGAGGAGGATCATGGGAGGCAGAGGCCAGACCGGACGGGCCACGCTGCCCCCAGGGCCACTGGGAGGTCTCCCCAAAAGGGGACCCGGTGGGCTCCTCATCCTGAAAGGTCCCCCCTTCTCCTGCGAGAAGGCGCCCTGGCGGGCGGGGGACAGAGGCCATGGAGACGGCGGCCGTGAGGCGGAGGGGGCGGAGGAAGCAGGACGCTTCCGGAGACCTTGAGGGGGACGTCTGCCTGCCGCCGTGGGAGGCCGCCGTGGGGGGCGGGGAGGGGTCGGCATGGGGCAGGGCTCCGGGCCCCCCTGGTGTGGAAGGGACATGGGGGGTGTGCTTGGCGGGGCAGGGTGGGCAGTGACCGGGGCTGTGGGGCAGCTGCAGGTAGGGGGCCCGAACGTGGGTCTGAAGGGTGAAGGCCAGGCTGGACGGACGCCTGGGAGGACACACGGACGATGCCAGAAGCCATGGGCTCCCGGGGAGCCGCTGGGGGGAGAGAGAGGAGCGAGGCCGGCCCAGGAGGGCGGTCTGCAAAGGGGACAGAGGCGGGCGGGAGGGAGGCACCTGCGGGGGGTCAGGGGCCTGCAGGGGCCCCTGGAGCCAGTGTCCCTGACCCTCTGACCACGGCCAGTGGACGATGGCCCTGCTGGGGTGTGTGTCCAGGGGGCGCGGCTGTCTGCTGACCACTCTCCCCAGCACGGAGGAGGGCCGGCCCCTCCTTCCCTCCCCCCTGGGCCCCCGGGCCTGACCGTGGAGCCTCTCTCCCTGCAGCTCGTGGGGGAGGAAGCCCCGCCAACTCGGGGCCGGGGCGGCCTCGTCCCTGTGGAGTGATTTCGTAACCTCGGGAAGGTGGGACCCCCCCCCAAAGTTAACGTGGAGTCAGCAAGCTGAAACATGGCCTTGACTAGGCTGGGATCGGAAAACAAAGAGGCAGCCGCCCCTGGGGTCCCGCAGGGGGCAGGGGGCGCCGGAGGGGCCCGCACACCCTTCCTCCCTCGCAGTGCCCAGGCCCGGGGCCCGGGTGGTGGGCGCCTGCCTGCGGGGGAGGGCCGGCTGGGCCTGTGGGGGCAGGGGCCGGGGGGCAGGGGGGTGGGGGGCGGCAGCGGCTGCAGCCCAGCCTTCCCGGCGGCTGGCTCCGACGGGCGCGAGGCTCCAAAGGGGTTAACTGCACAGCCTCCAGCTCCTCGGCTCGCTAATTTTTAAACGCAGCTGAGCCCGGCGCCCCTCCCAGCAGGCCCCAAGAGGGCCTCTGCAGGCCCCCACCCCCACCCGCCAGGAGCCCACGTGCGTCTGGAACAAAGACTCCTCCCGCCCTCCCTCCTTCCCGGTCCCGGTCCCTAAGCCAGGGCTTTGCCCCGCGTCTCCGCCTGTGCCCGCGCCCGGGGGGCTCCGGCGCACGGCCACCCTCCCCCAGGAAGCTTCGGAACCGCCCCGAAGACCGGCTCTCGGCAGCTGCGGGAGGACAGGACAAAACGGGGGGCGTTCCACAGCCTGGGGTCCACGGTCTCCCCGTGCGCACCCCCACCCTGACACACCCACCTGGGGGCCCCAGGCACACACCGCACCCCTAACTGCTGTGGCAGGATGAAACCCCTTGCAGTCTGACAGCCCCCAGACCCCTGCACCCCCCACCACGCCCCACTGGCGCCGTCACTGAAACACGCTCCCCAGTGAGGCTGGGGGCCCTGTCCCCTCTTCACGTCACTTCTCACGCACCCCACAGCCCCCGTGGCCCTTTCTCCGTGAAGGAAGCTGAGGCCCACCAGGCCCAGGACCTGGCCACCGTCCCCACACCAGCCCGTGCTGGCCTCTGGGACCCCCGCCTTCAGGGGCGGTGGGGGGGCAGTGACCCAGAAGCACCGCACCCCTCGCCTGCATGCGCCTCAGCCGAGTCGCGTTGGCCTTTGCTTCACCCTCGCTGCCCACACGGGCACACGCGGCCGAGAGAGGCCCGGCCATGCCGCACTTGCCGTCTCCACGGAGACCAGTGCCCCGGGTCCTCCCCTGCCCGGCGAGGCTGCGGCCTGCCAGGCCCCCGTCCTGACCTTGGGGGAGAGAGCCACGCTGTCGGTCGTGCTGGAGGACGGGCCGGGCCGGGCCGGGCCGGGCTGCCCAGGCTCACGTGCCTTCACACCCTCCCACCCCACGCCGGGACCCGGCCGCAGCGGAGGCCTGTTGGCGCCAGGGAAGGCAGCTGGGGCCCTGCGGGGTGGCTGCCCCCAGCAGAGCCCACGGCCACCGTGACCCAGCGTCACTCCCCTTCCTGCACGAGCCGCTCCACGGCCAGGGGCTCCCTGCAGCCCCTCGAGGCCGCGAGGGGCCATGTGCGCCTGGTCTGGGTGCGAGGCCGGCCGCCCCGCAGCCCTCCCTGCGCCCCAGCACCCATCTTCCTTGCACCGCCAGGGCCCCGGGCCACCGGCTGACTCGCTCTGTTCCCGACACGTCTGCGTGTTTGAGAACCGGGAGGACACCCCTTCGTTCGTCACCTCGTCCTTCATTCCATCCCCCCCCCAGGCGGCCCCTGGGCTTGGACGCGGGCCATCCAATGGGGTGCCCCTGGGAGCTCCAGGCTGGTGGGCAAGACGGGAGTGGGGCTGTGAGACGGGGGGTTTGGGGGGTGTACCAGCTGGCTGGGGCAAGGCTCCCGCTGGGCCAGGAAGGGAGGAGGGTTCTCAAAACTCCTTCTACTCCAGGGGCTCCGGGACGGGGACAGGGCCGTGCCTGGGGGGAGGCCTAGCCTCCCACCCAGAGAGCCGGCGGGGCGGCCCCTCCCCCACCCTCCTCACTGCGAGGGCGGGGAGGGAGGCCCTCTTCCCAAGGCCACCAAGGAGGCCTCAAGTTCAAAGAGGGGGTGCACCCCCGGAGTGGCACTGAGTCCCAGGCTGGGGTGGAGATTATCTGTGCTGGGGAACGTCCCCCGGGGCCGACTTCAAAGCCTGGCTGCCTGACTCCCCGCGGGCGCGGGCGCAGCGGAGCCTTTTGAACATCAGGAGGGGAGGGGCGGCCTCCCGCGCCTCTGCCGGCTCTCCTCGGGGTCTCAAAGGCCTTCCCGCGCGGGCAGGTGGGGGAGCCCCTGGCTGGGGGGGGGTGGTCGTCCCCCTAACCTGCAGAAGGTGCCCTGTGCCTCAGGCCCCCAGGGTCCCGCGCTGGGCCCGGCGCCGCTGGTCGCCCCCGGCTCTTTCCTCGGCCCCTCTGTGGAGGTCGGTGCCGCCCCACGTCCCAGGCACAGCTCGGAGCCCCCGCCCCGCTCGCTCCCCCCCCCCCCCCGCTCACACCCAACCGCACCCCACCTGGACCGCTGGCCTGCCTCCCCGTCCAGGCCCCGCTGGGGGGGTGGGGTGGTGTGTGTGGGCATGGAGTGGTTGGCATGGTGTGGTGTGGCGTGGCCGGACCACTCCACAGTGCCAGGCAGCATCTCTGGGCCACCCTGCCGGTGCCCAGCTCCCGCGCAGATGAGGTGCTGGGTGCCACTGGGAAGGCCACTGGCCTCACTTGAGAAATGTGACACGGAAACCAGCGGGTGCCTGCTGGGGCCACGGGGCTGGTTAAAGGGACAGCCCAGGCCCTGTGGGCCAGCGAGGCTCCGCACGGACAGCGGCGGTGCCAGACCCCGCGGGACCAGCCCCCGCGGGACCCCCGAGAAGCTCCCCAGACTCGAGAGGAAGGCCCCCCGAGCCAGGCGCTGTGGTAGGGGCCTGCTTGGCTTGGCCAGAGGCCTCGGTTTCCCCTCCAGACAGCGACTCACCCCGGCACCTCCCTCGAGATGGGGCAGCGCAGACAGGGGGCCCCCGCGTGCGTCGGCGCCCCCGCCCCCAGTGGGCTCAGGGCAGACCCCCCTTCCCGCCCTCAGAGCTCTGCTGAGGCCGGGGTTTTTCCACCCGGCCTCCTTCCCACCCCGCCCCCCCGGGGCCCCTGCCTGACCCCGGCGTCCCCAGGCCCCCAGCGCGCGGACTCGTGGCAGCCAAGCGCAGCGGAGTGCGTGCGTGCCCGAGACCCGGGGGGTGCCACCCCCTCCCTCGCATGGAGACATCAAAGGGAAGCAGGAAGCCGCGGGCCCCGCTGACCCCCAGCAGGCGGGAGAGTGCGGTGCCCCGGCTCTGCCTGGGGCCGGCTGCTGGGGATTTTCCATCCCACCAGGATTTCCGCAGGACACCCCTGCCCCGGCCTTCGCGGCTCCTCAGGAACCAGGGCTCGGGCTGGGGCCTGCTGGGCCGGGCCGGGGGCCAGGCCGGGCGGCCCGGTCGTGTGGCCGGGGTGCCCACCCTCAGTCTCCCTGTGCCCGGCCGGCGCGTGGCCCAGGCGCGGCAGAACGGCACCACCTCGGGCTCTGCGGCCCGGCTGGGGCGGAAAGGCCACGGGCTCTGCAGAGGGCCTGAGCGATGGGGGGCGGGAGCCTGCCCCGGCCCCACCAGCCACACCTCGACAGCGATGGGGGCCCAGGGCCGCCGGGGTGCGCAGGGGGAGAGGACCGTGCGGAGAGCGGTCCCAGGTTGCGGTTCCCAGGACGCACCTCCCGAGCGTGCCGCGGCCGCAGCTCTGGCGGGGCCGCCCCTGCCCGGCGGGGCCGCAGGGGTGTGAGCCGCGAGCGCCTTCCGGGGCGGGCCGGGCTGCCCAGCCCGAAGCACCCAGCCCCTGCGAGTGCAGGACACGCCTGCCTCGGCCCGCCTCGGCCCTCCCCGGCCCGTGTGTGTGGGCCACGGCCTGCGTGGTGTCCCCACTCAGGGACTGTGTGTTCCCCGAGGGCTGGGACCGCTGGGCCCGGCTCCGACCTCACCTCCGCTCCCCGGGACGGTGGGCCCGGCGTGCCCTGGGCGGGCTCCCACACCAGGGCCCTCTGGTCAGGGGTGGGGGGAGGAGCCCTGCCCGAGTGCCCTCTGTGCCTCTGGGGCAGCAGGGGCAGAGGGCTCATTCCAAGGAGCACCGCTTTACCACGGGGGGGCCCCCAGTCTTGGCTGACAGGGGCTCTGTCCCCACCTCGGGCCCCTTTCCCTACCCACGCAGCTCCCCCGTTTGGCCCGAGAGCCCACTCGTGCTGCGAGAGGCGCTGGCGGCCAGGCCCCCCCAGGTTACCCCGGGGTCCCATCCCACGAAGGCGCTGCCCGGTGCTGGGAGTTGCTGTTCCAGCTGCGAACGAGGCTCTACCCTGGCGGGGGCGGCGGGGGGAACAGGGTGTGTGTCAGTGGAACCGTTTCAACGCTGTCACGGAAACTTGGCAGCCGGGGCTCTGGGCTTGGGGGTCCGGGGCTCTGGGTCGGGGCTGAGGTGTCCACACCCTGCTGATAAGCCCGAGTGAGCGAGCGTGGCCCCTGGCCAGGCCTGGGGGTGCGGTCTGGCCCACCCAGGCCTGCGGCCCCGCTGGGGTGGAGGCGGTTGCTTCGTGCGTCCCAGTCCCAGGCCTGCGGGCCCCACAGCTGGGCCGGGGCCAGAGCCGGGGCCGGGGTGGGGGGCAGGATGAGCAGGCACAGCTGTGTTCTCGGGACGGCGTGGGAAACCCAGACGTGAGGGGCGAGATCGGGGGAAGACCCACTCTCTGCTGTGGACTGGGACTCTCGAGGGGCTGGCACAGCACCCCTCCCTGCTCCCCCGCCTCCCGCTCTCCTGGCCCTTGGGGGTGGGCTGAGGCCCGGAGCCGCAGCCTTGCTCGGGGTGCCCAGCAGGACCCGAGGAGCAGGCTCGTCCACGGAGGACATGGCCCGGACTCCGGTGGAAACAGCCCCGGCCACTCTGCCCGGCAGTCTGAGTCCGAGTTCCTGGGGCGGGGGCCGGCCTTCCCAGCTCCAGACCGGAAGCCCAAGTCCCATGTGGGGCCTCTGCAGTCCCAGGGCCCGTGTGGGCTCGTCCCCCGGCCCTACATGGTGTGACACCGGCCCGCCTCGAGTCCGTGCGCTCTGCTGTCCGTGGGGGTGAGCGGCTTGCCGGGGAGGCAGACTCGGCTCCCGGGGGGACCTTCGAGCTTCCCGTGTAGGGCGCACCTCCGTGCAAGGGCAGACCCACCGGCACCCACTCAGCTGCAGCGGCCAGGGGGAGGCTCGAGGCCCCCGGCTGGGGTGAGCTGAGTCCCCAAGACTGTCAGTAAGAGGCCTGAGAGAACACACTCCAGAGGAGCGCTGCCCCAGGGCCCCCCGCCCTGTCCCCTCACGTCGGACCGGCAGGCCTCCGGGCCCAGCACCTGTGATTGCCACAGGCTGTCCCGAGGGACAGACCCTTCCACCCCCGGACATGTGAGCTCTGGCGGGGCGGGGCAGGGAGGCGGCCAGGTGCGAAGGAGAGGCGGAGCTTTGAGAACGGCGGCAGCCCACGCTCCTCGGTCAGGCGGCACAAACCTGCCCCCCACCCGTGTCGGTCGGGACGCAGACCTGCCTTCCGACAGATCTCTGTGGCCTGTGCACTGTGGCTCGGGGCTCCGGAGGGTGGGCACGGCCGCCGCGGCGGGGACACCCCGGCCTCTGCGAGAGCGGGCAGGAGGCGGAGCCATCTCGGGTGCGCGGGTCCCTCCGCCGGCCACCCACTCCCGGCCGGACAGTCCGGCCCATTCCCCGGGGAAGTCTCGCCTGCACGCGGGTGCCGTCTGCGAGGCACACTGGTCGCCGACCCAGAGGTGCGTCAGGGACACGGAGAACACCGGCCACGCACCTCACGGGACAGAAGGAAGAGGAGGGAGGTCTGATAGAACGTTCTAGAACACAGTCACAGCTCTACAACACGTTCCCACGAGCCAACAGAACACGTGTTTACAAACGACGGAGAATGCTGCTGAGGATCGGTGGGGGCGGGGCCCACGTGGCCCCCTGGAGCGTGTGGTGGGGCCACCGCGGGGTCAGGGGAGACCACAGGGACAGACGGGGCGGCTCACTCCGGCCACTGTGACGCGTGAGGTTGGCCACTCCAGGCCCAGGGGGTTCTGAGTGCAGTCCCGGAGGGACGGACGGACGGACGGACGGCCACCCGTGTCCCGGCCGGGCCCAGTGCACGTGGGCCCCCGGCGCCGGAGCAGCTGTGGGGCCGTGTGTTCCGAAGGAGTGCGGTCTGGATAGCGGGGCGGATGGAGGTCACTGGGCCTGGCCGCGGGGAGGCCGGGTTGCCGGGGAAATGCTCCCAAATGGAAAGAAACAAAAGATGGCAGCGACCGGGTTCCGTCTGACGAGGAAAAACCCTGTGGAGGGCGTCCCTTGGGCCACCGTCCGCGTGCGTGGGCCGGAAGGGCGCGGTGGCGTGCGGTGCGCGTGGGGCCGGGGCGCAGCAGGGCTCACCGAGCTGCCGTGGGAGGACCGCCACAGGGATTTGGTCCCACACCCGCCACCCCCACCATGGGCTCAAGGGCCCACATATGCGGCGGGCTGGGGGCTGAGGCCAGGCCCGGGGGCCCCCGCCCCGTGGCGTCCGACGTGCAGCATCCCCCCCCATCCAAGAACCAAGTCTGGCCAGCACCAGGCCCATCCGCCCTGCGCAGGCCCCTGGGGAACGGCCACGCCGAGCTCGAGTTGGACATGTGACGAAGGCGGCGGTTTGAGGCAGGGGAGAGGGTGCGCTCGGGTGTGTGTGTCGGAACACATGGGTCTCGTGACCCCGCAGACCTGGGTCAACGTGGGGCCCTGCTGGAGCGTGGAAGGGACACAAGGACGACGGAAGAGGACGCGGGGGGTGACTCAGACACTCTCAGAAGGGCGTTTCCTCAAGATTCAAGACGAGGACCTCCGGCCCCGGAAGACGGCCCGAGTTGACTATGTCAAAAATGTTCAACCCTGCCCGCAGGAAAACACTGCAGAAGCTGGGAACCAAGGACAAAGCGAGATAAGACGTTCCCAGCATGTCACAGAGTTCCTCCAGGTCAGTCAGAAGAGGTATGAGAAAAACCTCGGGTACGGAGGAACGGCCCGCCGACGGGAGAAAAACACATGCTTCCCATTCCTGGGCCAGATAGGCATCGCACACCCGCAGCCCGTCATTCCCCGGTCATTCCTCGCGTACCTGGGGACTGCGGGCCCATGCGGGCCCATGCGGGCGCCGGCAGCCCCGCGCCGGGGTCTGGCGCCGAGAGTGGGCGCGGCCGCCCTTGAGGGGCCGTCCGTGCCGGCGGACCAGAGGCGGGCAGGCCTGTGACCCTGCCGGAAACAGGGGAAACTGTGTCTCTACCAGGGACTGCACTGAAAGTGGAGACCAAAATACCACGAGAAAGAGGCGTGATTGGAAGTCACCCCGGGAAACAGTCCTGGCTGGGGTGTGGGGGGCAGCGACAGAGGAGCGGTGGTCTCAGCCGCAGGAAGGGACGTGTTTGGAGGAGGTCACGGGAGAGGTTCCCGAGCGCTGGGGACAGTGCCCAGCGGGGCGTCCTCCCCTCCCTCGGGGACTTGGGGGTCTTGGCCCACAGACCCTCAGAGAGGATTGTCCCTTATCTTGGACTTTATTCGCTTTGAAATGCGTATCTGGGCAGCGGCTGTGGATTCACCCCCAGCCGATAACAGGTTTAACGCGGCCTAATCTCCTGATCTGTGTCCCACCCCGCTCCGTGAAACTGCCCCCAACCCCCCGCAGCGAGACTGGCGCTGCTGTTCCCAAGTGCCTGCCTTGGCGCCGCCCTTGCCTGACGGGGGACAGCCCGGAGACAGACCCCGTGGAGACAGAGCGGGGCAAACAATTTGGGGGTGGGTGGGGGAGACAGCCGGGAGCGGCGGGGGGCGGCGCCCAGGGCTGACTTCCTCGGCAGGCTGCCCCCGGGTGACTACCAGCGTGGACAGGGGCTGCTGACGCTGGGGGCTTGTCCCCGCGTCCCGGCACGGGGGTGCTCTGTGGGCGCTCATGAGGAGGAGGAGGTGCCCCAGAGGCCTGCCCAGAGCACATGGGCCCTTCCCAGGGACAGTGCCCCGGGGCCGAGCACAGGGAGCCTGCGCAGTCCGGCCCCCTTCCCCTTGGGAGGCCCCAGCACGCACACGGCCTTGGCCCGGCCTCGGCCTGGCCTCGAGGCTGCCCTTCTCCAAGCCCACGCTGGGAAGCTGGCCGGTGAGAGCCCAGCGTGACGCCCCTTAGCCTTCTTACAGTCTCCCGGTCCCACCCCCCAGGTGGCACGTGTCCCATCGTCCCCAGATGCGGCCACAAGGCCAGAAAGACTAGAGCTGGCGGGAGCCCTGTCCCGGCCCGGGCCACCGGGCAGAGGCCACGAGGAAGCCCAGCTCTCGCCCGTCCGAGCAGCGCCCCTCGGATGTCACGCCCCGCCCCCCACCCCCGATGGCCCCCGCCTGGACAGCTCAGAGAGCAGCCTGGCACCCTACCCCCCCGCGTCACGTCCACGAGGGCACACTGGTGAGCGTGCCCCCGCCCGGGAGGCATGTCTCCGCGCACACACACGGGCACACGTGTTCACAGGGAAGACTGCGGGCAGCTGCCGGAGGGAACCGCGGCGCGGTAGCCTTCAGGGAAGGACACTGAGGACCTAGGGCCGGGCTGGGGACGGCATGCTTCCCCCCCCCGCCCCTGTATCCCTTGTGTGCTCTGCGCGTGCTCGACCATGCGTGTGCCGAGCCCGCCGCGTTACTGTCCGGCACGTCCGTGTGCACACGTGCTGCAGAGCGGGCGCGCCCTGCACCGCCGTGGGGCTGGGGCGGCCTCCGTGGTGGGCTCTGGTTCATGTCGCTGCCGGGAGCAGGGGCCGGGCCGGCACCGAGGGCTCTCTGACAGCGAGGGGCCGAGTGGAGTGAGAGCGGACCCTGGACGGGCTCCTGGGAAGCCCCCAGTGCCCCCCACCGTGGGGAGGGGTGTCCTCCACCCGTCCGCCGGGCAGTGGGGTTCTCCCAGGAAGTGGGGGGGTGCCGCACATGCTTTGTCCTCGCGGGGGGACCGAGGGCTGTTTCTCGAGGAGCGCACGTGGGCGGCCCGCTCCGACGGCCGCGTGTCGTCACGGGCACGTGCTGTCTCGTCGCCTTTCCCGTGTCCAGGTAGCCTGTGACTCGGACGCGGTGGCGATGGCAGCGGCACAGGGCGTGCCTCCGCCGACCTGCCGGCCGCCCCGTGTGGGTGGGAGCCTTCCCTCACACAGACGCACGTTCCAGCGCTCGTGTGTGTTCCAGCTGTAACTCAGACCCCGCTCCGCGCCCACGCTCCTCCTGCCAAAACCCTGCTCAGGGGGGGGGAGGAGGGGGCTCCCTGCCCCTCTGCGGCCCGCGCTGCTGCTCCGGGGCTGGGGGCCCCTGCGTTTTCTGGGGGAAGCGGCACGGCGCTGACCTGGGAGGGGCCCCGCCGCCACGGGAAGGGGGGGTAGTGGAAGGGAGGATGAGGCTGGTGACCCACTGGGGACAGGCCCACACGCAGCCTCTCTGGGGGCTGTGCCCTGGGCCCCGCCCCCCCTGGGCACGACGGGGATGGGCTGCTGGCTGAGAGACGGGGTGGGAAGCAGCGGCCAGCGTGCCCGCCGCCGCGAGAGGAAGCGGGGAGAAGCCGCACCGGGTGGCCCCCGGGGCGAGGCCTGGAAAAACGCCGCAGCTGGGCCGGCACAAAGGGCTGTTCAGAGCCCGCGTCCACGGTGCCCGGCGAGTTTTTTTTTTTTTTTTTTTTTTTTTTGAACAGCCGTCAGGGTGACGGGCCCTTCCCAAGGCCAGCAGCTGGCGAGGGCTTCCGGGAAGCTGGCCTGGCACCGGGCTGGGGTTGGAGCCGCTTGTAACGCGTTAGCTTCAGAAGGAGGGATCATCGGGAGGAGTTTCAGGTTCAACACACTTTTTGGGTTATTTTGCAAAAAGTCCTGGCTTTCCAACGCAAAGGCCTGTCTGGCCGAGACTGCCCGAAGCCAGAGCCCATTTCCGAGGCCCCGCGGCGCCACACGGTTCTGACGCGCTCGAGCTGGGTACCCACCCGGGCTCCTCAGGGTGGGCCTCCTGGGGGCCCTCCGGTGCCAGGGAGCCCTGGGGCCGCCTCACGCGTCCCACCGGACCCTTCCCCCCGTGGCCCCCGCCCCCCGGCCCCCACGGCCTCGGGCACGCCTGTGCGCACGGGCGCGCACACCTTCCCCGGGCAGGAAGCCGCCCTGTGCCAAGAGCGAATGGAATTCAGGTCTCCGGGAGGTGCCCTTGGCCTCCAGCTCCACAGCCCCGCGCCGAAGAAAGGTCCTAGTGTGTGTGCCCGGGGCCCAGTGAGGGGGCCTCCCCCGTCTGTGTGCCTGGCTCTCCAGCCCCCAGAAAAACCCACAAGGAGCCTCGCGCCCCGCGGCCACACCCACCCCAGCACATTCCTGCCCTTCCTGAGCCCACGCTGGGTGGCCCCGCGCACCGGCTCCCACACCTCCCGCCCCGGCAGCAGGGAGACGCAGGCCAGGTCCTCGAGGGGCTGCCGGCCTGTGCGGCCGAGGGGCCGAGACCCCCCTCCTGGAGCGGCTAGAACTGCCCTCAGGCCCGGGCCCGGGCCCCCACTCGGGGCCTCCTCTCGCCTGCGGAAAGACAGGGCCTCCCGCTCCCTGCGGGGCAGGCCCGGGCCCGAGCCCGCAGCAGGAAGTCCCCCTCCTCACCCGCCCTGTGCTCTCCTTGCTGCTGCAGAGCCTGTGCACCCCCCGCCCCCACTTGTGGGTGCCCACACACTGGTGGGATGGACTGCCCACCCAGTCCTGAGGCCCCACTTCGCTGTGGTTTAAACGATCATAGGCCTGGTCAGCGAAACAAGTCCGTGACCAGCCACGCACAGTAGACAGGCCGGTCACGCTTAACTTCCCCGTGGACCCGGTCACTGGGAGGCTGCACCTGGGGATGAGCCTTGGCCCCGCCTTGTGGGTGACGCTGGCCAGTCCCAGCCCTCCTGTGAGTGCGGGGAGCCACTGGTGGGCCCTACCAGGGACAGGGGCCGTGCGTCTCAGCCGGCAGGCCGCCCTCCTGAGCCTGGCGCAGACGCGCCTGCCGTGGGGGCCGAGTGGGCGCCCAGGGGGCCAGCCTGTCCCGGCGCTGGAAGCCAGCAGGTGAGCACGGCTGCTGCGTCGGGGCCAGCCCCCCGGGGACAGCTGCACCGCTGTCTCTGCCCCTCGCCCCCCGAAGGCCGAGAAAAGATGGGTCACGTGGCCCACTCCGCTCCGTGCTCTGCTGGGAGGCCAGGGCAGGCTCCCCCTGGGCCCCCCCCCCCTCCGACCACCTGGGGACACGGTCCCCTGGCTGCTGCTGCCCCCAGGAGCAGAGCGCGGGGCTCCGGGCTCCCCCTGCACCTGCACAGGGTCCATGTCCCAGCATCAAGCCACTCGGGCGGCAGACCCACAGCCACCCCTGTCTCCAGCCCGTCCTGAGACCCGGGGCCCTCGGGCCCCTGGGTCCACCTCATCAAGGACAACACCTCATGGCCACGCGAGGTGACCCCGTCTGTAGTCCACGGAAACTTGTGGTCTGGTGGTTTCAGAAGCTCTCGGGCCCAGTAAGGGGTGTCCTCACAGGGGCCCCATCACAAGGTGCCACTTCACGCCGGGGAACGTGGGTGAGGCCCCGGGCTGAGCCAGGCTCACGGCCGGACGCCCGGCCCGAGAGACGCACGTCCCAGGGTCCACGAGCGCACACGGAGGCTCCGCGAGGTGCGGTGGCCGGCCCAGCGTCCCGCGGGCGGGAGGGAGCACCGGGCCAGCCCGCGTTCCCTGGCAGACGGCGTCCAGGCTGGGCGAGCTCCTCGCCCTGGGGGGGGCTTCCGACACGAGACTCGTGTCTTTGGAAAGAACTGCGGACGAGGGGGGAGACAGCGTGGGATTCACCAGGCGGAGACGTGGGTGCCGTGCCGAGGCCGCCGCCGGGCTCAACGACGACGACGTGGGGAGGGGTCCGGCTGCGTTGGCTGTCGGGTCGCCGCACATTAGAGCCGCAATCGGATGCCCCCGGGTACCCGCCCACGTGGCTAGAAAGGAAACTTCGGGAACGGCCAGGTGTCGGAGAGGATGGACAGGGAGCAGTCGGAGGCCCGGTGCCGCCCCCGGAGACGGTCCGGCAGTGCCGGCCGAGCGTGACCACACCCACGGGACGCCCCGGCGGCTCTGCACTGGGGCACCTGCTCCCTGGAAACGCAGCCCGAACGTCCACCAGGACCCCGCATGGGAGACTCTTAGCACACACAGTGACCGCCCCACCGTGGGGACACGCCCTGGCGGTCAGCCACCGGGAAGGGGATGGACCAAGTGTGGACGTTAGCATGGCGGTGTGCCGGCCGGCTGGGGCAGGGGAGGAAGCTGCATCCTGCTGCTCCAAGCCAGACGGGGGTCACCCCTGGGTGTCAGGGACGGGATGTGGGAGGCCCTGCCGCCTCGCCGGGGTGCTGGTCACATGGCCTCCAGGGGAGCAGACACATGGGCCTGGGCCGGGGGCTGCGGTGACGGGGCCGAGGACGGGAAAGGCCTCCCCGCTCTCCGGACGGCGGCGCCAGGATGCCCGGGCATCCCCCTCCCGTGCTCAGAGGGGCCGAGGGACCCTTCTAGAGGCCGGGGGGCCCCCCCCCACAGCCGGGCCGGTGCCGGCGGGGGGCCAGCTCGGGGGCATCCTGTTCCCAGTGCCGTCTTGTTCCCACCGAACCGTTCTGCCTCGCTCTTAATGCAATTAGAATGTGGAATCCTTTCCTGCCCCCCCGTCCCGCTGTCCCCCCACGCACCCGAGACTCGGGGTCTGGGCCCGGCGGGGGCTGCGAGGCCCTGACGGGGAGCCTGGGCACCGCGCGCGGACAGCGGGGTCTGAGGGGCGCGGGGCACCCACCGGTCTGGGACAGGACAAACTGGTCTCGCCTGTTCCCAGCAGCCCCTTCCCCGACCCCACGGACGCCGGCCCCAGGACAGCCTCTCGGTGCTGCCCTGCCCCCTTCTCGGCGGGAGACGAGGTGGGGAGCCCGCAGAGGGGCAGCATGTGTGCCTCCCTGGGACCCCCATGTCACCGAGCTGCCCCAGGCGGGCCCGTCCCGTCTGGGGGGCGACGTTTGCCCCCGTTTCCAGGAGGCACGGGCGGGCTGGCCCCGGCCTCGCTGACAGACGCAGAATTCAGAGACGGGAGCAGCGGTGTGGCGGGAGGCCAGGCCGCAGCGGCCCCGCTGGAAGGGGGAGCTGGAACACTCTGGCGTGAGGCTCGGCGGGGCCAGGAGAGAGCGGGGACGTGGAAACTCGGGTTAACACACGAGGGGCCGGGGCCGGTTTTGGTTTTGCTCGGGGATCTGCGTGCTGTCGTGTCTCGGGGGGGCCCTGGAGCACGCGCTCACCGGCGGTGCCCCCAGCCCAGACGGCCCCCGGCCCTCGGAGGGTGCCCCTCGGCGTGCGGCGGGCAGCTGCGCGGTGTCCCCTGCAGAGCAGGACAGGGTGGCCGGGGAGCACCGGCCGAGCTGGGGGAGCCCAGGGGCCGAGTCTCCCGGAGGGACCCCTCAGGGAAGCCATGTGCCATGGCGCCCGTGGCAGGCCGGGCCTCCCGCACCGTCCACCTGGGGGATCTGCGTGCAGTTGATGGGGTGCGAGCGGGCGCCACGCCAGGCCTGGACGACTGGGCGGCTGGGGGAGGGGCTCCCCAGGCTGCTGGGAGGAGGGTGCCCGGACCACGGCCCCCACGCAGCCCTTGTCCTCAGAGCCCAGGTTCCCGAGCCCTGGCCCTGCCTGCCAGCTCCACAGCACCAAGGCCTCACCTCCCTCTCGTCCCGGCTGGCCCTGCCTGGGGCTGGGGCTGCGTCAGGGTGGGGTCTGCATCAGGGTGGGGTCGGGGACAGCACTCCTGAGCGGCTCCTGGCTGGGGCTTCGGGGTGCAGGGGCGGGTCAGGCCAAGCTGGGGGTCCCCAGACCTGTTCTGATGGCTCGGGGCGCTGGTGGCCTAGAGCGCTGGTGGAGCAAGTGCTGCCTGAGCCGCCGAGGCAGGGGGGACGGGGGGACAAGGGGGGGGACGTGGGTGTTTCAGACAGGGCGCCCCGGGCAAGGTGTGGGGACACCCACGGGGTGGCTGTCCCCCTCCCACCGCCCTGCGTGGAGTCCCCGTCCTCTCCCTGTGACCGCCTGGCCTGTCCCTGCCTCACGCTGGCACCGTGGTGGCCCCACAGCCGGGCCTCGAGCAGGGGAGGGCCTGCCCGGAAGGTGTGTGCAGAGCTCTCCCGTGGCACGCGGGGGGTTACAGCCACCCCGTCCCCTCGTCCCGCTGCACCCCAGCCCCCACTCGCTGGCGGCCCCCGCTCTGTACTGGGCTGGGTTGCCGATCTCCGGGCCCCCACCCCTCGCTCGACCGAAGGCCAACAGGCCCTGGAAAGGGGGGCTTCTCCCAGCCCCAGGGGCTTCCCGTAATCACGGCTGCGGTGACCTCACCTCCCTGGGGCCCTTCGGGTGGGGAGAGCTGAGATGGAAACAAAATGTCTTTCTTTATGCTTTTAATTTGAGTTCTGGAACCAGCCCAGCGTGGTGATACATTGAACATCAGGAACGTGCTGGGGAGAAGCAGATCTGCTTCTCAGCAGCCCCCTCCCGCCGCCCCCCTGCCCCTTGTGCGCCCCCGTCCCTCGCACGCGGGATGCACGTGCCCCTCCCCACGGTGGGGGGGGCAAGGGGCTGGGTTGTCGGTGGGACCTGACCGTCCCTGGGCGGCCGGAGCCGGGGCTCGTGAGGGGCGAGACCCCCAGGCCGGCCGTGCGGGAGGGGAAGGGACGCGGCGGCACCAGTGCGGGCCCGAAGGCCCGGCCCCCCTCCCCACCCTGCAGTGCCAGCCCCGAGTCAACGCCATGTCCGCTGCCACCTCTGCCACCACCTCCACCTCCACCGCCGCTGCGTGGCCGGCAGGCCTGGGGGCACGGAGGGTCTGGGGCCCCAGCACCTTCCACACTCGAGGGAGGGAGCCCCGACTTCCGGGGGCCTGGCACGCAGACCCTGCCCTGTCGGCCTTGACCGGACTGTCCCACCCCTGCTCACCACCGTTGCTGCAGCCCCCAACCCCGAGTGCCACGCCCGGGCACCATCCCCCACCTCCTGAGCCGGCGCCTCCCCCGCTGCTTTGGAGCACGCCCGCGCTACGAAAGCCTTCTCGGGTTGTCGGGGCGGGCGGGTCCAGCCAGGGCAAGGCAGGCGACCCCCCAACCCGTGGGCCATGCCGCAGGCCTCGGGCTGCGGACGCCTGTGGCGGGCGGAGTGCTCACCCCGGCCGGTTGTCGGACAGCCTCTCTCTGGGAGAAGGGACGGGAGACCGCCGGGGGCCGGATGGCGCAGCGCTGCCGGCTGCCGTATGGCGGCCACACCTCCACTCCCACCAGGCATCCCACCCGGCGCCCAGTTACCAAGCTGGGCACTCGCCCGGATAGCAGAGCCCTGTCCCCGGGCCAGGCAGCTCGTTCCAGTGCTGGGGCCGTGGGGCCTCCTGGCACCCCGCCTCCTGGCGCCCCCCAGCCTGAGCACAGGCTCTACATGGCCTCCCGGGGGGCACCGGGGCCTGAGATGTAGCTAGGGGGTCCTGCGGGTCAGCACCCCCATTCCCCCCCAGACACCGAGACAGTACACGCTGGCTCCGGTGGCCACGATGGCACGGCCACAGGCCTTGGGCCTCGCCCTGCCAGGCACCCCCGGGGTCAGGGCAGCCTTGGGTGACAGAGGGCAGAGGGGGGGTGCCGCAGGTGACTCGGAAGGGCTGAGCGTGCGCCCGGGGGGGGGGGGTGTCCCCAGGGAGCCGCGGGTGGGCGGGGCCGGAGTGGGCCTTGCTGTCGCCCCAGCCCCAGCCCAGCTGCCGCAGCAGGGCACCCTGTCGGAGGCGTGGGACCGCGCCCCACGGCGGCCCCTGGGGATCGGCCTGTGCCCGCCGTGCCGGGGGACAGGCCAGCTGGGAGAGGCAGGGAGTCGGCCGTTCCCTCCGCCTGAAGGAGCCCGAGGGCAGCGGGCAGCTAGCAGGCACCCTCGGCCTCTGCCCGGGGCTTGGCCGGCGCCGCACGGGGGAAGTGCTCGAACGCAGAGCTGTCTCTTTTTGGGGCGCAGAGGAGGGGCACGGGGGGAGCAAAAGACCTCCTCAGACGGTCGGCGCACGAACAGAGTGGGGAACGGGCGGCTGGTTTCCCCGAGTCAGAGCAGGGGCCGTGTTCTCCGGTGCGGCGGGACGTGCCCCCGCTCTCCTCCCACCGGGTGCCCGCCGGACGCTTGGGCCGGCCCCTGGTGACCCGCGGCCCCAGGGACAGGCGGCCGGCGACGGCACTGGATGCGCAGGCCTGAGCCCCGGCCCGGAGCCCCCACCGTCCCCAGCGGCCCCCGGCGGACAGCGGCACTCACTGTGACACGTGGGTGATCGGGGCCAGCAGCGTCTCCCCCTCGAGGTCCAGGTCCTCGGCAAAGCTGTTGGTCCTCATGAAGCGCGTGGGGCTCACGTCCAGCAGTGCGGGGCTCCTCCTCACTGCGGGAGAGGGCGTGGGGGCGTCAGGCTCCAGCGGGCGGGGATGGCCGGAGGGGCCCGGGGCCGCCGGCGTTGGGCCATGGTGCCCGCCCCCCGGCGTGGGACCGCTGACCTTCACCCCGAGCCTGCCCACGAGCGGACGAGAGACCCAGGATGCAGAGCGGGGATCGTGCCCGAGCCTCGGCCCCGAGGATGGGGAGTGGGTCAGGGTGGCCCCCGCGTGCCTGAGGCTTCCCGTGGCCCAGGGGCAGGCGAGGGCCAGCGATGCCCCTCAGACTGTGGGATGGGCGGGGCCTCTTGGCCGCACGTTTGGGTCAAGGATGAAACGCAGGTCAGCGCAGCCCAGTGGGACACACTGCCCCTGCACCGCCCCCCACCCCCACGCTCTCCTTGTCATCATGCTGGCCGTGGGCCGGTGGCGTGTCACTGAACACCCAGGACAGTGGGACTCCTGCCCACGGGGATGGGAGCGTCCAGGAGGGAGGGCCAGCCACGGAGCTCCCAGCCGCACTCAGGCCGAGACGCCGTGTCTGCCACCCCACACACCCCGAGGACGGCACCGGGACCCCCTGAGCAGGTGGCGTTCAGATTCCTGGGCCGGCCCCAGCAACCCGCCCCGGGGGCTCAGGGCTGGCAGGGAACACCTCTCGGCCCCCTGAAGTTCTGCCTGGGCTCACTGGTTTTTTAGTGTCTTTGTTGAAAAACCACGAAGTCCTCCTGGTGAGAAGGCAGCTGATTTAGGAGGGTCCTCCTCCTCTGAGGTCGTCAGCTGAGGTCGTCAGCACTGACCGCCGGGCGGGACTGGCCCCCGTGCGCGTGGCAGCCCTGT